>NC_081360.1:43112798-43729673 GCF_030684315.1 Stegostoma tigrinum | reverse complement strand
TAGATACTTTCAAATTGGCCATCCACATTAATAATCCCTCTGGCATGCCTGCTGACAGGCAGTACTTGTACTTATGCTTCAGAATTGACGGTAATTGGATTTTTCTTTCTTATTTCGCTGGCACTGTGCCTTAATTCACATTATTTTCTGGGAAACAACACAATTTTTATCTATGCAAATTGTTGGGGCCCACCTAATTAATTAAAATCTCTCCTTCGATTCTTAAGGCTCCCACTGGAACAACTGTATTATGTTACAGGAAAGTTTAGCAGATTTCTTCTGCCAAATTAATTACCACAATTGTACTGACCTGTGTTGTGTGCTTCCAGCTGTGACAATGAATTCACAGCTACTTTGCATAGAGAACAGTAGAGAAGTTTTTTTGCTTTTTCTTCCTCTGACTCAGTGGATGTGGTTGCAGCGCCTTCAACATTTACTGCTTCCATCGATATCACTGTTTTTGTTGAATGTGCATTCAGATTTCCAGTCCCTCCAATAAGCGAAGTGGGTTTGGGCAGCTCAGTACCTACATTCGTATGTATCAATACGTTATTCACAGTTACACTGTTGAATTCCAGCCTGACTGCATCTGTGAGTAAAAGAAAAATAATTTTCGCTCATATTCCATAATTGGAACAGCACTGAACATGAAAGCCCTCGTTGGTGACAGAAAGCAACTAAATTTATGATCTCACCATTATAGAACATTCTAGATTTAGATCAATGCTAAGTAAATTCTCTGTGAATGAACTTAGAGAAGAATACAACAATATGAAAACTACATTTTCTTGACTCCGCACCCCCATTTGTGCTTTGTACAGCCTATCATGCTCAAACTGTCTTCTTTGCCTGTGATAGGAGAGACTACAGGTAATTCCTGACTCAACTACTATCTACAAAATGCAATGGATGTCCTGGCAATATATTTTCATGATGTTTCAGTTCTGGAGCTGATTACATCTCGCTGTAAAGTGTTGAGGCAGAAAAGGAGCATTACTGGGAACATTCACGGCAGGCATAATTCTGCCTTGTCTCACATCAATGATGATAATTAAATCATATTTGTGCTGTTTTAAATTTAGACCTTCTGATTTTACTAGTTTGTTACTAATTTGAATAGCTGCTTCATTCACAAATATCATCTCGAGAACTATGTGACACATAAAGAATTCGGTTTAACAGATTTGTTTAAAATAATGATTTGTAGCACCCAAACAAGAACAAAAGATGTGACATTTTCAAACCCAATGTTAACATTGATTTTGTCAATTAACGATAAGTATCCATAACTTAATATTTTTAACAGAACCCCTCAAATAATGGAAATAAAGGTACAGTCCCCTGGACGTCTGAAGTCGCAGATGAAGTTCAATAATTTATTGAGCATTGTAAGTGCTTTCACACACAATTGGTTAAATCTGGTGCAACTATCTGAACAGTTCAAAAAGGTAAAGAATAAGAAAGTAGTTTTATTGTCATATTTCCTGTCCATGACTATCAAAGAAAATTCTGCACAATACTTAAAATGAGAAGTGCCCAGAAAGCAGGTGGAGGTGTTCCCATTATCTGCTGCCCTTGCTCTTCTAGATGGAAATGGTTGTGGGTATGAAAGGTGCTGTCGAAGGATCTTTGGTGAATTTCTGCACTGTGTCTTGTATGACAGAATTTGAACCTAGGTCCCCAGAGTATTTGCTGAGTTTCTGAATTAATAATTTAGTGATAATATAGCCGCTTCTATTGTCACAAAGCATTTATACAAATTCTAGAGATTACACAAAGTGGGCGACAGTGAACTGGCGGTTTGCTTCACACTAAAATAAAATGAAGAACTGCAAATGGTGGAGATCTGAAACCAGTAAAAATAGTGTCTGTTAACATTTTGAGTCCAGTGACCCTTCTTCATTTCTTCAATTACACCAGCAATTTCTGTTCCTGTAACTCTTCTATCACTTTACAAGATGAATTTTGCCCCAAAGATAAACATGAAAAAAATAAAAGTCTGAAGGTTCGATTCTGCTAATAAAGAACTAATTAGGAAACTGGAAAAAAGACTGAAAAAAGAATTTCACAACAATATATTACATTCTATTGTAACTTCAAAGGCCAATTTATAATATGAAATGGATCCTTCCCAGTTACTTGAAGCCCATTATTGGAGACCCATAAGGGATAAATTATCCGAGTATAGTAACCCAACTACTGGTTATGAGTAGTATTACCCCAATTATCAGCATTCTGCTCATCAGAATCCAGACCATTCCTTACAGTTCCCAAGCTTAAAGAGGATCAGCAACTAAGGCCAAGAAACAAAACAGTTTCAGCACTTTGATCTATGACTTTAACAATGCATTCCTCTTAAAGGCAATCAATACAAAGAGTGCATCTACATTTTATGTACCTAAAAGTCTATTCTATCTCCTGCCAGTGCATTGGAACAGGACATTGGTGCTGCTAACATGATCACTTGTGGCAGGAACAGGAGGTGGACATCCACTCGATCATAGACACATGTATGGTGGTCACTCCCCAATTTACCAATCTCTCACTGCCCCAAGTCTACCCACCTGGACTGGCAAAAGGGCACTAAAAATGTAATGCTGCTGGCTGGTCTGCCAGTTCCCTGGCTTCAACCTGCCACTGGAAAATTTTCCGATTACATTAATAAAAAGTCAATTGAGACTGATTGTTGGAGCGCAAATGGGATTTTACATTCAACCTCCAGGCACCCACACATCATGGCACTGGTTTTACTCTTGAAGGCAGGCTTTTGCTGCCAAATTAGTGGGGGTGATTAGAAGGGGCAGGCTCTGCTCCAAGCACCTCAGACGCTCTCTCTTCTTGGCTGGCATCAACCACATTGCTGACCATCATTGGAGGGGCTTACCCCAATGCAGCAACACAGCTACCAAGGCCATTTTCATATCACATTTAAAAAGTTTGGAGAAAGGGCATTCTTTTTGTGTATGGTTTGATGTGGTATGAGTTTAGGTTCTTTACAAACTGTCAAACACAAGGCAAAAGTCAAGGACTGTGTTCAGGCTTATAATTCAAACTAACATTTTTTATAATACATTAATACTGAATAACACTGTAGATGGCAATCATAAATATACCTGGCTCTGACTTATAGTTGCATTAGGTAAGGAATAATCTATAATCTTTATGTATTCATGCCCATGTTGTAGTCTGGTCTGGTACAAAATCCCAGGCTCTAGAGATTTATAAATTCTATCCACGTGGGTCACTTATACTCTGCGGCGCGCAGCTCCGTGACATCATCACAATCTTGCTCCAGGGTCTTGGAGCCCATAAACAGTAGGCATCCCCAATTGGAGGATATGACACCCTGCAGTCAATTTTAACTTAGAAGCTTTTCTAGTGGCCTTCAAAATTCAAGGAATCCCCTTTGTTTTCGTCAACAGGATAGTGAGCCCCTCTTTGGCCTTTAATTGGCCAGTTTGGACAAAATCACCATTTGCTCATTACAGTGCAAGCGTCTGATCCTTGTGTGACAGCTGAGCCCTATAGCCGACAGAAAAACCTATCCCTTGAGTCATGGTTGACAACTATATACTACTAATAAATCTGCCAGTACAACCATTTAATATTCCATTCGGATGTTATCTTCAAAACATATTAAAAAATCCAAATCCAAACAGATTTTGACATTATTCATAATGTTATCTGTATGTGCCAGGAGGAATAATCTTGCTTGATGTATTCTATCAAAAATCTTTGCAACTTTCTGTTGAGTCAGTATTATTCCTTATTCTGTGCTGTTGTTTAGTTTTATTGCTCGTTAAAAGGTCACATATTTCCCTCCATGCTTCAGTACATTGTGTTTAACTTTCACAGCTCTGTACTTACATGCTTCATTGATATGTTTGTATGTTATTAAGAGCACTGTACAATCTATCAGCTTGAACCTCTGAGGAGTAAAAATCATAAGTACTGATAGATCGCCACATTGTTCAATCTTTTCACTGAGTTGATGCTGCTCTATATTTTTCTGGATCTTTCCATCCTAACTGGCCCAGATCACAGCATGCTTCAGAGATCCCCACTGAATCACAGTAGGGTTGAGGAAGACAAGATCCATCCTCATCTCGCATTATCAGCTGCTCTATAGGAACTTTAAAAGTCTGAATGCTAGTGAATAAGTGAAAGAATGAATGGCAGTGAAAGTGGAAATGGGTGTATAAGTAAATGGGTAGATGGGTGAGGAAAACGGGCAGGGTGTAGGAGATGACATATGAATAAATGCATTGGGCGGGTCAGGTAGTAGGAAAGTCGGGAGTATTTGAATAAAACGGGTGGTCATGTTAGTGAGTTAATTGGTCTTGTCTGGTGGTCATCATGGAGAGTGTAATGTGTTTGGAAGGGGTAGTCGAGTTGTTTTATGGTGGAGGGAGCTGATATCAGGGCGTTAGTTCGGGAGGGGGAGTAGGGGTGGTCAGGTTGAGTCATTTGAGGGTCAGTTCTGGCATTACCCTAGAGTTAACTAGAATTTTTTTGTCCAGTATTTCTTGGTAGCTATTTAGGGAAATGATCTTCCACAGAGCCCTGACATATATCTTGGGACATAGGTCTAGTCTCCACAATCTGGAATCTGGAAGATTTGGGCCATATTGTCCAGTGATGATACTGACTGAGGCGATGTGACAAGTGAGAAAGGTCCTGATGAAAGGTACAGATTTGAGACATTAGCTCAGCACAGCTTCTGCCATTTCTGCTGGGTCTTTCCAGCATCTTTTGTTTGCATGTACGAGGCCCAGTACCTGCATTAATTTGCTTTTGACAAGTGAAACATGTTGAATGATCATCTGTACACATATTTATGTTCAATTCAACTTCAATTATTCCAAATTCTACTTGAGAAAAAACTGTTACAATACCCATATCCCTGTTTGCACCTTACTAAAATATTTCTTCAAAATCTTAACTATCTCCAGAATTTACATGATCAAAGGTAATCTTGGTGATTCATTGTAATGAGCACCTCTTGGAACTACAATGTTGTGGAATGAAAGTTCATTCAGTAAGGTTATGGTAGCTCATATGAAGATCATTGACTTTTGATGATGAAGTAAATGGTATTCCATTTCATTACCTGGGATTCCAAAAATTCAGGCAATCGCATTTCATAATCTTATTAGTTTGCTCATTAGCCATGTAAAGATGCCTTTCATGAAAGTCAATGGTATGAAATGTTTGAGCCAGGGTTATGTTGTGTTTCAGAAGGCAGCTTATGGGTTGAATTATTAAATTACATCTCAATTATGAATTTCTTCATTGTTGGCAGGTAAATTTATGAACAGCAGATATAAATTTAAAAGGGATTAGCTTTATTACAATGTAATAATAACATGATATACACCTTTTGCAGTATTCTTAAAATGCTCTGGTCTTTTATATCTTCATACCATGAAATAAGAGGTTATTTTTCATAGGAATTGTAACAAGAATCTCATTTCTTGCAAATGCCCCAAGGTGACTAGAAATATTTAATTCATACAACACAATATAGCTTCGCTCAGTGTCATCAATAAATAATACACTTGCCACATTATATTTGATATTTCACAGATGTTGGGCAGTTAATTTTTATTTGACATAGAAACATGTATAAATTATAAAAGTACAAATTGTAAATATTTAAGAATATTGTCTTTTTGAATGACAAAACTGGACATGAGGACTTGTAGAATGTTAGGCAGTTCTGGGAACTGAAGGATAAAATTACTCTGAATTCCATTAACTCATCCATAATCGTGTTAGCACATTTTTTAAAAAAGAATCCCAAATTTTAAAAAAGATTTCAACTTCGATTTTATCATTGTTTTCAATGGCACATAGTGCTGTGGGCAAGAGGCTGCTTTTGTAATGATGTAGGAGTCATTAAACACTTCTATGTTGTTTGCTGGCAACTCAATTAGCAGAGGTAACAAAACTCAAGTAGGAGTAGTGACATTTAAAAGCAGCCTGCACTTCATCAGGGCATGTTTTTATAAGAATAAGCTCTGCAAAGCCACCCAAGTGTTTTTGGCAACTTCTAAATGCCTTTTAAAGTGGAAGACAGCAGTGGAAACATGGTCCCGTTTCAGATTATTAGAGAAAGGCACCAAGAAAAACTACCTGGCAACTGTAGACAGAGATGGTCAAAGCAGTTGAATGTAGATAACATTGTATGGGGGACTTGATAGCAATACTGAAGAAATAAATCAAAGGTATGAACTGTTAAGATAAGACTTCCGCTGTCATATCTCTGATCAGCTCAATATCATCAGCAGCCTGTGCGCCTACACATACTCCCTCTTCCACTTCTTAGTCATCTTCTCTAATCAAAGCTATGCATATCACTGCAACTCCTTTTGCTGCCATTTTCATATTCCTGCAATTCTGCAGGCAGTAGCAGGAAAGGAGGGAGATGGTGCAGTGGTGATAACAACAATGGACTCGTTATCCAGAAGCCCAGGTTAATGTGAAATAACAAGGTGTGGAGCTGGATGAGCTCAGCAGACCAAGCAGCATCAGAGGAGCAGGAAAGCTGACGTTTCGGGGGCTTTGGCCCTTCTTCAGAAAATCAGGCTAATGTTCTGGAGCACATTGTCTTAAATCTCACCACGGCAGCTGGTAAAATTAAGATTCAATGAAAAATTCTGGAATTTAAAAAATAGTGCAATGAAGCATTGTTTATTGCTTTAAAAACACATCTGGTTCACTAATGTCCTTTTGGGAAGGAAATATGCCTCTCTTACCTGGTCTAATGTGGCATACAGGTGGATGATCATCCATGACCTTGATAGACCTTGATCCTATGTTCCTATGCTCCTCTTGCTGTTCACAATTAATTCCTTCTCCGGCCTGATGTTCTTTCCACATACCAAACAAACAGGCACATACGATAGATACCAGAGAGCACTGGACAGTACTATTGGCAATCCAAGAATCTCCAAATTCAATGACAAGGAAACAGCAGTACACCCTCCCTGGCCAACATGCTCAGCAACAAGTCTATAATTAATCAAAGCCAGCTCCACTGGGAATGACACAACAATTTTATGCCTGACAACAGATTCCAAATCCCTGAAGCCACTGCTGCATTCAGAACATGGTCACAAGAAAACAAGAAATAGGACCAGAAGACCATTTGGGTCATCAAGCCTGCTCTGATAATCAAAGTGATTGTGAGTGATCTTACAGTTCGATTGTACATTCTGTACATCTGAAACCTCAAGTGCATAAATAAAGTCAACAACATAGTAATCTACATACTTATGGGGTACAGAATTCCAAAAATTGGCAAACATTTGAATGAAGTTATTTTTCCTTGTCATCGCACTAAATAATCATCCCCCTATCATGTGGCCTATGTTCTACATTGCCCATCTAGCTGGAATATCGCCTCTGTCAGGCTCTTTCAGAATATTTGCCCAATTTACTTAGTTTTTTATCGTAATACCAGCATGCCGTCACAGCAACCAATCTGGTGAAGTTTCATTGCATTGTATCTAACACAAGTACACGCTCTAGTATGGAGACCAAGATTGCACGCAATACTTGAAGCATGTGCTCACCAAAGCTCTGAACAAATCTAGCAGGACTTTATTTGGGTGTTACAAACTCCTTGAGATAAAGGCCGCATGCCTTGATTGCAACAGGAGACTCCCTGGAAGACAATCACAATGCTTTAGAGAGGAAGTTGAATCTGTTAGAATTATAATTGATGTTATTACTGGGCAAGTAAGACCACAAACTGTAATCTGGCTTCAGAGATAATGGGAACTGCAGATGCTGGAGAATTCCAAGATAATAAAATGTGAGGCTGGATGAACACAGCAGGCCAAGCAGCATCTCAGGAGCACAAAAGCTGACGTTTCGGGCCTAGACTCTCTGATGAAGGGTCTAGGCCCGAAACGTCAGCTTTTGCGCTCCCGAGATGCTGCTTGGCCTGCTGTGTTCATCCAGCCTCACATTGTATTATCTTGTAATCTGGCTTGATAGGTGACATTTGGTTGTTTGGTCTGAACATGGGGTATCTCTCAGTGAAACGTGAGTATACCATGTTTCATATTTATTTTTAACAGCAAAATAGAAGTTTATCATTCAAAAGAAATTAAGATAAATTAGAATTAATCAAGTTACTTACATGTAGCACATGCTAAAAGAGTTCAAAACACAGTAAAAATATAATCCCATTAATTCCAAAATAACCTCTTTACGGTACTGATAGCGGACAGAATTATCTTCTCTATCATCCATTGTAATTATTTTAACTGTGGCCTCAACTTCTTCAGAATCTGATAGCCTCTTCCTGGATGCTTTGTAGAAAGGAGTTTAAGCTTTCAAAGTTTATAGTGTATGTGGAGAAGGAAATAACAGAGTACTGCGCTGGATGATCAGCCATGATTGTATTGAATGGCTGAAGAGACTTGAATGGCCAGGAGGCCTAATCCTTTACCTATTTTCTCTGTTTTTGTGGCAGCAAAAGAATGACTGCTGGTTACTGAAAACCACTTCTTGATGAAATACTCCTTGGTCCAAAATAACCTGCTTGTCACTTGGCGAAAGACCAGGGGAACTGAGCTCTGTCACAGGGTGAAGGCATCATGATTATTATCATAAAATTGTGCACATGAGACTGCATAATCTGCTATTTATTGTCACACTTGACCTACTAATTCTTCCATTCATGTCTTGTCTGCCATGTTGATATGGAGCATAAAAAACAATTGATGTCAAACAACTATGCCCTGAATACAGTGAATACCTGTGATACCGGCGAGGTCAAAAGCCCTGCTTTAGCCCTTGAGAGCTACAATGCTAGCATTTAATCAGCAATGTGAAAAAGTGTGCAGATTTTTTCTGCCCACCTGAAGTAGAGTAAACCCAATCTGGCCAATTACTACCCTACCAGTCTATTCTCATTCTTAAGCAAATGATGGAAAGTATCACCAATAGTGCTATCAATGGTAAATGGAAAAGAATAACCCACTCACTATCACTTGGGTTCCTTCAGGATCTATTGGTTCCTGATTTCATTTGCTCTTGGTTCAAACACGGACAAACTATCTCAACACTAGAGGTGAGGTGACAGTGACTATTTTGATGTCAAGCAGCAATTGACTTGAGCGCGGCATCAAGAAGCCCTAGAAAAAATGGAATCAATGTGAATTAGGGGTAAAATATCCACTGGGTGGAGCCATACTGAGCAAAATAGGAAGATGGTTTTGGCTGTTGGAGGTCAATTGCTCAGACTCAGGAATTCATCACTGGATTCTCCAGTGTAGTATCCTGGAACCAAAATCTTCAGCTGCTTCATCAATATTTTCCCATCAAAAATAAAGTCAGAAGTGAGGATGTTCATTGATGACTGCTTAACTGTCAATGAAGCAATCTGTGCTAGATGCAGCAAGGCTTGGGCAATATTGAGACTTGTGCTTAGAAGTGGCAAAGAAGATTTACACTGCTCAAGTATCAGGCAATGACTGTGCCTGTCAAAAGAGAATCAAACTACTGCTCTTGATGCTCATCAGGATTACCATTACTGAATCCTTACCTAAAACATCCTGGCAGTCATCACTGACTAGAAATTTAATTAGTTCACTCATATAAATACTTCAGCTATAAGAGCAAGTCAATGAAAATCCAACAGTGAGAAAATAATTTCCTGACTCCCTAAAACTTGTTCACCATCAAAGTGAGCATAAGTCAGGAATGTGATGGAATCCTGTTTAACTGCGTCAATGAGTGCAACTCCAACTTCCGTCAAGAAGCTCAACCTCATTCAGAACAAAGCAAACCATTTGGATGAGCCCCTTCCATGACGTTAAGCATTCACTACTTCAAATACATTAGCAGTGTGTATCATATAAAAGACACACCAGAGCAACTTGAAAAGCTTATTTCAATGGTACTTTTAAAATCTCTGACTACTACCACCAAAAAGAGTTATAGTTGTGTGACAGCAATTCCACTTGCAGGAACCCCCTCGAGTCTCAGCTGATCCTGATAGAACATATCACTGTTACTCAAAGTTTTGGCAAAGATCTGTGGTTCGGGTTGTGGATGAGGTTGTTGACTTGCTCGCTGATCTGGCTTGTTCTCGTTCAGGAACAAGCCAGCTTGGCAAGCAAGTCAACAACCTCATATCACGGTTACTTCATCATCAGTGTCAAAATCCTGGAACTCCCTTCTTAGGCAGAAGGAAGAAAGTATCTGTAAGATGTTCCAAAAATGCCAAGATTCTCCAACGAAATTGGTCTAGGTGGGCATGACAAGGGTGATCTTACCCAGTCCCCACATCCCTCTGTGGTGGCTTTTGGGGGATATAGAACTTCAACACCAGTGCAAAGAGGCCATTGAGGAGGCAAGTTCAAGAAATAGAGCACCCAGGATGTAACTCTGCCAAACCCCATTTGACGACCTCAACGAAGTTTCAGAGGGAAGAATCATAGCTCTGATTTTAACTAAACTCTGCATACATATACAGGAATTATGCAAATATTTTTTCCTATTTCTCTTAAATCACTGTCAATCATTGCATCATCACCAACACCTCCTACTCACTTATTCTGCACAATCTCCTCTCACCATCGTGTGATCTCTCACTTCTGCCCACGTCACATTGGGCACCAGACATCTAAACTATTCCATCACTTTAAGCACATACTCAGAACATCCCACAAGCTTTTACTATCATACTTCCTTCTTTCTTGCAAAGAAGTGAGGGTAAAGAAACTTGATTCATTCAGCAGACAATTTGAGACTGGGATGGACGCTAAGAGGGAAAGCATGTTTCTACAAAAGGGTAAGGTAATTGTGTCAAATGGACTCTCTTTCAGCTGTATGTAGTTCGACAATAACTTCTACGAGCATTAGGAGCTTAGCATCATTATTACCATCCACTGTATGTGGAGAGAATCCGTGAAGAACTGCCCTATTTTCCATTAAAGCAAATAATTTGTTCAAGAAAATGGCAAAACCAAAATAAAAAATACAATTAAGTTCAAACTGCACTTTATTCATGATATTAATGACACTTAAATATTTTTAAACATATCAGAAAATATAATCACAATGAAATTTTCAAGTATTTCACATTAAGAACTTATGTAACTTTATCAAATCTCTTTTGTGAATAATACAGTAGAATAACTGCCAGGAACATTCAGTTATTCTCCAGCTGTTCTGAGAATTGAGTCTAAAAAGCTCTTGAGGCATAAGTATGCATAACTGAATGTTGTGCTAGAAATTCTTTTAAAATACTATTAATGGATGGAGACTTAAAAATAAAAGTTAAATGCTGACTTTTTAAATGTGCCATCATACTATTAAATGTGCAAGTTATACCATGATCAGGTTGCGCAAGTCAAGCCAACTCAAGTGAACAGCCATGGAGTCATACGACATGGAAACAGACCCTCAGTCCAACCATCCATAATTCACAAGCTAACCTAGTCCCATTGCCTGCATTTGGCCCATATCACTGTAAATCTTTGCTATTCGTACACTTGTCCAAATATGTTTTACATGTTGTAACTGTACCTATATCTAACACTTCTTCTGGCAGTTCACACGACATACTAACCACCCTCTGTGAGAAGAAGTTGCCCCTCAGGTCCCTCTTAAATCTTTCTCCTCTCACCTTAAAAATATGTCTCTAGTTTTGAACTCCCCTAGCCTAGGGAAAAGACTTTTACTGTAAATGTACAGCAGTATTCGAATTTATCTGCCCCAAAAATCATGCTTTTGGAAATGTTTAACCTATCAATTGGCTCCTTTTCTCTGCCACAGCGTGCTATACTCACATTAGTAGCCATACCCATTTTTCTACCCACAAATAGATGTTTTACTTACCAGTAAAGCATGACTGGAAACAAGGAATCAAGCTATCAAGCTATGCTGTGCAGATGCGCAGTTACTCAAGAGATGTCCACACTCAGCAGGCCCCACATGATGAACAACGAAGACAATGCTCACTCATGCCTATGTTAGCAGTTTACTTTTTATTTGGCCTCTAGATCGATCTCCATTTGTCGAGGGACTTTCTTTTTGAGGCTTCAAAGGTTTCTTTTGCACTGATATTTACCTTGTTTTTATTCACAGATTTTAAGAAAGTCACCACTGATAAATGGAATTGAAATTTTTGTTTAAGGCTCTGAAAATATAAATTTGTTACTTTAACATTTGAAAGTACTTGTTAATTTTATCACTTTTTTTCTCAGTATTAAAATTAAACATAGCTGAATGTATTGTTCACAAATTTTTCAGCAGATCTAAATTAGTTATTCTCGAGTCACATTAAATATTATTTTTCAGCTCCTTATGTTGAAACAGTCTGTTCCTATTTAAACACAAGTGGTAACTTTACAAGTCTGAGCTACAACAGGGGCCTTGTAAAATTACACTTAATCTACTTAGGGAATCATTCCAACACCATACAGGCCTCTGTAAATTCGTGACATCTTTGCTAAATACTAAGCTTAATTTCTGATTCTCTAAAAGATTGATTTGGCCAGCATCATTGACTGGGTTAAGAAGTGAAAAGTGAGATGGCGCAAAAAAAAGCATTGACAGGACATAGTCTAAAGTAAAATCTGCCATATAATAGACAAAATAGTTCATTAACTAAAGCCAATGCAGTTGACTCGAAGGAACAAATTACAGCTGCAGTTGATTGATTTCATAGTTATAATGTGGTATGTCCCATCATTATTAAAGAATTAGTCAGCCATTCATTGTGATCGAGCAAACAGCATTCATAAAACATGTAACAGTAAAAGCAGAAATAAGCAGTATCATGCAAACATACAACACACATAAAGAAAGAATGAGAAGAACAAAAGATTCTTTTAACCTGTTTTTTCAGAGCTGTTGGGAGTGATTGCAGTGGTTGTGGTGGAGGACGTGATAGCCTTTGTGCTGTCGTTGATAGGAGCAGTTTTCTGCTTATTTTTCGTGGCCTCCAGTGCTTTGAGCTTCTTGGCATGTTTACTGCCTTTGTAGTGTGCCTCGGCTTGGCTCTACAAAGGAGAACAAATGAACCATGCAATCAGGCTCATTTCTCATTATTCACTAACTTTATGGGTGATAATACAGAAAAAATCTTTCAATAATAGGCACAAATGTTAGCAAATTTGTAAACAATTAATATGGTAAATAGGTGCCTCTATTGAAAGATATGTATTAACTCATCCAGTTAATAACGTCATTCTACTCAAACAAAAGAAACTTACAGGAAGCATGCCATTAATGCAATGTATAGACTGTATAGACCACCGTGCTACTGGTAAAAAATATACTTTGTATGAGAAACATTTGCCTGGTACATACAAAGGTGTGTCTAGAACACGTGATTGTATCATTCCAACTGACCATTCTGGATACAGCTCACTGTGTTGGCAATAGTGAAGCAAGGCATGAAAACAGTAGACACAGATTGCACAAACAAGAGAACACAACACAATTTTTATTTCGATTGTTAATAGATATTTTCTTTGAGAAAAGACGTCTGCAGCATTAGGATCACCAATAATTAGTTCAAAATTACTTCTAGGTGATACAGTAAAACAGTTAATTACACATACGCAGCATCATTGTCAGTTGCACAAACAAATATGAATAGCATTGATCTAATTGATCAGCGTATTGCTTTAGTTTACTTAGAAAAAGAGTTGTTGACAATTATGTGTAAAATCACAGGAATTTGTTGTCCTTGTTAATACTGCAGTAGGCATTCATCAGCTCAGATTATACATAATTGTAGAACACAGGCTATACTAATAAATAAAA
The DNA here is from genome assembly GCF_030684315.1 of Stegostoma tigrinum. Lineage (NCBI taxonomy): Eukaryota > Metazoa > Chordata > Chondrichthyes > Orectolobiformes > Stegostomatidae > Stegostoma > Stegostoma tigrinum. The sequence continues at coordinate 43,715,879 of NC_081360.1, read as the reverse complement.
AAGGAAATTTCTTTGCACCCAATAGAAAGGCTTATTAGTCATTTATCTACTAGTAAGTCTTTCTGCTGATATTTGCAACAAACTCTTAGCCTGCAATATCAGTGTAAACCTACTACTGTCAATGACTCACTTCAATCAATCCCCATCTATATATATGTCACCTGTTGAAACACAAGTAATTTAAAGCAAGTACTTAAACATTGTAGAACATTGACTATAACTCATTTAGTTTACAATGCAAACGGGATCTGTGTATATTATTAAACACTAGTTATTCCTTTCCTGAAGTAAAGGTTTAAACCGTAGTCAGTTACTAAATTTCTCCACCCAGTAATCCACAAATGTGTAATTAATTTTTTAATCCTCTGTCAATTGTTTAGATTAAAATGCCATTCTCTAAATGATCTGGGCATATATCCTACTGCCAGGTTTTCTTCACTACAATCTTTAACTTATTGGTTGACTTGCCACCAAATACTTCTTTGCCCTGAGAAGTTCATGGCTTCCACATGATTCTGTCACAGACAACTGAGTTATGTTTGGATTTATAATACTAAAAGTCACCAGAAAAATTCATTAGATGGTGGTCCCATGGTTTCTTTTATTTCACTCTAGATATCAACCACGTTACACCAAAATTATAGTCATTTTCTGCTCTGAAATGATTCCAGAATCATATGGTTATTAATGGTACTGATTAGGAGATAAAAATTACATGGAAATTGTAATGTTTGCATAATGGTTAAAAGTGGTTCCATCATCTTGGACAGCTTCAGTTCAAAGTTTTAAGGAAAATAGTAGTACAGCAAATTAGAAATTCCTACTAACATTTTACAAAATAACTGTTTATTGGAAATAATGTGATCAACTTGTGAATTGTTCTGTCAAAGAAAAAATAGCTGAGTTTTATAGACATGTTAATTTATTTTGAAGTAGTATATTTTTGCTATCTCACATTATTCACACCTTCAGACCCTACTGCCAAAATATCATCCTCAGAAAATGGATAATGAAATAAAATTACAGTATGAAAACATTGGTTGGTTTTCTCAATTATAACTTACAATGCAGAGTTATTGTTGTTATTGCCAATACAAAATATCAATAACAGATTTTTACATACAGTCCTCAACTTAACAAAGCCTCCAAAGTGTCATAAATAAATAGTAGTGCCATTGTTCATTGCAAGTAGTAACAAAGAAGTAATACAACTATAGTCACATCATATTAACTCTGTTGCTTCAATCCCAGTTTAATGCCATTACTTGATAGCTATGTAACATGTATGTGAAAACATTCTCAATCTAATAGACTAGTGTATAAATAAAATGATCAAAAGAAATACTGAGACTTTACTTTGGAAGCTGTATCAAACAAATTGTTAGAAATGTTGCTTGTCTAATTTCTGCTGATCCTCCACCAAGTTACAGAGGATGATATGAGGTCTCACAGAAATTTATCCACAGGAATTTGTTCCGAGGCAGATAGGTTTAAAATGATTGACAGTAGCTTGTGAGTATTTCTAAATGCTTAACTCATCATGCACTGTAACGTTACCACTTTAGAACAGACTACCAAACATGCAACAAATGATTGAAATTGGTGTTATGTTTTTCTGCAAGTGATGGTCAATTGTATGTTGATAATTCTGCAAATAAGCGTACTCCCTGGGAAGAAGACCGCTAGGAAAATCTGTCTCATAAGGAAAAATTGAGCAGGATGGGCCTATACTCGAAAGGAATTGAAAAGACTTGGAGTTGATTGTATTGGCACAGAGAAGGTTCTGAGGGGCTCAACAGGGTAGATACTGAGAGGATGTTTCCTCTCAGGAGAACCTAGAACTAGGGACACAGTCAAAATAAGGGGTCACTAGTTGAAGACGGAAATAAAATTTCAGCTTTCAGAGAGTTGTCCGATTTTTAAAAAATTCTGTTGAACAGAGAACATTGAAAGCCAGGCCATTGATAGTGAAAGCAGGAGAGACAGGAAACTGGATTTTAAAAAAAGTAACCTATTTTTCCAATCTCTGTTCAGAGATGCAATTATACATATCTGGAGCAGGTGGGACTTGAACCCAGCCTTTTGACCAAGGGGTGGGGCCACTACCACTGCACCAAAAGGAACAGTTAAAACTATAGTCAGATGAGCCATGGTCTTATTGAATGGTAGAACCGTTTTGAAAGGCTGAATGGACTACCCCGTTCATATTTCTTGTAAAATATTAAGGAATAACGACGGAGTCAGTGGATGACTTTCATTTAGAATGTTGAAGTTTGTTGATTTTAAAAAAAGCAACAGCATAGAATTATCATCTTCCAAAATACTTTGAAATTATCGAACAGTACTGGAGGGCAGCAAATGTTCAAAATGGGGAAGTAATGCACACTATATTGGCAGTATTAAATTACTGGAAATTATAACAAAGTATAATATTGAGAACTGTTATACGTGAGCTACTCAGAAACAGATAATATGGATTTGTAATGATAGTTCACTTAATTTGAGGAACATTGGAGAAAGGTAAACAGATACGGGAAGGGGGAGGCGATGACCTAATTGTATTATACCTGGACCTTTAATCCAGAGACCCAGATAACATTCTGGGGACCCAGGTTCGAATCCTGCCATGGCAGATGGTTGAATTTGAATTCAATAAATATCTGGAATTAAGAATCTAATGCGGTCCACGTATTGACTGCCAGTTGTTGAGAAATGTCCTTTGGGGAAGGAAACTGCCACCCTTACCTGGTCTGGCCTACATGTGATTCCAGACCCACAGCAATGTGGTTGACTCTTAACTGCCCTCTGGGGATTAGGGATGGGCAATAAATGCTGCCTGTTCAGTCACGTCTCATCCCACGAATGAATAAAGGAAAAAAAAAAATCAAGCAGGTCTGTATATTTCGGGTGCTAAATGGGACAGCCCCCAATTTCGGGTATTTAGATCATGATGCTTGAACACCCCACACCTACTCAAAGTAATACAAGGGACATGCAAAATTCTAATTACTATTTTAAAAAAATTCTCTCTCAGGATGGGAACATCACTTATGAGAGCAACATTTGTTGCCCATCCCGAATTGCCCTTAAGATGATTTTGGGAGCTGTTTTCTTGAACCATAGCAATTTCCCGTAACTCAGTGTGCTGCTGGATTGTTGTGTGCAATCCAGCCCTGCCACATGCTGCTGAATAGTTGTCTACCTCATCAGGTAGCACAAGTTTTGGGGAAGCTAATGTGGGAATGCTTTAAAACATTGCAGGTGATGAATTATGAAAGGAACTGATACCACATTGCATCTGACCCAGCGGTAATGGGGTACAGGCCAACTGAATAAGAGATGTATAAATGATCCCCTGTGCTTACAATGTATGCATATGCTTCAGTTCACAATAAATGCTCAACATATGTATAAATATTGTTTGTATTCTTGGGATTCCTACATCAGACACATAGAAAAGGAATACATAGTAAAATATGGTGTTTTAAATACAATGTGCAGCAGTTGACAGCGCTGACCAGACATTCTGACCAGCAAGCCCAGTAATGGACAGCAGATTACTTATCTATGACTTTCTGAAGATATTTTAGAAGTTTAGCAATACAGATGAAACCCCACCCCCAACACAAAAAAAAATCAAAAACTGAAATTCTGGCTCACCACCACAGTCACAGCTAGATTGGAGGTCAGAATGCAAGCCAATAGTCACAGGACTGTGCGATCAAATGTTATGGCAGCAGGCCAGAAATACACGTCATATTTGCTTATGATGGATTCAAGTGCCACTCCCACTTGTGGGAAAGCATGATTTTCTGATGAAGGGGCTAGGCCTGAAACATCAGCTTTTCTGCTTCTCAGATACTGCTTGGCCTGCTGTGTTCATCCAGCTCTACATTCAGTTATCTTGGATTCTCCAGCATCTGTAGTTCCTGTTATCTCATGGAAATAGCCCGGTTGTGTTATCGAAGGAGCTGCAGCTTTAACATTTAGAGAGAATGAAAAGGGGATAACTCAGCCTCCAAAAGAATCCAAGTACTCCTGTCCCACAGTACTGGAAGTAAAAGCTGTCAGTATTGGGAAAAGAAGGCTTTAGAAGATACTTAACTTGCACAGAACATTATTTGGTTATAACTGGTTGTTGTTTGAAAAGAAAGTACATTGGGAGGTTTGTGATTTATCCAGGAATGGTCAGATGGACTTAGGGGCAGAATATGAGTAGCAGAAAAACATAGGTTTGTGGAGAAGGGAGGGTAGAGATCAACAGCTGAAGTGTTAGAATAATCAAGTCTGGAAAGTACAAAGATGGTGGTGGAGCAATTTTATAGTGTTTTAAGCTCAACTCAAGGTAAACCAAGACTTTAAAGCTGCAAAAAGTCTAGGTAAGGTCTGACAGATTTTCTGCTGAGGATGATTGAGTTAGTGACATTTGACTGTGGCAAAGTCGACTTATTCAGTCTTCCTGAGGCTGGGGCTAAGTTGGAACGTTACCAGTTTATGAAACCCGGTTATTGTAATTTACTTAATGCTTGTCTTACACTTAGAACTTCAACATTGTTAAGCAGCACTTGTAATATAACAGTATTTTTTCAAATTACATTTATGTATAATACTTGAATAAAATATGCAATTTATCATATTAGTTAATCTTCCCTTTCAGATTCCACTCACTAAGCTAAGTGAAATATAGCTCCGAGATAACAAAGTGTGGAGCTGGATGAACACAGCAGGCCAAGCAGCATCTCAGGAGCACAAAAGCTGATGTATCGGGCCTAGACCCTTCATCAGATGAAGGGTCTAGGCCCGAAACGTCAGCTTTTGTGCTCCTGAGGTGCTGCTTGTCCTGCTGTGTTCATCCAGCTCCACACTTTGTTATCTTGGATTCTCCAGCATCTGCAGTTCCCATTATCACTGAAATATAGCTCCGAGTTTTGTTTACTTTCATAAGTTAAAAACTTCAACATGACACTTCAAATTTTATAATCAGACAGGATTGCATGTTTAAACACAATTTGTCTGAACTGGAATTTTGCCTGCAGGAGATATGCCTGTTGCTGTCAAACACTAAAAATTATTAGAAAGCTTGCTCGTCTTTCTTTCATGCAAGCTTTCGACATCAGTTTTGAGCCTAAATCCATAGTCCAACATCCCTCATTCACAACAAAAAAAATCTATAATTTACTTTGAAAAAACACTTGAACAATTAAAGCAAGTTTAAAATGTGATCAATGTGTCAGTAATTAAATAATGTTTCTGTAAAATAGTTTTGCAATTTCTGGATTAAAGCTTGACCAGCAGAGCAACAATGTTAGCTTCAGTGGTATCAGGAGCATTTGTCTTATTTTACCACACGCACTGACAATGCTTTTAAACTGCTGACACGTTGTAAGACAAAGCCAATTCTTTGATGTATTGTGTTGCTCCAATGGCACGATGCATTGAATGTGGAATTGGGATGGGTTATCTGATGCCACAAGCTCTTAAAAGGTTGTTTCCCTTTAAAACTCTACTTTTTTTTACATTTTGCTTCTTTTTCTTTCAAATGAAAGGTATAGGTTAACATGGTGGAGAAAGAAACCACCAAAATCTGCATACTGCATATTCTGCTTGGGTCCTGGGGAAGATGCAGCACTCAATGGTTTTTCCATCCCAACCCTTATACAAATTTATTTCCTTCTCATTCTCTTCCTTGCATTGGGCCTAGTACCCCACTGCCTCCCTACCATCCTCTCAGTCATTTTATTGAAATCTATCATCACACACATTTCTTCCATTTTGAGAGTCAGATGGATTTGATGAATGGTTTATTATTTAATCTCTCAGTGTCTACAAGGCTGAACAGCACTATGATACAACACTTGTTACTCACCTGGATAGATATAATTGGAGCATCACAAAACAAGTTCAGTACCTACCAGGATGGAGCAGTTTACTGACAATGGACTCAATATCCACTCTTTCTGCACAATGGTTGCAAGGTGCATCACTATCTAATAGGATACACTGCTAATACTTGCCAAGGTAACCTTGGCAACATCTCCCTCCTTTACAGCCTCTATCATAAGGACAAATGTAGCAATATCATTGTGTCACAATGGTGAAAAATATGAGCAACTGATCTTTGGATTCCGTCTTTTCATTTAATAATGGGACTCACGTGGAATGATATGGTTTAAAAAAGGGTTGAAAGCACCAACTTAAAATGGCCACAGGCATCACCAGGTTGGTCAATCTTCATGAAACACAGATTACACAAAAGGTAACCTGAACAGCAATTAGCATTTTTTTGTTGAGATTTTACTTTGTTAGCTGATCTCAACGTTGCAGGAGCAGTTTTTAATTAGCGAGGAAAATATAGTTGGTGAAAACAGAATCCATTGCGGAAACATGGTTATTATGCCTTTTCTGCATTCTTACTCTAGGTATTTTATCTTCTGCCCAAGCCTTCCTCAATCTCTTCAATGTCTTAATTTAGCTCTGATGTTGAGCTAGGGTTTTTTAAAAACACGCTTGCAGAACTGATAAATAGCTACATTGAGATATCTTTATGTTTTGTTAAATCCATAGAATACTCCCATTATCTAAGAAACAGCAGGAAAACAAAATAGCAGGACTCATTTTGTACCACACATGTCAAATGACTGTTATGAACTAAAGGAGAGGTAAATAAGAACATCATGTATGCAGACAAGTATAAATTCTGCCTGCTCTTCAAAACAAATAAAGCTGTGTTAAAAGCTATATTATACACATACAAACACACACAAAAGTGCCTGTTGCACAGAGATGAAGTGCGAGATGTGGGGGTGTGGGGCAGAACAATTGTACCAGAAATTATACAACCATAAAGTACAAATGGGGAAGAAACATTAATAGAGTTCATCTCTGCATAGGAATTTCTTTCTGGTACAAGTCTTAGCAACTAGAAATTGAGAAACCAGAAAAGCACTATTGCCTGAAGAGTTATAATTATATTGTGTCTGTCTCAAGTTTATGCAGGCAGTTATTATTATAAATATAAACATAGGATTTAGACTTGATGGTACCATTCTTGCTTTTCTGTCAGAAGATCAGAGGCTCAGTATCACTTCAGAGATTTGATCGTATAATCTTCTGAGAAATTTCTGTATAATACTGAGGAGTGCTGCACTATGAGAAAATTTGAAACTGTAATCTTGTCCCTCCTTAAAGCAGAGTTAAAAAAATCCCATAACACAATTAACAAAGAGTAACTTGAATCTTTTGGTCTCTTTGTCCATATGTACCTTTCAACGAACATCAAACAGATGATTTGAACATTTAATTTGTTAATGTTTGCAGGATCCTACTATGCATTTTAGTTGTTGCAGTCCCCTCCATCACATCCCTGACAACACTGCGCTTGTGCTGTGAAGAGGCTTTCGATTATTCTGTAGCTGTGAAGTCTATGTTATGCCACTGATATTCTTCTAGTACCTGAGAACATCTTACTCGTTCTGTTCTCAGTGTAGGCAGTGTGCACAAAAGAGCCTACACCCTGCCACTGGTGGCATGTTGGTTTCTATAGCTGCCTTCCTAAGAAGGCAAAGGCACATGCAGGAGGACCATGGTTGATAACAAGATCAGAAGCAGCAATGTGCCACTGTGGAGGATGAAGAGAACCCAACTCAGGAAGAGGTTACAGCTGGGGATCTCCCCGCCCCCCCCCCCCCGAAGTGTGGAATCCCCAGGAGTGGCTGTGTTTACAGCCCTGACTCCTGGAAATGAGCAGGGCACATATTGATGCAGGCTCCACATGTCCGGGACACTGTTACAGAACTTTGCTGGATGCTGGAGTGAGATTTGAGGACGCCAGGTCATCCTGTCCCAGTGGCCGCGAAGGTGACTGCCATTCCCATTTTCAATGTGATTGGTTCCTTCCAGGGAACGATGGTGAGCTGTGTGGGAGCTCTCAATCATGCAGCCTGAAATGTTTCAGGACAGTGACTGATGCCATCTGAGCAAGGTTGTCCAGGTTACCTTTGTTCCCCCACAAGGCCTGTCAGTGCTGCAGCCTGGGCAGTAAGTTTGAGGAACATAGCTGGTTTTGCCCAGGTGCAGGGTGTGGTTGACCACACATATGTGGCACTGGGAGGGCTTTATCACAATGCTATGTAATTCATCAATAAGAAGAAGTCCATTTTGATTAATGTTCCGTTGATTGGTGATCATCATTAGCAATTCCTGGAGGTGCGTACCGACTACCCTGGCAGTGGCCATTTCTCCTACATCCTGGAACACTGTCGTATACCTGCTGTGTTTGAGCATTCAGGGGCCTAATGAGGCTGATTACTGAGGTACCAAGGCTACCCACTCATGACACCATGGCTGATGCACAGTTCAGATATAACACTGGCCATTCTTTGTCTGGTGTCATTGTGGAGCAAGGAGTAGGGTTGCTGAAGGTCTGGTTCCACTGCCTGGCCCGATATGGGGAGGCTGAATAGAGTGTGCTGCATCATCCTTTGGGGTGGTACAGTGGTTAACACTGCTGCCTCACAGCACCAGGGACCTGGGTTCGATTCCACCCTCAGGTAACTGTCTGTGTGGACTTTGCACATTCTTCCCTTATCAGTGTGGGTTTCCTCCAGGTACTCCAGTTTCCTCCGACAGTCCAAAGATGTGCAGGCTAGTTAGACTGGCCATGCTAAATTGCCTATAGTGCTCAGGGATGCGTACATTTGGTGGGTTATATGGAGATGGGTCTGGGTAGAATGCTGTGAGGGTCTGTGTGAACTTGTAGGGCCGAAGGGCCTGTTTCCACACTGTACGGGTTCTATGATGATGATCTTGGCGTGCTGTGCTCTGTACAGCTGGAGCCGGCAGCTAGATGATGTGCTAGATGCAGAACAACTCTGGGAACAGGAGCAGTCTCCCGAGGAGGGGGAGGGCCACTGTGAGGAGGAAGTTGTCCTTGTCCATGGCAGGCCTCAGCTGTGTCAGCTACTACGAGCCAGGCAGAACATCTCTGACAGTGGCTTCCATAAGTGTGAGCCGGCTACGGCAGACCATCGTGGGCTGTAAAATACTTGCTGGTCATCGTGCCAGAATTTGGTTCACTTTCTTGGGGTGAACTTCAACCTCTACTGGTTTTGCGTTTGCTTTTGCTGTCTGTAAATAAAAGCTCATATTTCAAACCGTCTGGTGGCTTGTCTGTGTGTGATATTCCTTTACTGAACAATGACAAGCTGTTGGTCTGCAATGAGCATTGGGCACAAAGTACCACCGATTCAGAGGATGTTCAGATGGAATGAAGCCAAAGGCAAGTCAAATGTATGACCTGATGGTTAAAGCAATGACAAGGGTAAGAGAATGGGGTTGTACACGCTGCACAGTGCCAGCCCAGTGCATTGCCAATGCTTGACCGGGTGCACAGTAGCCTTACAAAAACGACAAGGGCAAAAATGATGCTGGTCTTTTGTTGGATATCTGCTGAATGGTGAGATGTTTTGGCAATGGCGCCTGGTGTGAAGTTGGATGTGATGTATTCCACAAGGCGGAGTAGATAATTAATAGGACAAGTTTGGAAGAACTGTTAAGAGAACTCAGTAGGCCACATGACAAAAACCGCTCCAAAAAACTTGATGCAACTCAGACTTAGCCAAAAACAGCAAGATTCAGCCCTCTATATCTTAAGGCACGTAGCATTTGAAACAAAACTAATGAACCGATAGTGCAAGTAAATATAAATAAATAGGATCTGACAGCCAGTTTGACAAACAGTAGGACCTGAATATTGAAGGGCACGTGGCATTTAGAAAGGACAGGAAACTAGGAAAAGGTGCGTGGCCAGCTTTATTAATTAATGATGAAATCAGCACAGTAGGGATGAATGGTTTACATTCAGGAAACCAAGATGTAGAAATTGTTTGGTAGAGATAAGAAACAATAAACACGGACGTCACTTGTGGGAGTTTTATACAGGCTCCCCAATAGTAATCATACAGAAGGATCCAGCAGTGTACAGAAAGAAACAATGGGATCTTGTCAGAACACAATGGTGATAGTCACAGGGAGGTTGTAATCTACACACAGACAGGAAAACTCAGATGGGCAAAGGTAGCCTGGAGGAGGAGTTCATGAACAAAGTTAGACGGGCTAAGCTTGTATCTGCAGGAGTTTAGGAAAGTAAGAATGACTTAATTGAAGGATACAAGATCCTGAGCGATTTTGATGGGGTTGTTGTGGAAAAGAAGCTTCCAGTTGTGGGAGAATGCAGAATTAGCGGTCAATGTTTAAAAATAAAGGGTCACCAGTTTTAAGATGAGGAGAAATTATTTCTCACAGGCAGTTATGTTCTGGAAGTCACTGCCTTAAAAGGTGGTCAAAGTGGAGTCTTTCAATAGGGGCATTAGTGAGTCTGGCCGTGTTGTGTCTTCCTGCTGTGGTGTGTCTCAGCGGTAATGGCGGATTGTGTTTTTCAGGATCCATTCCTTTTGAAAATAGTGTCCTGACGCAGCTATTTAATAGAACATCATTTAAACAAGCCACAACACATTGCAACAACCCAGAGCTATGCAAAGCTGGACAGGAGCACCAGAATGGAGTGTTCAAAAGGAATGGGTACCCAAAAAGCACAATCCACCATTACCTCCGAGACACACGACATGACCAGACTCACTAATCACCATACATCAAGGACATTTCAGAGATGACCGCAAGACTACTCAGACCCCTAGGTATCCACAAACCAACAAGCACCCTACGACAGCTACTGATGAACAGAAAGGATCCCATTCCCAAAACCAGTAAAACTGGTGTAATGTGCAAAATACCATGCAAGGAGAATGCAGAAATAGGGGTCGATAGTAATCATACAGAAGAAACACTACATCGGCCAATCTGGAAGAAAACTGACCACATGGATACACAAACACTAACTAGCCACCAAGAGACACAACCAATTCTCACTTGTCTCATCATACACAGACGAGGGACACAAATTCAACTAGGACAATACATCCATAATCACACAAGCCAAACAGAGACATGCCAGAGAATTCCTGGAAACCTGGTATTCTAACTGGAACTCCATCAACAAACACATTGAATTAGACCATGTGTAAAAACCAATGAAAACAGAACCGGAAGTGGTACCAAACACCCCAGCAAACCGAGGCATGTAAATAACAAGCACGACAGAACACTAACGCTTCACCAGAGGTGCACTGACGATGTTACCTAGTAGGGTGACAAAATGTTTGCAACCAAACCCACCAGCTCAGTGAGCATGTCTACAACCTCATCAACAACCTGAGCTACAAACCTTCTTGAAAAGTTTCTTCCCGCATGTTGCAGGTGATTTTCCTACCTGTTCCTATTGATTTCAATTTTGTTCAGGCTCCTTGACAGCACACTTGGTCAGTTGCTGGCTTACTGTTTTGGACAGTCACTCTCACCTCATGTCTCTTTTGTGTCTGTTTGGACAAAGGCTGTAATAAGGTCAGGGGCTGAGTGGTTTGATAAATTATGACTTCCATATATATTCTTTCCAAACTAGAGCAAGGAAAATTGTATAAAAAGGTTTAATTTATCTGTGGTTTAAAGTTTTCCACGCTCATATCCTATTTCCAAATAACTGCATTCTGACATTATCATCTTTATCACACAGCTTTATCTAAATACAGTTATACTTTCAGAGAAAGTTCCCAATTTCAGTGGTTCAATGTCTACATTTTTCCATTCATAGTTTCACTGAAAATGTTTCAAGTTAATCCATATTAAAGTGTAAGTATTCTTGCCACAGCAAGCTTCGTCATTTTACTCAGGTATCTTCTTGTAGTAGTAGCTAATTTTGCATCATGGTTAAACAGAGTGTGCATCTTTAAGACTGATGGTCGATACTTGACCTTCAGAATACATTATATAAATGATCTAAGTTGAGTAATTATCCTTAAATTATTAAAATTGCACTTTGATCAAGTTCAGAAGCTCATAAGAGATTGTGTCGCATCTGTTATTTTTCAGATCTTACCACATGCTGAGTAATAATATTGTTAGTTCAATACCAAGTGAGTGATATGTTATTCTGGATATGGATAAGAATATGGTTACTAAATCACTTTGGAATAATACTGAGATAGAACATCATTCTTTCTTTAAAAATGCCTTTATATATCAATATCAACATTCCAATTTTTGCTTACAGACATTATAAAAAAGTAAAATATTAGTAACCGAATTTATAAGAAAACAAAATGCTTTAGGAGTACTGTTTTACTTGTATTCCTTCCAAAAACAACAACAATTATAGTTTGATAAAGGTGGTAAAATGTACTTTTTCTAAGCTAAAGTAGGACATTACAACCAGTCTTTGCAGTGACAGGACTCATTCTCAAACTCTGCATTCTGATTCCACTGCTTCTATTTCTCCTCCAACCATTTTATTCACGGTTTTCTACCAGTATGTCAACTTCATGCTGTGCTCACTCTGCATGCGTTCTTGTATTTTGTATTTCCTTTTTTAAATGCTCCAGAATTTCTCGCTGTTTGTTGTTCGTCTCCAGTAAATCACATTCCAACTGTTATAGCACGCAAAGCTGTATTTGCTGTTCACTAACTCTGAACTAGGAAATATCATTCTGTTCTTTTAAAACTCTTAACTTTGAAAGTCTTGTTGTTGAAATTGTTTTACATCCTACTTCTGATGTTCTGCTGCTAACTGTACTGCATGCGGGTCGTCTTCCACATTTTCTTCTCCATTGTGCCACATATTATCAAATTGCAATTTTTTTTGACCAACAACTTTATTCTCTAGTGTTAACCTTTCATGGAGTTCTGTAAATTCCTGGAACATATCTTCCTTAGCAGCCTGAACTTTCAAATTAGTTTTCTTTCCTTTTCTGCCAAGTGGTCCTTGTGTTTTGAAATATTTCTGTCTGCACTCCATTCATTTTGTTTTGCATGTTATTTGTCACAGAAGTGAAATAGGCCCGATGCGCAAGCTCTGAGACCTAGACTATAGAAATGTGCTGAATTTCTCCAACGTTCTGCCTGATGTTACTGCTACTGTCATTCATTTCCCAGCCATTGAAGACATCAAAAGATCTCCTGTCCATAAAATGATGCAGCTGACCCTTTCCTAATCACTAGTGCGTTTTACAAGACTGCTAAGGTCAATTTGCACTTTTATTAACGTTCTCAAGTGCCTTTGTGAGATCAACAGCTTCCCAATTCTCCCTGAGCTCCAGCAGCCACTTTACTTTTACACAATTCATTCAAGTTTTTTTTAAACCTGTCTCTGATATTAATTCGGTCATTTTTTTCAGCATCTAATACAGAACTGATTTTGTTTAGAATACTTGGGTTTAATTCATAAACACCTAATGTCACTGTGTTATGCTTTCAGGCAGTCTTGTGCGGCAGAACGTCCAGGTTCAAATCCCACCGGCCACAGACATGCATTTACATGTTTAAATAGTTTCATTAAAATCACTTTTTATATTATGACTTATGGGTCCCCAAAATCTGAAATAATCAGATGTTTAGACATTGATATTGAAACTTTCATTGAGTATATTTTTCCAAATCAGCATGCCCTGGAATTGTACATGCTAATTTGATAGTCAAACAACGGTGCAATTGTGATTGACCCGGTACTCTGAATATACATCTATCCCGACGCGTTCCAAACCCATTTTGGAATAATATAACACGATAACAGTTGCAAGTTCTCCTAGGGACTGCACAGCTGCTAAAGCAAAATTAACTTTCTTCCAAGCTGTGTAACACATTCTCAATATTTGGACAATAATCAAAGTACCACTTAATTTAACAAATCACGTTGGGAAGGACTGCATTAGAAGTAAACCAATAAACTGAATCATTGAGGACAATCATTAATATTCACAGTATAACTCCCCAGTTATGGTAACCTTGACCTAATTGCGGACATTGAGTTAACATCCCTTTGTTAAGCAATTGGGACTGTAGAGACTTCCTCTGGATTGCTGAAAAATAGCGTTAAAGGTGTATAATTGGTCATTAGTGATGCTGACGGGTATTTAATCCTTACTAATAATAGAATGAGTTGCTTCAATGTAACAACAGAAAAGATGTGCCAGAAGAATCACTTGAAAAAGTTAATGCTGTGAAGAGGTTAAACAACGGTTAATCAGCTTCTATTTGAAGTGCTTTGTTTAAAAAGGTGCGAGCCAGACTGAATCATAGAATCCCTACAGTATGGAAGCAGGCCATTTGGCCCATCGAGTCAACGCTAACCCTTGGATGAGCATTCCAGCCAGACCCACCCTACACTATCCCCGTGACCCCACATTTTCCATGCCTAACCCACCCAGTATGCATATCTCCGGACACTATGAGCAATTTAGCAGGCTAATCCACCTAAGCACAGCAGATGTACAGAGATAAAATAAGGACTGAAGCATACACGTCACAGATGCAAAAGTCTAGGCCAGGAGAGCAATGTGTGATTTACAGGGAACAGGGAACAATCTAAACCACACAATTGGCAAAAATATGGGAGGCCTTGAGCGAATGCAAATAATACCCGATGTCTGTACTATGAGAAATGAGTAAACTAACACTAGGCACATTGGTTTAATATGTGCTTATAAACTGACAAGATTAAAATTGGGTGCAAAACGTAAAGAAACAAAATGATAAAGAAATATGAGCATCTATGTATTTCCTGAGTTCAATCGGAGACTCTGAGGCTGGCTCTGCTTGTGGACACTTGAATAAACTATTGTAATCTACATTCCTGTCTCCTTGTTTTTGTCTAATTGTATAACAATAGATTGATAACTTATGTTTCTCTTTTGCCTTTGTGATTCAGACCAGGATCACTTCAGTTGTCTGCAAGTTCTGTTGAAATCTATTTTCTTTGTGAAAACAAACGGCTCAATAAAATTGTTTCTGCCATCCAAGTTTGCTGCTGTGAATTATTTTGCATATAATATTGATTGTAAGGGATTGCTGTGCTTTTAGGGTTAGGTCAATTTCAGGTAATTGCTACTATCACAGAATACTTAATAGCCTTTGTAAATGTTTCAAACATTTTGTCCCTGTATCGTCTGATTGAAATATTTTAACAAGTAAATTACTGTGATCTCAACACGCCATTTTCTTTTCCTTTGTCCTTGTATAAGAATGCAAGAGGAATTAGAAAGCGACAAAGTAATAGCTTATTAGATGTATACAGAATCGAGGTTTGGGGTTGCTAGAATGTTCAGAAAGAAAATGCTTTGGGCTGATTTGCTGATGTGGTATTATCTCCAGCAGCTTTACCCAAGGGTGAACTGTGCCCAATGTTAGTAACTTCACATATCTGAGGCAGGAGGCCAATTAGGGTACTTAAGGGATTAATTTTCAGTGATTTTCCCACCTAAAGACAATTGTTCAAGAAGCGCATGGACACCCCTACTGTGTTAGCAACCTCCCTCTCAATGTCAGCAAAACAAACAAAACCGATCATTGACATCAGGAAGAAAGGGGGAGGACATGCCCTCATCTACATCAATGGTGATGAAGTGCAGAGAGTCAAGAGCATCAAGTTCCTATAAGTGACGATAACCGATAACCCATCCTGGACTTCCCATTTAGATACAACAGTCAAGAAAGCACAATAATGCCTCGTCTTCCTCAGATAGCTCAGGAGATTTGGCATGTACACAAGGGCCCTGATCAACTTCTACAGATGCACCACAGAAAGCATGCTGGGTGCATAATAGCCTGGTATGGCAACTGCTCCGTCCAAGACCATAATAAAACTACTTAAGGTTATGTGCACAGCCGAAATCATCACGGAAGCCAACCTTTCATCGATAGACTCTATTTACAATTCTCATTGCCGTGAAAGGGCTACCAACATAGTCAAAGACCCCTCCCACCCAATAATACACTCTCATAACTTCTTCCATCAGGCAAAATATACAGACGCTTGAACACACGCACCAACAGGTTCAAGAGCATTTTCTTCCTTGCTGTTATTAAACGGTTCACTGCACTCTCTAACTGCAAGTAATGTTGACCTTGCTTTTCGCACCTCTTGCACAGTTGTACCCTATACTGCTTGCCGTAAGCACCCTATGATTTCATGTGTCCTTGCTTGCTATAATCTGCCTATGTTGCTCGCAATACAAAGCTTTTCGCTGTTCTTGGGTACATGTGACTACAATAAATCAAATCAAACCTGGCAACATAAAGGAGGCAGCTGAACAACAGAAGGTTGGATGTCCAAGAATTTGTAATCTTTAGTCGCAAGAAATGGCAAGTTACTATGTCAGAGGCTTGCCATAGTATAAGAATCTCTTAGGAGCTGATATCTCTGACAATGCTGGGCCTCAAACAGTGCTAGGCTGTCCATTACATTCCTGCCACTTACCCCTGACCAGTGCACTCATTGGTTATACATTTTATTTTATATGTATTCCTAACTACCATGTATCAATGGTTTTTAAATTTGCAAGTGGGAACATCTTTTCAATATGTATTCTATACAACCAGCTATTTTTATCCTGGAATCTTCAAATATCCCTTTGTTTTATCTTTCACAGAGTAAAGAGTTGTAGGCTGTTCAATCTTCTTTCTCAAATTCTTTTGGTTTAATTCTACTAAGTCTATATTCTGGCTTCCTTACTGCCTCTGGGTTGAATTTATAATAGCCAGAACAGAACTGTTTACATTACTACAAGCATTATCTAGCCAAAGTTCTATGTAATTTTAATGCAGTTTCTCTGCATTTAAATTCTAACCCTCGGGTACTCTGATGCAACACGTCACTACATTTATGTATTTTGTAGAAACATTAGAACCTGAAATGAAAATTCTACTTCTATTGATAATCAAAACCCTCTACAATAAATACAGCAATAGCTTACATATGTAACCTTTTCTCCGCTTCAGTGAAAATTTCAAAGAACTAAACTGTTTAAGAATGAAATGATCAAAGCTTCTGCAGGCAGCACAGCGCCAGGGATCTGGGTTTGATTCCACGCTCAGGCAACTGTCAGTATGGAGTTTGCACATTCTCCCCATGTCTGCGTGGGTTTCTACTGGATGGTTCGGTTTCCTCCCACAGTCCAAAGATGTGCAGGTTAGGTGGATTGACCATGCTAAATTGCCCATAGTGTCCAGGCTAGGTGGATTACCCATGGGAAATGCAGTGTTACAGGGATAGGTAATGGGGGTGGGAGACTCTTCGAAGTGTGGACTTGATGGGCTGAATTGTCTGCTTCCACACACTATGGATTCAATGATAAAGTAATAATGGAAAAATAGTCATTTACATTGTTTTATCTGGGTTCTAAACTGACCTCACATGCTCAGTTTCACTGAAAATTTAATTCAGTTGACCTTTTTTCAGTTGTTACAAATACAGTCATCAACCACAAAGTGAGAAACATTTTAATGTTTGAAAATATTTTAATGTAAAATTTCAAAATCTTCAATTTCAGAATTCAGCAGTTAATAAGAGAATTAATAAAATGTTCAAGTTTATTAAGCACAAGTTACATTGCCCGACTATTTCTCACTGAGTACAATGAAGAAGGCTCAGTTTAAACAGTTTTAGCAAACAACAACAACAAGGATTAACATTAGTAGGTAGAAATTTACATTGCTGACTTATTGTAGAAGGATACTAAGTTAATTGTACAGGTTTCTTAACAGAAACGTTCATGATCTGAGTTAAATAAAATTCTTATGACTCACTCCAAATAGCCTTATATTTGATCATTCACTCTTGAAAGCACATAGGGCAGCATTTTTTGAACGGCAGGGTTCCCAGCTCAGCCATTGAAAGAAGTATATCTGTCCTCTTCAAAGCAGCTCCACAGATACTAAATGCTCTAAGGAATGTTCATTGTCTGGAGACAGAAATTCCTTCACTCATTTGAACAGAAGCCCCGTGAGGGGTGGAAATCCAACCTCATGCGGGAGCAAATGATGAACTAGTTTGGCCAATTGCTTTAATGACAGTAATGGCCAGAATCAGGACGAAGAGAAGTCCTGAAGTCTAAGACCAAATGACTGTGGTCATATCATAGTAGGGAGGAGAGATGAAGCCTAGATGAAGCCTGGGGGAAAGGGCATGGCGGTCTTAAGAGAAGCTGGAGAAGGAGAGGGAATACCGCTTCTTCTTCAGACCTGAGATCTGAGCAGGTTGGTCAGCTGGGAGCCCCCTTGCCCCTGAATTTCAGCTTTCTTGTGTATTTTATAAAGTAAGGAAAACTGAATTCCTGTGACAGTATAATCACAACTAGTGCACATTGCTAGCATCCCAGATACTGGGTGTGCCATTACTCCCCAAATTTTCAATCTCTTCTTTGCTGTACTGCTAAAGCAGACCACTCCACCCGCAGGTATTAACATTATCTATTATTCAGAGAAGCTTGCCAATCTCTCTGCAGACTTTGTGCCTCCAACCAAGTCACTGGAGCAGGAATCAAAGAACTTCAGTATGCTCAAGGCAGTGGTCCAGCACACACACAAAGGAAGACATCCAAAAATGATGAACAAATTCTCAAGTACTGCCAAACGCAGTCTCCATGACTGCAATTATGTTTTAGCCAGCACCAGGCATTCAAATAGAAGCAAAATTAGGGAGATGCTGGAGATAAAGTCATAGAGCTGTACAGCATGGCAACAGACCGTTCGGTCAAACTCATCCATGCTGACCAGATATCCTGATTTAATTTAATCCCATTTGCCAGCATTTGGCCCATGTACCTCTAAACCTTTCCTATACAAGTGCCCATCCAGGTACCTTTTAAATGTTGTAATTGTACCAGCCTCCACCACTTCCTTTAGCAGCTCATTTCATAAATGCACCACACTCTGCAAGAAAAAGTTGCCCCTTAGGTCACTTTTACATTTTGCCCCATTCATCTTAAACCATGTCCTCTGATTTTGGACTCTTCTAACCTGGGAAAAAACACCTTGGCTGTTCACCCTATCTATCCCCCTCATGATTTTACAAACCTCTATAAGGTCAACACTCAACCTCCAATAATCCAGGGAAAATAACCCCAGCCTATTCAGCCTCTCCCCACAGCTCAAACCCTACAATCCCAGCAACATCCTTGCAAATCTTTTCTGAACTCTTTCGAGTCTAACAAAGTCATTCCTATAGCAGGGAGACCAGAACTGCATGCAGCATTCCAAAAGTGGCCTAACCAATATCCTGTATAGCCGCAACATGACCTCCCAACTCCTATACTCAATGCACTAACCAATAAAGGCAAATGTGTCAAATGTTTTCATCACTAGCTGCATCTGGAACCTTCTAGCCATAAATGTTCCTAGGTTCACCCAACCAAAACTCCAAGACCAAAAGTAGCAAACATGACCCCTCTATTCAAGAAAGAGAGAGGCAGAAAACCAGAAACTCTAGGCCAGTGACTTTAATGTCTACCATTGGGAAAGTGTTAGAATCAATCACCAAGGACGTTATGACAGCACACTTAGGAAAACATGACTGGTGATTGGTAATTGGTAATGACAAGTAATTGACAAGAGTGAGCATGGTTTTATAGGAGATATATCATGTTTCACCAACTTATGGGACTTCTTTGTCAGAGTAACATGTACCGTGGACAAACGTGAGCCGAAGGTGTATTGTACCTGGATTTCAAGTAGGCAATTGAAAAGCAGTCACACTAAAGTTTATTGTGCAAAGAAAATTTCACTGCATAGAGTGTGACATAATAGAATGGATAGAAGATTGGCTGGTTGGTTGGCTGGCAGAAAACTGAGTGAATGCATAAATTGGTCTTTATCTGATTGACAGGATGTGACTATTGGAGTCCATTGACTTGGAAACACATCAGCATTCCTTCAGTGTCATTGGGACAAAATCTTGGAATTCCCTGCCTAACAGCATTGTGGGTCCACCTACAGCATATAGATTCCGGTTCAAGAAGGCAGTGAACACAACCTTCTCAAGGGTTACTAGGGATGGGCAATACAATGCTGGTTCAGCCAATGACGCTGCATCTTGTGAGTGACTGAAAATGTATAATATGGGAAAATGTAAAGTTTTTCATTTTGGCAGTAAGAATGAAGAGAGTAATGTGGTGCGGGATTCAGGTGTTCAAATGCATGAGTCACAGAAGTCTAGTATGCAAGTATAACACATAATCAAGAAGGCCAATGAGATGCTATCCTTTATTACAAGAGGAATTGAACATAACTGTGAGGATACTAAACAGATAAAAACAAAGAACTGCATGTACTGGAAATCCAAAACAAAACAGAAATCACTGGAGATATACAGCAGGTCCCAAAACATTGGCTCTGCTTTCTCTCCACAGATGCTGTCAGACCTGCTGGGTTTTTCCAGTAATTTCTGATTTTTTGTTATAATTACAATCCAGTTATTCAGGCCATTGGTGAAACCACAGCTTGAAAACTGTATGCAGTTTTTGTCTCCTTATTTGAGGAAGGATATAGCTGCATCAGTGGTGTTTCAGAGGAGGTTTACAAGATTGATACCTGAAATGAGCAGGTAATCTGATGAGGGTAGGCGGGACAAACTGGGACTGCATCCACTGGAGTTTAGAAGAATGACAGGAGCTACTTGACTGCAGAATATAGATTCTGAACAGTCTTACCAAGGTGGACACGGGCAGTGATTTCAGAACGAGGCCAGCATTTACAGGACAGAGGTGGGCAGAAATGTTTTCTCTCAGAAAAGTGAGCAACTTTGGAATCCTCTACCTCAGTAGATGAAGGTAGAGTCACTGAACATTTTTGAGGTGCAAGTAGGTAAATTCTTCTCAGCAAGGAAATCAGAAGTTATTGGAGTTGATGGGATTGTGGAATTCAAACCATCGACAGATCAGAGCCAGCAATCTTGTTGAATAGTGGAGGCAGGCTCCAAAGGCCAAAAGACGTACTTCAGTTCCTAATTTGGATATTCATGTATTTCTCGATTCTCTCTCAGGGTTGGTTAGTTCAGTTGACTAATTAGTTGGTTTGCAATGCAGAGTGATGCCAACAGCATGGATTCAATTCCCACATTGGCTGAGGCTAACATGAGTTCTTCTGCTCAACCTTTCCCATCACTAGAAGCATGGTGACCCTCAGGTTAAAGTCTCACCAATCATATTCAGTACAAGCATGCTGCAGCTGAGCCAGAGGGAGAGGATATTTTGTGTAGTATCCCACAAGAGGGCAAGGTCTCAAATGAATTCACTTCTCTTCACATACCGGACCTTCATCACTTCCTAAATGCAACAATGGATGACACTGCAAAACTTTTGCTCTATCACCTGCCCTGACTTTGAAAGATTTGGTTTTGTTGAGGTTTCAGTAAATTGTGATCCTTACAACCACTGATAGCACCACCCCTGCCCTGGTGTGAAGCTACAGCTCCTCATGTAGGACATGATATTCTTCAATGATCTCCTGGCAAGATTTGAGTTTGCTTCAGGCATTGCTCTTGGGTGAGATGGGAGAATGAGAAGCCTCCTCTCAGAACCTGTAATGGATGAGTCCTTCTGTAAATGCTCTTCCTCTTTATACCTTTTCGCAGAGCTTCCCATTTTTAAAGCCTCTGTTCCATTTTTTAGTCTTGTTGCAGAACCACAGAGGCACCAATACACTCCTCAGATTACTTGAACACTTGTTGTGAAGAGATGACCAAATCCTGTTCCTCAATGAACAAATGTAATAATTCATCAAAAGACCTCCAAAAGCAAGTCACTGTACTTCCACAAACGTTGCAAAGGCAGAAGTAACTCATAAGCAGCTTACGCTGCAATTTGGATTGGTGGCCCTTTAAATAGCACGAGTACTAGTCCCTCATACAGCTGTTAGTGTGAGTGAGTAAGTAGCAGAGCAGTTCCAAGACCTGTGTGATCCAAGTTTTAAAAACACACAGTAAATCACCAGGAGCAGCTGGTCTCTCACAATCAACTTTTCCTCACAATTCTGGCACAAGCCGGTGCCCTTTCAGGCCATGAGGCACCTTGTGAGATGTGCTAGAAGTGCCCAGAAGCACAGCATGTGCCATTTACTGACTTCAGAGCTGACACCGTGCCATTAATACCGGTTCTAAGGAGTTCAATTTTGCCACTGGAATCTGTAATACACCAATATGCAGAGAGTTAATCAGTGCAGCAACAGATACCTGTGTGGGACTTGATCGAGAAGTAATTTGGAAGTCCAGTGCTCTGTTTGATACAAGTCTAAATTTGGACCTCTATTGGATAAACAATACAATTTAATCCCTACATTGTCTTATCATGATTAATCAGTGCCATCACTGCTGTCTAGTTACAGTAAAGAAAAACAATTTAAATCGTGCTTTTTGAGTGAATGAATAGATAAGGAAGTGGTTAGAGGTGATTAAAAAATTTGTGACACAAGAAACAACGTGATGTTTTTGCAAGTAAATTCTACAATACATAATACAAGGATCGAAAAATGCTAATTTAGAAAAAAGGGCTATAAGAAAACTGTCTCTGGGGCAGGATGCAGAATGTCAGGAAGGGTGAAAAGATACACACAGAAGGAAGCCTGTGCCCAGTACTGGAGCTAGGCTAAATCCTTCACAGAGGAAAAACATGGACTGGCTGTGCCTCCACATGATCACTGTGCCCTGAATGATTACAATTGCCTTCTAGTAAAATGTACCGCAATGTTCTATAACTGTTATGGTTTTCATTCCATTGCTGACACAAAGTTGGCAAACTTGAATCCAAATTATATTTGAAGGCATTGTGCATGGTCACCTATTTTTCATGTCACCTGAAAAGTATGTATATCTCCTTCGGTCTATTTTTATGTATAATAAAGATAGAACAGCTAAGACTTTTCATATAATTATTTCAACAAAATTGCAACAAATAAAGACAAACAAGTCCATCAATGACACTATTAAGTATTTCACACTAACACAATGAAGTTTTATTCAGGCTGTTTAACCCTATAAATAAATACTTGCACAATTGTACTCAAATTTTATTGATTATTTTGGCTTATAATAAATAATCTGTGAAAAACAAGAAATGAGCTGTTATTTATAAAATTTACATTCAGTTTTTTCAATATATATTAGTTTTATTTTCTAATGTTCACAACTATCTTAGAAGCTTACACATGTTAGTTATTCTGCTGTGTCTGGCATGTTTAGAATGAAGTGAAGGCTATAAAATCAATATCCTCCAAAGGCTCTTTGTCTCTCCCTCTATACTGTAACATCGTTAAGAAAACTTTAATATCTGATTTGCTTGAAATTGCAATAGGCACAAACATTATTCAATTATTTGAAATTAAACTTCCACATGATTTCCTTCCCCTTCACGTCTGTGAAACATCATTACACAATGTGCTCTAATTTCACCCCTTTCTATTCGTTTTAATGATATTTTGCTGCTTACAGGCATTTTGGCATATTATAGGAAAGATGTGGATGCTTTGGAGAGGGTTCAGAGGAGGTTTACCAGGATGCTGCCTGGACTGGAGGGCTTATCTTATGAAGAGAGGTTGACTGAGCTCGGTCTCTTTTCATTGGAGAAAAGGAGGAGGAGAGGGGACCTAATTGAGGTATACAAGATAATGAGAGGCATAGATAGAGTTGATAGCCAGAGACTATTTCCCAGGGCAGAAATGGCTAGCACGAGGGGTCATAGTTTTAAGCTGGTTGGTGGAAAGTATAGAGGGGATGTCAGAGGCAGGTTCTTTACGCAGAGAGTTGTGAGAGCATGGAATGCGTTGCCAGCAGCAGTTGTGGAAGCAAGGTCATTGGGGTCATTTAAGAGACTGCTGGACATGTATATGGTCACAGAAATTTGAGGGTGCATACATGAGGATCAATGGTCGGCACAACATTGTGGGCTGAAGGGCCTGTTCTGTGCTGTACTGTTCTATGTTCAATGTTCTATAATTTGATTCAACAATTTTATTTGACAAGTCACATGAGAACTGAGCTCCTTTCTGGCTGTGACGACAGAAGTCTATTATGGGGCAGATTTTTCACTGGGGTGTAGTAGTTATGCCAGCATAGGTGGGATTTGCATTAGAGCCTTATGGCATTCCGTGATAGCAGATGCTGAATTTTCCTTCCTACACCTGGAGCCCTCTGAAATTCTCCAAAAAAACCTGAGTCTTTAGAATTCAAAAGAAATTAAGTGAAATAGCTGCTCAGAAAATGTTAAACTATTAAATACATAATTTAACTCCTGAGTAACTATTAAACAGAGCCCATACATGTCTCACAAACCCTCCAACTACAAAACTACTGTTGGGGACATCCCCGTCCCCACTGTGACCATGACTTGACATTCCTATGGACCTGGTACCCCCGCCCCAGGGCCCAACAACTGCACAGGATCTGAATCCCACCCCCTTTCTACCGCCACTTGACCAGACTCCCTAATGACCCACCCTTTCCCTGCCACCGCCACCAGACCTAACCCAGGGTTACACAGTTTTGTGAAAGATGAGGTACATGTTTATCCACCTTGCAGAATCTCAGAGACATATCTGAAGAAGTCAGATTGGACCCCAAACATTAACTCCGTTTCCTTCTCCACAGATGCTACTGACCTGCTGAGCTTGTCCAGAAATTGGCATTTTTATTTTTATCAACGTTTAGTTACCACAGTTTTCCCACTACATGTTCTCAAATGATTGTTTTAAGTTCCTCTCTCCCTTTTACTTCTTGGTCTATCTATAGTCCTGAAATTTTTTTTGTATCTTCCACAGTGAAAGCAGAAAAAATACCCATCTCATACTTCCCCCGTATCCTTGTTTCCCGTTATTAGCTCTCCAATCTCACCACAAATGCTGACTTCAGTTACTCTGTTTTTTTTTTAAAGATTTACAGAAACTCCACTCTTTTTTAATACTTTATATTTTAGCTAGCTTTCTTTCTTACCTTATGTTCTCCCTTTTTCTCATTTGTAATTCTTGGACAGTTATAAATCCTGTCAAATCCCTGATCTACTTCTATTCTTCTGTGTAATGTATACTTTTGCTCTCATTTTAATGTGGCAACACCATAAGGAATAGGACCAGGAGTACGCCTCTTGGCCCCTCAAGCCTACTCCAACATTCAGTGGGATCAGAGCTGATCTGACATTTCTCACATCCACTTTTCTGTCCTTTTCCCATGAACCCTTGATTCCTTTTCTGATTAAGAAATCATCTACCTCAGCCTCAAATATACACAAGGACATCTGCCCCCACAGCTCTCTCTAGCAAGGAGTTCCAAAGACTCATAATCCTCTGAGAGAAGAAATTCCTCTCATCTCAGTCTTAAACTGCAACCACCGCCAGCGACCCCTCCCGCCACTCTGTTAAGTTTGAGACTATGCCCTCTGTTCCTAAACTCCCATGAGGGAAAACATCCTCTCCACATCTACCCTATCAAGCCCCTTAAGAATCTTACGTGCTTCAAGGAGATCACCTGTCATTCTTCTAAACTCTGGTGAGCAGAGTCCCAATTTGTTCAGCCTTTGCTCATTAAACAATCTCTCCATATGTGTGATTAGCCCAGTGAAGTTCCTCAGTACTCCCTCCAATGAAATATTTTCCAAAACTGCTCAAAGTACTCCAAGTGTGGTCTCACCAGCACTTTATCCAGTTGCAGTAAGACTTTCCAACTTTTAGTCCAACCTACTTGAAATAAGAGCCAACATCCATTAGCCTACTTGATTACCCGCTGCACTTGTGTGCTAGCTTTCTGTGTTTTGTTCATAAGTACCCCTAAGTTCCTTTAAGTTGCAGCTTTCTGCAGGTTTTCTCCATTCAAATAATTTTCTGTTCTTTTGTTCTCCCTTCCAAAATGCACCACTTCACATTTTACACATGGTACTCTATTTGCCAACTTTCTTTCCCACTTACTTAACCTGTCAATATCTCTTTGTAAGTTTTTGTATTCCTGTAATAATGTGCCTTTCCAGCCATCAACTTCAAATCTGGCTACAGTATATTTGTTCTCTTCCTCCATATCATTAATGTTGTATTTTGTTGCAGTTCCAGCACTGATCCCAAAGGAACCCCACTAGTTACCGGTCACCATACTGAAAAAGAACCTTCTATCCTCACTTGCTGTTCCCGTTTCATTAGTGAATTCTCTATCCATGCCAATATAATGCGTCTAATACACTGAGCTCTTATCTTATGCCTTAACCTTTTATGAAGCAGCTTGCTGAATGCCTCCTGGAAATCAAAATACAACACATCCAATTCAGTTGCAACTTCTTCAAAAAATTACACAAAATTCTGTTAGTCACAATTTTCTTTTTATGAAGCCATGCTGACTGTACTTGATGAGATTATGATTTTCCTCATTACTTAATAATTGATTCCAATACTTTTCCAATTGTAGATATCAGGCTAATCAGTCTATTACCTATTTTTTGCCTCCCTCCCTTTCAAAATGGGCAGTTTTCCAATCCTCTGGTACTTCTCCAGAGTCCAAGTTTGCTCGGTACTGCCTCTCTAATGATGGTGACGATACTTGTCCTTCCCCAAGTTTTTTTTAGTATTAATGGGATGTTGACAGTATCTTTCACTGTAAAGATTGATGTTAATATCTGTTTAACCCTTCTGTTATTCCTTTGATTCCTATAACTATCTCCCCAGCTTAATTTTCTAAAAAGCCTGTGTACACCTTGACCCCTCTCTTCCTTAGGAGCAGCTCTTATTGTCAGTTTTATATTTCTCACTAGTTTGCCCTTATAGTTTATTTTCTCTGTCTTTATTAGTTTTTTAGTCCGCCTGTGCTGGATTCTGAATTTATCAGGGCATTCACTGATTTTTACCACCTTCCGTGTTTTCTCTTTCCTTAACTTCCTTGGTTAGTTGTATTTGGTTTATTCCTCTCAGTATCTTTCCTCCTTTACGTGATGCAATTTTGCTGAGGATCATGCAGCACAAAAAGGGAGACAGTCAGATGGGATGTAAAATAGGTGCAAATTTGCTATCAGAGATAATGGGAACTGCAGATGCTGCAGAATCCAAGATAACAAAGTGTGAGGCTGGATGAACACAGCAGGCCCAGCAGCATCTCAGGAGCACAAAAGCTGACGTTTCGGGCCGAGACCCTCCATCAGCAAATTTGCTATCAACCACTTTGTGCAATTTATCAAAACCAATTTTACTTATATGGATTCAAATTCTGTTTAAGATTGATTTAAGTAATGTGAATACTTGACAATCTAACATGCTATATTGGATAATAGCAAATCAATCTAAACCTGAACTTCTCAAACCATGAAGAATGCAGTCTTTATGTCAGAGTTAGGATCCCAGTACAAAAAATTCAACTATACTTGAAATTTTGCAGACGTGCGGACACTAAGACTCATAAAAAGGTCACCAGTTGTTACGCCCAACATACTAGATGTTGCACTCAGCACAGACACAGAGCTTGGGAGCTTTCACCAGGCCTCAGTCAAGTCAAGGGGTACATCGACACAGTAAATCAAGAGCAGCTGCAAATACCAGTTCAGTCCCTGCTTGGGCTGCTTTGAGTCGGGATCCTCTCTTCATTGTAGGTTGAGGAGCCGAATGGTGAGCAGCACACCACTTGTCTCGTGTTTCTCTGCCTTATTGGTACTCCCTCATGTTGAGCAACATTTAGAGGAAGCACCGAGGTTGGCAAGGGCACAAAATATACTCTGGGTGGGGGATTTCAATGTCCGCTACTAAAAGTGGCTTGGCAGCAGTACAACTGACCAAGCTAGTCAGGTCCTAAGGGACATAGCTGCTAGACTGGGTCTGCGGCAGTTAGTGAAGGAATGAATAAGAGGCAAAGACATACTTGACCTCATCCTTAGCACTCTGTCAGCTGCAGATGCATCTGTCCATGACAATAGTGGTAACAGTGACCATTGTACAGTATTTCTGGAGATGGGGTCCCGCCTTCTCATAAGAATAACCTCCATTGTGTTGTGCTAAATGGGACAGACTTCACACAGATCGAGCAAATCAAGACCGGGTATTCTTGAGGTGCTGTGGGCCATCAGCAGCAGAAGAATTGTACTCCAGCACAATCTGTAACTTGATAGCCTGCGATATACCCTGCTGAACCATTTCCATCAAGCTAGGGGATCACAATGGTTCAGTGAAGAGTGCAGGAGGGCATGGCACGTGCAGCACCAGACATACATGAAGATGAGGTATCAACCTGGTGAAGCTACCAAACGGAACTACTTGCACGCCAAGCAGCAAAAGCAACAAGTGATAGACAGAGCAATGCGATCCCACAACCAACAGATCAGATCTTCGCTCTGCAGTCCGACAACATCCAGTCACGAATGGTGGTGGACAAATAAACAACTCACTAGATGAGAAGACTCCACAAATATCCCCATCCTCAATGATGGAAGAGCCCAGCACATCAGTGTAAAAGACAAGGCTGAAGGATTCGCAGCAATCTTCAGCCAGAAGTGCTGAGTGAATGATCCATCTTGGCGTCCTTCAGTGATCCCCAGCATTGCTGATATCAGTCCTCAGCCAATTCGACTCACCCCACGTGGTATCAAGAAATGGTTGGAGACACTGGATACTGCAAAGGCTACAGGCCCTGACTACATTCTGGCAATAGTACTGAAGACTTCCGCTCCAGCACTTGCTGCTCTCCTAGCCAAGCTGTTCCAGTACAGTTATAACACTGGTATCTACCTGGCAATGTGGAAAATTTCCCAAGTATGTCTTGTACATAAAAAGGTAGACAAATCCACCTGGCCAATTGCCGCCCCATCAGTCTCCTCTCGATCATCAGTAAAATGATGGAAGCTGTCATCAACAGTGCTACCAAGCATCACCTACTCAGCAATAACCTGCTCAGTGATGCCCAGTTTTGATTCTGCCAGGCGCACTCAGCTCCTGACCTCATTACAGCCTTGGTTCAAACATGGACAAAGGAGCTGAATTCCAGAGGTGAGGTGGGAGTGACAGCCCTCGACAAGGCTGCATTCAACCAAGTGTGGCATCAAGTGGCCCTAGCAAAACTGGAATCGATAGGTATCAGGGGACAACCTCTCCAGTGGTTTGAGTCATACCTGACACATAGGAAGATGGTCGTTGTTGTTGGAGGTCAATCATCTCAGTTCCAGGACTTCTCTCCAGAAGTTTCTCAGGGTAGTGTTCTAGGCCCAACCACGTTCAGCTGCTTCATCAATGACCTTCCCTCCATCATAAGGTCAGAAATGTGGATGTTCGTAGATGAGTGCAAAAGGTTCACCACCATTCATGACTCCTCAGGCACTGAAGAAATCTGTATCCAAATGCAGCAAGATCTGGACAATATCCAGGCTTGGGCTGACAAGTGGCAAGTAACATTCGCACCACACAAATGCTAGGCCATGACTGTCCCCAGTAAGTGACAATCTAACCATCACCCCTTGACACTCAATGGTGTTAACATCACTGAATCTCCCCACTATCAACATCCTGGGAGTTATCATTGATCAGAAACTCAACTGGACTCAACACAGAAATACTGTGGCTTTAAGAGCAGGTCAGAGACGACAAATACTGCGGCAAGTAACTCACCTTCTGATTTTCCAAAGCCTGTCTACCATCTACAAGGCACAAGTCAGGAGTGTGATGGAATACTTCCCACTTGCCTGGATGAGTCCACCTCCAACAACACTCAAAAAGTTTCACATCATTGAGGACAAAGCAGCCCACTTGACTGGGAATACATCCACAAGCATCCATTCCATCCACCACTGACGCTCATTAGCAGCTGTGTGTACCACCTACAAGATGCACTGCAGAAAGTCACCAAAGATCCTCAGACAGCACCTTCCAAACCCACAAAAATATCTACCTAGAAGGACAAGGGCAGCAGATACATGGGAACACCACCACCTCCAAGATCCCTTGCAAGTCGCTGACCATCCTGACTTGGAAATATATCACCGTTACTTTACTGTCACTAGGTCAAAATCCTGGAATTCCCCTTAATGGCATTATGGGTCAACCTACAGCAGGTGGACTGCAGCAGTTCAAGAAGGCCGTCATCACCATCTTCAAGGGCAACTAGGGATGGGCAAGAAATGCTGGCCAGCCAGTGACAACCACATCCCACAAAATGAATAAATTAAAAAAAGAATTTGGGGCTGTTTTCCACCTGCAATGAGACAGAGGCAGGTTTTTTGGTAGATGCAAGATAGTGGCATACTAATAACAATTAGCTCAGGTTCATCATATCCTGACTAAGTGAGTAGGTAGTGAAGAAGCATGGAGGTTTAATGGTGGGGGTATTGGAGTGAGTGAGAACTATTGGAGAAGATGTGTAGACAATAGTGAGAGTGATAGAGCATGGGCTTTGGTGAGAAGGGGATACAGTAGCAGAGATAGAGTATGAAGTATGGGAGAAAAGATGGTGGACTTTATCCTGGAGGTGTGGAGGAGGTCATTGACCTCCAGACAGTTGAGTGTGCTTCAACCACGGACCAAGCTGGCATGGTCTGGTGTGCTGGCCTCTATTGCTGTTTCTGGGGAAGCAGAAAAACCTATATCAGCGCCATCCTGTTCAGCAAAACCTCCAGGACCCTGCCCACAAATTACAGCACCATTGTGCCCCTGATTGCCATGTCTGGGATCAACATCAGAAGCCATGCAGTGCAGCTGTCCCTGGTCCAACCTCGGAAATCAATTAAAGGATTGTTGAAAGGAAATCCATTGACCTTTTTGAAGCCACCTTTTAAAGTATTCAGGCAACTCTCCGAGAAAATGAACTTTGATGAACTGGTCGTGGTGTCCAGATGGTTGAACTACATTTCCCCACCAGATTTTGTTTTCTGACCTCACAATTGGCCAGTGATCCAAGGGAAGAAAAAGATACTACTTCAAAGACATTCTGAGGCTCTCCTTGAAGTGTGGCAGTTTTGATGTTAATGGGTGAGAGGGCTTTGCTGCCAATTCTTTAAAATCGTGGCAACTCATATCTCAAACTATGTCACACTGAGTCACAGCTTCTTAATGATGAGGCAGAGCAGAGAAGAAATTAAAAGCAGGCAAATCTTGCACTCCATTACATTATGGTGCCCTGCCTTATGTGCATAAAGGTCTGTAGGTCAAGAATCAGCCTATTTCTGTGGACCCACAGCAGAAACCTATGACCCTGAATACACATCAAGCTTGAATCTCAGCCATTGTGAAGAATGTACCTGCAAACTGAGGAAGCAGCAAGTATCATACATAGAAGTGAGTTGAGCAAAAATACATTGGTGCTCATCCATTTCTAAAAATGACAGTTTTATAAACTTACTTATGAAGAGAAAACAATTTTTGCTACTTTTCTAAAATTCAAAGGCATTGACACAGGGCTTACGCTGTGTGGAAGTCAAAAGTGAAGGCACTGTTATTTTAAACAATAAAAATGAAGTCTGACCTACTGCAGCTGAGCACAGCCTTGGCATAAGAGTATTGTTATGTGACTATCTGAAGCTCTCCTATTTAGCTCTGGATTCAGAGCATGTTCTCTTTTTTCTGCACAGTCTCTTGGTGCACTGTTTCTTCACAATGCAAGACTGAGGGAAAATACATTCACTTTTTTAATGCAAAGTACAACACATGGTCAGGCTAGTGTGTATGCACCATATGTGCTGTGTTTATGTAGGTGCTATTTTTAAAAATTCTGTCAACAAGCTTCTCACAGCAGCAAAGAACGATATCTCCTCTCTGTGAAAGTGGGTAAAATGCAACTATAAGGAAAGCAGGAATGCAAATAATTAGGTACTTTGACACTTGCAAATAAGATCAAATATTTATCAATGAGACACTTTCATCAGTAGAAAGATATATACTCAAACTAGAATGATACATTCTATTTATTTTATAGAGGTATCTTTATACAGTGTCAAGTATGAGTCGCCCAAATACAAACTGAACTTGCAATCCCTCTGTATCAACGATAATCAACGCATTTTCTGTTTTAAATGATCTCTTTCTAAATCAAACCATCTTGTCCTACATAGGGAGCATTCAAAGGGAAAATAAAACAGAAAGTAGAGACACTGGAATGGAAAAGATGACTGAACTCTGAAAAACTCACGTGACAGTATGTGGAACCACTCCAGTAATGATTCGGTTAAGTCCAAGCCAGGAAAGTGAAAACATATGTTGGATCTACATCTGGATAGAATTGGTGTGTGTTCCATTGATAGAGGACAAACAAGTCCACACACCCTGAACTAAGAGTGATTGTAACTTGCATCTCATACTCAAGCTTGTTAAGTGTGTTAAATGGGCACCTGGGGTATCTTGATTCCCCAAAGTTTACCCTATTAATGTTTGCTCCATTTCAGCACTGCTGAACAAAAATTACATGTGGCAATAAATAAATCAAATCACACATCTTCATTCTTTGTAATTCCCACTTAGAAATGCAGAATGCAGCCCAGAAAGACGGCATTTGCAATTATCCTGATGCTGTAAACAACTTAGTTCAGGGTACATAGATTTCTTTTGTGGCATTCTGGCCAGCACTTTCACACTGCATCAGATAGCAGAGTTGGAATAATTGCTACTTCTGTAAATCAGATCTACAAGAAAGTGGCCCGGCAATTATGATTTTCATTCTCATGAGTTGATGTTTTATGGGAGTCATGGCATTAAAAAAATGCTAGAATGAGAGTAGAAGCTGCAATGTGCCGGAACAGGCTTGGCAAAAGACCTGCCTAGGTGCATCAACAATCCGTCAAAGAAATGAAATAAAAAGACAACTTGCACATCCAGCACTCATCTCTTACTTCCCACTAGAATTACTATGCCCTATCCTCACCACCTTATGCATCCCACCAATTTCCCATGTGTCTCATACCCTGCATGCCATTTCATGCATCTCTAACCAGCTCCCATGACCAATCAAATGCTTCATGCCAATTTATGTCCTGTATCCTTCCATGACATTTTATCCTTAAGTTAATTCAGTGCCAACTCATATCAATCCATACCCCACCCCCGATCTATAACTCCTAAACTTGCCAAGTCAACTCATCTATTATTCAGTATGGGAAGACCTCAGGATCCATGCTGAGATCAGATAAGAAAAGTTCTTAAACAACAATGAATTAACTGTTAAAAAGAACACACACTCAATGATAAAAATCCAATCGCTACATTTAGTTTCCTTTAATTCTGTCTAAAAACAAACATTGGAATTCATAGTCCTTCTCCAAAGAATTTCAAACAACTTGGAGTTGTCAAGCTGTGAAATGACAGGAACCCATCTTAATAATGAATGTTTGTAATCTCAGTTATGTAGCACTAGCCCTCTCAGTTAACCCTCAGCTCTGCAACAGGTTGATTAAAATAGCCAGCACTTCAGACATTTCTTTCCAAACATTTAAACAGCAGACGTTTCATATGTCTTTGCTGCCTGACAATTCCCTTTGGCAGCTCCCATTAATTGTTCAAATGAGCTTGACAGTTTCAATTAGTTTATGTACTTTTTACGCATATTCATGTCAAAGGGCAGCTTTTGTCTTCCAAAGGACATTTGACCTCTGCTAAAAGTGTATAAGTACATAGAACATAACAGCACAGTACAGGCCCTTCGGCCCTCAATGTTGTGCCGACCTGTCATACCAATCTGAAGCCCATCTAACCTACACTATTCCATGTTCGTCCATATGCTTGTCCAATGACGACTTAAATGTACTTAAAGATGGCGAATCTACTACCATTGCAGGCAAAGCATTCCATTCCCTTACTACTCTCTGAGTAAAGAAACTACCTCTGACATCTGTCTTATATCTTTCACCCCTCAATTTAAAGCTATGCCCCCTTGTGCTCGCCGTCACCATCCTCGGAAAAAGGGTCTCCCTATCTACCCAATCTAACCCTCTGATTATTTTATATGTCTCAACTAAGTCACCTCTCAACCTTCTTCTCTCTAACGAAAACAGCCTCAAGTCCCTCAGCCTTTCCTCATAAGACCTTCCCTCCTTACCAGGCAACATCCTAGTGAAAGAGATAATGGGAACTGCAGATGCTTGAGAATCCAAGATAACAAAGTGTGGAGCTGGATGAACACGGCAGGCCAAGCAGCATCTCAGGAGCACAAAAGCTGACGTTTCGAGCCTAGACCCTTCATCAGAGAGGGTCTAGGCCCGAAACGTCAGCATTTGTGCTCCTGAGATGCTGCTTGGCCTGCTGTGTTCATCCAGCTCCACACTTTGTTATCTAACATCCTAGTAAATCTCCTCTGCACCCTTTCCAAAGCTTCCACATCCGTCCTATAATGTGGTGACCAGAACTGTATGCAATACTCCAAGTGTGGCCGCATAGGAGTTTTGTACAGCTGCAGCATAACCTCTTGGTTCCGGAACTCGATCCCTCTATTAACAAAAGCTAAAACACTGTATGCCTTCTCAACAGCCCTGTCAACCTGGATGGCAACTTTCAAGGATCTGTGTACATGGACACCGATTTCTCTCTGCTCATCTACACTACCAAGAATCTTACCATTAGCCCAGTACTTTGCCTTCCGGTTACTCCTACCAAAGTGCATCACCTCAAACTTGTTTGCATTAAACTCCATTTGCCACCTCTCAGCCCAGCTCTGCAGCTTATCTATGTCTCTTTGTAACCTACAGCATCCTTCGTCACTATCCACAACTCCACCGACCTTCGTGTCGTCTGCAAATTTACTAACCCATCCTTCTACACCCTCATCCAGGTCATTTATAAAAATGACAAACAGCAGTGGACCCAACACCGACCCTTGCGGTACACCACTAGTAACTGGTCTCCAGGATGAACCTTTCCCATCAACTACCACCCTCTGTCTTCTTTCAGCAAGCCAATTTCCGATCCAAATTGCTATATCTCCCACAATCCCATTCCTCCGCATTTTGAACAATAGCCTACTGTGGGGAATCTTATCGAACGCCTTGCTGAAATCCATATACACCACATCAACCGGTTTACTCTCATCTACTTGTTTGGTCACCTTCTCAAAGCACTTAATAAGGTTTGTGAAGTACGACTTACCCTTCACAAAACTGTGCTGACTATCCCTAATCAATTTATTCTTTTCTAGATGATTATAAATCCTATCCCTTATAACCTTTTCCAACACTTTACCAACAACTGAGGTAAGGCTCACTGGTCTATAATTACCAGGGTTGTCTCTACTCCCCTTCTTGAACAGGGGAACCACATGTGCTATCCTCCAGTCGTCTGGCACTATTCCTGTAGACAATGACGAGTTAAAGACCAACGCCAAAGCTTCAGCAATCTTCTCCCTGGCTTCCCAGAGGATCCGAGGATAAATCCCATCCAGCCCAGGGGACTTATCTATCTTCACAGTCTGTAGGTTTTCTAATACCTCTTCCTTGTGAGCCTCAATCCCACCTAGTCTAGTATCCTGTATCTCAGTACTATATCATGAAAGGGTATTCCATCTCTCGAAAGGACTCTGGGAGCTATAGGCATTCATCTACGAAGTCTGGAGTATAGAAAAAATATTTTGGACAACCAATTCACAAAATTCAAATTGGCCTGAGCAGTTGCATTTTAACATGTGCAGGTACCGCTGTAGTGTACCTGGAGAGTATTCCTGGTGCTAATTACTTCCGATGCTTTTCTCCCATCCCTGCTTATCATTTAATGTAGCTCTTGTGTCAGAAACTTCATCACCTGAGATCAAAGTTAAGGTGTGTTTACTGGTGATATGTGAAACCTGGGTTTTGAAAATCCGCAAGTGCTGCTCTACCACTGACACAATGGTAGAGGGACTTTCTACCTGTGGTCATTACCACATCTCTTTTTACACAAGCTCCTAGAGTCAGGGGCATTAGCTTAAAGTAGATGGGACCTGTGCAGTTTGTAGCATATACAGGAATACTGGAAGAGCACCTGGAGTACTGGACAAAACATTTCCAAATTGGCACTTATACCAAAAGGTTGGTTCATTTACCAGCACTGCAAAACATTATGGATGCTGTAAACTTGAAATAAATATTAAAAACACTGGAAATACTTGGTGGTGGTGGTGGTGGTGGGGGGGGGGGTGGGTGGGCGTCAAGCTGCATTGATGGAAAGACACAGAGTTAACATTTCAGGATGTGGCAGCCTTTCAACAGAGCTGTTCTGGTGAAAAATCATTGTGATCAATTACTCTCCACAGATGCTGCCTATCTTGCTTGGTGTTTCTAACATTTTTGAATGGTGGCCAGTTACTCTCTAATCAGATGCCCCAAATGAGTTCTGCCATTCTAAATTTTCCAGGGACTACAGCCATCACAAAGTGATCCTGACAAATTACATACTGCTTCAAATTATGTGGTGCAATGGCACGAGAAGCAATGCCAGTTCCGGCAGAAGGCATCCTGCCAGTCTCATCTCTGAGCAGCACAAGGACTGAGGGAAGAACTGGAAGCTTCCACTCCTGTACACAGCAAATAAAGTAGAAACGCCACCTTACCCTGTGTATATTCTCTCCCATCACATATACAGCATCACAACATGAAAACAAATTTCCAGTCTTCCTTTTGTTCAAAAGTATTTTGTGCAAATGTATTAACTGACTTCATTTTCTTCTTCAATCAATTTTAGTCCACTGGCAATTATTGTCTGTGGATTTTACCAAATGTGATAAATAGCAATTGAAGAATCCAAATCCATATGTTAAAGGATTGTAAGACTGATTTGAAAATATAAAAAGCTATCATTAAAACCATTCTAGCAAGGTGAGGGAAAAGAGTCGACGGCAGCTATTTAGCATTCCATGCTTCTCTAACAGCAAATGTTCTGCAGTGAAATGCATTGAATTCTTTTTACTCCAAATAAGTAATCATCTCACTAACACATGGGACTAGCTGAATAACATATTGTTCAAAATATGACATAATTGCCTTTCCTTTTACCATTCCTGGTAATAACATGCTTAGATCTGAAACAAAAGAAGATCTAACAATCACACTGCATGACAGCCTTTGCTGTAATGACACATTCCCTTGTGTTTTTCCTGCAATACCTATTAAGTCAGAAATGAATTCTGCTGCCTGCATTAAATACACATGACACCGGTGGACTATTTATTTATAGTCATTCCAGTGTAATGCTGGGATATATAGCTTACATTCTTAAAATAAAAACTGCTTTGTACCTTTACGCTTCTACTTGTGGTTACAAACAACTAAATATTTTAAATCAACTATTATAAAAGTATCATCTGCTTTCCTAAGTTCAGCACAAATAATTTCTTGATAATTTAGAAATTCTGAACATACTTCAGATTTACTGTTTTGATCTTTATCGCCAATTTTCTCATGTTCAAATGTAAAGCAGAACTCAGGTCAGTTTGCCAACCAGTAGGCTTATGGGAGAACAATTTCAAAGCACAGCATATTCTTTAACCTGATGTTTAAACATTTTCACTTCAACAAACATATTGTTGCATTATCCTATTATAAAGAGATGTAATGTAAACTCAATGATTACTAATACTCATCTTGAAGAAATCTAGTACCTGGGTAAGTTACACAAAGTAATCACTACACCATGGTAATCAATACCATGGATCAGTGTGACAGCCGTCCTAAAACAGGTGTTCCCACAACTTACCATCTTACTAAGCAGCTGCTCGAATAGTGTAAAACGTACCATACATGTTAACCACTGATGAAGCACTTGTTAAATTAATAACATGCAGTACATGTCAGATTACTTCTAGTACACAGCTTTGATATAAACATGTCACTGGAACTGTGGCTATAGCAGTCTCTTTTTCAGAAATAGATTTCAAAGAAAGAATTATTTAAAACTAAATGTATTCTGTACTCACCTCTGAATTAAATCGGAGCTGGCAGACATTGCATGAAATAATTTGCTTCTTTTTAGGAGGAGCTGAAACTCCAAATGTGTGATTGATGACTGCTTTCTGCACAGGATCCATCTGGAAGTGAATAGAATGAAAATGCATTTACTGGAAATCTATTTTAGAAATGCTGAAAAATGTATAGGTTCTGAGGATATATGCTTGCAGAGAAAGCTTTCCCAGTGGAGCTCGTAGTAAACCTTAAATACTACCATACGTAGCAACTAAGCTCCTCAAATTCATCAGTCATATAAAAGGCAACATATGTTCAGGTTTTGTATTTCAGAGATATTATTACATAACACAGGGAGGTAAAGACAGTAGAGATACATTTACTGCATTTGGTAGCTCACCTGTTATAGGACAAAAAGGAGATTGTTAACTGCATTCAAACTAGAATTAAATATTGATTCATTTGACCATGCAAATAAATGCTATGACTGATCAAACACTGTCTGCAATAATTGCTCACTAGTTTAACTTGAAATATCTGTGATTTGGTCACAGTGGGAGTTTTGTTTATACTGTATTATAAAGCTATGCGTATGTTGTCTTTGAGGCAAGGTTATTCAAAAAAAATGTGCAGAGAAGCATGGAAAATTCATTGCTGCCACCACTGACAAGCTACACTGTCACAAGAGAACGCTTGTTTTTCTCTTCTACATTCTGAAATTAATTATTGAACACATGGTAAATGCTGCTGAAGGAAAATAGAATTGAAATATCAAATAAGACTGGTTTAAGTATCTGGAAATTGTCCATGAGAGAAATGAAAAAAAAAACCCAAGGTGCTATGGAGCTAAAAAGCTGGCACATACTGATTTTCTCGCGCTTACTGGGTAATAACCTAAAGCATTAACTTCAGGCCAGCACAGCTAGTTTTGCAATGTAGAGGAGGTGATGCACACAAGTCTCAATTACAGCACTGTGGAACTGTACAAGGATGAAGTGTATCAGGTCTCTTGAGACTGAGGGAGAAACAATTGCTGTGGAACAGGCGATGCTTCTTTATAAACAATCAATGAATGGTTAAAGTCAGATTAAGATTAAGTTACAAGAAAGGGCAACATTAACATTTAATAAGCTTTAACGATGTCAGGGTATTAATTTAATATTCAGCATTTAATATTGCTCACAGATGAAAAGAAAGAGCATATTTAATAGTGAGGGCCACAATGCTCACAATTCAGGGAAA
This sequence comes from Stegostoma tigrinum, assembly GCF_030684315.1. Lineage (NCBI taxonomy): Eukaryota > Metazoa > Chordata > Chondrichthyes > Orectolobiformes > Stegostomatidae > Stegostoma > Stegostoma tigrinum. The sequence continues at coordinate 43,676,913 of NC_081360.1, read as the reverse complement.
TCCAGTATGAACCATAAACAAAATAAACTTCCTCACTGAAGAAAACATTTGGAGACAAAATTAATTTCACAAGATACATAGAGTTCTTTATTTGGGAAAAATTAGATAACACAATGCACTCAAAAATGAATTGTTATGGTAAGCAAACCTTTTGAGTTGTGTTTAACTAAAAACAGTAGAATGGTTTCTTGGCGTGTTTTGAAAAAAGTCTCAATTTATTCAATGCAAAAAGAGACAGAGATTAAAGAAACAAAACATTGGTATGTTAATGGACTCCAGTATGGAGTTTTAAAAATACCTAACATTGTCTACCAAGATAAAGCTCTCTGCTGATAAAATAAACCGGAAGCTTATGTTACAGCCTTTGGCTAATCCTTTCATCCATGCAAAATGCATGGATATAATCCTAACTACAAGGGAATACAGTGCAACCGTCCATTAGAATTATACCACGCAGCCATAAAGTAAATCATGTAGCATATTCCATTCACCTGATTTGTAATTAGCTGATTCTGCTGTGTTTTCTAGTGTCCACCTTCATTTGAAAATCAAGAAAGGTATCAACTGGATTAGGCCAGCAGTAGTACGCTTATTTGGAGGTTCAGAAGAGGAGGCTCATGTGTTGAAATTTGAAGAGAAGGGGCAAATTAACACTAAACACTTACTTTACATACCATAATTTTTTAAAAAACATTTCTGAAAGTTGTAGAAACTATGAAATAATTTTGCAACGTTGCAATTGCATCCTAAAACACTCCAGAGCCAATGAATTACTTATTGAAATACAGCCACTGTTGTAGTAAACCAGGTAGTCAATTTGGGTACATCAATGGGATGAATGAATAGTTAAGCTGATTTGATCTTGTTGGTTGAAGGATGAATTTTGATCAAGACACACAGGTTTATTTTCACTTTGAAAGTATATCTAACCATCTTTTATGGCTATTTGAGCATTTAAATGGGACTTTTAAGTTAAACTCCGGCAACACCACACTATTTCAAGTCCGCACTGAAGTATTGGCCCAGATTAGAAGAAAATGTTTTCACCCAGAGGGTAGGATATGTGTGGAATTAGCTGCTTAGTTTGGTGATTGAAGTGGAAACAGAAACCCTCAACTGATTTAAAAGGAATCTGGATTTGTAACTGCAGCTCTGTAAACCGCCAGGCTATATACCACGTGCTGATAAGTGAATTATTAATCTCTTCAGCCATGTACCATGATAGACAGAATGGCCTCTTTCTGTGCTTTTAACTTTTTACACTTCCATGGTTGCTAGTTATGGTTGAACTGGCTGAAGCTTGGCATCTCTGCAATGCTGGAAACCTCAAGGCTTGTGCCTGCAGTTGAATGCAAAAACCTCCAGATTGTTATGTATATTTATGGGGTCTTCTTCTCTTGTTAGTTGTTTTCTTGTCCACAGTTATTCACAACTTGACACAGGATGACTGCAAAGCTTGGATCTGATCTGACTGTTTTAGATTAGATCTCTTGGTTGTGGGGTTGTTTAGTTCTGTCTAACCATGCCCCCACCCACCCCCTGCACTCTTCATTAAACCCATGGTAAAGTGAGGATTGTGCTGGTCCGAGGTGTTAAGGATTGTGGTTGAATAAAATTCTACTGCTGATTCCCTCATCTATTGCTGTAGGACCAGACTAGCAGCTGTATCCTCAAGACTTGACCAGTTCGGTCAGCAATGGTGCTATCTAGGCCTTCTTTGTCATGGTCATTGAAATCCACCAGCCTAAATACATTCTGTGATCTTGCTATGCTTAATGCTTGTTCCAATTCGACATTGAGGCATCCTGTTTCATCAGCCAATGGATGTACTGCGTGGTAACCAGTAGGAGGCTTACTTGATATCAGAGATAATGGGAACTGCAGATGTTGGAGAATCCGAGAGAACAAAGTGTGGAGCTGGATGAACACAGCAGGCCAAGCAGCATCTTAGAAGCACAAAAGCTGACGTTTTGGGCCTAGGTGAAGGGTCTCGGCCCAAAACATCAGCTTGTGTGCTCCTAAGATGCTGCCTGGCCTGCTGTGTTCATCCAGCTCCACACTTTGTTATCTCGGCGGTTTCCTTGACCATGTTTAACCTGATATTATATGACTTCACAGATTTATCATATCTGTGATGGGGATATTGTTGAAATCTATTATCAAGGATGGGATAAATGAACACCCGGAATAGAACATTTCCAGTAAGTCAGAGACAGCCAGCATGGATTCATTACAGATGGGTCATGACTGGCAAATCTCATTGAATTTTTTAAAGAGGTGACTAATGTAATTATTAAGAGAACGTCAATGTTTGTATGGGCCTCCAGTCGGTATCTGATAAAGCTCCACTGGAGAGCCTATTAACTAAGTAGAAGCCCATGGAACTGAGGAAAGGTTACTGACATGGCTGGGAAATTGGTTGAGTGACAGATGACAGAAAGTAGTGACAATGGGCAGATACTCAAATTGGCAGATGTTACCAGTGATGCCCCACAACGATTTGTGTTAGGGCCTCAATTGTTCACTATTTATTAATGACTTGGGTAATGGCATAGGAAATCAGGTGCAAAAAATAATCAAGAAAGCTAATAGAACGTTGGCCTCTATAGCGAAAGGACTGGAGTATAAGGATGCAGAAGTTAAGCTGCAGTTATAGCAAACCCTGGTGAGACCTGCTTGGAGTACAGTGAGCAGATCTGGGAGAGATCGGCTTCGGAGGAGTACAATGTAGGTTTACAAGAATGATATCTAGACTTCAAGGATCAAGTTATGAGGAGACATTATACAAATCATCCCTTTTTTTTAAGAATGTAGAAGGTTGAGAGGTGATCTGATCAATGTCTTTCAGATATTTAGAGGAAAAGACAAGGTAGATAATGATAAACTATTTTGACTGCTTAGAGATTCTAAAACTAGGGGGTAATGTCTGAGAATTAGGGCCAGACTGTCCAAGAGAGATAATAAAATGTGAGGCTGGATGAACACAGCAGGCCAAGCAGCATCTCAGGAGCACAAAAGCTGACGTTTCGGGCCTAGACCCTTCATCAGATGAAGGGTCTAGGCCCGAAACGTCAGCTTTTGTGCTCCTGTGATGCTGCTTGGCCTGCTGTGTTCATCCAGCCTCACATTTTATTATCCTGGAATTCTCCAGCATCTGCAGTTCCCATTATCTCTGTCCAAGAGAGATGTTGAGAAACAACTCTACACAAAAAGGATGATATGTGTTTGGAACTCTCTTGCACAACTGGCAGTGCTTGTTGGATAAATTATTAATTTAAAATCTGAGACAGATAATGTTTTGTTAGGCAAAGGTATTCGGGGTGTGGGCCAAAGGCAATTATATGGAGTTAGGCCGCATATCAGCCATCATCTCACTGAATGGCAGAACAGACTTGTGGGACTACTCCTGTTTGTATGTTTCTATGAGTACTGTTATGCTGGAACCATTAGTGGCCTGTCCTGTAAGTGGCACTGGACAGACTCAGGAATGGCGATGGTGGTGTCTGGAGCATGGGAAGGTATGATTTTGTGAGTATTACCATGTCAAGCTATTGTCTGTGGGATAGCTCTCCCAATTTTGGCACCAGCGCCCAGACGTTATCAAGGAGAACTTTGCAGTGATGGTTCTATTAGATAGGACACTTTAAGATTTCAAATAGATAATCACATTCTATCCAAGGATTCTGCTTTAGAAAAATGGCAGACTAGGAATGGACCCCTTGTGCCAGCTCTGTCTCTCGAGAAGATAATGGCTGATTTGCTTGTGGTCTTAATTCCATCATTCTGTCTACCTTCCATAAAACCTTCATTCCTCTGTCTATCAAAAATCTGTTGGCTCAGACTTGAATAAATTCAATGACATAGCCTCCAGTGCTTTCTACAAACCATGGAATCATAGAGTTCTTACAGCCCAGGAGTAGGTTATTTGCCCAATGATATCCACACCAACTCACTGAATGAGGATTGTGAATTAGCACCATTTGCCTGCCTTACCTCTATAGCCTTGCACATTTCTTCCATTCATTTAATCATCCAATGACGTCTTGAATAGCTCTATCAACTTTATCTGCTGCTTTGATGCTCACCCTACCATTTGTTTATTTCACTGTCCACCTCTCTGTTTACAATGCTTCCAAGTTTTGCATCATCCGCAACCTTTGAAACTGTCTACCGCACATCAAGATCTTGATCATTAATGTATATTTTTTAAGCTGAGAAACATTGCTACACACCTTGCTCCAACCCTAAAAATATCCGTTGACCAGTACTCTCTGTTTCCCATTACTTAGCCAATGATGTATCCAATTGGCTGAGTAACAGGAAGCGGAAAATAATATTCAATGGATGGACAATTCCAAAGATAAATGACTGATACAAAAAAAGGCTAAATTTCCAAATTAAAATCTTGCTCTTAAAACTTGTCCACTATTTCTAGACCCCCTTTCAAGAAACAACATCTTTTCACCTTGTCAAATTCCCTCAGGATTTTAATAAGATTATTCTTCTAAACATTACTGTGTTTCAGCTCAATCTGTTCAACTTTTAATCATAACCTCCTCCTTCGCTTTCCTCATCTCACTGTCCAGGGCGCCAACTTGTCCTTTCAGTTAAAACACCAAGTTATATGTACTTCTTTCAACTTAGTATGCCGTGCTCACTGCATACAATGTATTCTCCACTGTAATGGGGAAACCAAGTACAAATTGTTTGAATGCTTTTCAGAACATATCCATTTGGTCTGAAACATGACCCTGCATTTCCAGCTGAATGACATTTTCATTCTCATCTAGCTCCCACTTTGATCTTTCCATCCATTGCTTCCTGCAGTGTTCCAGCAAAAATCAAGGCCAGCTCGAGGAACACAAAATCATCTTTCAGTTAGGCACTGTTCTACTGCCCTCTTTCTTTTCTTTCTCTTCAATGGTTTTCTCTGACTCATTTTTGGATATTTTGCCCTTCTTTGCAGCTGTTTATTCTGTTTTCACACTTTCCCTTGATATCTTTTTTGCTACCTTAACTTGCCCCATTATGGCTCGCATTTGCCCTGCAGTTCCAGCTATGGGCCAGTTGCTAGCATCCTAAACTCTAAATCGTAAACTGCAGTTTCGGTTCCTATTCCAGAAATTAAGCATAAAAATCATGGCTTACACCAAGGGAGCTAACAGAAGCTGATCAAGTTAGGTGGACACAGACTTTTGTCAGGGTGTTACACAGGAGCCTTGTTAAGAAGGAGATGAAAGAAAGGGGACACTTACAGAATGGGTAGAATGTTGACTCAGTGATAGAAAACAATGGTGGTGAATAAATGCTTTTGACAATGGGAGGTGATCTGCACTGCTGCTCTCCAAGGAACAGTTTTGTGTCTGTTAACGTCTTTAATCTTTATAAATGATCTAGACCCACAGGTAGGGAGTAGCATTATAAAGTTTGTATATGATACGGAACTTGTCAAAGTACTATGGTAAATAGTAATAAGGATAGATACAGTCTTCAAATAAGATAATGAAAAGGAATAAGCATGCTGATTGAGTTCAATGTAGGGAAGTGTTAAATGATGCACTTTGCAATCACCAATCGGGAAATTCAGTAAATTACAAATGGCAGGGTTTGAAAAGTATAAATGAGCAAAGCGATTTTGGTATTCATAGTCAAATGTCTTTAAAGGTGGCAGCACAAGTTGTTAAGGTGATTAAAGAAACATGAGATTACTTGAGAATATAAATAATAGAACATGAAAAAGTGATCATACCCCTAAATTGTTCATTAAGCCTCAGCTGGAGTGTATGAGACAATTTTGGGCACCATATTTTTGGAAAGATGTAAATGTGTTAAAAATGGTACAGCGAACTTATGTGTATGAGGCAACTTCAGTTATGAGAAGAATTTTTGAGGAAAGCCATCAAATCTTTTTTCTCAGGTATTAGCATCTCTTCACGGTCAATATTGCCAATGCACAGCATGGAGTGCTTCCTCAGCAATGATGGCAGGCTGGAAGTGTTCCATCAGTGAAAATTAATCATTTCTGCCAGGGCCATCCACCTAGAAAGGGCTTAACAGGCAAGTGCCATCTTTTTTGAAGTCACCGTCTTTGCCTTAATCACCTCCAGCTGCACTGCCTTGCTGTAAGCCATCATCTTTGCTCAGAGATACTGGCAGGGAAAGAAGGAAAATGTGTGCTTTGAGGTTGTGGATCCTGCGCAGAATGAAAAACAGAAGAGGTCCTTTGCAGGATAACAAAGTGTGGAGCTGGATGAACACAGAAGGCCAAGCAGCATCTCAGGAGCACAAAAGCTGACGTTTCGGGCCTAGACCCTTCATCAGAGAGGGGGATGGGGTGAGGGTTCTGGAATAAATAGGGAGTGAGGGGGAGGCGGGCCGAAGATGGAGAGAAAACAAGATAGGTAGAGAGGAGAGTATAGGTGAGGAGGTAGGGAGGGGATAGGTCAAACCAGGGAAGACGGACAGGGCAAGGAGGCAGGATGAGGTGGTAGGTAGGAAATGGAGGTGCGGCTTGACGTGGGAGGAAGAGATGGGTGAGAGGAAGAATAGGTTAGGGAAGCGGAGACAGGTTGGGCTGGTTTTGGGACGCAGTGGGGGGAGGGGTCGAGCTGGGCTGGTTTCGGGATGCAGTGGGGGAAGGGGAGATTTTGAAGCTTATGAAGTCCACATCGATACCATTGGGCTGCAGGGTTCCCAAGCGGAATATGAGTTGCTGTTCCTGCAACCTTCGGGTGGCATCATTGCGGCACTACAGGAGGCCCATGACAGACATGTTGTCTGAGGAATGGGAGCGGGAGTTGAAATGGTTCGCGACTGGGAGGTGCAGTTATTTGTTGCAAACTGAGCGGAGGTGTTCTGCAAAGCGGTCCCCAAGCCTCCGCTTGGTTTCCCCAATGTAGAGGTAGCCACACCGGGTACAATGGATACAATATACTACTTTGGCAGATGTGCAGGTGAACATCTGCTTGATATGTCTGGGCGAGGGAGGCTCTGAGCTGGGGTAGGGTTGATTTTAGTGCCAGAAGATGCTGGTGCAATGTTGTCTTCCTCCAGCTCCACACCGTGTTATCTCTGACTCCAGCATTGGCAGTTCTTACTATCACTGAAGGAAAATGCTTGTTGTGATGAATGCTTACTGACGTGATACCTTAACTGATTTTCTCTCTCCGTCAATGCTGTGTTAATTTATAAGAACGTAAATGTCCAGAGGCAGCTCAGAGAAGTTTTATGAGATGAATACCTAGAAAGAGTGGGTTGTCTTCTGCAGAAAGACTGGACAGGTTGGGCTTGTTTTCACTGGACTTTAAAGGAATGAGGGGTGATTTGATGGAACTTTGTAAGGTCCTGGAAGGCTCTGACATAGAAAGGATGCTTCCTCTTTGTCATCAATCCACAACAAATAGGCAGTGTGTTAACATTAGGGGTTATCCTTTCGGGTCAAAATTGAGGTTTGTTTTGTCTCAAGTTGTGACATTTTGGAACTCTGTGCCTCAGAAGGCTGTGAAGGTGGTGTCATTGAATAATTTTAAGCCAGAGGCAGATAGATTCTTGTCATGTAAGGGAATGAAGAATAATCAGTAAGTATGGGAATTTAAAACACAAACAAACCAGCCAAGGTACTACTGAATCGTGGGGTGGGCTGCAGGGGCTGACTGGTGTACTTCTGTTTGGATTTCATACGTTTGCAATTTTAATTTGACTTAGTGACCATCACCGACCTTACACAGCTCATACTCAGGTAGTCTTCTTTTTTTCCGCAAGTTCCCTTTAGTTTGTATTAATTAGAACTTGCTTAAATGTCCCCTTTTTCAAGTTCTTCATGTCTTGCAAAATGTTTCAAGTGTGGTTAATTTTTCTTTCAATACATAAATCCTATTTGTGTTCTGAAGAACAACATTGAACAAGACAAATAAACACACTGATTACAGTCTGACAGTGAAAAGTTTAAAAAGGCTTGATCGCTTTGATCTTCACCGATTTCAGAGTTGAATGTAAAACATGAGGGTCCAAAGCTTACTGGAACCTAAATGACATGGGCTATGGAAAGAAATCCAAGGAAGACGATTTTGACATTGGGTGCAATTTGCTGCATCATTGAAGCAAGTTCTGGGTATTGATTTTCAAGAGGCAGCAGTATGTTACCCATTCGGCAGGGGTGGGTTGATATTGTTTGTTAATGACTTTATTAACTGCACAGCTCACTTCATTAACATCCAATCACTTCCTAAGGGCAGAATAAACATTGAGAATTCTTGACATGGACATTAGAGTGGGTACCTGGGAGATTTCAGTTCACCACTGGCCTCTGGGTTGGTCACCATGCAACAGCATCTCGGGGCAATATCCACGGGCACCATACACACACCTCTCTCGTATATGGACAATGCCGTCTGATAAATTGCAATCCCTCAAGATCCTCATGGTCACTGGCAACTAGCATTGAAAGAGTGTTGCAAGGATACTTTGCGCAAGAGGGAGAAGCACCCAGGTCACGGATTGGAGTAGGGTGCGCATCAAGGCTGCTCACCTACTCTGAGTGCCTCTGTATGTGCTCGCAGCATCCGTGCCTTGCTTTGCCATACCTGGTCAGTTAATGTATAAGTGCTTCGGCCAGAGTCTAAAATACTACCAGTATTTTAGATTAGATTAGATTAGATTCCCTACAGTGTGGAAACAGGCCCTTCTGCCCAACAAGTCCACACCGCCCCTTGAAGCATCCCACCCAGATCCATTCCCCCATAACCCACACACCCCTGAACACTACGGGCAATTTAGCATGGCCGATCCAGCTAGCCTGCACATCTTTGGGCTGTGCAAGGAAACCGGAGCACCAGGAGGAAACCCACACAGGCAGGGGGAGAATGTGCAAACTCCGCACAGACAGTTGCCTGAGGCTGGAATCAAACCCGGGTCCCTGGTGAGGCTGCAGTGCTAACCACTAAGCCACCGTGCTGCCTTAATTGTTGCGCTGACATGCCCTTTTGTGTCAATATTTTACAGTGGAGAGAAACATCTTGCTAAACGTCAGTCTAATATCTAATCCATGTGCCATCTCTGCTTACACAGCAAAAACACTGCACACTTATCTAATTAAATAGCCATGCTGGAAAATGAGTGGGGCTAGTCCTCGGTCTGGTCAAGGGCATTCCACTGTCAGTCCAGGGGTCCTGGTAATATCACTCCGAATGGCCACAGTCAGGAGATACATGTGATTACAGCTTGGGGAGAGTGATGGTCAGTACTGTGATGCCAACACAAACAGTAGGGGAAATTGTTTTTCTTCAGTCAGGGAGCTGCCAACACAGTGGTCAGGGATCTAGTTCGTCATGTCTAGGTGCTGCTCGTCAAAATTGGTCAGAGATCTGGAGTGAATCCATTCCTGTGGGCCATGTGATGATTGCAAGGGGATGCCTATAGGTCCAGTAGGAGGTTTGTTGCTATTAACATGGGGGGGGCAATTAAAGATGAGTGGGGAAATCAGTGGCATGTGTTGAGGCAGGGACAACTGAAAGGGATAACTAAGTCTAAGGATATGCGGAACAGCATCAAGGGCATGGAAAGGGGGTTTGGTTTGTTGACTGTGACTACCACCATGGCTTCTACTACTGTGGGAGTATACAGGAGCAGGGTGCAACCCACATCTACAGGGTATGCCACCACTGACTGTTCTCATGACACAAGAGCTGTTTTGCTTCTGCTGGGATGCTTGTCATTATGCTGGCAGCTACCAAAACTCCTGCATCACAGAGCATTCGTGTCTCTGCTGTATTTGAGAGCCATTTGAGGCTAGTTAGTGAGGTACAATAGCCACTGTGGCCATTGCACAATTCCCCCTAACAAATGCAGAGTGCAGATACAGTGCTGCCCATGTTTCAATGAGGGGCCATGGTGAAGCAGGCAATGAGGTTGCTGTACATGATGGTGAGGCTATCCAGTCCATTACAGACAGAGTACACTACAATCCTCTCTGCACAATTGGAGCATGCAGCGAGATAATGTGCTCAACACTGAGGAACTGGGGGAACAGGAGCAGTCTTTTGACAAGAAACTCAAGAACATTGGGAGGAGGAAACTTTCTTTGTCCACAGAAGACCTCAGCTGTGTTAGCTGCTCCAAGGCAATCAGAGCTTGACCAACACTCAGTTTCAATGAACGACAGCTGGGCATGGTAGGCCATCATGAAATGTTAAATAGTTGTTGGTGATTGTGTCAGCATTTGGTGAGAATTTCATTGTCAGAGCAAACCGCAGCATCTATTGGTTTGTGTGCATTCACTTTTGCTGCGAGAGACAAGAGGTCATATTTGGAATTGTCCAATTACTGATATCGATGTTGCCCGACTAGATAACGAGATGCTACAGGTCTACAGTCAGCACTGGAGACAGAGGAATGGTGGCTCAGGGAGGGCATTTAGATGGGACATTGCTACAGAAAGATCAAGTGTCTAGTGTGGTCACTAAACTGTGACTAGGATGAGAGAATGAGGTTGTAAGTATGAGGGACTGTCAGTCAAATTGGCTATAGATCCTGGGCAACTTTGATGTCTGGCTGCTGAGCCATTAAATTTCTGGTGAGACTCAATGCTACATTGCAAATGCTTGACCAAGAGCAGCCTTTTAAGACTGTCCAGTGTCAGGGATACTGCTCTTTAAATATATGTTCATATTCAACCAGCAGTGAGTTGTGTGGAAACAGTGCGTGGAAAAAACAGCTTAGAACTGGAGGGTAGGTAATTCACAAAGCTAGTTTGCTAAGATTTAGCCAAAGATTTTGAGAGGCTTTGCAACAAGAAAATTTCCAAAAACCTTGACAAAACAGCCAAAAAAAGCTTGCAGCCCAAAGTATTATTTACATTGGAATGCACCATTGTCGTGCATTTCATACCGTTGTTAATTTAAAGTCCTTCAGAATTGAAGTAATGCTCTCCCACATTTCATGCACGGGTATTGAAGTCAATTCTAATGGACAAGAGTCTCTGCAAGGAGATATCTGCCTGATTATCAAGCCCCAGTGTAGGCGGGCAGTGAGTCTTCAAAATTTGTCCCTAATATACTTCACAACTTCTAACTGGCAGTCAAATTTTCCAACCTGATTACTGTTTTCATCAGCAAAGCTCAATTCACTTTGTTATCCCCATTATTCACCTGCTGTGCTGTGTCTGGGTATTGATTAGCTTTCTGTTATTCTCACCAGTATATTGACTCTTCCTTTATACACAGTAATGTCTGGCAACTGACTGAGTGAAGCAATTCACTTCAACTTGGAGACAAGGTCATTGCTGTCACATTATATTCAGCAATCCCGCTGGAAAAGGCAGGCAACTACCTGATAGGGCAATTTCCAGTTGATGATTAAGTGGAAGGAAAATCTTTGAGCGTTGTGGGAATACTTGTCAAAGGGTAATGTTTCCTCGGTATTTGTGTTTAGTTTTGCAGCAATTTGATTTTGGGCGAACAAGTGACATTTTTCCCAGCAATATTGATGCATTCCTTCAATTTTTTTTTAACATTTTCCTTTCCAGGTGACAATGAATTCATTTGGAAGGGCTGATGCTTTCCCAGCAAATGTCTTTCCACAGTATGGAAATCATAGCCATCACTAGTGCAAAACTATAATGAATAGAATACCTGGTTATTTGATCAGTGGAGGCTGGATTATAATTCTTAAATATCTTAATGACAGTTGCCCTGTGTTTTTAAATATATTTAAGAATTGATAGACTTTTTGAGAACCTTTTACCAATGAGCTCAAGCAACAATGAGCTGCTGCAGTTAGCAAATTAAACAGAAGAGCATTAATGGGTAAGTAATTTCTTTAACATAATTCTGATAAGTTTATTCTAAACTTATTCTAAACTTATCATTGTAAATTATTAGAAATTAACTGGTAGAATCAGTGACCAGGACATAAAATAAAAGCAAAAGCAGAATTATTATCCCAGCTGCATAAAAATCAGGTGAATGAATAAGTGGATTAACTCTGTTTCGGTCTTGTGTGCACAATGAGTAAAACATGCTGCACCAATATTTGCCACTTGAATGCCATATAAAACATCAAGTTATCATAAGATGCATTCCTGGCTGCTTTCAAAGATGGTAAATGTAATATCATTGACACTAAGTCATGTATATTTCCAGGCAATTGTGCATTAATCAACACTAACAACATTTATTTCTCAAATATTTCAGTCTATAAATGGTCGAGTAGCATTGTTAGGATTTTAGGTCAGTACATACCATGCAAGAGCTTTGGAAGAAACAGTATTTCATTGATTTCAGCGTGGAGATTGCACGTGGGTGAGGGTGAAGAAATATTTCTGCCAATAAATGAAATCTAATCATTAGTTTCAAAATCTAAAAGGAATCAAATGATCAATGTATTGCTCAGTACCTTACAAAACTGCATTTGGCTTTTTTTGCCACAGCTTTTTTCAAATTTGCTCATGGGTTGTGGATGTCACTGGCTGGTTAGCACTTATTGCCTGTGCCGAGTTGCCCTTCAAAAGGTTGAAGTGAACTGCCTTTTTGAACCACTGCAGTCCTTGTGCAGTAGGTTGATCCACAATCTGCAAAAGAGGGGTTGCAAGAGAAGGTAGCAATCTCTGGATTACTCCCACCACTGAGTACAGAAACAGCAGCATAAAACTGGCTAACGCATTACTGGAGAAAAGTAGGAGCAGGAATGTCAAATTTCTGGTGTAGTGAATCAGTTACATCTCAAAGTAACTTGGACCATTGCCTTTGCAGGAATGTTAGCAAGTGCAGGAGGAGTGGATTTAATTCAATTTGGCAGTGGGTGGGGGTTGTGCATCAGGTTGAAGCAAGAGAGAGGAGGGACCAGGGACATAGAGGACTTGCAGTGGCAAATAAAGAGCAAAACACGCTTCAGATGTCGGAGGAGCCACATAAGGCAGTCAAAACTGGTTTTTAGAATGCATTTACGTGTAATAGGGTCAGTGAGCTGCATAAAGAAGTAGCCACATGAGGCTACGACATATGCTAAACAAAGAACCAGCTCACAAAGAGGATTGGGAACTTAATATTCCTGGTTAAATGGAACAGAGAAAGTGATGCGAAGTATTGATTAAAAAAATCTATTTTGATACTGGAGAGGGATGGTGTTGATGAGGGACAACAAAAAAAATCTATTTGATAGAAGAATTATAGAGGTAGATGCATACTGTTGTCAACCAAACAGTCAAAGTAAGGAAGTGGATAGAGGAAGTTTTCAGTCAGATGCAGAGGAACTATAGCAGATCAGTATTTTGGAAGTGTCAAGGAAGATGAAAAAGGAAAAATCAAGCTTTAAAGTGATTAACTGAAGAAGAACGAATTTCATTGAACGAAACAGGCCAGATGGAACTGAATTAAAAATTGACTGTCTATAGAGTTGGTGTTTAATGGAAATCTTCAAAGAGGAGATTGTTTAGTCAACCATAGGCATGTTCTCCTTTGGAGAAAAATAGGTATTCAAAGCTGAAACTTGTTTTGTAGTGCAGAATTTAGACAATGCTATAAGGAGTCAAGAAGACAAAGCTTTTTGTCTCACACTCATCAGAACTGGGACACATAAAACAGAGCCACAAATATATACAGAATGTGAAGAAAGTGCTAATCATTTGGGCTATCACCAGCATGGAGACACAGAAAGAACACCAAACTGTCAAGTGATAATGGGAACTGCAGATGCTGGAGAATCCAAGATAATAAAATGTGAGGCTGGATGAACACAGCAGGCCCAGCGGCATCTCAGGAGCACAAAAGCTGACGTTTTGTGAGAGACTCTCTCTGATGAAGGGTCTAGGCCCGAAACATCAGCTTTTGTGCTCCTGAGATGCCGCTGGGCCTGCTGTGTTCATCCAGCCTCACATTTTATTACCAAACTGTCAATCTTAGTTCTTAGACCAGGCAGACTCTGATTGGTCAGCGTGTTGGCAGGAGAATGCAGCAGAGATTGTCAGTCTCATTCTCCCTCTTTTGAATGAAACAGCTGCAATGTATGTGCGAATTCCTTTTGTCTATTGAAAGGAAGGCATTGTGATATTGTCAATGCATTATGAATCTAGAGACTTGAATCTTCCGCTGTGCCGTGTGGTGCAAACAATTTTGAACAGATCTAGAAACTCAAGACTGGGCATTAATTGTTTTTGGCCATCAGCAGCAGCAGAATTGAACCCCAACACAAACTGCAAACCTCATGGCCTGGCATATCCTCAATTCACCATCAAGCCAGGGGTACAAACCAGGCCAATGAGGTGTGAAGGAAAAACAATGAGGCACCTAAAGAAGCTACAACAGACTTATGTGCCAAACAGCAAATACAGCAAGTGACAGACAGCTAAACAACCCTGCTCCCAATCGATCAGATCTAATCGCTACAGTCCTGCCACATTCAGTTGTGAGTGGCAGTGGACAATTAAACAAGTCACCAGAGAATGTAGGTCTACAAAAGTTCCCACCATCATAGATGGTGGAGCCTGGTGTATCAGTGCAAAAGATAAGGCTGAAGCATTTTTACCAATCTTCAGCCAGAGGTGCTGAATAGATTAGATTCCCTACAGTGTGGAAACAGGCCCTTCTGCCCAGCAAGTCCACACTGCCTCTTGGAGCTTCCCACCCTGACCCATCCCCCTATAACCCACACACCGCTGAACACTACGGGCAATTTTAGCATGGCCAATCCACCTAGCCTGCACATCTTTGCACTGTGGGAGGAAAATGGAGCACCCGGAGGAAACCCACGCAAACACGGGGAGAATGTGCAAACTCCGCACAGACAGTTACCCAAGGCTGGAATCGAACCCAGGTCCCTGACGCTGTGAGGCTGCAGTGCTACTGAGCCACCATGCCACTTGAGATAATCCATCTCAGCCTCTTCCAGAAGTCCTCAGCATCACAGCCACCAGTCCTCAGCCAATTTGATTTATTCCAGGTATTATCAAGAAACAGCTGAAGGCACTGGAGACTACCAAAGCAATGGAGCTTGGCCATACTCTGACATTAGTACATGAAAACTCCAGAAACTGTCTTGCTCCTGGCCGAGCTATACCAGTATAGCTACAACACTGGCATATATCCAGCAATGTGGGAAACTGTCCAGGTATGTCCTGTGCACAAGAAGTAGGTCAAATCTAATTTGGCTAATGACCATCCCATCAGCCTATTCTCAATGATCAGGGTAGTGATAGAAGATGTCATCAAGCAGTACCCACACAGCAATAATCTGCTCACTGATGCTAGTTTGAATGTTGCCAATCTCATTACAGCTGGGTTTGAACATGGGCAAAAGAGCTAGGCTCCAGAGGTCAAATGAGAGTGTCTGCCCTTGACATCAAGACTGCGTTTGAGTGAACGGGGCAGCAAGGAGCTCTGGCAAAACTGGAATGGAAAAGAGTCGGGGGAAACCTCCCTGCTGGCTAGAGTCATACCTGGCACATAGGAAGATGGCTGTGGTGTTGAAGGTCAATGATCTCAGCTCCAAGACATCTCTCCAGGACTTCCTCAGAGAAGTGTCGTAGGCCCAACCGGGTTCAGCCCAGCCACCTTCAGCCCCTTTGTCAATGATGCTCCCTCCATCTTAAGGTGTTTGTCGATGACTACATGCTGTTCAACACCTTGTGTAGCTGAAGCAGTCCATACCCAGATGCAGAGAGACCTGGATAATATCAACTTTGGCTGACAAGTGGCAAGTAACATTCATGCCTCACAAATGCCAGGCATTGGCTGTCTCCAACAAGAGAGATGCCTTGACATTCAGTGGCATAACCATTGCTAATTCCCCCACTAGAGACATCCAGGGATACCACTGACCAGAAATAAACTAAGCATTTATATACTAAACAAAACAAAAGCCCAAAGAATTGCAGATGCTGGAAATGGCTGTTCTTCAGAACGGTCTGAAGAAGGGTCACTGGACTTGAAATGTAAACTCTACTTTCTCTCCACAGATGCTACCACACCTGCTAAGTTTAACCAGCAATCTCTATTTGTGTAACTATTTCTATATTATGGCAACAAGAGAAGAGGCTGGAAGTTTGCTGAGTAATTCACCTTCTGACTTCCCAAATACTGACCACCATTTACAAGGCACAAATCAGGAATACTCTCTGTATGCTTAGATGCACACAGCTCTAACAACATTGAAGAAGCTCATTATTATTCACGCCAAAACTGGCCAGTTACGTGCACAAATTGAGTTCTTCCACCACAGGTGCACAGTAGCAGCAAGGTACACTACATAAATTCATCAAGGTCCCTGGGACAGCACCTTCCAACAGCCTTATCCTTGTCATCTAGAGGGTAAGGGTAGCAGATACATAGTGACATCAACAGCTACAAGTTCCCTTCCAAGACATTCACCATCCTGACTTGGAAATACCTTGCTGCTCCTTCACTGTCATTATGACAGGGTGCTGGTGCTCCCTCCTTATCAGCACTGTGAATGCTCCTAAACCTCAATGATTGGAGGAGTTCAAGAAAGCAGCTCACCACCATCTTTTCAAGGTCAATAATGAGCGCTGACCTTGTCAGTGAAGCACACATCCCTCGAATGAGCTAGAAAAACACAGGAACAAGGTTCTGTGTATTAAGCTTCTGACATGTGAAAACACTTCAGACTGTAAGCCCAAATGACAATCTTAAATTGGTTTTCAGAGTAATTCTTAACACAATCTGGCTTACTTAGTGAACAATTTCAAACCAAAGCCTCTGATTTACCATGTGTACTGCCATGGGATTGCCATTGGTAAATTAGAAGCTATAAGTGATTACAAAATATGCTCTATTGCAATTAAAAGGGAAAACATTATCCAATTGGAGAAGGATGTAGCTTGATGCTTTCCTTGCAAAATTTAAGTTATATGATGTGGTGTCATTTCTAAAGTGCAAACTTATTTTACAGGGCCAAAGTGGTGGTTCATAAATCCAGAAGAATAAGAGCAGAATTAAGCCATTCGTCCCATCTAATCTGCTCCACTATTCGACTGTGGCTGATATGTTTCTCAACTCCATACAATTACAATTTAGCACATAATGTAGTTCAACGAAAGAGGTGTAACTTTTTCCAAGATTTCTACAGTGAGATTAGCTTGTAGGAAGTGGAGTCCGTGTCAATTCAAATGATTTTTTCCAGCAGGAACACGAACAGCACATCTTGTGGAGGATTAGGAAATCAATGACAACATCTTCTGAATTTCTCCCTGTGCAGATGCCAGAAGTTGCTGTCAGTTTCACAGATGTAATAACAGCGAATGTTGACATTTTCACCATCATTACAAGTGCAAAATGCAGACTGATATTGTTAATGATGTGAAGTGCAAATATTTCTGTTATTCCAGACTTGATGGCAAAACTTTAGCTAAAATGATCAGTTGTTGAGCTTAAACTATGTGGAATGTCAATAAAAGATAATAAAGTGTGAAGCTGGATGAACACAGCAGGCCAAGCAGCATCTCAGGAGCACAAAAGCTTTTGTGGTCCTGAGATGCTGCTTGGCCTGCTGTGTTCATCCAGCTTCACACTTTATTATCTTGGATTCTCCAGCATCTGCAGTTCCCATTATCTCTGGAATGTCAATAAAGATCTTTTACAGACAGACATCTTTTATTTCATGATATCTCTTAATAAAGTCCTGTCTTAGTTTGGCTAACATAATAACAAAAGGCTCTCAGTATGAGATTAGGAAGTTAGTATGCAGATCACTACCAAGTAAAAAAATACCTTCCAAGATAGGCAAGGTGCAGTGGCCAGATGTGCCAGAATTCTTTGGTGTAATGCTACAGCTCTTAAATATAAATCTAGTGCCTGCACTTTATTTAATTGCTTAGAACCTTGTTGCTCACAGGGATAATAAAAAGAAATCTGGGCTCCAGATGTGGAAATCCCCTACTTAATAGCTAAACTAGCTTAAAAACAGCTTTTGGCAGTCCCGATAAGATTAATCTGAAACTATGAAAGATCTTATGGTTTATGAGCACTCTCACCACTACCACTAGCTTCCCCGAAACCGACACAAGACATTACTCATTGCACTATACACCTGCAGACAACAGGCACCAATTAATACATTATCCAGCTCATAAGCAGGGTTTGACCATGAAAGAAAGATTGGAATGGATGCCATATTTATGAAAGGCTGTTACATTTTAAGATTGCATAAACAAACAGGATAGAAAGGACAATCAAAGAGTGCAGCTCATAAAAAAACAGGGTGTGGAAGAAAGGAGATAATGTGACCAAATGAGAAGCTTAACAGGATACACTTGGTAATAAGTTTGGTATCAAGGTGGAAGAGAAAAATCAAACAAATCAGAAATGTGTAAATGGAGAATGTTTATAGAAACAGATGGAAAGGAAAGAAGTTTATGGAAAAGACAAAAAAAAGAGGGAAGCAAGCTTTAATAAGCAGGTTGTGTTAGTCACAGAGAGTGAAAAAAATGAGGGAAAAAGACACTAAAAGGAAACATCACTAATTTGAGACAAGAGAGATTTGGTAGAGACTTAAGTTTTCCAAAGCCATCCTCACATAAAACACCATCTCATCAAGAACTTCATTACATGCAACAAATAGACAAAAATATTAAACATAAGGTAAATTTTAAAATATATTTTCACTTTGAAATGCATGTAAACACTGTAAAGTTTAGGTACAAAGCCTCTACATGTTAGTAAGAAGCTAATCGATAAATCAATGCAGGCCGCAGACTTTATTTTGAATGCTGGGTCCTGAGGTTCAGTGCCAAATCTACAGGGTAATCAGACCAGTCAGATTAACATTGAAGGACACAAGCCACATGCCATTTGTTGATCATCATACTCCCCAACCCCTCAACACCTCTCCATCATCTCCATCTAGTCAAAGTTGTGATGGATGACTAACTGTTCATCAGAATGTCGAATCAAAAACTAAACACTATTCAAGTAGCTCTCTGACACACAGCTTCTTCCTAACTTCACTTGTATCTCCTGTCACTTAATGCTTATGACAGCAGCAAATGACACAGGCATTCAGCATTGCCAACAAACAACCGTTCAGACGGTGGAAAGGGAAATCCTGCCATTCTAGAAGGCTTGGGCCATGTTATCCCTATACATGAGTACAAAGGATTGAGTAGGTGATGCAGGCTGTTTTACAAATATGCACTGGAATTTACCGCAGTACACCCAGAGCAAGACCCCAAAGGTAAACAACAAAAAGAAATAAATCTTCCAATAAAATACAGGAACAAGTTGTAATATTTGCTAACTTGTTAAATAACCATGCAACAGTAACAGGATTAGCTGTGGGTGAAAAACTACACAAGAACAGAAGGAATCCCTCTTGAAGATGATGCCCCAGACAAAAAAGGCACTAAAAGGAAACATCACTAATTTGAGACAAATAAGATTTGGTAGAGACTTAAGTATTCCAAAGCCATCCTCACATAAAACACCATCTCATCAAGAACTTCATTACATGCAACAAATAGCCAAAAATATTAAACATAAGGTAAATTTTAAAATATATGTAAATAAGGATGAGTTACGGGATGATCTTGAGAAGCATGATATCGGAATGACCAATCATAACCAGAATGTATATATTTACATAAGTGGGCAAATTAAACGCTGAATCCAGCAAAGATTTCAGAGCAACAAGTAGTTAGTGCAACCACAGCATGGAATCAAAGATATCTAGTTTTGCATAAAATGACCACTGTCCCTCAGTGATGAGATGAGTAAAAAACACCAATGCCAAAATGACCAGTTTCTAATGATTCAACATTGAACTATAATGCTATTTTGGCAAATAAATTAAACACCCATTAATTGCAATATGCTCAATGTGCCCAAAAATAGTTCTCGTGAAATCCATGGGACAAGCCAAGATTGATGGTGTTAACTGACTACGTAGCAACCAGACAAAATGAATGCCAATGGTAATTTTAAATGTAATATCCATGGTGAAATCATGGGCCATTTGTGACTCCTCGTATAAACAGCTGGATTGATGAAGATGAAGGCAAAATATGGATTGATATTGTATGGGATAGGCTGGGACCTAGGTGAAGAAAGCACTACATTCAGAGACCAAATAGTGGATAAGATCAGAATCTGGCTATGATAAAAAAAACACCGTACTGCAATTATATCCAGGGGTCCAATGTCCACAGTTCAACTTTTGAATATGTGCCTTTAACAAACCATTCAAGAATCACATTTACACATCAGATGGAATTGGTGGACAGTTGATGGAGATAAAACCTCCCCAGGGAGTGGAAATGTGTGTGCTCAATGTTTTGCGTGGTTTCGTTATTAAATTGTAGAATGCAATTAGGGCACAAATTGTCGCCAGATTGTTCCAAAATGCAGAATATTGATTTCAATGGAAATCAGAGAAATTTCAATCTTCAATGTGGAATCTAGGTGACTCTAAATGAATTGGATGATCTCTTTGAATTAGATGCTAAACTTAAAGGGTTTTTAATAAAAGTTTCTATTGTGGTTAAAGGTATTTCTGGATGATTATACTGCCCAATAAACAGTGCCACATTAATTTAATGTGAATTACCAGCTTATTGTTTTATACTTCAAAATGACAATCCCAATACCTCCACACACCCAGCCCCCAGGCCCACCCCCACACACTGCCTACCTCCACCAATTGTACACACTTTATCCTTTGCATCAAAGTTGACAACTATTTTGAAATGATTTTTGCAGGCTGCAATGGTAACCTTGTTCAGCATCATTTCTGGTCTTGGTTTCCTGTGTCTGTGTTACACATAATCTACAGGATACAAGCAGTAATTATCTAAACTCATCAAAGAGCAGGATATGGCTGGACTAGAATCCAGGTAACCAGGCTAAAACTCAGGCTCAAATTCACTAGTCCTAGTAATGGTGACCATGATGAGTTGCTGTACAAACAATCTGGTTCACTAATATGAGACCACATGTGACTCCAAATCCACAGCAATGTCATTGGCTCTTTCATGCCCTCTGAACTCATGTAGCAAGCCACTCAGTTCAAAGGCAATTAAGCAAGAACAACAATAGCTTGCCTTTCCTGAGAAACCCAGATACCATATAAGGCTGATAAAGAAGCCTCCTCTCCTACAACATTTGTACCTCTTGCCTTTTGTGGTGGTAAGTTCATAGCTTCACTTCCAAGTCACCCTTCGTTGATATCTGTCTTTATTACTTCACCATTTTCAGATCAATATTCCAGATATCCCTATCTAACACTATTGTGGGAGAACCATCGCCACATGAACTCTAGTAATTCAAAAACAAAGTCGCCCAGCATTTTCTTGAATAACCAGGAATGGGCAATAGAGTATTGCCAACATTTCAAATTTTTAAAAAATCTTCAAAACTGCACACCATGTCCTATTTTACAATGCAAAGATTAGTAACAGCCTACATATCTCTCTTCCATAGATGTGAAAAAGTTATTTTTTAATTACCTTTCCAATTTAATCATGTATGGTAGTATTGTGCTTTTCAGTATAAGAGAATTGTTTGATAGTGACAGCCTTCGCAGGTCAAATATAATTGCAAAACGGCCAACAGGATACAAGATATAACCATATTGTTACTTATTCTTTCCTAAAAATACTCAAGGTTTTGTCAATTTGCCTAAATTTCCTTCAAATATTTTAATACTACATGTCTCCCCCCACAACAACCAATGCTGTAAAAGATATTTTAAAAAATGACTCCAAATTTACCACTTTCTTTCTGAGGGAGTGTCTAATTGCTGCTGGATGCATTTACACCAGTACAGCAGAGATTCAGAAATTCAACTTGGGAAAAAGGTCTGAAAATCTTTGGTTTCTGAATATGGGTTGTACTTAAAACGAGTATTTGCTTTCTATTTTTCATTATTGCAGTCTCCTTTAAGCTCTTTTACAATAGTTCTTCCTTCATTCTGGATTCTATGTTCTGATAATTTCAGAAATGAATATTCATGCTTGCTTAATATTCAAATGTCTTCAAAGGTCACAAATTGAAATGCTCACTGACATTTTATTAAGGGTTAGCAGGTATAGCAACACTGCAAGCAGTGAGTAAAAATACTTAACGTTCTGAATAGGTTAGTGATAATTAAATCTTTATCAACACATAATTTCAATTTCAATTTTCCTCCCTGAAAACATGAATCAAAATTACAATTTCAGCTCACCAACATTCTCCAGGATACTGTGATAAACTACTTCCAGATCAATGGCTCCCTTGCATCAAGAAACACTATGTTGGCCCCAAGAAACACTGGAATAGACAAGAAAACAAATGTCTAGAATACTGTCATGTATGTACATAATTATTACAGAGGAAGGGTGAGACTTAAGTAAGTCAAAACAGTGAGATCCTTGCAAGTATCAAAAATAATTTTAAAACCTCAGTAAATAATTGAAGCCATCACATCCAGGGAGTTACCACTGATCAACAGCTTAATTGGCCAATTCAAGTAAATACTGTAGTTTCTAGGGCAGTTCAGAGACTGGGAATTCTGTGATCACTTGATTTTCCACCATCTTTGAGACATACATCAGGAATTTAATGAAATATTCTCTACTTGCCCATCTTATGATCTCTGTAGAGACTACATTTTTAAAAAGAATTTTGAGCTTTCAGTTAATAGCTGAAAGGACATAAGATTTCCTCTTTCAAGTCTGTGACTCTAACAAAACAAAAGTGAAAGCACGATTGACTGAACGTTATCTTTGTCAGCACCATATATGTTTTCTTACACTGCAACCAAAAAGACTTCTCAGATATATTTTATACTGTCTTTGAAGTGGACATTCAATTCTCCTGGAGCCAGTCCTAAGTGATTCTTAACTCTTGGGGGTTACCTCTGTTCTTTTTTTCCTGGGAAAATCTGAATCTCCGAACTGTCTTTCAGTAAGGTCTCCTTCCTCAAACATTGCTCCTCTATTGGAAGCGAGGCAAATTTCCCAACTCCTCATGAATTTGACCTTTTCAATTTGAGTGAGCGCTCCTCCCTGCATTCATGTTTCGTGAATCACAACATCTTGTTGCCCAAAACTGTCGTCTCTTGGTTGCTAATCTTGGCAGACTAACCATATGGATACTTTCAGGGATATCTTTGATCCTTCTCCTCTCAATGCTAATATCCATGACAATACTGAATCACATACAGCAGAAATATCAGATTGTCTTCAAGACTCCGACTTTCTTTTATAATGGGAGTAAACAGTTTTAAGCACAACTATTTACGACCCAATCCTGTATTCTCAACACTTTTCTGGGGCTTTGGGCACTTAGTCTGTCTATTGTTAAAACATAGGCAGCTGCCACTGACTACAAGTGTAAACAGTTTGCATATCTTCCCATTATAATAATATGTGACCCTAATTATCAATCACCCAGACTTGCTGTTGGGCAAACTTCAGAATAGGCCAAAAATAATAAGACCACAAGACATAGGAGTGGAAGTAAGGCCATTCAGCCCATCGAGTCCACTCCGCCATTTAATCATGGCTGATGCGCATTTCAACTCCACTTCCCTGCACTCTCCCCGTAACCCTTGATTCCTTGTGAGACCACTTTCATAATCCTTTTATCTTACCTTAAAAGACACGGTTCCAAAACATAACAATCATATAAACCTCATTAATGTAACAGGAGGACGGGTGCAGTTCCAATTTAAGAAGTTTGACACCATTCAAGACAAAGCAGCCCACTTGATCAGCATGCCATCCACCACCATATTTGCTTACTCCAAAATGAATACAGAGGTGTACCATCTGTAGGACACACTTGCCAAGCTTCCTTCAATAGCACCCTAAACCCAATAGCTCTACGGCCTAAAAGAACAGTTAAGTCATTGGAATTTTCTACCTGTAAGGTTTCCTCCAGGCTACCCACCATCTTCACTTATAACCATACTGTCATTCCTTCATTATTGCTGCATCTTCGTTGTATGGATTACAATCATTCAAGAAAGCGGCTCACCAAGCTGCTTTTAGAGGTAGTTAGGGATGGACAACATGGGCTAGTTTTTGGGTTCACATTCGATGAAAGAAGAAAGAAAGTGCTGAAAACTAATAGATTATTATTTTTCAAACTTCAGGATTTGTGCCTTACACAATATTGCACAATGTTGTAAATAGTAGAAATATGTAAGTTGCACAGCACTATACGGCCCACAAAAATATCCATGACTTTGTTTCAAAATTTAGAGTATATATGCTACATTTTCACATTTGTAAATTATAATCAGATTAAATTTTATCTTCAGTGTGAGTTTTAACCATAATTAAATATTAGCAAAAACCTCAGAACTCTGCGAACTTGAATGCTAAAATAGATGAATGTATCCTTGTCCTCCAATTGAAACATACATCATCTTATACAAGAGACAACAAACTTTATTCATTTTTCTTTCATGCCTGTTTCAGTACTGCTCAGAGCCAGCAGGTCTTGTGGTCTCACTTAAGGAATGATTGTGTTGATTTCTTTCCTGAATTAATGTTTAGAAGGTAACAGATGATTTTCCATGCTGTATATCTCTCTGACTTTGATTCTAAAAGAAAATTAACAGCAATGACTGCCAGTTATTGCACATTTAAACAGATTAAATAATAGTCTCTGGTGCCTACCTCTGAACCAAGCAGCCTAGGTTCAAGACCAATCTGCTTCAGAGGTGTGTTCTAACATCCCTGGACAGGTTGACTGGAAAAGAATGATCTCTGCTGGCCATATTTGGTGAGAGGCAAAGTCATTCTGTTGTGTACGCCAGCACCTCTGGATATAAAGAGAAAAACAAGCCTCTGATGAGGCCTCTTGTGGCACAATGATATGTCCCTACCTCTAGGCAAGGAGACCCGGGTTCAAGTCCTACCTCCTTCAAAGATATGTTATAAAATCCCTGACCAGCTTGATTGGTGAATATCTAACAGTCTCTGGTTAGTCATGCGTGCTTTCAAAAGGACACAAAGAAGTGCCCATAATGTTAATAGAATCAAATTTGAAACATTTCTCAACAAAACTGCGCAGAGGAGAAACTGACATTTGCACCAGCATGATAAACTGTCTCTAAAAATGTCTTGCGCCATATGGAGAAAACTGGCATTGGCACAAAGTGCCAACTTTCACACAGGCACTCACACACACTTTTAGCTTACCTCTTGTTAAACTTGAAATCCATTAGAGTAACAGGAAGGGGGTTAGGGCAGAGGATGAGGAAGGGGAGCAGATTGATGATAATGATGAGGAGGACACAGAATTTACTCCTTATGAATAATAATAATGTCGGAGAAAGAGATGAATACGGAGAAGAAATTAAAGTCAAACCCACTTATGGATTTCTGAACAAACATCCAACCTGTGCTCATGACTACAATTCTTGATTCTAAAGCTGTTGTTGCTTGACTTTTCTCAATTATGCACCAACTGCAATGTTTTCACTCAGTGGATAGAGTTCCTAAAGATGTGTAACTCATGCCTCAGGATGGCAGAGGACTGTAAAAGGTGAGAATTTTCCATCTTAGTAGTGAAGTGTAGGAGAAAACCGCTTTGGTATTAAGGTTGTGAAATCCAGTAAACACGATAAGTAGTATGCTCAGGGAACATTAAACGTACATGCAGGTGTGAGATTCCAAGGATGTATAAAACTGGTCAGTATGACTCTTGAGTGCACAACTTAATTTATCATGGTGATCTGCAGAATATTTTTTCATTGTTACAGATACTAATGGATTCATAAGGTAGCTGTACTAGAATTGTGGCATCTTCCAATTTAAGAAGTGGTGGAGAATGAAGAGATTGCTCGCTCAGTCAGCTCTTATTGGCCATTTCTATATGTCTTCAGAGACTGGCATTGAACTGCCTTTTCGAACCATCGCAATCCATTTGGCATATGCCTACCTGCAATGTTGTAAAAGGAGAGGATTCAAACATTTTGACTCAATGGCAATGAAGGAATTTCCAAGTTAGGATTGTGAGGGATGTGGGTGGAACTTGCAGGTGGTAGTGTTTCCATGTATCTACAGCCTTTGTCCTACTAGATGATGGTAGTTGTGGGTCTGGAAGATGTTGTTTAAGGAACCTTGGTGAATTTCTACAGTGTATCTTGTAGATAGTACACACTGTTGCTAATGAGCATCAGTGGTGGAGGGACTTAATGCTTGTTGCTTTGGCACAATGGAGCAGGCTACTTTGTCGTGAATGATAACAAACTTTTTGAGTGCCATTGGATCTGCACTCATCCAGGCAAGTGGGAGTATTCCAACATATTGCTGACTTGCTTTGTAGAAAAGATTATGGAAAAGCAACTTTCTTTAAATGTTCAAATCCAGTCCACCATGAAATGAAAATAACCGGTTTATCAGAGACTGCAGTTTCTCTGGGTAGCAACACACTGCTGTCCCCATCACAGCATAACTCCTGTGGTGTAAAACAGGTAGCACTGTACAAGCACAAACTTCAGAGAGACAGCCAGCAGCTGCTCTTTCAATTCCCTGCGAGGAACAAGCTGCCCTGACTTGAAGGCCACCTCAGACCTACTCAGCCTGTGGTAGTACAGAAGCAGCTGCATATTGGATCTGGGTGGAGCACTGTATCAGGAGAAAACAGGGCAGATTTAATTACCTTAGGAAGCACAATGTCAAATAAAGAGCTTCTACTCGCTTTTGATCTGTTAAATTATTACTGACATAGTAAAGTAAATGCAAAAGAGGATGGATTAGTTATAATGTTATTGAATGGACTTCAGATCAATCAATTTGTCTTTTCTGTGAATGAGGGGTACTGGAAAAGGACTAATAACAAAGGTGACAAAAGCTTGATTGTGTTCACAACATAAGAAAATTTAGGCAACAGCTTTGCTCTGCCGATCACTGCAAAAGTGACTGGGGAGACAGCTGTGAGATTCAACCTAAAGCACTCCACTGTTGCTTCAAAAGAAAGAAGGATGATAACATCCCCAATAATATCACATATGCCTTATCTTAGATGCGAATTGCTGTGCACAGCACAGCAGACTAAAACTTTTGTAGTAGTATAAGTGGTAGTATTGTGCAGAAACCCTCCTGAACTGTTCAGGTCTTTGGTAATCTTGATAATCTAACATAACAAACACTCTAGTGAAGGCATATGGTGTCCATGTAATTCTCAGTGGTACCGATATAGTTGGGAGCCTGGGTTAGTATGCTTTATCCACAAGCCATCTGCAATATCTGTCAGCTCATGAGTCCTGCATAGGTGCAGACTGATTTCTTCACATCTTTGACAACATTTTTCAAATGCTTTAATGAAGTAAAGCATCCCAAGGTGCAACAAATTAACAACCACCTTACAGACCAGTAAACAATTCTTTCATGTAACATTTAACCCTCCCCCACTCCTGGATAATGCTCCCAGTTCTTATGAATGAACTACTCCTGCAGGCAATTACCTTACACCAGATCCAAACATTCATAGTCTGTCACAGGAAAAATACATACCAGCCTTTATTTAGAGTTGGCTTTGCTCTGTTAAACCATAACTAAACAAACTGCTGCCTTGCCTGCTATTTATAAAGGCTGAATTGAAATCTGTACATGCTGAGCTGTGAAATCCACTGACTAAACCAAACACCATCCATGAATAGCTAGCTGCTCTAAGAAGATTCAGAACAATTAACATTAAAAGAAAAATACTACGAACGTGGGTTCCAGAGATGACATACTCAGTGCTTGATGATTGGAGCACATTGAGTCTCTCTCACCAACTCTTGCAAATTACGGCTTTCAGCAGAAGCTGCTGGTTGCTGAGGCTGAGCAGTACAATATTACATTTTTGCACTTCAGATTGGAAGACACAATGAAGATCCTGGTGCATTATGTCGGCTGAACCCAGTGAACTAAGAAAACAAAATATTTCTTTCAGTAAGAATGATTTTTAGCTTAAAAATCTTTGGTTATTTAGATTGTCTGAAGGTGTTAATCTATTTACTTTAAGGCACTGCAGACTTAGTGATGAGCTGATTGATACCTGTGGAATAATGAAAGGGCACAGGATTGGATAACTTTGATAGGTTAATCCAGTCTAAGAATTGAGGAAAACTTTATGTGAGTTTATCATACATATGGGTAGGAATAGGCTACTCTTTTCCCTAATACCAGTTTGCCTCTGAAGCTGGTAGAGTGAGTGTTGAAGCTTCACGTGTCTTCAAGAGGAAGCTGGAAACTTACTGGGAAAAATCAAACAGAAGGTATATGCATTTATGGATCACCTTAGTTCATGCGATCACCTAGGCTTGTTTTGATCACCTGAGGGAAGTCAGAGAGTTATTTTATACTGTGTTTTACACCTTACTGACGCCAATTTTAAAAAGTTCACTCGTGGGACATGGGCATCACTGGCTGGCCAGCATTTATTTTGCATCCTTAGTTGCCCTTGAGGAGGTGGCAGTGAGCTGCCTTCTTGAGCTGCTGCAGTCCACATGCCATAAGTTGACCCACAATGTCCTTGAGGAGGGAATTTCCAGATTCTGACCCAGCAACAGTGAAGGAAAGGTGATATATTTCCAAGTTAGGATGATGAGTGGCTTGGAAGGGAACTTGCAGGTGGTGGTGTTCCCAGCTATCTGTTGCCCTTGTCCTTTCAGACGGAAGTAGTTGTGGGTTTGGAAGATGCTGTGCAAGGATCTTTGATGAATTTCTCCAGTGCATCAGTGGTAGAGGGAGTGGATGCTTGTGGATTCAGTGCCAATCAAGAGATACTTTGTCCTGGATGGTTCTTGAGTGTTGCCTCATCCAGGCAAGTGGGGAGTACTCCATCACAGTCCTGACCTGTGCTTTGTAGATGGTGGACAGGCTTTGGGGAGTCAGGAGGTGAGTTTACCGCAGTACCCCTAGCCTCTGGCTGGCTCTTGTAGTCATTACATTTATGTGATGAGTCCAGTTGAGTTCTTGGTCAGTGATAAACCCAAGGCCACTGATAATAGTGGGGCTCAGTGATAGTAATACATTTGAATGTTAAGGGGTGGCGATTAGATTGCTTCTTTTGGGAAATGGTTATTGTTGGCAATTGTGTGGCACATATGTTACTTGCCACTTGTCAGCCCAACTGCTTCTTCCTTATTTTGCTTTTTCCAGAAAATTTACAAAAGCGATTGCATGGGCAAGGTGATGGAGGGCAATGATGTTTTGTTTTCATGAATTTCCAGCCAGCATGAGAATGGGATGTGGCTTCATGGACCATGGCCTTTCCTTGCTCATCAATTTTACAACCAGGTAGCTCTCCAAAACACAACAGTTGCGTTCTTGCGCGAACCTGTGCTACAGAAAATCATATTATAGGGAAATCGCTGTACCTGTACAGCGGAAAGATTGTGTTTCCCAAATAGCGTCCACTTTTCATCAATTGCGTTACAATAAATTTGCATTAATGAAACACACGGGTATGTGCAAAATTTTCAAACAAAAAGCCGAGAAAAGGGTTAGAGTATATTTGGTCGATAAAAAAATTTGTTTGAAACCAATTGGTCAAAATTGAAATCTCTAACATTTAAAATAGTGTTGGTAACAGTGCAAGGTTTCAAGAATTGTACACAACGAAATTCAGATTTCGATACCTAAAATAAATTTGAAACATACCATTATATACTTCTTCAGAAAATGGTCTCGACCTGAAACATCAAACTTTCTTGCTCCTCTGATGCTGCTTGGTCTGCTGTGTTCATCCAGCTTCACACCAAGTTATCTCAGATTCTCCAGCATCGGCAGTTCCTACTATCTCCACTATATACTTTTCAAGTTTCTGCTAGGATGTCAAATTTTGATGCAATACGTCTCTACAAAACATGTGAATTTGTCGGTTTCTAGCTCATTTGAAACTTTAGGGCACTTTATATCTCTCGTACTTACATGTGGTAAAGTACATCATAGAAATTCAAGGTGACTCTTTTCTTGCTTTTGGCTCTCTGAAACTTTCCTCCCCTCCCTTTCCTTCTGACTCTATCACCTCCCACAACCCCACCTCTTGTCGGGGATTCACCATCCTACCTAACCTTCCACTCTCCGAAGCTGAATGTTCTGTACTCAGCAAAGGCCTCAGCTTTAATCCTCTGCATGCCCACCTTAACCAAGAAATAATGTCAAACTCTTCTTCCGCTGGCTTTGCCTCCAGGCCTATTTCTTTGGACAAGAGTCCACTCCCCATCCCATAGACCCCTTCAACAGTTCCAATGCTCTGCTTCCACCTGAACCCCTCCCTCTGTCCTTTTACGTGTACTTGATCTGTTCATTCAGAACTGTCGACGTGACATTGGTCACCTCAACTCCTCCGACCCCCTCATCCAATCCAACCTATCTCTTTCCAAACTGACTGCAATCCATGCACTTAGCTCCAACCCTGAATTTGCTATTAAGCCTGCTGATAAGTGTGGTGCTGTTGTAGTCTGGCATACTGACTCTACATTGCAGAGACTGAACGCCAACTCTCAGATACCTCCTCCTACCTTCCCCTAGACCATAACCCCATGAAAACACATCAGGCCAATGTATCTACTATGGTAACTGATCTCATTTCATCTGGTGATCTCCCCATCACTGCCTCCAAGCCAATAGTAACCCAACCCCACACAGCTCGCTTCTACCTCTTCCAAAAATCCACAAACAAGACTGTCCAGGCAGACCCATTGTCTCAGCCTGCTCGTGCCCCAGAGAACTCATCTTTTCCTACCTTGACTCAGTCTTCGCTCCCTGGTTCAATCCCTACCCACGTACGTCCATGATTCCTCTGATGCCTTACATTGGTTCCAAAATTTTCAGTTTGCAGACTCCAGCCACCTCTTCTTTACCATGGATGTGCAATCCCTTTACATGTCCATCCCCCATCGGGATGGTCTTAGGGCTCTCCGCTTCTCCCTGGAGCAAAAGCCTGAGTCATCCCCTCCTACGGCCATCCTTCTCTGCTTGGCCAAGCTCGCCCTCACCCTCAACAACTTCTCTTTTAACTCCTCTCATTTTCTTCAGCTCAGAAGGGTAGCCATGGGTATCGACATGGGCCCCATTTATGCCTGTCTCTTTGTGGAATGTGTGGAATGTTCCTTGTTCCAGTCCTATTCTGGCCCCCACCCACAATTCTTTCTCCGATATATCAATGATATCATCGGTGCTGCTTCTCTCTCGTCCGGAATTGGAAAGGTTCTTTGATTTTGCTTCAAATTTCCACCCTGCCCACATTTTTACCTGGTCTGAGTCCTCCATTCCCTTCTTCAATAACTCTGTTTCCATTTCTGGGAGTAGCATGGCCACTAACACCCATTATAAACCCACCAACTCCCACAACTACCTGGACTATACATCCACGCACCTTGCTTCCTACAAAGACTCTCCATTTCATTATCTCAGTTCCTCCAGCTCAAACGTAAACGCTCAGATGAGGCCAATATTGACAATGCAGCTTCTGAAACGTCCACCTTCTTCCTCAAATGAGGATACCCCACCTCCATTGTTGGCAGGGCCCTCAACTAGGTCCGACCCATGTCTGGCACCTCCGCCGTCACGTCTTCTCTCCCCTCCTGCAAAAGCCATAGTGTTCCCCCTTGTCCTTAACTACCATCCCACCAGCATCCATATCCAGAAGATTATCAGATGCCATTTCCGCCACCTCCAGCGAGATGCCACCACCAAACACGTATAACCCTTCTCTCTCTTGTCCACCTTCCGCAGGGACTGTTCCTCCAGGACACCTTGATCTACTCTTCCCCACGGCATCTTCCCCTGCAAGTGGCGAAGGCGTAACGCCTGTCCATTTACCTCCTCCGTCCCCAGTATCCAAGGGCCCAAACATGCCTTCCAGGTGAAGTTAGCACTTCACGTGCACTTCCCAGAATCTAGTCCACTGCATTCACTGCTCACAATGTTCTCTCCTCAACACTGAGAAAACAAAGCCTAGACTGGGTGACCACCTCTCAGAACATATACGTTTTTCCTTGCAAAAAAGGCCCTGAACTTCGAGTTGCCTGCAACTTCAACACACCTCCTTGCTCCCTGGCCAACATCTCTGTCTCTGGCTTGCAGCAGTGTTCCAGTGAAGCTCAATACCACCTGGACTAACAACACATCATTTTCTGCTTGAGGACCCCACAGCCTCCGGACTCAATATCAAGTTCAATAATTTTAGGGCCTGAATTCTCCCATGTCCTAGCCCCTATCCCACACACCAGCGTTATCACAGCCTGCCATTACACACCCCCTGTTGTTAGTCACTAACAGTCCCCATTAACAACTATTCACCCTTCTAGGCAGATTGTTATCAACTCCTTTGTCCATCCAACTGCTCTTCTCTCTCTTCAGGCTCTATCTCCACTTTGCATTTATTCCCCAGCCCATTCCCCCAACCTATGTTCTGCATTTAGACCAACATTTTCCAAGCCATCTTCAGTTCTAAGGAAAGGTCATCAGATCCAAAACGATAACCCTAATTTTTCTTCACAGGTGTTGCCAGATCTGCTGAGCTTTTCCAGCAACGTCTGTTTTTGTTCTTGTTTTTGTTATTCTCTGACATAATACTCTGATAAATTTGGACATAAAAACAGATTATTATTGCTGCAGTAATCTGGACATAATCACCATTATTGAACAACTACCAATTCCCACCTTCATAACATTATCTGTCCGTTGCAGTTGAAACTATCACTGAAACTCTCATTCAGGTCTTTGGTACATCTGGATTTGACTTGAATTCTTCCATGGGATGTGGGCACTCCTGGCCAGGCCAGCATTTGTTGCTCTTTCTTAGTTGCCCCTGAACTCAACGGCTTGCCAGGCTATTTCAGAGGGCAGTTAAAAGTCAATCCCAGTGTTGTGGGTCTGGGTCACGCATAGGTCATACTGCATAAGGACGACAGGTTTCCTTTCCTTAAGGATATTAGTAAACACGAATTTTTTAAATAATTGATGATAGTTGTCATGGTCACCATCACTGAGACTGGCTTTTTGTTTCAGATTTATTAATGGAATTCAAATTCCACAAGCTGATCCAGTGAGATTTCAACCCACATCCTTTCATTATTAGTCTAGGCCTCTCTTATTAGCCTAGTGACATTATCGCTGTGCCATCATCTTCCTCTTACTACCCCATTGTACTGCTCACTGACTCGCCCATTCTACGTTGCACAAATGTGAAGTCGTCCAAAATTCTGATCTCCCTTTCTAAACTTGCACCAAGTCCCAATTATCTATCATTCTATCCCCCGTGACCCCGCAACGGTCAGGTAATGTCTTGATTTTTACACTTTTACAGTTCTTTTCAAAACCCTTCATGCTCTAACCAGTCAGTGAGCTCTGGAATAACTTCCTTACACTTCTCAAATTCACTTTCCTCCTCTAAGACTTTCCTGAAAACCAGCTCATCAACTGAGCTTTGGTCATCTGTCCTAACATTTTCTTATGATTCAGCATCATACTGCTCCTGTGAAGAAATTTGAGATATTTGAGTTTCTTAAAGGCATTTCATAAATATATGTTATTTTGAATTTAGAGTCTTAAACAAATCAATTAATTTCATTGTTAGATTATAGGACTCATAAAATAGCCAATTAGAAATGAAAACTGACATGAAGCAATTGTTCATACACCAGGAAGATGGCCAGTCGGCTAACAGTGTGGGCTAAATTCCCATTCCAGCTGAGGTTGCCAGAAGGAACCTTCATCCTCTCCCCTCACCGGAGACACAGTGACCCTCAGGTTAACCTACAGTCAGTCATCTCTCTTTAATGAGAGCACAGCCTTATCGACTTTGGGTCCTCTTAACTATGGCTACTTTAACTTTTCATAACAGCAAACAGATACATTACGTTGTACACGTAGAACTGAATCAAGAATTATTGGGGCTCAAGTTATGAAGAACATTGAGGGCCATCTGGCTGCCACTGCACAACCAGCTCCCCACAAATCCAATAAAGTGCGGGTGTGTTGTGAAATGTAAGAAAAAAGGCCAACGGAATATATATAATAAAGCCAACCATATTACTCTGGACTGGACTTAAAGGAAACTGCCTCATTTTGTTACAAAGTGTAGCAGCTGACTGTAAATTTTGTAATTTTGTTGCCTAGGTTCACAGCATATATTTACTGTCACTGCCTAATAATGAGTAAGGATGCAAAGCATCAAAGTACTTTCTCAGTAAAGATTTCTTCAAGATGATTTGCTCTTTAGGGCTGGTGAGAAAGTTGCAGAGACAGGAGGTGAGTCAGTACATGAGACTGCAAGGCTGGCTGGCAACCTTCAGTGTGCATGCAAAGGAAGTGCTGCTGATGTGTGTTGGACATAAGAAAAGGCCGGGAAAAAGAAACAGGAGGAATAAAGCACCATTTCCCAAACACAAGCATTATGTCATAATCAGGCATGTCGATTTGCATCTTAAGGCTATAGATTTAATTCATTTATCATGCACTCTGACTAACAGTTCTGCACATGCTTCCTATTGCTGTATGAGTCGCAGTTACAGCAGAAATCTGTGCTCTGCTGGTAAAATCCCATTTGTACCAGAAATTTGCTGCTAATGAGCCTTAATTCCCCTATTGCCATAATTGAGTGGATAAACGTCACTGTTCAGAAGGCACCATGGGAAAAAATATGATCAGGCCAATACAAATTGAGGATGTGGCACAACTATTTCCAAACAAGCCTCCAAGTTACTATGAAATTACAACCAACCTCCCTAGAATTAAACTGCATACATGAAAAGATAACGCTGAGAGACATACATAAAAGAGATAGAGATAAAAAGGTAAAACCTTTTTTAATAAAATGTCCACCAATAAAAACACCATAAGGAATAACATTCAACCCTTGTCAAGATAAATTTTCAGCACTGGAGAGGATGCATGCCAGCCGTTATGGCTTATCTCTCTTGTCAAAAAAAACATCACTTGAATGTCCAAGTCTCACTTTTTCTGGCATTTATGGGCCACCAGGGTCAGGTATGACAATTTTACATCCCTCATGAGTGAACCTAGATTCTCTCTGCAGGATTACAGTGATCACTGATGACTCTTTGTAGCATGCTCAATGTTCAAAAATTCCAAAGTCACTTATTATTACAATTTACAGGCAAGTTGTTTTAGAAATTCAAGTTTGTCCATTTAACACTCATTAATATGCCATAGGGTACAACTTCGGTGACTTATTGATTCATTCCATAAGTACTGCGATTATGAACATTTCAGTGTATTTTGCTGGGATTAGTAGATAGGACATAATCAAAAATAATTCAATAGTGGCATTTTAGTTTAATTATATGTAACATTTCCAGTTAGATTATTATAAAATTCTGACATTTAATCATACTAATGATTCCATTCAGCCTCTTTTTAATAGCAATCCATTTATAGAAATAATCAATATGAGTTAATAACAAGAGTACACTGTCACCGAAAGTAAAAACTGAGAGTCAATGGAATATTATTATTATTAGTAATGGAATAATATTATTATTATTGTTAAACCTATTTGATGAACTTCCTAAATTGCAATTCTGAATTACAGTAGGCTTCATGTGCACAACATATTGGTAACTTATGTCAACTAGAGTTGAACACAGGAAATGTTTTTCTCTAAGAAAAAGGACAGATCTTTACTTTGAGTCAATGCGTATTTTTTTGCATCAAAGGCAGGCATCTGCCTGTTTTATCACTGGAATAGCTGATGCACATGGAAACTTAAACAAAATGAATACCACCATGCAAAATGTGAGCTCAAAACAAAAAATAACTCAATCCATTTTCTGCAGGTTGCAGCTGTTGCCCTTAAGCGAAGAAGTTATTTGCTAAATTGCAGGCTTTCCAAATATCTGAAGGACAACTGATTGTGCAAGAGGCTTTTAAATTACTTGCACACAATAAAACAACCTCAGGTAATTTATTTGCATTTTTTGAAGTAGCTGTTGACTGTCTGTGCGGAGTTTGCACATTCTCCATGTGGCTGTGGGGGTTTCCTTCAGGTGCTCCAGTTTCCTCCTACAGTCCAAAGATGTGCAGGCTAGGTGGACTGGCCATGCTAAATTTCCCATAGTGTCTATTGATGTGCAGGCTAGGTGGAACAGCCATAGGAAATGTAGGGTTACTGGGATAGGGTAAGCAGGGGATGGTCTGGGGGTGATGCTCTTTGGAGGGTCGGTGTGAACACATTGGGCCAAATGGCCTGCTTCTACAGTCTTGGACTCTATGAAACATATTTTGTAGCTTCACACAGTGCACTTATGGTGTATCTATGTTTGTTAATTACTTTGCCAAAAATATGTACCGCTGTTAGGATCAGAAAAGTTGGATATGTTTCATTCTATTTAAACTTTAGTTTTAAGAGTAACAGTAGAAATGAGAAATATATCTTTAATTTACTTCCGTGGTTCAACTTGGGCATGCAAATTTGTGCTGACATAAATTGAGACTTCATTAAAATTCAGTAAGCACCCTCTGTGCAAGGCATGCACTTCTTGGTGACACTACAGTGTTGCGATCATTCTAACATGTATTAGGAAATTATAAGTTACACATATGCCTGGCAAGTTTTGATTACAGTCCCATACCTCAGTAAGGGTATATGATTTATGGATAGTTAAAGAAACTATTCACTAGTTTTTCCGGCAATTAAATCAGGTGGGAGAGAGCCACTTTAGATGCAAAAGAACAGAATTGACATTTGTATGTGCAATTTTATTTGTTATAACATGTGACAGTGTGAGTGAAACAAGGGTTGGGAAGGGCGTCTACCATTTTTGGCTCTGCAAATGTTGTGCAACTTGTAGATTCTGTGACACAGTTAGCAAAAATACCTCGAATCCCCACTTTGTGTTGAAATTCTGCCAGGCACTGAGGAAATCCACATCTCAACTTGAATATGACTCTGCGTTCCATCGATGTCTGTGCCATTCTGCCCTTCATGTTCTCTCAACATCACATTCTCAAGCGTCAGCCAGGCCTTTGATCTCATCAATGCACCCATGCAATTCATTTATGTTGCAAAATATATATTCACAGAATGCAAGGGTTACTGCAAACACATTTTATCATCACTTATTCTATATATGCTCCTACCTTCGCTGCATCCGTTTTTTTTAAAAAAAAGGAGAGTTTCAGGTTTTAGTTCCTCGAATACAATGTTGGAAACAGATTCTTTAACTTCCTTATCCTCATTGGACCCTTAGTTCCCTATTACTTCCACAGGTTTTTGGGATTTTTCTACCATTTACAATTAGAGATGATACATAGGACCAGGAGTGAGTCATTTGGTTTTTGAAACTGTCTTTGCCATTTGCTAATATCGTGGTGGAAGTTCTAGCTCAACTCTACCTTCCCACCCCATCCTCCTATCCTTTAATTTGCTTTGATTTATTTTGTCATGTACTGAGATACAGTGAAAGGTACTGTTTTACATGCTAATCAAATAAATCATACCTTAGATCAGTACATCAGAGTAATAGAACAGAATGCATAAAATATAATTTATATGTTAGGAGGATTTTTTGATTCTTATTATGTTGAGAACTAGTTACAGACTCAGGATAAGGGATTGGCTATTTAAGACCAAAGGTGAGGAAAATTTCTTCATTCAGTTGGTTTTGAAAATTTGGAATTCTCTAGCGGTGCTCAGTGCTCTAAGGCAGAATCCCCAACACCATGTCTTAAGATTGTATCAGTAATAATGGGAACTGCAGATGCTGGAGAATCCAAGATAATAAAATGTGAGGCTGGATGAACACAGCAGGCCCAGCAGCATCTCAGGAGCACAAAAGCTGACGTTTCGGATCTAGACCCTTCATCAGAGAGGGGGATGGGGTGAGGGTTCTGGAATAAATAGGGAGAGAGGGGGAGGCGGACCGAAGATGGAGAGAAAAGAAGATAGGTGGGGAGGAGAGTATAGGTGGGGAGGTAGGGAGGGGATAGGTCAGTCCAGGGAAGACGGACAGGTCAAGGAGGTGGGATGAGGTTAGTAGGGAGGAGATGGAGGTGCGGCTTGGGGTGGGAGGAAGGGATGGGTGAGAGGAAGAACAGGCTAGGGAGGCAGAGACAGGTTGGACTGGTTTTGGGATGCAGTGGGTGGAGGGGAAGAGCTGGGCTGGTTGTGTGGTGCAGTGGGAGGAGGGGACGAAATGGGCTGGTTTTGGGATGCGGTCGGGGGGGCCTGCCTCTTTGTAGGTTACGTGGAACAGTCCCTCTTCCGCACCTAAACAGGCCCCAAACCCCACCTCTTCCTCCATTACACTGATGACTCTATCACCGCTGCCTCTTGCTCCCCAGAGGAGCTCGAACAGTTCATCCACTTCACCAACACCTTCCACCCCAACCTTCAGTTCACCTGGGCCATCTCCAGCACATCCCTCACCTTCCTGGATCTCTCAGTCTCCATCTCCAACCAGCTTGTAACTGATGTCCATTTCAAGCCCACCGACTCACACAACTACCTAGAATACACCTCCTCCCACCCACCCTCCTGCAAAAATTCCATCCCCTCTTCCCAATTCCTCCGCCTCCGCCGTATCTGCTCCCAGGATGAGGCATTCCACTCCCGCACATCCCAGA
Organism: Stegostoma tigrinum; assembly: GCF_030684315.1. NCBI lineage: Eukaryota > Metazoa > Chordata > Chondrichthyes > Orectolobiformes > Stegostomatidae > Stegostoma > Stegostoma tigrinum. The sequence continues at coordinate 43,638,392 of NC_081360.1, read as the reverse complement.
TGTCCAAGTTCTTCAAGGACCGCAACTTTCCCCCCACAGTGGTTGAGAACGCCCTTGACCGCGTCTCCCGCATTTCCCGCAACACATCCCTCACACCCCGCCCCCGCCGCAACCGCCCAAAGAGGATCCACCTCGTTCTCACACACCACCCCACCAACCTCTGGATACAACGCATCATCCTCCGACACTTCCGCCATCTACAATCCGACCCCACCACCCAAGACATTTTTCCATCCCCAACCCTGTCTGCTTTCCGGAGAGACCACTCTCTCCGTGGCTCCCTTGTTCGCTCCAAACTGCCCTCCAACCCCAACACACCCGGCACCTTCCCCTGCAACCGCAGGAAACGCTACACTTGCCCCCACACCTCCTCCCTCACCCCTATCCCAGGCCCCAAGATGACTTTCCACATTAAGCAGAGGTTCACCTGCACATCTGCCAATGTGGTATACTGCATCCACTGTACCCGGTGTGGCTTCCTCTACATTGGGGAAACCAAGCGGAGGCTTGGGGACCGCTCTGCAGAACACCTCCGCTTGGTTCGCAATAAACAACTGCACCTCCCAGTCGCAAACCATTTCCACTCCCCCTCCCATTCTTAAGATGACATGTCCATCATGGGCCTCCTGCAGTGCCACAATGATGCCACCCGAAGTTTGCAGGAACAGCAATTCATATTCCGCTTGGGAACCCTGCAGCCCAATGGTATCAATGTGGACTTCACAAGCTTCAAAATCTCCCCTTCCCCCACTGCATCCCAAAACCAGCCCAGTTCTTCCCCTCCTCCCACTGCACCACACAACCAGCCCAGCTCTTCCCCTCCACCCACTGCATCCCAAAACCAGTCCAACCTGTCTCTGCCTCCCTAACTTGTTCTTCCTCTCACCCATCCCTTCCTCCCACTCCAAGCCGCACCTCCATCTCCTACCTACTAACCTCATCCCACCTCCTTGACCTGTCCGTCTTCCCTGGACTGACCTATCCCCTTCCTACCTCCCCACCTATACTCTCCTCTCCACCTCTCTTTTTTTCTCTCCATCTTTGGTCCGCCTCCCCCTCTCTCCCTATTTATTCCAGAACCCTCACCCAATCCCCCTCTCTGATGAAGGGTCTAGGCCTGAAACGTCAGCTTTTGTGCTCCTGAGATGCTGCTGGGCCTGCTGTGTTCATCCAGCCTCACATTTTATTACCATGTCTTAAGACTTACTTACTCTTATACTTAAATCACATTCCAACAAAAATTCATGGACCACTTGCTTTGCCAATTGGTTACTGTAGGTATAAGAGTTTGTGATTTGTGTACAATAGTATCAGGTCCCCTCAATCCAACATTTCCAAGTTATTTTGCCATGGCAAAAATATTCCGTTTCTCTATTTTCCTGATTAAAATGGATAAAGGAAGTAGAGATAAGGCTAAGAATGAGGGAGTGAATCTTTGAAACCCTGTACCACTAATGCTGTGAAGACTCAGTCACTGAGTATATGCTAGAAGCGGTTGATAGATTTCTCAACATTAAAAATATCAAATATATGGAAAAAATGTGGGGAAAATGGCACTATCAGATGATCAGCCATGATCTGGTTGAAAGGATCAGGTGACTGAATACGCTACTCCTGATAGAAAACCATATGGTTTTCCGGGAAATTCAAAGCGTCCTGTCACCACTTCCCTAATAATAGATTCTAACGCTTTTTCTGCCACACCGGCAGGCCAGCCGCTCTAGAGTTCCCTCTTTTCTCTCTCCTTCTTCTCTTCATTAGCAAGGTTACGTTTGCTACCCAAAAAATCCATGCAGACAATTTTAAAATCGATGGAATTCTGGAAAGTAAAACAACATGGAATAATCTGTAGAATTTCAAAAGGGTCCCACACTAAGATTTTCATGTATCCATGATTTTCAGCAGCGAAAAGGGCTGTGCTTTATCTCCAGCTATTCTATATATTCTCTCACTCTCTCTGCAACTATCTTTGTAAAAAGGGATCTCAAATTTCTGAAACCAATTTCTTTAAGTTTTTTATCATGATTGGACCATTGTTTTCCCATTATTTCCAGAGGCTTCTGGGATTTTTCTACCATGAAGTCAGATCCAGGGTAGTAAAGTAGTTATGTTACTGGATTAGAAATCCAGAAGCCTTGACTGGTTCTTTGGAGGTAGGTATTCAAACTGGTGCTGGACAAATCTAAAATCAATGTATTTAATACTTTTGAAATAAAGCACTAATCTCATTTCTAACTATCATGAAATTCCCAGATTGTCATAACACCCATCTAGTTCACCCATGCCCTTCCGGGAAGGAAATCTTCCACCATCATTAGGCTGACTGGTCCTCAAAACCAAAGCAATGTAGTTGACTCTTAACTATCCTCTGAAATGGTTGAGGAAGCCACTCGGTAGCATCATGCTGCTACAGGAAAGCAAAATAAAAATAAAACTAGCTGAGCCATGCAGCATTGACCTAAGCTCTAGAAACAGTAAAGTTATAGTCAAAAATGACAAACCACAAGGTTATAGACCAACAGGTTTATTTGAAGACACAAGCTTTTGGAATGTCACTCCTTCTTCAGTCGTTGTGTCTTCAAACAAACCTGTTGGACTAGAACTTGGTGTCATGTGATTTTTGACCTTGTCCACCCCAGTCCAACACCAGCACCTCCACATCATGGCAAAGTCAAAGCCTGCTCAGCCAACCCTGGAAAGTCCTTCTCGCTAATACATGGAACCTCAGATCAAAATAAGTAGTTAAGCAACAGATTGAAGCAGTAATGCTCAATGAGCCATACACTGCAGTCAATGACCTACCCACCTCCATCACAACCCCAGGTATGTCCCATCTAGCGGACATGGTGAGAAAATGGTATACAGAAAGGTGCGGCCCTCCATTTGCTCAACATCAACTGTGGACCTCATGGAAATTCATTGTATCAGGTTGAACATGGGCAAGGAAACTGCATACTGATTATCCCCTCTTAACTTTACCCAGCTAATAAATCAGTGTCTCTTGAAGACTGAATGCCACTTGGAAGAACAAATCTGGGGCACAAGTCTTGTCCAAGCTTGGACCAATGTTGAAATGAGTTATGAGGCAGAGACGTTTGGGTGGAAGCCAGAGTGAGGTGCAGTGAGTAGCTTATTGCTGAGCACATGCTGATGAGTGACAACACAGTTGTGGTGTAATAATTAGTTGGATTTGATTTGCCCTACTTCTTGTGAAGTACATCCTTTGCTGAATTCTGAAATACTCTTACAACCTTATTCAGCAACATCACAACATTCTTTTCATCTAATATTATCTTTAAAATTCTATCGATCATTTCCCCATGAGGTTTTTAGTTCTTATGGAAGTGTACATTCCTTGTGAATTACGAATTATATCTACACATTCCATCATATTTCTTCATTATGAGAAGCTGTTGTGGGGGGGGGGGGGGGGGGGCGCGAATTGACTCCTCTCTTTTTAATCCCCTCGATTGGCCATGACAAAGACTGTAATTCATTTCAGAACATGGCTATGTCACATGGCAATTAAAATGCAGTTCACTGGTGCAAAATTATGGAGCCAATTACAGTGCTTTTCTGAGAAGGAGGAGGAGGAATTTTATTATTTACTAATCTCAACAGAAACAATAAAACACATTAGATACACACAAAATGAAGATATAAACTCTAAGGAGAGAGAATCAAGTCCTAAAAGGAAGGGAAAAGAATATCATAGAATCACTACATTGTGGAAGTAGGCCATTCGGCCCAATGAATCCACACCGACCCTCCAAAGAGCAATCGACCCAGACACACCCCTGTCACCCTACATTCCCCATGACTAATCTACCCAGCCGACACAGCCCTGGACAATATGTGCAATACAGCATGGCCAATCCACCTAACCTGCACATCTTTGAATTGTAGGCAGAAACCAGAGCAGCCATAGGAAACCCCACACAGACATGGGGAGAACATGCAAACTCAACAAGGCTGGACTCAAATCCACGTCCCTACTGCTGTGAGGCATCAATGCTAATCACTGAGTTAGCATACCATCCAATACATAGATTAAAAATCCTTAGACTCCTTGAGGTATTAGATTCAACCTCAGGGTAGGGTACTGTGGTTCTTGAAGTGATATCGTGCTGCAGCAGTTGTATTGAGACCTGTAGCTATCTTTGAGATCTCAGTGAATTAATGTTTCTCCAACTGCCTTCATCATTAGGTGCTGTCAATTGAGGGGCAAAGACAAAACAGGGAGAAACAGTACCTTTTCAGTTAAGTTGTTACAAACCTATTTTTCTCTCTCTCCCTGCTGCTCTGGCAAATCAGCTGCTTTAAATGCACTTGTGTATTCCCACATTTTCCAAGCTGGTTAATGTAGAAACAAATTCTACACCTTGATACATGAAACTTATCCCTAAATATGCAATTCAAACAGACAATCCAGATTTGAGCTTCAACGCCTTTTGACAAAGTTAATTTAGATTCTGACTGGTTCAGATTGATTGATGGCTTCATTACCTGGCTCAATCTGTGCTGAGGTCATATCAGTATTTCTTTTCTTTTCAAAATTGCATCAAGTCCCAGCTATGAAAATCAGGTGATGGAAGTCAAAATATATTTCACTCCTTTCACAACATGACTTAGTTTCTCAACCAATCGGAACCAACTCTTTCCTCCTTCTTGCAATTTGGCTTGATCAGATTTACGACATCAGTATTGAATGAAGCAAAATTATTCTCAAATTTAATATAAAATTTTTTCATCTTCTGATCACTCTTCCCCAGAGAGTCCTTAACTACAAGGTTATTAATTAACCCTGGCTCTTTTCGCAACATTTCATCTAAAGTAGCTATGTTCCTTTTTGAACCTTGGCATTCCGATCTACAAATCTATATTGAATGTGTTTAATGGACTTATCCTCCACAGTGCTGCTGCAAATCTGATTGTTCAGTTTACATGAGGAGTAATGCTCTCCATGATTAACTTACTATCCTTGTCACACATATCTCTAATTTTCAGACTAATACTTCACCCAACATTAGTCAGGAGGACTCTAAACATCTCCTCGTAGCGCTTTCTGGCTTCTGTAATTTATAATTCACCCAAGCTAACTCTACATATTGACTTTACTCAGTGAAATCCTCCCTCTTGACTATTTATTCAATCCTCTATTTTCAGGGTTACGCCTACTCATTTTCTATTTTGCCTGACTCTTCTATTTAGTTTCTAATCTTATTATTTTGTGCTCATGTCTCTGTTTTAACAAACACACTGATGTCTATACTACTACAGTATTTGTATGTTTTTCTGTGAATGCTTCTTGTATTCAGATATAGTTCCTTGCAATTTATCTTTTTCCTATTTCTCTGCTATCATCTTAGTCATAATTAGCCTTAAAGTCAGAGTCGTAGAGTTGTACAGCATGGAAACAGGCCCTTCGGTCCAACCAGTCAATGCTAACCATGTTCCCAAATTAAACTAGCCCCACTGGCCTGCACATGGCCCATGTCCTTTTAAATGTTTCCTATTCATGGATTAACCCAAATGTCTTTTAAACATTGTAACTGTACCTGCATTTACCACTTTCTCTGGCAGCTCATTCCACACACGAATGTGTAAAAACATTGCCCCTCATGTTCTTTCTGAATCTTTCTCTTCTCATCTTAGAAGTATGCCACCTAGTATTGAACTCCTCCAACCTAGGAAAAAGATGTTTGTCATTCACTTTATCTATGCCCCTCATGATTTTTTCCACCTCAATAAGGTTACCCCTCAAACCCTGACACTTTAGTGAAAGCAGTTCCACTCTTTCAGTCTACTTGTATAACTCAAAACCTCCATTCCTGGCAACATCCTGTTAATCTTTTCTGAACTCTCTCCAGTTTAACAATATCCTTCCTGTAACGAGGCAACCAGAACCACAAACAGTACTCCAGAAGATGCCTCACTATTATCTTGTACAACTTCAATATGACATCCCAACTCCTATACTCAAAGGTCTTAGCAATGAAAGTAAGCAAGCTAAATGCCTTCATAATCACCCTGGCTATCTATGATGCAAATTTCAAAGAATTATGTGCCTGAACTCCTCGTTCTGACTGTTGTACCACACTCTGCAGGGCCCTTCCATTAATTGTATAAGTCCTGTCCTTGTTTGTATTACGAAAATGTAATATCTCACATTTACCTAAATTAAACTCCATGTGCCACTTATCAGCCCATTGTCTCAATTGATCAAAGTTTCTTTGTAATTTTGGACAACCTTCTTCACTGTCGACAATGGCACTAATTTTGGAGTCATCTGCATCTTACTAACCATGCCTCCTATATTCTCATTCAAATCATTCATATAAATGACAAACAAAAGAGGACCCAGTACTGATCCCCGTGGATAACTGCTGGTCACAGACCTCCAGTCTGAAAAATAACCTTGCACCACTAACCTTTGGTGTTCTACCATAAAATCAATTGACAATTATATCCAATTGACAAGCTTACCCTGAATCCCATCTAACTTTACCAATTATTCTACCATGTGGAACCTTTTCAAAGGCTTTACTAAAGACCAAGTAAACAACATCTACCACTCTGCCCTCATCAATCTTGTTTGTTACTTCCTCAAAAAACTCAATTAAATTTATCAGACATGATTTTCCTTGCACAAAACCATGCTGACTAATCAATCCTTGTTTCTTCAAATATATATAATTCCTATCTTTCTGAATCACCACCAACAATTTACCCACCACTCATGTCAGATTCACAGGTCTATATTTTCCAGGCTTCTCCTTACATCCTTTCTTAAATAATGGCACAACATTAGCCAGTCTCTACTTCACCGTGTTTGTAGATGATATAAATATTATGTAGAATGCCTACAGTGCAGAAGCAGGCCATTTGGCCCATCGGGTCCACATCAGCACTCTGAAAGAACATCCCACCTAGATCCTCCCCCCTACCCTATCCCTGGAACCCTGCATTTCCTATGGTCAACCCAAATAGCCTACAAATCCCTGGACACTATGGGCAATTAGCATGGCCAATCCATCGAATCATCACATCATTAGACTGTGGGAGGAAACCGCAGCACCTGGAAGAAATCCATGCAGACATGGGGAGAATGTGCAAACTCCACTCAGACAGTTGCCCAAGGCTGGAATTGAACACAATTGATCCTGCTGCTGTGAGTCAGCAGTTCTAGCCACTGGGCTACTATGCTGCCCCACAATTTCCTCCTTAACTTTCCACAACATCCTGGGATAGACTTGATCGGGTCCTGGAGATGTTTCTATTACTCCTTCCCAAAATCCACAAACCTGCCTGCCCTGGTCGACCCATTGTCTCAGCCTGATCCTGCCCCACCGAACTCATCTCCACCTATCTGGACTCCATTTTCTCCCCTTTGGTGCAGGGACTCCCTACCTACGTCCGTAACACCACCCACGCCCTCCACCTCCTCCAGGACTTCCAATTTCCTGGCCCCCCAACACCTCATTTTCACCATGGACGTCCGTTACATTGATGACTGTATCAGCGCCGCCTCTTGCTCCCCAGAGGAGCTTGAGCAGTTCATCCACTTCACCAACACCTTCCACCCCAACCTCAAGTTCACCTGAGCCACCTCCAACATATCCCTCACCTTCCTGGACCTCTCAGTCTCCATCTCAGGTAACCAGCTAGAAACTGATGTCCATTTCAAGCCCACTGACTCCCACAGCAACCCAGAATACACCTCCTCCCACCCACCCACCCTCCTGCAAAAATTCCATCCCCTATTCCCAATTCCTCCACCTCCACCGCATCTGCTCCCACGATGAGGCATTCCACTCCCGCACATCCCAGATGTCCACGTTCTTCAAGGGCCGCAACTATCCCCCCACAGTGGTCAAGAACGCCCTTGACCACGTCTCCCGCATTTCCCGCAACACATCCCTCACACCCCACCCCGCCACAACCGCCCCCAGAGGATCCCCCTCATTCTCACATACCACCCCACCAACCTCCGGATACAACGCATCATCCTCCGACATTTCCGCCATCTACAATCCGACCCCACCACCCAAGACATTTTTCCATCCCCACCCTGGTCTGCTTTCCGGAGAGACCACTCTCTCTGTGACTCCCTTGTCCGCTCCACATTCCTCTCCAACCCCACCACACCCGGCACCTTCCCCTACAACCACAGGAAGTGCTACACTTGCCCCCACACCTCCTCCCTCACCCCTATCTTAGGCCCCAAGATGACCTTCCATATCAAGCAGATGTTCACCTGCACATCTGCCAATGTGGTATATTGTATCCATTGTACCCGGTGTGGCTTCCTCTACTTTGGGGAAACCAAGCGGAGGCTTGAGGACCGCTTTGCAGAACACCTCTGCTCGGTTCGCAATAAACAACTGCACCTCCCGGTCGCAAACCATTTCAACTCCCTCTCCCATTCCTCAGACGACATGTCCATCATGGGCTTCCTGCAGTGCCACAAGGATGCCACCCGAAGGTTGCAGGAACAGCAACTCATATTCCGCTTGGGAACCCTGCGGCCCAATGGTATCAATGTGGACTTCACAAGCTTCAAAATCTCCCCTTCCCCCACCGAATCCCAAAACCAGCCCAGTTCTTCCCCTCCCCCAACTACATCACAAAACCAGCCCAGCTCGTCCCCTCTCCCCACTGCATCCCAAAACCAGCCCAGCCTGTCTCTGCTTCCCTAACCTGTTCTTCCTCTCACCCATCCCTTCCTCCCACCTCAAGCCGCACCTCCATTTCCTACCTATCACCTCATCCCGCCTCCTTGACATGTCCATCTTCCCTGGACTGACCTATCCCCTCCCTACCTCCTCACCTATACTCTCCTCTCTACCTATCTTCTTTTCTCTCCATGTTCGGTCTGCCCCCCACCTCCCTATTTATTCCAGAACCCTCACCCCATCCCCCTGTCTGATGAAGGGACTAGGCCCGAAATGTCAGCTTTTGTGCTCCTGAGATGCTGCTTGGCCTGTTGTGTTCATCCAGCTCCACACTTTGTAATCTACCTTTATGTTGTTTTTAGACGTCCAGCACATCCTCTTCTGTATTGCAAAATGTTTTCAAAACATCAGTATCTATTTCCCTCAGTTCTCTCGCCTCGATTTCTTTCTCAACAGTAAAAACTCGAACTCTCAAGTAGGATAATAGGTTGGCACAACATTGTGGGCTGAAGGGCCTGTACTGTGCTGTACTGTTCTATGTTCTATGAAATATTCATTTAATATCTCTCTCATTTCCTGCCATTCAACACAAAGACAACCTCATTGATCTTAAAAAGGTTGTACTCTCTCCCTCTCTCGCTTGCTGCTCTCTTGCTCTTAATGTATTTGCAGAGTCTTTTTGGATTATTTTTAACCTTATCTGCCAAGGCTATCTCATATCTCCTCTTTGCCTTCCTGACTTCCATTTTAAGAATGCCCCTATACTCTTTATATTCTTGAAGAGATCCAGTTGATCCCAGTTGTCTATATCTATGATTCTTTTTAATTCTTGTCGAGAACGTCAATATTTTTATTTATCCATTTTTCCTTAATCTTACCAGCCTCGCCTTTTACTCTAACAGGAACATAATGCTTCTGAATTCTCATTATCACACTTTTGAAGGCCTCCCGCTAGTCAGTCATTCCCTTTACCTGTGAATAGTATACTCTCGTCAACCTTTGAAAATTCTTGTCTCGTACCATTAAAATTTGCCTTCCCCCAATTAAGAACTTAAAATTTTATGGAAGATTTATGCTTTTCTATAATTATTTTAAAATGAATAGTGTTATGATCATTAGTCCCAAAGAGTTCCCTTACTAACACTTCAGTCACTTGCTCTGCCTTATTTGCTAAGAAAGGGTCAAGTTTTGCTCCTTCTCTTGTAGGAGTATTTACATATTGCGAAAGAAAGTTTTCTTGAAGACATTTAACAGTTCTTCAGCATCCAAAACTTTTAACATGACAGCAGTCCCATTAAACGTTTAGAAACTTAAAATCTCCTACTATTACAACCTTATTATTCTTACATGTATTTGAGATCTGTCTACATGTTTGCTTCTCAATTTCCCTCTGATTATTAGGGGGCCTATAGTGCAATCCCATCAAGGTGATCATCCCTTTTTTATTTCTAATTTCAGCCCATATATTTTCACTAAATGATCCATCAAAAAAATCTTCTCTAATTATGGTAGTAATGTTTTCCTTAATCAAAAATGCCACTCCCTCCCCTCTCCTGCCTCTTTTCTATCATTCCCATAACATCTAAAATCTGGAATACTGCGCTGCCAGTCCTGCCCTTCCCTCAGCCAAGTTTCTGTGATAACTATGACATCCCAGTCCCACGTTCTCATATCTGCCTAAGTTCATCAGCCTTGCCTGTAAGACCTCTTGCATAGAAATAAATGCAGTTTAATTCTTCAGAGTTGCTTCGTTCTCTGATTTGCCCTTATGTGCCCCCTCTAATTAACTTACTTTTTCTGTTTCATTACCATCGTCATCTTTCTTCCTATTTTCACTGTTACTTAGGAAGCCCCCACCTCCTCTCTATAAAAGTTTACAGGCTCCTGAATTACAATGAGCAACTCTCCTCACCAGGGTATTGGCCTCTTTCCAGTTCAGGTGAAGTCCATCCTTTTTGAACAGGTCTTTTATGCCCCAGAAGAGTTCCCAATGATCCAAGAAACAGAATCCCTGCACATTGCGTCACCTCTTCAGCCATTGATTTATCTCCCCTATCCTTTAATTCCTTCCCTCATTAGAACTGGCAACAAAAGTAAACCAGCGATTACTATTTTTGATGTTCTTTGTTTTAACCTTCTTCCTGACCGATTACACTCACTTTGCAAAGCCTTAATCCTTTCTTAAATTGCGTGCAACAACTTCTGGCTTCTCACTCTCTCCTTTGATAATACACTTCAAACATTTTGAGACACCCTTAACCCTGGCGCTAGAAAGTAACATACTATCCAAGATTCATAATCACTGCCACGGAATCTTCTGTCTGGCAGGAATTCTTTTTGAATTCTCTCTCCCTCTGTGACCCAGTCCATTTATTTTTACCCAAATCTCGACTCTGCTTTGCAACCTCGACAATTCTTTTACATTTTCTTCATCTTACTATTTCTTGGATCCTCATACACTTGCTTCATTAATTGAAAGACTTTTATCTCTCACTAGTTAGTTTGTTTATTGGGGAACTGGTACAGATTTGGTTTAAGCCCTGTGTTAAGCCTGACAACTGGGATTTACCCCCACATTGATACCAAAGTCTTCTCCAGCCTTGAAGAGATCTCCTTAACCCAGACCTTTGGTAAGCAACACAAACTTCACAACTCCCAACTGTCACTGCAGAGAAGAGTATTTAACTCCAGACTGTCCTTTGCTACTATTATTACACTTACTTGAAAAAGAAACCTTTATCCCCACATCAGCGGCCTCCCTGTCAAAATGGCAATGATCGGTTTGCTTATCCGCCCTGCTCACTTTGCTCTCGGCCTCACAGGCAGCAAGCTTTTAATTGTTGGATAAAAGCAAAGATCAAGAGGGGAGGTGATGGCCTAGAGGTATTATTGCTAGCCTATTGATCCAGAGACCCTGGTTGTGTTCTGGGGACCTGGGTTCAAATCCTGCCATGGCAGGAGTTTGAATTCGAATTCAATTACTATCTGGAATTAGGAGGCTGATGGTGGTTACGAAGCCACTATTGATTGTTGGGAAAATCCCATTTGGTTCACTAATGTCCTTTAGAGATGGAAATATCTTTACCTGGTCTTGCTTATATATGATACCAGACCCCCTGCAATGGAGTTAACACTTAACTGTCCCCTGGGCAATTAGGGAAGCGCAATAAATGCTGGCCTGGTCAGTGCTGCCCACATCCCATGAAAGAATCTTTTAAAAAAAAATACTTGCAACATGGTACCTGGGGTCCCCTTGCCTGTATGACTCTCAGTCTGACCTTCCTGTCTGTGAACACTGCCTAACGGATGTGACTGTTCTCTCAGTTAAATGTCCAGGCTACTCACATCATGTTGCAAGCGGATCAGAGATGGGTATGTCAATGTGGAGAGGCTGTAACGTGTCTGATACCAATGTCCATGGATGTATGGCACATGTGGGCACTACTCATGAGCATGCTGGGTGTTGGTTCTGAGCATCCAAGATGGAGGTCTGGAGGTGGAAGCGGTGAGCTGGAGTCACAAGCTAACTACGCTCTGATTTTAATGTTGGAAATTCTCAGCATCTAGTTTCCTTGTGTGGGGTTCTAGGATAGGGAGCTGCACATTAATACGGTGAGATTTGCAATTAATGAGGGCTATAATGAACAATAATTCCTTTTAATAGGCATCCCACTGCTCCTTAGCAAAAGAAAACTCATGATAATGCCCAGAACTTTGTTGGAAAGTACAACTCACTGCTACTAATGCCAAGAAAGGTTTTGCTGTATTTCTCATGCAATTTTCCTATATTTCTCACCATGGCCCACATTGTTCAGACTGTAAGATTCCACCAAACGTATACATTTCATTCTGTTTCTTTATAATGATCCATGAGACAAGTTTGTATTGACCAGATTAGGTGTGTAATGTCTATAACTATAATCTGTTACTGGAAATAATTTACTTGCAACCTGTTTCAGCAGCTTGTAGAATTATCATCTATTAATTCATTCACCATTGGCTATAAATGTTGTACATTGTGTCCGGAAAAGATTTATCTTACTGCCTGCTCACCACAGAATTAATCTGTGCTATTGATATGATGGAAGGTGAACAATTTTGCCAAAGATCTGTCAAGAATGAGTCAATGGTACCTGGCACAGTGTTTCAAGTTATTCTGATTCATTTCTCCCACTTGGTTGAAGCAGAGGATCAGATAACTGGCTGAGCAGTCAGAAGGCAAAGAAAAAGACAGCAACATGGAGATTGCTCTAATGAGGAAGTCATGTTTTAGCTGAGTTGCTTGTTGCTTGTCCAAGAAGTTAACGGCTCTGCATCCGACACAGGAATTCTTAACTTTACTGCTCCTGGTGCCTGGCTTAGTAGATGAGAATGCAGGAATAATTCTTTTGCAAAACAAGAAAGCTGATGCAGGAGCTGCCATTTCTGATGCCTTGAGGCAGGATGTACTTCCAAACTAACAAAGGGAACTTGATCGATTAAAACTATGATATAAAAGTTTTTGGAGCATCAGAAATGGGGCACTGGTATTTAAACACTTACCTACTGCAGGGATGGGATGAAAGACAACACGGTGACTTATTTAGTGCCAAGTGCTAACTTGGCTCATGGTCAGCTGCATTGGACTTTGCAGAACTTGTTAACACCTTGTCTTCTTTTAAACAGCTGAACACATGCTGGCGAAATGGTAGAGTCAGAAGGAAGTGTCGCTGGACTTTCTACAAAGAGTGCAGAGGACTTTGAAGAGCTATAAATGGAAAGTCTGCTGATATAATTGAAATTCATAAATGCAGTCTCTCTTGGGCTTCAGCTTAACAAGGTCATGGAACACGACATTAGGGAGAAGGAGCAGGAAGACGTGCTGCAGAAAGCCATATTCTTCAAGGATCCTCAAAGAGTAGACCTGCTACCTGCTCTTCAAATGAAAAATGAATAAGAGGTGCCACAGTCTCAGAGGACCAAATGCTGTTCTCTCTTTGGTGGTGTGATCCATAACCACCCTCGTGGAGTTGGCCATAGCATACCTGCTAGAAAGAACGGACTCCAAATTCTGAGAGGAAATCTGTACTAAGCTGGAGCTAGACTCCTCTATGTTTCTTAACGACAGTCTCTGCAGCAAGACTGCCACTACATTGAGTGCCTCAGAGTACAGGGGCATCAGCATTCTTCTGTATTCCTTGTCATCAAAGTTGAAACCACAATGTCCTTCAGCAAAACTCATCTAGGACTGTGCCTGCCAGTGAACTGAAACTTATGCTATCATTGCCCTTGCCATTTGTGTCTGCTGACTCACCACATGCGAATTTCATGCGTATTGTCTCTAAAGTATGCAGAGTGCCAGCATCTGAGCTGTGTCTCTTCATCCAATAGCAACTCAAACCCTTCATGATGAGATTACATTGTCTGGGCAGGAGTCAGTTCTCGGTCGGCTAAATCAGAAATGGAGAAGTGGGGCCTGGATTATGGCAACAAGGTGGGATAGAACGTAATAAGTCTGTGTTTGCACCTTCTGCAGTTTGTATGTCACTGAAGACACCAGCCTCTCTTACAGCTGGCTCCATAGTACAGCGAATCATTGATCCAAAGGATTGAGGAGAAGCTCCCATTTGTTCTCTACTTTTGCCTCCTGTTACACATGAGCTGTATGGGAAGTATGTCAGCAAGGGTGCTGTGAGGTGCTTGGGTGATGTGGACAATCACACCTGGAAGTATGGCAAAACTGAGAGTATAGGTCTGAGACTTATAGCGTTAGCACATATGTGACATGGGTTGGAGCATCTGAGTGTTAGCCACAAATCTGAATCCTAGTGATCACTGATGGATGAGTGATGGGGTGAAATTGAGAAACATGCGAGGCTGCTCAAACAATGGTAGCAGTTGTCATTTGCAAGATGCATTCATTGGTCTATACAGCTTCTGCGTGATCACTGAACATTTAGAGTGACATTGCAGCCAGAACTTTGAGTTAAACTCCTTTCATTAACCTCCATAACTACATCCAACCATTCCTTTCACAGTGTGTTCCTGGAGACCTCCTCATTCCTGCAGAAACGTGGCCTCTCTCTTTCTATCCATCTCCTAAAATAAAGCCTCCAGCACTGTATGGCAGAACCTAGGAGTTTTGTCTTTGAGCAGGTGCGTTATTATTAGATTCTCTCACAGTCTTTCTTCACAAGCAGTTCTTCTCTGTGTCCGCAACTGGAATTCAAATACTGTGTAAGAAGGGTTGGTTTGCCTGGCTAGCTGCTAGTTGTTCCAGCTGCACTTACATCTGCTCCCATTCTTCCCTCGCTGAATGCACGGCCAGTCGCCAATGCATTCTGCAGTGCGTTACACAGCACAATCATTAACATAAACAAGAAACACAAACTGAAAGAACTAAAAATTGTGCTCATGCTTGTTAGCTGACATGGGGCTTTTGACTGAGCATGTTTTAATTGCACACTGGGAACACCACACCAGTTACTGAGTCCTATCAGTCTCAAGGGTGAGAGCTTTATTGACAGGAAGATCTTTATTTTTGTCTGACAGATGTTTTGCTCCTTGCAGGTGTCTTGCTACTTCAGAATTCCATATAGATACTGTTATTGGTTACACTTAATGACATATTGTGCCACTCCTGTTATTAACAATATGGCTTATTTGGATGCAAATAAGGGAATACAATCACAAGGTCTTTCAACGGATTGAAAAATATTTGCCCAGACTCTCCACTATCACCCAAAATTCAACCCCAACATCTCCTCCTCCCAAAACCCTGAATGTTTCTGGTTCCATGCAAGTCAACCATGAACCACCATTCTTCACACCTACACATGTTCCCTTGTCCAAAACAAACTACAGCACTTAACAGTGTTACTTCTACTAGCTCCCTTCAAGTCTGAATGTGGGAATACCTGGATCGCTGCTACCACTGGAGTTATGGCACTGCAATACAAACTTATTCATTTCTAATAGAACTTTCAGGTATACAAGATGGCCACTGAATGGCAAATTACATCTTCCACCACATCAATTAAATTACAAAATCTTAGCACATCCCATTAGGAAAGAACTAGCACCTCAAAAACATTTTCCAACTGCCCGAAACAAAATGCCAAAGTACATTTCGCTTCTCCTACAGCAATTCCATTTAATCCACTCCTGTCACTGCACTTACAACCTAAACAGACAAGTTCTATTCGGAACTTCATAGAATGAAATGCAGCATCTGAAGTCTGGCTTACCATTTTAAAATAGGGGTCTGCAAGAAATCTCAGTTGCGCAGATGAGCACCAATGCTTTGCATTGACATTGAGCTTGGTCATGGGGAAGGTTGCAGTTCTACTCAACTAAGTGCACAAAAACAACAGGATATAGCAGGATATTAAAGAACTTACAGTAGCATTAACAATCTATGGCGTATGCTTATTTACTAGAAATGGACAAAATTTCCATCACGTGATCAAAGGTTTGTATGCCCAAATTTACCTTGGTGGAAGACAGTTCTTTGAAAAAGAAATTTGAATTTCCAGTTATTAACTGAAAAGACCACACATCGAAATTTCACATATTAAAGGGAAAAAAAGACTCAGAACAACAAACACAAGATTAAAAAAAGCACTATTAACTTAATCTTATAACTTGTAAGCGTTTACACTTTAAACCAAACTTCCCCACGCAAATTGTTCCCATTCTACTTGTAGTTTCAACCGAGAACTGCTTTATTTTACATTACTGATAATTATCAAGATTCAATTCTCTTGGAACCTAAATCAAGTTATGTCATAACCCTGAGAATTCAATCAGATTCTCCTTCAGTCCCAATTACGGTGAGGGCCTTCTTGAAGATTGTTCCACTGGTATGCAACTCAGAGAATACTCCAGACCCATACCAACATCTCACAAATGTGGATTCACTAGCTTGAACACAAGCCTCACTTGCATCTCTACATCATAATACTGGTGCTTACTGGTGGCTTTCTGTTTCTAATCATTACACATTCTCTCTGCCTTCTCTAAACTGCTCCAGACACATACTAAACAATACAGCCAAGATACACCAAAACAAACAAACAGAAAACTTCCTAATGTTCTGTAGTGATTAAAGCAAGGTTGGCTAGGCGGATCACATTGAGTATGAGTTCGCTGATTGGGACTATTAACCTGGGCCAATCAGGGAGCCCTGGCTGACAGATAGAAACCAGAGTCTCAGGGATTTTTTTTTTATTTTAGGGACAGGCTCTGATCCACCTGTGTCAGATCCATGTACTGTACGCTTGTAAATAAAGGGTGACTTGGTGATGGGATGCTGACCTCTGTGGAGTTATTTCACAATCACTGCGCCACCACCAGTAACCCCTCACTGCCCCCCACCACCCCCTAACACACAGCCACAGTCTAACTCCATGGCAACATGGCACTCAGGGCCTAAACCCTGATAGATGTGCAAATGAATTAACTTTTACTGTAAATATGTACTTTGATCTGTCAAGTACATTGGTATTTTAAACTTTCTTTATTTACCAGTTGCCTTCAAATTGCTTGGTTGTCCTTTACATGAATAAATGAACACCCCTCCCCCTCTTCAAGTTTACACCTTGGCATGAAACAATTCCCAACCTGTGTACAGACAATTCAACTCTTCAAGAGTTCGTCACATACGCCAATATAATGCTAAATGTGAATTCCTCTCATCATCAGCCCAGCCACAAAATATGACTTGCTTCTTGGTTTACAGTTCCAGAAGTATCTGATAAGCTATCCAGACCAAGCTTTTTTTCATCTATCCCACATTTAAATCACTGTCTCACAGAATGCAATAATGTGAGCAAAAGTTACAATTCATATCTTGAAATTATGTATTGGTAGCATGAGATAAATAATGTCAACCACATAAATTAGGTCCTAATTTGACTTTTGCTAAATATAGCATCCAAATAGCTTTGTAGATTACATGTTCATAAGTAGGAGTGTCTGGTTATGGGAAACATTGTTGGAATATGTGTATCTTTTTGCTTATTCCAAGAAGATCAGTGCATATGCCTTGAATGAAGAGAAACTCCTAACAATCTACCAGCAGACATCATCCTTTTATCGCAGTCAAATGATGGAATATTTGTGCTCCCCAGTATTTCTGATTTTCTATTCAGCTCAGTGGTAAAGTCATGGTGTTTAATTCTAACCGCTTTACTGATGACGACACATACAACCCCTGCCAATATCATGACATGAATGAGTTAACGTTTTGTTTCATTCAACACAGATCGTGTTTTAGCATTTGGCATTAAAATTAGAATCTAGGATACCTGAAATCTATTGTCATTAAAAACGTCTGATTTTAATGAATGGCATTAAGACATAATTTTCCAGATTTCTGGACAGAAAATAATATTGGTACAGAATAGTGCAGAGGGTTGAAATATTCTCTGTTCCTAATTTCCAGTTTTGACTTTATTAATTAGAATTAAAAAACTGGGAACCATACACAAGATTCTAAAACACAACCTTGGCTGAAAAACAGTGTCTTTGACAACATCTTAATTTACAACACATCAGAAATCCCCTGTTACATTCTCTTTTCACGCTAGATTAATTTGCTAAAAGAATTAATGTCGTTAACCACTTGGCTATATTTCAAACACCCACAGTCTGTTCCCGTTGATAACGTAATTCTTTATTGATTTTAAAGGCATTGATGATGATGCTATACCAAATATCCTACTACAATGTACATAATGTTTACTCTCTAAGGAGCCAGGAATATTTTCTCTGACACAACTTTATCTTTCACATACATATGTGATTTGCTTTTGTTTCACAAACTGATCTTTTTTTGTATCAAGCTATAATTAGTTAGGATATTTTGAATACACCAAATACAATTTTCATTGTCCTGACCACTGCACATGCTGTAAATATTTCAAAGGCATTTACAACATAATTGCATCTCTGTCAGTCCAGTGAGCATTCTGCAAACAGCATTTCTGGTACACCTAAAGCTAAGCCTTCTCTCAACATCACAATGCTTTATTTACCTCGACAAAAAGGAGCAATTGAAGGTTCACTAATATAAACCAAAAATTAAATATAGCAACAGAAACCAACCACAATTGCATCTATTGCTCTATACTTATTAAATAATTTTCTAATAATTATTTAATTGTATTAATTTCTACAAGCTTGTCGATTCTTATAATTTGTTATCCTATGTCTAACTATCAAATGCAAAATTATAACAGTTGAAAAAAACCTAACATTAAAATTATTTTTTCTAAATCATGAAAATGACAATTTTAATTGATACATTAACTACAAAAATGTAAACATTTTTTGGTTACATAAACCTGCCAAAATCAATTTTATTCCATTTAGTTCAAAATCAATATCCCTTCTCTTACTCTGTTGCTCTTTTAGCTCCTCCGAAAGCAGACCAACAGCATTTTAATAGCTTGAACAGTTCACGGCTGTTTGCAGCTTAATGCTGCACAGCTTCAGCTATTTTGCAACGTAGTGGGTTAACAGAAACCAGAAAGACTATTTGCACAAACGAATATGGAATGCCAAATGGACAAAGTCCCTGACGTAATAAAATCAACTAACAATTTGGAAGCGTGGATTAATATGTGCAGCTTAAGACTTGGAGTCTTTATCATTTTGTGAGAAAGGCTCCATCTACTGGGTACCAATATTTGAATCAATCTCGATGACAGAGAGAAAAAGAATCCAGCTGTTACTCACTGTGTTAAAATTCGGGAAGAGTCCAACAGCTGAGCCAGTATCCATTGGAAAGGGCATAAATGATTTAATATCAAGCGAAGGCTGCATCATCAGGGTAGGTGCCCGCACAAAAGCAGGAAGTGTGCTGGCATGGCATGTACTTCCTGTCAATGTGAGAAAGAAAATAGACGAATTAATGAAATAAAACATTTGCAGTCATTTGGAATACATTTTGTCTCAGAAAACAGTTATGTAGAACAGACAATTATAATGTACGTGTCAACCCAGAAGTGAAACTCTCACTAACATTTTCCAGCTGAAGCAAAGCATTTCCCCAAAGCCATTCAAGTTGAAATTCAGAGGAGACATATGGTGTGTGAGTCATCCTGGCAGGTAGAATAAGTGTGTGCCTCCCTTGTCTGAACAATTCTGATGAGCTGAGGAAGCTGGGGACAGGCACCTATTAAATCCAGATGCTTGCAGAAGACAAGCTAACCTATTGGAACACCGAACTGAAGGGTTATAAAGATATAATGCAGATCTTAGAGAATACAGGCTACATCATCACTTGGTTCATTTTTTTTCCCTCTCAATATTCAATGTTAAAACAGTACAGTTTCAATATGTTCTGAATTAAAACTGCAGTCTTTTGCAAACAACAAAGACAAAAAATTTATTAAATGGCTTCTGAAATTTTCCCACTAGAAACAGCCATATAAATACAAATTTCATTCAGTACAAAAGGGCCAAGCTCCTGTCCAAGCACGTACTGAATTGTGCTAATTTGGAAACTCGACATTGAGAGAGGTTGCACGGCCCAGCCAAGTGTCGCATTGCCACCGGACAACAGACATGACTTTGGATGATAAAACGTGAGGCTCGCTGAACACAGCAGGCCCAGCAGCATCTCAGGAGTACAAAAGCTGACGTTTCGGGCCTAGACCCTTCATCAGAGAGGAGGATGGGGTGAGGGTTCTGGAATAAATAGGGAGAGGGGGAGGCAGACCGAAGATGGAGAGAAAAGAAGATAGGTGGAGAGGAGAGTATAGGTGGTGAGGTAGGGAGGGGATAGGTCAGTCCAGGGAAGATGGACAGGTCAAGGAGGTGGGATGAGGTGAGTAGGTAGGAGATGGAGGTGCGGCTTGGGGTGGGAGGAAGGGATGGGTGAGAGGAAGAACAGGTTAGGGAGGCAGAGACAGGTTGAACTGGTTTTGGGATGCAGTGGGTTGAGGGGAAGAGCTGGGCTGGTTGTGTGGTGCATTGGGGGGAGGGGACGAACTGGGCTGGTTTTAGGATGTGGCAGGGGAAGGGGAGATTTTGAAGCTGGTGAAGTCCACATTGATGCCATTGGGCTGCAGGGTTCCCAAGCGGAATATGAGTTGCTGTTCCTGCAACCTTCGGCTGGCATCATTGTGGCAGTGCAGGAGGCCCATGATGGACATGTCATCTGAAGAATGGGAGGGCGAGTGGAAATGGTTTGCGACTGGGAGGTGCACTTGCTTATTGCGAACCGAGCAGAACTGTGTTCTGCAAAACGGTCCCCAAGCCTCCGCTTGGTTTCCCCAATGTATATTCCCCCACCGCATCCCAAAACCAGCCCAGTTCATCCCCTCCCCCCACTGCACCACACAACCAGCCTAGCTCTTCCCCTCCACCCACTGCATCCCAAAACCAGTCCAACCTGTCTCTGCTTCCCTAACCTGTTCTTCCTCTCACCCATCCCTTCCTCCCACCCCAAGCCGCACCTCCATCTCCTACCTACTAACCTCATCCCACCTCCTTGACCTGTCTGTCTTGGCTGGACTGACCTATCCCCTCCCTACCTCCCCACCTATACTCTCCTCTCCACCTATCTTCTTTTCTCTCCACCTTCGGTCCGCCTCCCCCTCTCTCCCTATTTATTCCAGAACCGTCACCCCATCCCCCTCTCTGATGAAGGGTCTAGGCCCGAAACGTCAGCTTTTGTGCTCCTGAGATGCTGCTTGGCCTGCTGTGTTCATCCAGCCTCACATTTTATTATCTTGGATTCTCCAGCATCTGCAGTTCCCATTAACAATGCCTTTGGATGAGGTGGTCAGTTAGATATTCGAGTATGTCAGCATCATCCAATTCAGGATGGTGGCCAGGTTCCTGAAACTCGAAGGCCAATAAGACACTGGCCATAGCAATGACACATCTGCAGTCTCATCCGTTGCAGTGCGAATGCCAGAGGGAGAATGACAGAACACTTCAAGATGAAGATATGGTTTAAAAGATTTTGAATATGCAAAAGGTCCAACTGTCAGGTCTTCTTGGTGGTGGAGAAATATATCTGCTGAACAGCTAGTGGCCACAGGTATGGCCCAATGACTTTAGCAGGGCTTCCATATGGGGATGGAGCTCTGGCACCTCCTGTTCCAGGGAATGGCTTCCATCACTTGGCTATTATTCACCTTAAAATCCCTGCAAGTGGCCACTTCAGCTACCTGCTGCTTGCAGATGCATAGCCACTAAATGCCCCACCCACACCAAACCCTGCACTGGCCCCTCTGGGATGAAAACAGTGCAGAGAGAGGGCCGTGTTTGATAAGGAATAACTACCATTTAATGGTACCACACATAATTGGCAACAAATTTAAATTCTTTTCAGGAATTTAAAAATCCCATAAGCAAAGTGTCCAGTCATGCTTAAAAGGTAAAGATAACATTACATTAAAACAAGATTAAATATTTCTAATTAAATATGAGGAACATTAACTGACTTTTTCTTGTCTCAGCTGATCTGCTACTGAAGCTCTCATTTGTGTCTTTGTTATGTCTAAACTCACCTATTACAATTCATCGCCCTCCTTTATCTTCCATAATTTTCATTTTATCCAAAATTCAGCTGCCTGTGTCTTAACCCATAAGTCCTGTTCCCATATCAACCCTACACGTTGGCTCTAAACCAAGCAATGTTTTGATGTCAAAATTTTTATCCTTGTTTTTAAATGGGTCCATGGCCTCACCACACCCTCTCTCCCTGTAAACTCCTCCAGTCACTCTAAGATATATATAATGCTCCACTCTGACCCTCTGTCCACTCTCAACCATAACTCCTCCATTAATGATGACCATGCCTACAGCTGCCTCAAGGACAAGCTCTGGAACATGGCCTGACATTTATCTGCACTTCTATTTTGATATCCTCTAAGACTCTTCTTTGACTAAGCTTTAGTCCTTTAATATATTATCTCTTTATACAGCTCAGTGTCATACTTCTCTGTGAAGGACATTTGGATGTTTCATCATGCAATCATCAAATGTAATGGTGCAGGATAAGGGCTTAGTTCAGTCAAGAACAAGCTACCATCAATACTACCACAGACCATTAAAATCTGACACTATCTACCTGCATTCAGTCTGACAGACAAAATTGTACTCTGGTTTGGCAGCTCATAAGCAGAAACATCGCCTTCTGGCCCTCCGTTGTTCATGGCCAGTAGGTTAACAGACTGTTAATTACAGATGTTTAGATTCCAGACTCTTCACCAACACCAGTCCCCATTTTGAAAATTCCTGCATGTCCCTGAGGAACC
This sequence comes from Stegostoma tigrinum, assembly GCF_030684315.1. Taxonomy (NCBI): domain Eukaryota; kingdom Metazoa; phylum Chordata; class Chondrichthyes; order Orectolobiformes; family Stegostomatidae; genus Stegostoma; species Stegostoma tigrinum. The sequence continues at coordinate 43,615,462 of NC_081360.1, read as the reverse complement.
GGGACACTGTCATTTTGGGCTGGATTTATGCGATAAAGGATAATATAATAGGAATTAGAAAATTTCCAATCTTGGCATATCCACCTTCAGAAAAATAAAAAATCCAGCGAAGTCTTAGTTTCATCCTTGGGGTGTGGAAGGACTGGGATGTGTGCTGTGAAAAAGAGCCCACTGGTCTGATAAAAAGGTGGAGGCAGCCAAAAGAGATTTACCGCTGCCCAGCTAACTGGTTACACACCCAACTAGTCTGCCTCACATCATTGGGACTGTCTCGCAGCCATGTTCTTTAATCTGACCTTCAACCTTCAAAACCTCACACCCCGCACGCCAAGGTCCCAAGCCCTACTCAGGTAACCCCATGCACCCCAGCAACCCTTAACTACTCTTCATAGCAATTCACAACATTTTGAAAATGATTCACTCAGTAGAGGCAAACCATGTAGATTCAATGATACATACATTAACAATGGTACGTACAGAAAAGCTTTAAAAATAAGCCATTTATAACTTACCTAACTAAAGAAAACCCTGCTGTTATGATATTGCAAAAATGTTAACCAACAAGATCTTCAATTTCCCAAAAGCAGAAATTACACTTGACACCTTTTTATTGGGTATAAATAAACAATGAGAAATTCGCAAAGCGACATGACGTAAAAGAAACTGTCAATCAGGCAATGCTTTCCACTGTGCGCACCTGCTTCAACAGACTAATGGATGTCTGGGCTCTCCACTAATTCTCCTTATGCATTTTTGATTTGGATATGAGGGGCTGATGGTAGAATGTGTTGGCCTGGAGGATGTGCATTCAGATTAAATTAGGTGATCGTGTTTTAACTATTGCAACTGGCTCCTAAACAAGTGAACTGATCTTGCAAGAATATGTTTCATAGATTAATTATTTAAGATTTTAAGAATCAATCATTGAAGAGGTAGAAGTAGATTCTGCTTGCTGGTCAAAGGTACAAATTTTTTTTTATTGATTAAGGATGGTCAGTCTAACACACAGAAATGTATGGTGATGACCGAAAGAAATTGAAGCTGCAGCCTAAAATAAGGTAAACTTCCACAAATGGGCATCTTACAATGTTGATAGAAACCTTGCATGTTGATCAATCAAATATAAAATAGGCACATCAAATTTACAGTGGATCGAGGAACATAACTAATAGGAGTAGGGTTATGCCATTTGGACCTTCAGACTTGCTCGATTATTCAATAAGTTCTTGCTGTTCTACCCCAGACTTCAACTCCTTTTGCATGTCAGCTCATCATAACCCTCAACTCCTCAATATTTCAAAAATTTATCTGCCTCCACCTGAAATGCTTTCAATGACTCAGTCTCCCCAATTCTCTAGGGGAGAGAATTCCGGACATTGCCTAAGCAAAGAAGCTCTTTTGCATCTCCTTTTTAAGTGTGTATTGCTTAATCTTCGATTACTATGTCCCCCAGTTCAAGATTCCCTAACTAGTGGAAAGATGATTTCAACACCTACCTGTCAACTTCTCTCAGAATTGTGTCTAATTTTGATAAGAATAGCCCTCATTCTTCTAAAATTATAATAAATTAAGCCTAACCTGTTTAGCCATTCTTGATAAGTAAAGCCGTTAATTCCAGGAATCAACCATGTGAATCTCTTTTGAACTGTCTCCAATACCAGTGCATCTTTTCCATATATAAAGGACCTAAACTATACCAGTACTCTAAATACAGTTTCAACAACACCCTTTAAAGTTCTAATGAGCCTTCCCTATTTTTAAACTCCAATCCCCTAGCAATAAAGGCCAAAAAATCTATTTGCCTTCTTAATTATCTGCTGTACCTTTATGCTAACCTTTTGTGTTCCATGACAAGAATACCCAGATCCCTCGGTGCTGCTTTTTTTTAGAATCTCCATCATTGATATTATAGTCCGTCTTTTGATTTGTCCTACCTAAATGCAGAACCTCTCATTTTCCTACAATAAACTGCAACTACCAAGTTTTGTCCATTCAAGCAATCTATCACATACTTTTTCAGATTCCTTACATTTTCGTCACAACATAGCTTCCCACTTAGTTTTGCATCTTCAGCAAATTTGGATATTCTACACCCTCCTTATGCCACTAAATCACTAACATATTGTAAATGGTTGAAGCCATTGTGGTGCTCCACTAGTAATACCTTTCCAATCAGAAAAGAGGCCTATTAATCATGAACTTCTGTTTTCTATGTGTTCACAATCCTCAAGCCATATTAATATATCCCTCAATGCCGTAAGCTCCTCTGTTGTGCAATAACCTTTTATATGACACTTTGTTGAATGACTTCTGGAAATCCAAATGCACTATCAGTGCCCCTTTATTGACTCTGCTTGCTAAATTCTAAAAGAACTCCAGTAAATTTGTCAACATGATTTCCCTTTCACAAGGCCATGTTGACTTTGATTGCATTAAATTTTCCTAAATGGCCTATTTCTTTCAGTGATAGATGTTAGGCTAACTGGCTTATAGTTTCCTGCTGTCTGTCTCCTCCCTTCCAAACAGATACATTGCAACAGCAGTTTTCCAATCCACTAGAGCCCTCCTTGATCAGTGAATTAAGAACAAAGAACAAAGAAAATTACAGCATGGGAACAGGCCCTTTGGCCCTCCAAGCCTGTGCCGACCCAGATCCTCTATCTAAACCTGTCGCCTATTTTCCAAGGATCTGTATCCCTCTGCTCCCTGCCCATTCACGTATCTGTCCAGATACATCTTAAATGACGCTATTATGCCCACCTCTACCACCTCTGCTGGCAATGCATTCCAGGCACCCACGAACCTCTGCTTAAAGAACTTTTCCCCCTCTCACCTTGAAATCGTGACCCCCAGTAATAGAAACCCCACTCTGGGAAATGCTTCTTGCTATCCACACTGTCTCTACCTCTCAATCAGGTGCCCCCTCAACCTCCATCTTTCAAATGTAAATAATCTACTTAACCTTTCTTCAGAGCTAGCATCGTCCATTCCAGGCAACATCCTGGTGAACCTCCTCTACACCCTCTTCAAAGCATCCACATCCTTTTGGTAATGTGGCGACCAGAACTGTATGCAGTATTCCAAAAGTGATTGAACCAAAGTCTCATACAATTGCAACATGACCCGCCAACTCTTGTGCTCAATACCCCGTTCAATGAATGAAAGCATGCCATCTGCCTTCTTGGCCACTCTATCAACCTGCATTGCCACTTTCAGGGTACATAGAACATAGGACATAGAACATTGCAGCACAGTACAGGCCCTTCGGCCCTCGATGTTGTGCCGACCTGTCATACCGATCTCAAGCCCATCTAACCTACACTATTCCATGTACGTCCATATGCTTATCCAATGACGACTTAAATGTACCTAAAGTTGGCGAATCTACTACCGTTGCAGGCAAAGCATTCCATTCCCTTACTACTCTCCGAGTAAAGAAACTACCTCTGACATCTGTCCTATATCTTTCACCCCTCAATTTAAAGCTATGCCTCCTCGTGCTCGCTGTCACCATCCTAGGAAAAAGGCTCTCCCTATCCACCCTATCTAACCCTCTGATTATTTTATATGTTTCAATTAAGTCACCTCTCAACCTTCTTCTCTCTAATGAAAACAGCCTCAAGTCCCTCAGCCTTTCCTCGTAAGACCTTCCCTTCATACCAGACAACATCCCAGTAAATCTCCTCTGCACCCTTTCCAAAGCTTCCACATCCTTCTTATAATGCGGTGACCAGAACTGTACACAATACTCCAAGTGCGACCGCACCAGAGTTTTGTGCAGCTTCACCATAACCTCTTGGTTCCGGAACTCGATCCCTCTATTAATAAAAGCTAAAACACTGTATGCCTTCTTAACAGCCCTGTCAACCTGGGTGGCAACTTTCAAGGATCTGTGTACATGGGCACTGAGATTCTCTGCCTATCTACACTACTAAGAATCTTACCATTAGCCCTGTACTTTGCCTTCTGGTTACTCCTACCAAAGTACATCACCTCACACACAAAGGTACAGTGGGCCTGAACACCCAGATCTCTCTGTGCAGCAATTTTCCAAGGATCTGTGTCCCTCTGCTCCCTGACCATTCATGTATCTGTCTAGATACGTCTTAAATGATGCTATGAGTCTGCCTGCACCATGTCCTTTGCAAACGCGTTCTAGGCACCCACCACCCTCTGTGTAAAAAATTTTCCACGCATATCTCCTTTAAACTTTTCCCCTCTCACCTTAAAATCGTGATCCCTAGTAAGTGAGCCACCCACTCTGAGGAAAAAGCTTCTTGCTGTCCACCCTATCTACACCTCTCATGATTTTATAGACCTCAATCAAGTCTCCCCTCAACCTCCGTCTTTTTAACTTAAATAATCCTAATTCACTCAACCTCTCTTCATAGCTAGCATCCTCCATACCAGGCAACATCCTGGTGAACCTCCTCTGCACCCTCTCCAAAGCATCCACAGCCTTTTGAGTCGTTGTTCCTGCAACCTACGCTGGTAATGTGGCGACCAGAACTGTACATGTTATTCCAAATGTAGTCAAACCTATTGCAACATGACCTGCCAACTCTTGTATTCAACACCCTGTCGATGAATGAAAGCATATCGTATGCCTTCTTGACCACTCTATTGAACTGCGTTGCCACGTTCAGGGTACAATATACCTGAACACCCATCAGTTTTCCCCAGGCTTTTCCATTTACCACATAGTTCTCTCTTGAATTGAATCTTACAAAATGCATCACCTCGCATTTGCCTGGATTGACCTCCATCTGCCATTTCTCTGACCAACTCTCCAATATATCTATATTCTGCTGCATTCTCCAACAGTGCCCTTCACTATCTGCTACTCCACCAACCTTAGTGTCATCTGCAAACTTGCTAATCAGACCATCTATACCTTCTTCCAGATCATTTATGTATATCACAAACAACAGTGATCCCTGCGGAACAACACTGATCACAGTTCTCCATTTTGAGAAACTCCCTTCCACTACAACTCTCTGTCTGCTGTTGCCCAGCCAGTTCTCTATCCATCTAGCTAGTACACCCTGGATGCCATGCAACTTCACTCTCTCCATTAGCCTACCATGGGGAACCTTTTCAAATGCCTTACTGAAGTCCATGTATAAGACATATACAGCCCTTCCCACATCTATCAGCTTTGCCACTTCCTCAAAGAATTCTATCAAATTGGTAAGACATGACTTTCCCTGCACAAAACCATGCTGCCTATCACTAATAAGCCCATTTTCTTCCAAATGTAAATAGATCCTATCCCTCAGTATCTTCTCCTGCAGCTTCCTCACCACTGGATTATCCTTGCTACCCTTCTTAAATAAGGAGACAAAGGGACAACATTAGCAATCCTCCAGTCCTCCAGTCCTCACCCATGCTCAAGGATGCTGCAAAGATATCTGTTAAGGCCCTAGCTATTTCCTCTCTCGCTTCACCCAGTAACCTGGGACAGATCACATCCGGACCTGGGGACTTGTCCACCCTCGTGCCTTTGAGAAAACCCAACACTTCCTCCGTCCTTATGCTGACTTGACCCAGACATACTAACCTCAACATCCGTCATGTCCCTCTCCTCGGTGAATACCGATGCAAAGTTCTTATTAAGAATCTCGCTCATTTTCTCTGAATCCTCGCATAACTTCCCTCCTTTGACCTTGAGAGGGCCAACACTTTCTCTAGTTACTCTCTTGCTCCTTATGTACGAATAAAAGGCTTTGGGATTTTCCTCATCCCTGTTTGCTAGGATATTTCATGACTCCCTTTCACCCTCTTAATTCCTTGTTTGAGATTGGTCCTACTTTCCCTATACTTTCTGGGATATTTTGAATGGGATAAATGGCATCGGGCCCTGGCAACTTTTCTGCCCTTCTGCCTGTTAGTTTGTCAACTAACTTTCCCTTTGTAACAGAGACTCTTACAAGATTTTCCTTCTACTAACACCTTTCTTACCTGATTGCCTTGGGTTTATCATGTCCTCTACCTGAAAACCAATGCAAAATATTGGTTTAAGTTACCTGCCATTTCCCTATCCCCATTATTAGCTTCCTAGTTGCATTCCCCAATGGTCACACATTTGTTTGAGCTACTCTCTTTCTTTTTATGTACCAGTAGAAGCCTTTGCTGGTTTTTATTTGTACTTCTTTCACTTTCATAATTAATTTTCTCCCTTCATAATTTTTAGTCATCTGCAACTGTTTCCTAAAATAAAATCCCAATCCTTTGGTTTACTACCAGGTTTTGCCACTTTATTTGCCTTAGTTTTTGATTGAATAATCTCCTTGACCACCTTTGTTAACCATAGTGCCATTTAAAGGTTATCCTTCTTACTGAGTCCATCATTTTGACCAGAATAAGATTTTGCTGAGCATCATGAACTTAACTACACAATTGTTTACCACTTACCATCTATTGATTTTCCCCTTATTATATTTTCCCAGCCTGCTTTAGGCAGCTCCTTCATCACACCTGTGTTATTGCCTTTATTTAAGGACACAGGTTTGAGACCTGAGTTGCTCTCCCTCAAACTGAATTTGAAATTCTACCATGTTGTAATTGCTATTAGATTAGATTCCCTACAGTGTGGAAACAGGCCCTTTGGCTCAACAAGTCCACACTGCCCCTTGAAGGATCCCACCCAGGCCCATCCCCCTATAACCCACACACCCCTGAACACTATGGGCAATTTAGCATGGCCAATCCACCTAGCCTGCACATCTTTGGACTGTGGGAGGAAACCAGAGCACCCGGAGGAAACCCACGCAGACACAGGGAGAATGTGCAAACTCCACACAGACAGTCGCCCGAGGCTGGATTCGAACCTGGGTCCCTGGCACTGTGAGGCTACAGTGCTAACCATTGAGCCACTGTGCCGCCCTTCAACTATCCACGAGAGTTTCTGTCATAGAGAAAATGTTAGGAGCTATTGTTGAAGACATGACAACAGAGCACTTCCATAAGTTCAAGGTAAACAGTTTGACCTAGTTTTGTCAAGGGGAAATTATTTTTACCTAATTTATTAGAATTCTTTGATGAAGGAACATGTGCTGTAGATAAAGGGGAACCAGTGTATTATTGGTTTTGTGGGTCTAGAGTTCTTTGATCAGGTGCTACATCAAAGGTTGCTGCAGAAAATAAAAACTCCTGGTGTAGGAGGATATACCGTCAGGGATGGGGGATTGCCTGGTTAACAGGAAGCTTACAAATCCACATCTAGTTACTTGTGTTGCAAAGGATGACATAAGCATTACTGAATCAGGTAAATTAGCCTACCAGAAGCTAAAATTATATCATGCATGACTAACACTTAATTCAACAAGGTCTTTTGATGGCATTTTCTCAACCTGCAACTATACCATCGAGAAGGACAAGAACAGCAGGGGCAGGGAACACCGCAAATACAAATTCCCCTCCAAGCCACACACCAGCTCATCATCACCTTCCTTGTGGCAACTAAGGATGGGCATTACACGCCACAAACGCAAGAAATGTTCAGTGATGCCACATCCCATGAAATAGCAATAACTAAATAAAATCCTAATTTCCATTGGCTTGAAATTAATCAACTGGGATTTTATCATAATCATACACCATTTTCAATATCCTTCTAATGAGATGGTATCTTGCCAAATTTCCATTTTACAAATGCTTCATGAGGAATGGTGGCATTCAGGCTAAGTAACTAGTTGAGTGGAATGCTACTGCCCCTTGTGGATGTTACCTAATTATTACCATACTACTGCACCCAAAGCAGGATATATAATTGAAATGTGTTAAATTTATGACATCCAAATTTAAAATTCTCATGTTGGGTACCTTTATCCTGTTCAAGATTATGGATTCTAATGTCACAACCTTGGGTCACATTTTGCTATTGACATTCATCATTGTAAATTGTGATGTTACCATCTTCAATTTAATTTTGGCATATGAAGTGCTGAGGAATGAGATTCCACAGTCTCACTACCAGTTCCAAGTTTGCAAGTTTAAAGTTACATTCCTCAACAAACATTTCACAACTCCAGTTTACCACTTCATGGGAACAAAAACTTAAATAGTATAGATACCAATGTGATGCAAAATTTGACGCGAGCCTGCCTTTTTAGTTATGGCAATGACTTTGTCCACCATCTAAACTGGGCTAATAGCAGGTTAACATGAAACCTGTTCACAAAAATAATTACTACTGCTGCAGTGGTTGGACAATCAATTTTCAACTTTCACGATCAAATTTTAAAACATGAGACATTTGTGGGCTAAACTGGCTTCAGAAAGGTTGAAGTGTGCACCCACAAATGGGTGACCACTGATTGAGGCAAGTTCATTTGGAACGCACAAAATTGTCTGACTAAAAGGATCATTTGATCTAAAGATATTTCAACTAGTTGACATAGGTATCAAGACACTTGCATCTTAGGCACAACGTCCCAGACACCACCATCACCATCCCTGGATTTGTCCTGTTCCCAACGGCAGGACAGACCCCGCCAAGGTGGCGGCATAGTTGTGTACAGTCAGGAGTAGTTGCCCTGGGAGTCCTCACATTGACACCAGACCCCATGAAGTCTCATGGCATCAGGTCAAACATGGGCAAAAAAAGGGTTCTTGCTGATTACCAGATACCATCTCCCTCTCCATGTTGAGCAGTACTTGGAGGAAGCACTGAGAGTGGCAAAGGCACAAACTGTACTCTGAGTCAGGGACTTTAATAGTGATCACTGATTGTAGTTTGGCAGCAGTATTACTGATGCAGCTGGTTGAGCCCAACAGGGCACTGCTGCTAAACTGGGTCTGAGGTAGGTGGTGAAAGAACCTAGAGGAAAAGAAACCTTGAAGTCATCCTCACTAATTTGTTTTTACTTGTTGGACTTGGGCATTATCGACTCTTCCCTTGTTGCCTTTAAGGTGGTAGTAAGCTGCCTTCTTGAACTGCTGCAGTCAACATGCTTTAGGTTGAGCCACAGTGCCCTTAGGGAGGGAATTCCAGGATTTTAACCCAGCCACAGAGAAGGAATGGTGATATATTTCCGAGTCAGGATCATGAGAGGCTTGGAAGGGAACTCGAAAGTGGAGGCGTTTCCATGTGTCTGCTGCCTTTGTCTTTCTAGACAGAAGTGGTTATGGATTTGGAAGGTGCTGTCTGAGGATCTTTGGTGGATTTCTCCATGGCATCTTGTAGATAATTCAATTTCTGCTACTGAGTGTCAATGGTAGAGGGAGTGGATGCTTGTTGATGTAGTGTCAATCAAGTGGCTGCTTTGTCCTGGATGGTATCAAGTTTTTTGAGTGCTGTTGAAATTGCACATACCCAGGCAAGTGAGGAGTATGCCATCACAATCGGAATTAAAACTAAAAGAACCGCGGATGCTGTAAATCAAAAACAAATACAGAACTTTCTGGAAAAGCTCAGCAGGTTTGGCAACATCTGTGTAAAGAGATCAGAGTTAATGTTTCAGGTCCTCAGAACTGATGGTAGCTAGATTTGCTATTACACACAACCCATTGTTAGCCACTCAAAGTCCCCATTAAAACTATTCATTTTCCTAGAACTGCTCGACCATGTCCTGAAACCTAACCTGTTCTTCCTCTCACCCATCCCTTCCTCCCACCTCAAGCCGCACCTCCATTTCCTATCTACCACCTCATCCCGCCTCCTTGACCTGTCCATCTTCCCTGAACTGACCTATCCCCTCCGTACCTCCCCACCTATACTCTCCTCTCCACCTACCTTGTTTTCTCTCCATCTTCGGTCCGCCTCCCCCTCGCTCCCTATTTATTCCAGAACCCTCTCCCCATCCCCCTCTCTGATGAAGGGTCTAGGCCCGAAATGCCAGCTTTTGTGCTCCTGAGATGCTGCTTGGCCTGCTGTGTTCATCCAGCTCCACACTTTGTTATCTTGCATTCTCCTAGTCCGTTTGTTATCCAATCCTTTGTCTGTCCTACTGTTCTTCTCTCTCTTTAGGCTATATCCCCACCTACTGTTAACTCTTTACTCCCTCTTCCCATCTTATCTTCTGCATATAAACCACATTTTTCCTAGCTACCATCATGTTGAGCCACATGGATTCCAGGCAACATTTAAAATTTCTGTGACAACTAGAGAGTTTTAATCTCAATTCAAATAATGAATGTGTCTCCATATTTCAATGTATCTAACTGGCGGTCACTTTAAATTCTGGTTACTGACATGTTTATTATTCAGTGATAATGGGAACTGCAGATGCTGGAGAATCCAAGATAACAAAGTGTGAAGCTGGATGAACACAGCAGGTCAAGCAGCATCTCAGGAGCACTTGTGCTCCTGAGATGCTGCTTGACCTGCTGTGTTCATCCAGCTTCACACTTTGTTATCTCTGTTTATTATTCAGCTTCAAATATCCAAACTCCTGCAAGCAAGTTTGATGTTCACAAAATTTGCACATTGATGGCATGAAAGTCTTTGTTGTTGATGGATTCTACAGTTTGGTGTTAGGGAGGGCCCAAAACAACATGGAAGCAGTCTAGAGCAGCCTGCACTAAGAGAAAACCTCCAATAATGGAGAATCCCACTGCCCTGGCTACTTGACCTCTCTTATCCCAAGGGAAGGGCCTGAAGAGCTGTGATCAGCGGAAAATGACATTGGTGACATCCTGGATGCATTTATTGATTGAAGACTGGGAAATTTCACACAGAGCCCCAGCTTCTCCTTGAAATGAGCCACTGGCCTAAAAATCCAGGGCAGTTATAATCTTGACAGGCAGTGGGATCGGACTGCCACCCAATCCTTCCAAACGCAAGTCCTGCTGAAGCAGATGGCAATAGTTTGGTGGCAGTAGCCCAGAACATCATTAATTAGTGCCTTCACTGTCCTTCCAAGAGCAACAGAAGCCAACAGGCCTGCGGATGTGATATTGCATCATTCTCCTCATCCTCCCTGGGAGATCCTCAATAACTGCTTCTCCCCCTGGAGGTCAATATTCTCTGTCGGCTTGCTAACAATGTTAAAATTGCAATCTCCTTCACCATTGTCTTCGCTTTCAAAGCAACGCAATAAGGATTCCACCAACAGTGAAGTCCATCTTAGATATGAGAGTCACTAATCGGTCGGAAATGTCAGAAAAAGAACACCATCTTATCAACACAACAGATTGATGTGACATCTTGAGCTTTCACATCAATCACAATGAAGTGGCATATCACATTGAAGTGGCATAACACAATGTGCAAAGAAAGTTTTACATAGAGGTCAATGTCATAGCTCAATCAGGACTTCGGAGGTATGTAACTTTATCCGATCGTAGGTCACAGCGTGTTCATTCTGCACTGAGGGAGCGTAATTCTGGCAGTAAGTCACTGTGATATCCTCCCACCCCCACTACCAAAGTAAATGCCTCACAGGTGATAGCCTTGAATGCTTACAGTTCAGTGTGCGATTGTAACAGCTCTGAAGTATTGTCTTCCAATGTTAGCTAAACAATATGTTTCAGACATAGCATGCCTAGGTGACTCTAAGTTAGTATCTAACTACAGTTGCCAAGCAGACAGTTCAAGGTAGCAATTAATACAAATGTTCTTGTGATTGTGATTGAGGCCGTAATTTGTCATGGCACAACAGGAATCCAAAGTTAGACAAAGGAGAAGTATGCAGTCATCTGTTGTCGCCAGGTAATCTTTCTGACTTGTATGTCAAGAAACGGCACTATCTAGTTTCTTGGGAAAATACAGGAGAATTGGAAAGCATATGGAAATGAGGCAGGCTTGGCCATTGAAGAGATGCAACTCCATCGAAATAAGGCAATTGCTGCACATTAACTAGATTCTGATCTCACTGTTTAAACAATAAGGGGAAAATCAGAACCTTCAGAAAGTTTTTCCCCCATGTCAAGATTTGATGTTCTCATTTTGGCTGCATTTTCCCACACTTTTCACTTTTGCCCACACTGTTCAATGGAGCAGAAAACTTTGTTCACTGGTTTAGAGAACACAACGGCTATTATACAGGAGTGGTCTCTAATGTTGGAAACGGGGGAAATATGGAAGCAAGTTTGAAGGTAAATCTTCTCAGAAAAGTACTGTTCGATGCTATTAGCATGAAACACAAAACTATATAAACTGCTAGAACACGGAAATCGGCCATTTAAGCCAACAGATTTATGTGAGGTTTTATGCTCCACAAGCATCTCTTCCCAACTTCCTTCATCCTATCCTATTAACATACCTTACACCTGACGCCTTGCTTGGTTTACCCTTAAATGGTCCAAAACCCGTCACAGAAAAACCATGCAGTAGTAAGTTCCACAGTCATGAGACTCCCCTAGTCAAGATATTGCTCCTGAATTTCCAATTGGATTTATTCAGAACAGCCTTACATCTTATGGCCCCCAATTTTGGACTCCCACACAAGTGGAAATACCTCCTGTAGTTCTAACTCTTCATGTTAAAGACCCCTTTAAGGTCACCACTCTTCTCCTTTTGAGAGAAAAGGGCCCCTGTCTGATCAGACTTTTGTCATATTGCCATCTCCATTGTGGTATTGCCAAGCTTCAACGCAAATTTAATTAAATTTTTCTGCTTTCAAATTCTGTTTGGCTTGGAGTGAATCTAAATTTCTTGATTGTACTCCTGGTGGCTTTGTGAATTAGGATGATTGAAACTGAACAATGAAATTGTGCCGTTGTTGTATTAACACTTTGAATACCTTTACATCATATTCCAGAAAATTATCAAGTTTCTAGCATAAAAAAACTATACAACTCATATTTGCATTTAGAACTCTGAGAACTGTGAAATATTATTAACACTGTCCAAATACTTTGAATAAAAGTGTTTACCTTTTCAGAGATCATTGGACTCTTTAAAGAAATATTTCCCTTTATTCTGCTCTCAGTCAAAATGCTCCTCTGGTCTTCAAAAGCACCAAAGCAGTTAAAAATGAGGCTCCTCACAAAATTTATAGCTTTTCACAATGGTTTACACTATATAATGCAAAACCAAGGCAAACAACATTCTACTGAATAAAAATAAGGTCACAAAAGCATCAAGATGAAGGACGAATTTGCTTGACCATAGTTAAAGAAATCATGTAAAATTGAAAGCTCATAATAATTAATTAAACTTGTAATTGTATTATGACAGATAATACGGAACATATATTTTTAGCAATCAAATTATTTTTTGATAAGTTCGAGTCCTGACGTCACCAACTATTGCCACACAGAAGTGAATGATACCTTCCATACAGGTGAACAAGAACAGCCTTCATTGGAACAAGAACTGCAAGTCAGCTTTCATCCTTATGTGAACTGATATTGTTTAGGTAGGAACAACAAAAATGAATTGTTCTGAATAATTTTAAAATGTGATTTTAACTCAGGGTTCAAATCAAGGACAGAAACCATACATGTCTCACTATTTATTAAACATTTTGATTTGATGTGACCTTTCAATTTCTACAAGATAAAGATTATTCTGAATTCTACGTAATTCTGAATGTGTTGGACAAACACGATAATAACTAACTAGTTCAGCTGTCTGGTTTACGTGAATTGTTTTTCAGTAATCTTCTTGGAAAATAAAGCAAACCAATTGTAGAATACAGAAGGAATTCACTTTCAGCTAATGCTATAATTTATTGCACCAGTGATGGTTGCATGAATTCTGAAGGCCACAAACATTTAAGTAACAGTAACGGCTTTACAGCTAGTAATACAAATGTTCTGATCACAAGGCTTTCAGACCTTTTTGATTATCTTAGTTGTTCAGAAAAGTATTGAGTAGGCTTCGAAAGAATTTCAAAGACCGCATTGCTTTCGTCTCATGGTACAGAGTCACCACTTAACAAATAGCATTTTATAGACTAGCTACTGCTATTTCTTAATACCATGTCTGCTCCCTTTGCCTAAATTCTTAGCAAAATGTTAGGTTTGCATATTAAAGGATATGGAGGAAAGGTAGTAAATTATGTTGAGGTGCAGATCAACTTTGATCTAATTAAAATTTTAGAACATAGTCAAGAGGCAGGATTTTCAGGCAGACTAAAAGCTCTGTGTCATGACCAAACATAAATTCCTTTCCATGTTGTCAACTTTGTCATGGCATCTTGTGTACTTCAGTACAAACCAAGAAAAACACCCTTAGGAAGAAGCAGGCACCAGCTGACACAACTCCATTCCAACCGTTGACCAGTTTGTTCCAGGCAGGTCCAGGACAGGCAGCCACATAGGCTCATTTAGAGTTCTGCTAATAACTGTAAAGGGAAGCTAATTAGGACTTTCCGGTCGATCTCCAGCCTTCTAATATGAGGGGACCTGCCTAGAGGCTGGCATCCAGGACCTGGCTTTGATTGAGGGGTAGCAGCTGCTTTGAGAGCCTGAGTGCCAACCTTGATTGAAGAGGAAACCTGTGTCTGGCCAGTTAGGGGATGTGCCGATTGAAATCCCATAGAGCAGCTGTCTCCCATTGTGGAGAAGAATTGTGTCATGTAAACAGTGCTGGCTCCATACCCATTCCCAAAGTGCCTTTGTCTGATCCCTGATATTCCATTCAATTTTCTTAAATGGGAGCGATGTTTCAGTAACAAGAGACAGATAACTGGGTCATAGATACAAGCGAACAAGGAGCAGGAGTAGGCCATTCAGTTTCTATTCACATCTGGGACGTGGCTGTTACTGGCTGATCAGCATTTACTGCCCATCCCGAGTTGCCCTTGATAAGGTCGTAGTGAGCTGCCTTCTTGAACTGTCGAAGCCCATGAGCAGTAGGTAAATCCACCATGCCCTTAGGGAGGGAATTCCAGTATTTTGAGCCAGCAACTAAAGGAACGGTGATATATTTTAAGCAAGCATGGTGAGCGGCTTGGAAGGGAACTTGGAGATGGTGGCATTCTTGTGAACCTGCTGCCCTTGTCCTTCTTCACCACTTGGAAGTGGTTCTGGCTGTTACGCTCCGGAAACACTGAGGAGCTGTCTCCTGTCATGGGGAGTTTAGAACTACAGGCACAACTTAAAGGTAAGGATTTGCTCATTAAGATGAAAATGAAGAGGCATTTCTTCTTTCAGAGGATTAGTACTGTTTTGAATTCTGTTCCGCAGACAGCAGTGAAGGCCTAGGAATTTAATATATTCAAGACTGAGATAGAAAGATTTCTATCTACAATGGGGTCAAGGATTCTGGGTTATGAGTAAAATGGGGTTAAGGTCACCGTCTAATAGCTCATGATTTTACTGAATGGTGGGGCAGCCTTGAAGGGCCAAATAGATCACACCTACTCTTGTTTATGTTCTTCTCTACAGTCTAGATTAGATTAGATTAGATTAGATTCCGTACAGTGTGGAAACAGGCCCTTCGGCCCAACTCTGGCTCAATGTTCACTTACTGCCCGCACTTTACCCTGTAAAAATTCACTGATTCACCACTGCTTCTTCCGAAGTGCGTTTTCTTGGTTTGAGCTGAAGTACGCAAGATGCCATGACAAAGTTAATAACACAGAAAGGAATTAATGCCTGGTTATGACACAGGGCTTCACCTCTTGCTTAAACTACACCTTTGGCTTTTAAAAACACAAGCATTTTTTAAATTGTGCATATAATCACGCAGCTGAATGAAACAATTCTGACTTAGTCAATACCCACTGCAATAGTAGGATGTGGCATAAGTCGTGCTTTTGCTCACAACACCTTAGCATTTCATGTCCTACTTCTCCATCTCTGTTGACCATTTGTGTGTGGCCTCCAGCAAGTAGCAACAAGTTTCATCCTATCTTCTCTCAGACTTCATAAACTTCCAGTTTCCTGTATCTTCAGAAGAGAAACTCCTCTGAGAAGAGACAAGGTATTAGCTCCTGACTTTTTCATAACATTATCATCTTATCTCTTTTGCTTCAGCACAAAACCAGAAACACTAACATCCAGTTACATTACTGTCTTTGGCAAACAAGGATACAAATCCTAAAAGAACATGAATGATAATTACACTTTCATTCATGTAGATGTCCACAACTGTCCCACGATCATAATGTTTGCAGATGGAGACTCCTTTTAACTTCTTCAACGATAAGTAACATTAACAGCAAGCAATGAGCATTCATAAAGTAGCTTGCAGTTGAGAGAGTTCATTATTTGCAAAGATTTTGCTGTGGCTAGATCAGTTTTCCTACCACCCAGGAAAAGACATACAAGTCAGGAGATGTAAAAAGATGAGTTATATCTCTTTCGTTTTATTTAAATTTTATTCTCTTATGAGATGGAGGCATCCTTGAAAATCTATACATTTACAAAGCATTCTTAATTTCCCTAGAGCAGGTGGGCTGTCGGCTTGAAACACCACAGTTCATGCAGTGAAGGCTCACTCACAATGCTGTTAGGTGAGTACTTTCAGGGTTTGATTGAGTGCCAATGAAGGGATAATGACATATTACTCACTATGACTTACTACCCGAAGGTTGCAGGAACAGCAACTCAGATTCCGCTTGGGAACCCTGCAGCCCAATGGTATCAATGTGGACTTCACCAGCTTCAAAATCTCCCCTTCCCCCACTGCATCCCAAAACCAGCCCAGTTCGTCCCCTCCCCCCAATGCACCACACAACCAGCCCAGCCCTTCCCCTCCATCCACTGCATCCCAAAACCAGTCCAACCTGTCTCTGCCTCCCTAACCTGTTCTTCCTCTCACCCATCCCTTCCTCCCACCCCAAGCCGCACCTCCATCTCCTACCTACTAAGCTCATCCCACCTCCTTGACCTGTCAGTCTTCCCTGGACTGACCTATCCCCTCCCTACCTCCCCACCTATACTCTCCTCTCCACCTATCTTCTTTTCTCTCCATCTTCGGTCCGCCTCCCCCTCTCTCCCTATTTATTCCAGAACCCTCACCCCATCCCCCTCTCTGATGAAGGGTCTAGGCCCGAAACTTCAGCTTTTGTGCTCCTGAGATGCTGCTGGGCCTGCTGTGTTCATCCAGCCTCACATTTAGTTGGTTAGAAAGGCAGACTATGAACAGTGAATGAAGAATCATGATTTATTTTCCACAGGCATTTCAAGCAATGAATGATTGATTGTCATGACTGAGTTCAATTTGGATGCAAGGTACATATCACTGAGTATCAGTTTGACTATTATTTTTAAAAACTTTATTATCTAATATTTAACAGATACATTATTCAAAATAATAAGAGATCAAATATTGTTAATAAGAACAGCCAAAACTAACCTTTACTTTATGGCTAATTTTAATACACTGAGTTGTCATTTTTCACAAGGGATAGATGCATGGGTTTCTCACGAGTACTGCTCCTGTGCAATGTTCCCACATTGCCACTAAGGACCATGCGATCAGACGTGATTAGTCAGTGAGAAAAAAAACTGGGATTTGGGGCCAACCTTATGAGTTCATGAATTAGTGGATAGCTGTTCTAAAGTGATATATGGGTAACAACTATCAAGTGCTGTCAAGTTCTGGCCTCCTACTGAGCTGGGTGCCACCAAGTCTGCACAGCATTCTCCTCACAAAGCAGGGTTTTCTGGAGATGTAAACAATGGTTCATTCTGAGACAATGTGTCCATTTAGCACCCAGCCAGACTGTTTCTGGTCTGTTTGGTTTCAACAGGGATTGCCCAAAGCATGGCTGCGTGAATTCTGTCTGTTCCAGCTCCGCAGTTTACCAACTGCAGAATCCAGTAAGGTTTAGCCTTGGCTCCCACATTTCCAGGTTTTATCCATGCTCTTGGAAAACATCAATATTTCTGTAACAATTCAATGTACAGTGGCGGCAGTGTGCCCTAAATACAAGATACACTGCAGAAACTCACCAAGTCTCCTTCAACAATCCTGGAGGTCATAGGTCATCTGACCACAAGCGACTCTGTATAATTTGGAATTATTGCAATCATTCACCATTAGTCTAAGGTTTCAGTGAACAATGAATAGTTTCCCTTTCAATGCTTTGCTCTATACTTCGGACTTGCACTTTACAGGAAGTCCATTAACTTAAATTGTGTTACAGCAGAATGTGGATTCGAAACTACAGAATTTCAAAAAATAATATTTTTTAAAAGACCTTATAACCCACAAATTTTTCTCATTCTCTGTTTCTCTGCTATTTGAACTCAGCTATGAGCCAAAGTGTTAGATTGCTGTAAGTGGAGATTGGTTAAAATGCGTCAAAGTCTGAATTTACAGCATCTAGAATCGTTGCATGATATGCCGCAAAGGAGGCAGCTTCTATGCACTGGTTCTCGAAAGTGCCGTCCTCTTTCCCCAATGTCTAAGGCATCTTGCTTTTCAGGGACTCAACCAAGTCTCCTTTGAAAAGTTATTCGCAAATTTGCTCCCCAACTGTTTCAAGAAGCGCATGCAGAATCATAACAAACCACTGTGTATAATTTGAAATTCTTCTTCGTCAAGTTGTACGGAAATGCAATGGTACACCTCCAGGACAGATTAATCTGAACCTTGTGGTCCAGAGTTTATGGACTGCACCTCAATGACATATAACCTGTTTTTCCCAAAATCAACCACACGTTATGACCAATCTTTGTATGTATTGCTATGCAACGTATCTAGGCAAGTGTAAACATATTTTACCCTAAAAATCACTGACAATTGACCAATATTCAATACAGCATGAACCTGACTGAATGTAGCAGCATAAAGGACATGTTGTACAAACATGGATTGTGACACTCCTTTGCTGTGGGGAGCTCAGAGTAAACTGGTTCCAGTTATGGGCTTAGACAGAGAGAACAGTTGGTTCTCATAAGCTCACAAACTACTTTATTAGTGTATTAAACAAGACACATGTTGCTTAAATGTTTTCATCACAAATCTAGACCTGATATATTTTCATACAAACTGAAGTAGGACCTACTTACACACCCACTAGAGTCCTCTGACACTCCCCAAGTAGTCACAGAATATAAAAGCTAGTACCCAATCAGAATAACTGCTGCTGCTGCCAAGAACTGATGCTGGCCAGGGTCTGCACTCGATGTCATCACCATCTCCTTGACGTTGGGTCTGCTTCTGTGATCGTTCGTCTCCGGAGTATTCACAGGTTGCATTCTCTGAGGGTCTTTTTATTCTTTCTCTTCTCTCTCAAGTCGTGCTGTCTTCTTCCCGTTGGCTCAGGCTAACTCACCGATTACTTGCCCTTTACCATATTGGCACTGGCCTAGTGACTTAGGTAGCGTTACCTCATGATTTCTCATCCAAATAATGCTTTTGCATTACCTCATCTTTCTTACTTTTTGCAGAACTTATTTAATTAAAACCAGTTTAAATCGGCTCAAACTAGCAACGGGGCACAGATCATTTTTAGTTCACAAGCTGGTTCTTTCTTCGTGTCAGTACCTTTGCATTCAATATCTCCTATTAGCAATGCCAGCATCTGGTACCTCCCCCCACCCCACCCATTTCTCTCTCTCTCTCTCTCGACAGCCTCTGGCTGACACCTTCACCATTCCATCATGGATAAGCTTCATCCAATAACTCTTGAAATCACCATAGACTTGGACAATTAGAGGTATTTGATTGGATTCCTAATAATAGGCTCCATTTTTCTTCTGTATTGTGATGGTCCACATTTTGGAAACTATGCTATATAGAGAACTCTGCAACAATGTTTATCAGATAATGTATATCAAAGTGAAAGAAAGAAAACAGCAACCAAAGGAAGGCACCATCGATGCCTTTTGAAAAGGATCGCAAAGAATGAGTTACTCAGTGAGCTCAAAGATCCCAGAGAGTAGCTTATTTCCCTGCTGTGAAAACATGCGCAGATCTTCTCACATTAATAATCTTTTTCTCTCCTTTACACCCTTAATTCTGCATGAAAAAGCACTGAAATCATTCAGGAAATGTCTATGAAATAACACACCAATAACGTTGACTTAAAAATGCTGCTATAAAGCCAAAATCTGCATGTAAGTGCCAACTGCATCAAAGGTGATGTGTTTAGCTCCTGACACACCTCACTTCTTGACCAAGTGTCAAGCCATGGTAACTTTCTTATGCAACATTGGCTAAGGTTAAAGTATTTTCATCAACCTTGCACCAGAAGTGGTGAGCGGCTGATCCATCCCAACCTCCTCTACAGTCCCCAGCATCACAAATGCTAGTCTTCAGCCAATTCAGCTCATTCTACTTGATATCAAGAAATGGTTGCAGACACAGGATATGCAAAGGCAATGGGACCTGATAACATTCTGGCAATAGTACTGAACAACAGTGCTCCAGAAGTGTGATGTAGGCATCACTGGCTGGGCTAGCGTTTATTATCCATATTTTGTTGCGCTCAGGAAGGTGGTAGTGATCTGATTTCTTGAAGTGCTGCAAGTGATTTGGTATACATTTGGTATACCCACAAATGTGAGGAAGGGAGTTCCACAAATTTTACCTAGCAATGTACTTGTCATTTAAGATCCTGAGTGGCTTGGAGGGGATCTTGCAGTGTAGATTAGATTAGTTTAGATTCCCTACAGTGTGGAAACAGACCCTTCAGCCCAACAAGTCCACACCGCCCCGTGGACCAGCCCACCCAGACCCATCCCCCTATAACCCTCACATCACTGAACACTACGGGCAATTTAGCATGGCCAATCCACCTAGCCTGCACATCTTTGGACTGGTGGTGGTGCTCATATGTACCTGCTACCTTTGCCATTCAATATGGTAGTAGTCATGGGTTTAGAAAATATTATCTAAGACGACTTTGTGAATTACAGCAGTGCATCTTATAGATGGTACACACTACTGATCCTCTGCATCAGTGGTGGAGGGAGAGAATGCTTGAGGATGTGGTGCTAATCAAGTTGGCTGTTTTGTCCCGATTCATGTCAGGTTTTCTGAGTGTTCTCAGAGCTGCACTCATCCATCAAACTTCTGACTTGTACGTGGAAGACAGTCCTTGCAGGGTCGGAGGTTATTCACTGCATGAATCCTACCCTCTGATCAGTTTTTGTTGCTACAACATTTATATGCCTGGTCCTGGTAAGCCTCTTGTCAATGATAACCTCCAGGATGTTGATAATGAGGGATTCGGTGATTGTAATACCATTGAATGTCAAGGGACAGTGGTCAGATTATCTTTTGTTGGAGATGGTTACTGGTTGACACGTGTCGTGTCAATGTTGCTTGCTACTTCTTAGCCCAAGACAGGATATTATTGCATTTGAACATGGACTGCTTCAGAATCTGAGGAGTCATTAATGGTGATGAACATTGTGCAATAATCATCAAACATCCCCACTTCTGACCTACGATGGAGGGAAGATCATTGAAGCAGCTGAAGACAGTTGAACCTAAGACACTACCTTGAATACCTCCTGCAGATATGTCACGGAGCTGAAATTACTGACCTTCAAGAACAGAACCATCCTCCTTTCTGCCTGGTATGTCTCCACCAGTGGAAAGTTTACCCTATTCACTCTAATTTTGCTCTGTGCCCCTTGATGCCATTCTCAGTCAAATGTGGCCTTAATGTCACAGCTGTCATTCTCACCTCACCTCTGGAATTCAGCTCTTTTGTTTGAACCAAGGCTGTAATGAGGTCAGGAGCTGAGCGGCCCTGGCGGAAGCCAAACTGGGTGTCACTGAACTGGTTATTACTGAGCAAGTGCTGGTTGATAGCACTGTTGATGACACCTTCTATCACTTTACTGATCATCGAGAGCAGACTGATGAGGCAGTAATTGGGTGGGTTAGATTTGTCCTGCTTTTTACGTACAGGTCTTGCGTTGGCAATATTCCACATTGTTGGGTAGATACCGATGTTGTAGCTATTTTGGAATGGCTCGATTAGAGATGTAGCAAGATCTGGAGCATACGTTTTCAGTATTATTTCTGGAATGTTGTCAGGGCCCATAGCCACTGGAGTATCCAGAGTCTCCAACTGTTTCTTGATTTCCTGTAGAATGAATCAAATTGGTAGAGGATTGGTACCTGTGTTGCTAGGGACCAGTGGGGGAGGCCAAAATGGATCATCCACTCAGCACTTTTGGCTGAAGATTGTTGCGAATGCTTCAGCCTTTTCCTTTGTACTGACATGCTGAGCTCTCCCATCATTGAGGATGAAGCTATTTATGGAATCTCCCTCCCAGTGACTTGTTTAATTGTTTAATTCCATTCATGACTTGATGTGGCAGAACTGCAGATCTTAGATCTGATCCACTAATTGTGGAACGACTTGTCTCTGTCTATCGCTCGCTGCTTATGCTGTTTGGTCGGCATGCAGTCTTGTTTTGTAGTTTCACCAGATTGATAAAATCCTTTTTAAGTATGCCTGGTATGCTCCTGACATGCCCTCTTCATTGAATCAGGTTTGATTCCCTGGATTGATCCAAATGGTAGAATGGGAGATATTCCAATCCCGAAGGCTGTAGCTCTCCCAATTTTGGTACTTGACCCTTGATGATAGTCAGGAAGGGTCAAAGCAAGCAGGATCAATAGGCTGAGTTAGCCTATTGTGGCTTTGATGCCTAGGTCGAGGCCAGATAGTCCAATATTTCTTCTTGTTTGGTCTTTTTAGTAGTAGATATGGTTACTGATTCACTTAAAAGGTAACTTCAGAGTAGCAGTTAAGAATCACCCACATTATTACATGTCTTGTGTCACATGTGGGCCACAGCAGGTAAAGGACGTGAGTGAACCAGATTGGTGGTTTTGACAACAATGGATTCATAATCATCGTGCTCAGTGGTTAACACTGCTGCCTGACAGGGCCAGGGACCTGGGGTCGATTCTGGCCCTGGGCAACTGTCTGTGTGGACTTTGCACATTCTCCCCAAGTCTGTGTATGTTTCCTCTGGGTGCTCCAGTTTCCTCCCACAGTCCAAAGATGTGCAGGTTAGGTCGATTGGCCACGCGAAATGGCCCATAGTGGCCAGGGACGATTAGGTTAGGTGGGTTAGATATGGGAAACACAGGGGAATGGGTCTGGATGGGACGCTATTCAGAGTGACAGTGTGGACTTGTTGGGCCGAATGGCCTGTTTCCACTCAGTAGGGGTTTTATGGTTGTTGGTTTTACATTTAATTCTAATTTTCCTTTCTTCATTTGGTTAAATTCCAGTATCTGCCATGAATCCAGGTCACTGGATCGCTGCATTATTGGGCCAGCGACAATAGCAGTATTCCATCACCTCTCCCTGCTCTCACGTGCTTTATCATGTCAAGGTTGCTGTCTGTGTAACCTAAGCAAACCATATGGATCTGAGTATTTCTGAAAAAAGGACACATTTTGTTGAAGGCCTTCATCTTGCACACATCAGGACAATTATCAAAAGATATGACAGTAAAGCTAAAGGAATATTTGTGAGAGAAGAGTGCTGATTGGTTGGCAAGTGGCCTCTGAAGTGTCATGCAGATTGCATGAGTAGTTGATGATTAACAGTTAACAGCCAAGCATTTTTTTTAAATTTAGTGGCAGGTTGTCTCTGATTGGTCAGGACCTTTCTGAGAAACAAGAGAATGACAATCATCTGTTTCACTGAACTGAAAAAGGTACAGTGCATTTTTTTTCCTGTCTTCAAAGAATTCCAATACATGCGAGCATTATCTGATGTGAATACACAATATGTGTTTGAGAAAGAAGCTCTCTCAGTTATGTGGGTTTGCAAGAGATTTTTATATAATTTTATTGCCCTGAAAGTGGGCATTGAAACAGATCACAAAGACTTTGTTTCTCTTCTGGACAAGAAGCAATTGCAAGAGTTTTTCCTATAATATAAAGATTTTGAGTTTGTCTCCTGAGATTCACTTACATAACAGTGTAAGTTTAGCGAAGACTGAAGGTGACAGCACATGCACTCTGCAGGATAAGAGTTGACACCCTTAACGGTCATGATGCAGAACTTATCCAAGAAATAAAGTCATTTACCCAGTTCAAGATTTGCATGGAGGCCAGCAAATCATAACTGAAGAGGCCAGATTTGACAAGAGCAACTAAGAATCCAGGAATATCTTAATATCCACTGATACTGCACTGAGGGTTGGTTATATCAAAAGCCAAGCATTGTGGCCAAAAAATGCATTTTGAACACAGGAAACACTTGGCCAAAATGATTAATCAATGATTAAATCCTAATGTATGGCAAATGGCTGATCATTACTGTTTTATAAAGACAGGACATCTTGTAGAAGATGCACAAGGGATATTGCGGGTCATCAAGTGCTGGGTTAGAGCTCAGTCGGCAGTATCTTTGAGTCACCTGGATCTCCAAGGAAATTGAGGAACTTATTGGCCATTGCCATTCTCTTTGCCAGAACAAAGTGAACTTTTAATTCCCACTAAGTTCCCCACCTCACCTTCAATACAGGTGGGCATGGGTTTACTTGTTTTTGACATCAAGTCTAAGGTTAAAAGGTTTCAAACAATGGGCCACTGGGCGCATTTTAGTGCTTCAACCAGTTTCGGAATTGATTAGGCCATGAGCTCATTTAAGTGCCCACAATGTAAGATAGAGGTCAAACACCGAGTTTGTTTGGCTAAATCACCCTTGAAGAAGAATTCCAACCTCTACACAACATTGTGGAATTATGTGCCAATCCCATTCCAATTTGGTTAAGCACCTTTAGAGCTACGAATAGGCAGAAAGCTGAAGACTCAACTCCCTCTCCAGCCTAAGAAATTGGTTTCAGACTTACTCCTTCATGATTATTAGGCATTAAGTGACAGAGAGCAATCCTATTACACACTGCAGACCACATATTGCAATAAAGATTATTGTACAAGTAAGTTGCCAGAGCTAGGAACAGAGCAACAGATCAGGATCAGGGATCTAAACAGAACAGGTATGATTGTTCACGAAAATGCAAACCACTGGAGAGCATACATCATCCATTCTGCTGAACGGCTATATAAAGGAACTGCAGGATCCCATTACAGTTGAGTCAACTACGGTTTATTTATTGGGATGAACTCAGTGCTAAACATGGAAACAGAGGAGAACTACAGATCTCAAAACATCAACAACTTCTAAGCGAAACTATTTGCTGGTCAACATGTTTGGGCCAATACCAAAAAATAGCATGTGAATTTATAATGTTAAAGAATTGGAAGGAAACAGAGTAGTGGAAAATGTTAAAGTCTAAATAAAAAAGGAAAATATGAAGTGTAAAACAACATGGCAGAACTTTCAGGGAATCCCTACAGTGTGAAAGCAGACATTTTAATCTATCGAGTCCATGTGGACCCTCCAAAAGGCATTCCACCCAGACCCATCTTCTACCCCATTCCAGTAACCCTGCACTTCCCAAAGCTAATCCACCTAGACTGTACACCCCTGGGCAACTTAGCAAGGCCAGTCCACCTAAGCTGCACATCTCTGGATTATGGGAGGAAACCGAAAGAAACACATGCCAACACGGGGAGAATATCCAAACTCAACATAGACAGTCACCCAAGGCTGGAATTGAACCTAGGTTTCTGGTGCTGTGAGGCAGCAGTGCTAACCACCAAGCCACCATGCTGCACAGATAGTGCATATGTGCCTTGTTTGAATGCTGTAAACTCCACCCAATGTAATGATGCCCTGGGAACTGGTCAGAGTCAAGGTTGACTGGAACCACAAGTATCACTCCCTCAACCACCAATATTCAGAAGCAGCAGCATGCACTAACCAAAAGATGAACTGAGTATATTCACCAAAGGTCTTAAACAGGGCCTTCCAAACCCATAACCACTTCCACCTAGAAGGACAGGGCAGCAGATACATGGGAACACCACCAGCTATGAGTTTGTCTCAAGCCTCTCACCATCCTGACTGAGAAATATATCACTGTTCCTCCAATGTCACTGAGTTAAAGTCCTGGAATTCCCTCCCTAAGGGCATTGTGGGTCCACCGACAGAACATGGACTGTAGCAGTTCAAGCTCATCACCACCTTTTCTAGTGTCAATATAGACAGGCAATAAATGCAGGCCCAGCCAGCAATGCCCACGTCTTACAAGTAAATAAAAACATTAAAACAAGAGCTTGTTAGAGACAGACCTGCAGCTAGTGTGCTATGTGGCAATGCAGGTTATACTGACGTAATGTAAATTGTTGCAGTAATGCAATGAACTTGGTCTTGTTTATTCAGTAAGACTTCTCCGAAAGATGGACAACCTCATCCATACGTACTCCATTCAAGGAACACACACACAACAGTCCGTAGTCACAGAAAATACTAATTATCAGTAGACCATTTTACAACCTGATTGTATATCATTTCCATTGGCATCAGTTGAAATGAACACATACAGGTTGTATCAGCAGCTCCAATTTTTATCATCTATTTTGCTCAGTAATAAAATCAAATTTGGTGACATGGTCCCAGCAACTTGCTTCAACTGCTAACCTCAAATATGCACCTACGTGCTGACATCATTTAAAAATGTATTAAAATGACCACCCCAAACCACATGAGTAACAGTGAGAACCAGCTTCCTCTACTTAATTAAAAGCTGCTTAATTTAGATTATCTGATTACCACTTCTTTCACATTAAATTCCCATTTTGCCTTACTACTTTTATTGCTCATTTCAAATAATTGAATAATTCAATCACTTCAACACCAAAAGAGACCTAGAATTATCAGGGCTACACAGTAGAATCACACTCAGGGAACATTTGAACAGTAAGCCCTTGGCTAAAATAACTTGAACAGATTCACAGAGAATCATTAGCACAGAGAAGTTAACATTAATTTTGCTGAAAAGAGAGACCTCCTGCCAAAGCCTTTTGTCGGGTACTCTTCAGGACTCATGCAAGAATAGCAAATTTGAAACAATCACAAAAATATACAATACAGTAGAAACTGGCCCTGAGTGGCTGGGAAGTTGACTTTGATTTGGCGAGACATCGTGGTGGAGGAAACGAAAGGCAACCCAAGTATCTGGTTTTTGAAGACAGACACGAAGCTCTAACAATCCCTTTGGTCGTGAAGACTGTGTCCTTGCATATGAATGTATATTGCTTAAATCAAGGATAAATTAATTAACAGCTCAAATAATCATTTTAAATTTGATCTAAATTGATCAATTAGTACACTCAGCATCATTCAACAAATGCTGCTTAATCACATCCATCAGCCAACCTTTTGTTTTGGGTTTTGAACATGCAAGATAATGAATTTAGTCTATCTTCATCATAGCATCACAGGCTAGTGTTGAACGAAGATCCCAGTTGTAAAAGTCAAGCTTCCTACCTACAGTATCACTCAATCCAACCAGTGTAAGGTTTCTTTAAATGCACTGTAACACTCACACACTAGAGCCTGAAAAAGATACAAGTTTACACAGACGCAAACAAGATGAGGAGGGGGGTGTTGCTTGCTATTTCTAATCCAAATATGCTTATATTTGCATCTGTATAAGAAAATTATCAAGAGTATCAATAAGCTTGGCGCTCAAATACAGTGCACTAAACTGTGCATTAATCTCCTAACTAACCAAGAAACTAACTCTCATGTTATCAGCATTCAAGAAGTGAGTATTTTGGATAGGAGTGTGCCTTTTTGAAAAGATAAATCTATTTCAATAAAGTGCTCAATGCAAACGGAAACTGTGCCAACTAAAGGAAAATACACATGAAAAATGTAGAGAGAAACAATGCAGATTATTAAAAAAATCACAGCTGTTGAACAAAAGAAGTGGAAAAAGGTTACAGCCGGAGGCCCTGAAACTAAACCCAAAGAAAACCACACATACTTTTACAGTTTTAAACAGCTCATAGTTACAGTAGATTAATGCTCTTGTTTAAGCCACAGCGTGCCATTTTGAGTAGATAGATTAATTTCATAAACTTACCAGATAAATGACGATAATTTTGTTAAGAGTGAAATTCATCATAGTAAATCATGCACTGGAAGATTGCTGCATACACAGTTCAAATTTCTTTTCCATTCTTTTGCACTTCCTTGACGTGTTTGAGAATTAGAGGAAGTTTCAGTTTTTTCAGCCCATGATAAATAAAACTCACTCTGAATGAAGAATAGTATTGCACAAAAATGAAAAGATTGCATATTACGAATTTGCAGCTGCTGCAATTTGTCACATGGCTCACAACCAATACAAATAGTCTGGCAGAAGGTAAAGAGCTTTCTAACTTCCGAATATATGATTTCCAAAGATACAACGAATTTAGGTGGTCCCAATATTTCAACATTCCAAATTACACCCTCAAAATTTTCAGTTACACATCTCTCATACAGCATGTCTCTTACAGAAAAAGCAGTAAGCATTTGTTGAGTCAATAATATTGCAGATGCGCAAGAATTCTACTTTGTACCTCTTCTCAATGATAACTTTTCAAAACTAAGTCATTTATAATTTACAGTATTTATGATGAAACAATTCATTAAATTAATGCTATTTAAGATCAGAGCAACAGTCCAATAATTGATTCAATGGTAATGCAAATAATTCAGGTAAAAATACAAGCCAGCTAATCTGTCTAAAATGTGTCTAACTGTGGAAATTTTTATTTGTGGCTTATGCTGCTTTACATTTACACATGGGATTTTATTATATCATTCGCATCATAGGGTGTGGTGGGGGCAACATTATTTGAAAGTGCTAGGGTCTGTGTGTGTTTATTGGAAATAGTTTCTAACAGCTATTTCCTCTTTTGACGCTACATTCCAGTTCAACAAGGATCCAGTGCCAGGAATCCGTCATAGTTCTGAAAATAGTGTATAAATAACTTCCTTTGTCAAATTAATCGTTCCAATGACTGCACCATAACTTTATCTAAATACTTTAGTAAACAAAACTGAAAAATGCCCTTGTTGCTTCGGTTAATGTTGGCTTTGTTCCAGTTACTTTTGCACGCTCATTTCAATTACACAACCTCCAACAGACATAAGTTAAACACGAGTTTCTTCCATTAGCATTAGTTCAAAATGTTAACTCCCACGTTAAATGTTAGCTCCCAGGATAAAAACTGGGGGACAATATAGACTATATAGTCAGTGGCAGCAGTGGGAAGTCTGATCGAGGTAACCTCCAGCACCATGCTTTTCGGCAAGATTGATTACTAAGTCTGGCAGATTGACCTCAACATTGCTTAAGCTGAGCCTCAGCTCTCGGACACATCCTCCCACCTCCTCGAGCCATGGCGCCACCAAACAGCAAGCTATTGTGTCCATGATGGTCAGTAATCTCATTTTACCTGGTGATGTGCATCCCCATCACAACCCCCGAGCTCATAGTAACCCCCAAACACATACAGCCAACTTCCACCTGTTTCCTAAAATCCACAATCAGGAGTGTCTGGCAGACCCTTTGTTTCTGTCCGCTACCACCCCACAGAACTTATCACTTCCTATTTCAACTGGATTTTTTTTTCTCTCATTGTCCAGTCTCTTCCTACTTACATCCATGATTCCTTTGACACTTTACATTAATTTCAGAATTTCTACTTCATAGGCATCAACCACTATGGACATGCAATCACTCGACATGTCCATTTCCCCAATCAGGATGATCTCAGGTTTCTCCACTTCCTCCTCAAAGAAAGGCCTGAACTGTCCCTATCCATCACCACTCTCCTCAATCTATATGAGATCGTCCTCACTTTGACCAACTTCTTCTTCAACTCCTCTCACTTCCTTCAGGGAAAAGGGGTGGCCATGGGTACCTGCATGGGCCCTGGGTATGCCTCTTTGTGGGGTATGTGGAATGTACCTTGATCCAGTGTTATATGGGTCGCTCCTCAGGTTGATGACATCATCGGTACAGCTTCCATCACATGTCCAGAATTAAAAATATTTATCGAGTTCAGATCCAATTTCCACCCTGCTCACACCTTGACCTGGTCCACGTTCGACTCTTCCCTTCTCTTTTTTGACATCTCTGTTTGCACTTCTTCCTTCCCACAACACGTACAGAGTCACCCTGTCCTCACCTACCAACCCCCCCAACATCCACAATCAAGGGATCATTAGCTTCTGTTTCCACCACCTCTGGCAGGATGCTACCACCAGATACATATTGCCCTCTCCTTCATCAGCCTTCCACAGGGACCATTTCCTCCAAGATATCTTGATACACTCATCCGCCACTCTCAACACATCCCAACTGCCCCACTGTACCTTTCCAGACAGAAGATGCAACACATATTCATTTATTTTCTCCGTCTTCACTATCCAAGGCCCCAAACACACTTGCCAGGTGTGCACATCAGTCAATCTAGCCTACTGCATTCGCTGCTCACAATGTTGTCTGCTGTACATGGGAGGACAAAATGCAGACTGAAAGACTGCTTTGCTGAAATGTCTCCAAGCTTCCTGTTCTCTGCCATTTCAAAATGCCGTCATGTTCCTTGGCTAACATCTGTGGCTTGGGCCTGCTGCAGTGCTCCAGTAAGGAAACAACTGCATCTCATCTCCTGCTTGGGAACCTCACCGCCTTCAGGAATCAATACTGAGTTGAATAATTTTAGGGCCTGAACACCTTCTTTCATGTCCTTTACCCACCCCAATACCCCAGGCGTGTCATCATGAGGTCTGCTTTCATCGTCTCTATTAACAGCTTCTTTCTCCCTGCTGAGCACTCCCTTTGACTAGCCATTGCTGTTCTCTCTCTCTGGGCCCCATTTCCAGCTAATGTTTAGTCCTCAATCTCTGCCTCCGCCCAGACTGTAGCATTTATACGTTTTCTCAGCTACAATGAGTTCGGAGGAAGGGTCACTGGACTTGAAATGTTAACTCTGCTTTCTCTCCGTAAAAGCTGCCAGATCAGCTCAGCTTTTCCAGCAATTTGTTTTCACACTTTGGATAGTTTTACCTTGGCCTTAAGTTTAGGGAATCAAATCTGGCAAATCTATTTTTTACCCACATCACTGAAGGTGGGCAGAAGTAAATTTTCCCTTCCTGCTGATTTGTCTGTTTCTCTAAAACTAAAATATGTCAAAAATTAAAGTTAGATTTCAATAAAACTTAATTCACAGAAAGAGGATGGCCCAAGGATTAGATTTTGGCAAATATGTAGATCCAGACCTTGGTCCTGAAATTTTTGAAAAGATCTGATATTATTGGGAGAATTTAGGGCCAAAATAAGGGAAATATTTTCTCTGATGGTTGTGGGACCTTGTGGCTCTGCCCCAAAAGACAGGAGGTGGGGTAGGTTGGATGGGGTTGACTAGGGGTACTTCTTCTCATTTCACAATGGTCATTGATATATTTTGTAAAATCTGATGGCAATTCAATAGTCTTGAAGCCAGACAATTCTTCTTGCTGTTCTTACTGAGAATTTGCCCCCACCTGAACTTGCTGTAAATCTGGATAGGACGAAATCCTTCCACAACACTACAGAACATTCCTGCAGGGATACAAGTAGTTTCTGAATTGCACTCCCGAATAGGAATCTCATGAAAGATCAACAATCTGAAACATTAATTTTACCATCCTTTCACAACAAATGTGTGCTGATCCAACCAATGTTTCCACATTTTCTGTTAATTCCGAATTTCAGTGTCGGAAGTATTTTAGTTAAGTACATTTCTCACAATGAGTGTTGGCTTTTTTTAATTCAAACAGATCATTCTGTAATCGAGGTTACATCAGAGAGAACTGAGAGAGGATGAAACGTCTGCTCAACAATACTGGTTATTTGACTGAACCAGACTGAGACATATACAGTAACCTTTTAAACTTTTTGAAGTCAAATGATGACTTAATTAATTTATAATTTGTCATACTATCTGCAGTTTTGAATAGAAGCAGGATAGATTACTGAAGAGGTATAAACTATTGCTGAAAAGACAGTCTCGTTGCTGAAGCTTTACATTTTGCATTTGTCATGACAAATAGAAGAATGATAAGTTTCAAATAATCACAAGAATTTATACAAGGGGGGAGAAAGGGTGATGCTTGGGTGGCAACTTTGATTGGTGAAGGCATTAGCATGGACAAAGCAATGGCCCAAAAATGTTTTGGTAATGTGTCTATTTTTCCAGCAGTTTAAGTTCTATACCACCAAGCAACTGTGGCTATAAACCAATAAGATTATTTTGTTTCAAATTCCTTTGTCCACATTTTACTTTTTTGTTTTAAAAAATTAATATAAAGATGAAATAGAATGTACTTAGCTCACAGATACATCGGTTTCATCTCACTGCACTAGGACATTGCAATCAAGATCAGAGGCAGATGTAATGAAAAATAAGTATAGCTTTTCAGGCAGTTGAATTTAAAGGCTTACTCAAGGGAGGCTGAAACTGAGCAGGGAGAAGCAGCAATGGGCGCATCAAGAATTCATTGGGAGGTCAGGACGAGAACATGACAGAACAGAATAAGAATGGAAGGAATGGGAAAATGAAAGTGCGCCAGGTTGCAAATTGACAATTTCTAGATAAGTTTCAAGACCAAGCCGAATCAAGTTTTCAGTTTTTGTCTCAGCTATAATTCTTTGGAGACCGGATGCAAAAAGTACAAGGTATATACGAACAAGAGAAGGAACTAATTATGCATTCAAGAAGCTGAGCACATGTCGAGTGTAAAATCGTTAGTCAGAACCCAAATGTTTGATTTGCCTGTTGCAGGTCTTGTTCCATCAATACGTGTTAAGTACAAGTTAAAGTAACAACATCAGAATATCACCTGTTATAGAGATATTTGAACTAAGCAAACTTAGTTGGGAAAAGGATTAGCAGAAAACAGGATTTCTTATCAACCAAATATTCTAAATGAAATGAGACATGTTGGCATAAGGATTTTGTTACTGGTCTAATAGGTCAACATTATTGGCGCAATCTAATGGAGCACACCAGAGTGGGTTAGATGGTGAATTGGCCCACATCGTTGGAGTGGAGTCCACTTGTTCTATTTCCACTGGTGAGAAAATTTGTCCCAGGAAGTCAGTGATGGAAACGTTCCAAAGCAGAGAACCCTGGCTACTTAGGTGTATACTGATCCACTTATCTGTCCTTATTATCATAGCCATGTATCACAACCCTGGATGACCAGGGTCAGATTGAAGTTTTAATTAAAACGATAAAGTTCATACAACAACAAGTTGTAAATTCAATGAATATCTGTAGGAACAGATCCTGGCAGGGAAAATGAAATGATGTCAAGGTGTCAAGTTAGCTTCAGAGAAAATGTAAAAGGGAGAAATGCACAATGAACTGTACCCACCTGGGAATGAACTGTACCCACCTGGGAATGATCTCAGACTGTGAATGTGAAGTTAAAATAAAGACAGCAGTCTGGGCGTGTGACAAATTAACATGAGGAACATGAAGCTGGAGGAACACAGCAGGCCAGGCAGCATCAGAAGAGCAGCAAAGTTGACATTTCAGGTTGGGATCCTTCTTCAGGTTGACGGGTTGATAGGGACCCTGAAGAGAGATCCTGAACAAAATGTGAACTTTCCTGCTTTTCCGATGCTGTCTGGCCTGCTGTGCCTCCAATTCCACACTGTGCTGTCACTGACTCCTGCATCTGCACTGCCTGCTATCACAGAAAAATTAACATTTTATCTTTAAAGAATACAAAGGCACAGTGGTTCAAAGTGAGCTTCAACCCTGGTCTGTGTACATTAGTCATCTGTTGCCGTAGTGTATAGGCGAGTGTGTTGTCAAGATCATAGCTTTGGAAAGGGATATTAAACAAAGTTGCATCCTGGACAAAGAAAGGTACAAGTCTCTCACACTCAGCGTTGCCAGCCAGCCACCAGTGAAAGGACTGGGATAACAGAAGTTTGATCAAGATTCATAGTCAAGAACATTGAAATCAGCGTTACAACTTGCAACATAAAGACTAGTGGTAACATCCTTTGGAATGAAGGCAACATTCTGCCATCTACTTTCCATGAATGACTCAGAGACAGAATCTTTTTTGGGCTGGCTTCTTAGTCTTAATCTTTATCTATGTACTGATAAATTCACTCTTTTCTTCATTCAAGAAAGACTGGTTAAATTGGTTCCTTTAAAATACAAGTTCATTTGTTCTGGGAGAAAGTGATCCTTTACAACATAAACTTGTTGTGATTAAATAAGGTCAGAAATCACACAACACCAGATTATAGTCCAACAGGTTTATTTGAAAACACAAGCTTTCGGAGCCTCAGTCCTCCATCAGGTGTTAGCGAGAGAGGTAGAATCAGACACAGAATTTATAAGTAAAAGATCAAATGTTCACACCATTGATGAGGATGTACTAAACAAAACTAAGATGGTGTCATATCTTCAATCAGTTAGATGGTTTTAATTGATTAATATGTATATGTAAATCCCCAAATTCTTTTCAAGTCACAGTCCTGGAGAGAAATAAAGATTTCATAATTTTAGGTGACACAATGCATGCTCCCTGTGAGGCCTTGTTTAGAATCTGAGATAGCAAGAACTGGAGTCAGAGACAACACAGTGTGGAGCTGGAGGAACACAGCAAGTCAGGCAGCATCAGAGGAGCAGGAAAGTTGACATTTTGAGTCAGGACCCTTCTTAGAATCCGTTTGTGTTTTAGTTTGGAGGCACACTGGCTCCAATACTAACGTAGGAATTTATAAAGTGCCACATTGACTGACTGTCTGGAAATTGTGTGCTTTTTGAACAAAATAAAATTTATCTGCAAATACAAATTCACCCATAGATTTACATGTATGCATGCGTGTGCGCATGTATGTGCGTAAACAATATCTTACACCTAACATATATTGTCTGACCTAAAATGTCACCTCTTCTTTCCACTGATAAAACCTTTAGCTGTTTCAGGACTGTGATTTGAAAGGAATTCAGGGATCAACATATACATATTAATCAATTAAAACCTTCTAACTGATTAAAGATTTAATTGCATCTTAGGTTTGTTTAGTACATCCTCATCAATGGTGTGAACATTTCATCTTTTACTTATAAATTCTGTGTCTGATACTACCTCTCTCACTAACACCTGAAGGAGGACTGAGGTTCCAAAAGCTTGTGTTTTCAAATAAACCTGTTGGACTATAACCTGGTGTCGTGTGATTTTGGATCTTGTCCAACCCCGGCACCTCCACACCATGACCAAATAAGGGGTTGGATAAATAAAGAGAAGCAAGTACACCCTCCTTAATTGAGAGTTTTACAATTTGGGGTATCCCATCGGGAAATCTAATAAACTGGGGAACCTTATGCAGTATCTGGTTGTAACATTTTGCCTTGAGCCCACCCACCAGGATTTAATGGTGGCTCAGAGATTCTCCCAAACACAGAGATAATAGGAACTGCAGATGCTGGAGAATCCGAGATAACAAAGTGTATAGCTGGATGAACGCAGCAGGCCAAGGAGCATCAGAGGAGCAGGAAATCTGACATTTCAGGCCTAGGCCCCTCATCAGAAGAAGGGTCTAGGCCTGAAACATCAGCTTTCCTGACCCTAAGATGCTGCTTGGCCTGCTGTGTTCATCCAGCTCCACACTTTGTTATCTTGGATTCTCCAGCATCTGCAGTTCCTATTGTCTCTGATACAATTTTAACCTCACTGCGAAGCCTCTTCTAAGGATGCCTATCCTGAAGAATTACCCTCAGATTGTTGTAAAAATTTCACGAATGACCTATAGGGAATTACATTTTCCCAGAAAATAAAACAGATCGGATCCATGCCTTTATGACTAGAGAAATGCAGGGAAAAAAACTAGAATGTTCTGTTGAACCTGATATGATGGGGACATGATGGGAAATATATGAGGGATCTGCAGAGCATATAGAGAAATTTACTCTTAAGAGTCCAATGGAAGATGATTACACTTGTGTAGATAACCTGAGGCTATTTAATAGAAGGGCAAAGAAGAGTTCTATTACTGGTGTTTAAAATCACACCAGCTTCAATGAGAAGAAATTCAGAAATACCAAATGGTCATAATGAAGCTGTAGTTTTAAAATGACTGGCAGAGGAACTAGAGGACACATGAGAAAAGAAATCTTATGCTAATGAGTGGTTTAAATTTTGAATTAACTGTTTGATAGTGTGGTGGATATTGGTTCAGTTTTAACTTTCAAAATGCAATTCACTAACTGGGTTGCTGTTCAAAACAGCCAGAAATCTGCAGGATGCTCTGCTATTCTGTGAACTTTGAAGATAATACTAATTCACTTCAATGCAACTTAGCTTTATGGGCTCCACATTACAATTTTACAGTTTTACAATTCTAATTATTACAAGTTTTTGAAAGTATATTTAATATTCATGACTTTATTCAATGCATTATTAATGTTGAAGAATAGCAATTTGCACTCTCACAGTAAAGTTAACATAAGATATGCCAAGGTAGTTCACAGGAGTATTATAAAGCAAAAATTGATGCCAGGCCAGAAAAAGTGATATTGAAGGAGATGATCAAAAGCTTGGTCAAAATGATGTGTTTTAAAGAATGATTTAAGGGAGGATTCTGCCAACCCAGAAATCTGCATTAAATTCTCACATCATTAAGACAGCTATTGCCACAGGATAACCAGCTGTTGAAAGGAATACTCCAGTTTAATAAGATCACCTGAAAGGCAAAAATCCCTCAAAATTTTCCTGCAATAAGTTTCAATTATAAATTGCACGTAATTAGTATATACAATTCTAATTTTAGAATAAGTTTTGATTAATGAAAAAGCACCAGGCCTATAGTTTTAATTGTATGTTCTTCCCAGAGAGTTAAATTTAATCATTCCTAAATCAGACAAAATGTGGGTTTACTGAATCACACTTTTTAAAAAATAAAGTTGTTATTTTGGGAGCAGTATATTAATAGTCCTTTATTGTGGGCTAAAAGAATCAATTGAAAGTCAGAGCTAAGCGATCACAAAACCAAAGAATCAGATCTAAGCTCTGCAGTCCTGTCACATCCAGTTTTTGACATTGGCAGACAATTAAACAATTAACTGGCAGAGAAGGCTCCACAAATAGCCCAATCCTCAATAATTAGGGAGCCCCGCACATTAGTGCAAAAGATAAGGCTGAAGTATTCAAAATGATCTCCAACCAGAAGTCCACCTTGGAGATCGATTTCAGTCTCCTCCCAACAGATGTCAGTCTTCAGCCAATTCGAATCATTCCACATGATACCAAGAAATGGCTGAAGGTACCACATACTGGGTAGGCTATGGGACCTGACAACTATTTGACAATAGCACTGAAGATTTGTGCTCCAGAAAGTACCACATTCCTTGCCAAGCTGCTCCAGTGCAGCTGGTAGCTATTCAATAATGGAAAATCGCCCAGGTGTGCCTTAGAACATAGAACATAGAACAATATAGCCCAGAACAGGCCCTTCGGCCCTCGATGTTGCGCCGACCTGTGAACTAGTCTAAGCCCATCCCCTACACTATCCCATCGTCATCCATCTACTTATCCAAAATGTATACAAAAAGCAGGACATATCCAACCCAGCCAATTACCACACCATCAGTTGACTCCCAATCATCAATACAGTGATAGAAGCACAAAAGTCTAATCCACATAAACAGGCAACTGTGCACTGCAAAGAACTTCAAGTTTGGAATAATGAAGCACGAAGTGCGTCCAGCCTAATATAGTTGCATGCACATTTGGATTTAATTTCTTTGCAGGTCGTACCAATTATTAATATAACTCTAGAATAGCTTTGGAAATTCAACTGCACTTTTCTGACCTGCATGTTACTACCTAGCTGGGGCTGGTGATGATGGCGCAGCAATGTCACTGGACTAGTGATCGGAGTCCAAATCAAATCCCTTCAGGATCTTGTACGCTTGCTTTGCATCACCTCGCACCTCTCTAAACTTCAGAGTGTATAAACCAGTTTGTCTAATATTTCCTCATTAGGCATCTACCTCTGTACTGCTTCCAAAACACTGATATCTTTCTGCATGTACAGTGACCAGTACAATACACAGTACTCCACAGTACAGTGTATAAGTGAAGCATAACATCCCCACCCTTGTATTGAAGTCTCCTCACAATAAATCATAACATTCTATTAGCTTTCCTGGTTATTTGCTATACCTGCAGACTAACCTACTGTGATTCATGCCCCAGGGCAGCCAGGTCTCTCTGAATCTCTGTTGAATTTGCAACCTCTCACCATTTAGTTAACAGGCTGCTTTTTTTTAATTTTCCTTGTGACAAAATGGACAATTTCACACTTTCCCACATTGTATTTCATTTGCCAGATCGTTATTCACTCTCAACTTTTCTGAATCAAATTTTTGCCTCCTTATGTCGGCTTCACAACTTATTTTCCTATTTATGCTTATATAATCAGCAAATTTAGCTTCGATACTTTTATTCCATTCATCCAAATTGGTAATATAAACCATGAAGAGTTGAGGACCCAACATGGAACCTGGTGGCACACCATTCATGACATTCCATCAGCCTGGAAAACGCTAATTTATTCCTACTATTTGCTTCTTGTTAGCAATCTAATCTTCTAATCACATCAAATGCTACCCCCCCCAAACCACTAGCTTTCATTTTTTGGAAGAAGTGCTTTGAGCCTGTTAGCTCTGGCTAAGTGGGGAAAGTACAAAAGGGAAAGGCAAGGCACAGATTCTGTAGATGTAAGGTGAATGAGCACTAAGACAGCAATTGAGCAGCCGTGAGATGCAGCCTGGTCCCACCATTTTAAAGTGCCCTTACAGCAGGACTGTAATTCCAATGACAGTTGTTAGTGTGCTCTCATGTGTGGCATCAATGTCCATAAGCATACTGTAAGGGCATTGCAGATGTGTCATGGTGAGTTGGACAATTAACAAAGCATTTAACAAACAATATTCTCCTGAGCTCGCAACTCATTACTGCCAAATAAGAAACTCATCACTTAGCAGATGCATAAAACGGTAAAGTAATGTGCCCCTGTTATCAGGATATACCTTGCTGGACTTTCCATCTGATGCTGCAATAAATCTCACCATAACTCAAGGTGTTCAGACCTCTATTACACTCTGAGATAATGGGAACTGCAGATGCTGGAGAATCCGAGATAACAAAGTGTGGGGCTGGATGAACACAGCAGGCCAAGCAGCATCTTAGGAGCACAAAAGCTGATGTTTCGGGCCTAGACCCTTCAACACACCCTATTAGATTCTGCTCTGTTTCTGCTAAGGGTATAGTGTAATGCATAACTGTCATGTCGCATTTTCAGTTGTGTAAAAAGAATTTGAGGAGTACCTTTTTCTGTAATTCTAATATATGACATATTATTTACATATAGATGTATTTGCTGCCTCAGTAATGTTCAATCAATGTTAATTTTAATCTGTTTGTTACAGTACAAAGCCTTAAATCATGAAATCTTACTGTGTGATTCTTTGCAATGGTCACTGGGAATTTCATATCTCCTCTTAAAAAATATTGATCACTACAGGAATCATAAAAATATAAAGGGGTCTTAGTCTAACCAAAAGGATGTCCCCAACTTCACGGCAACCCTTCTCATTCTTAATGACACCATACCGTCCAATTTCTCTCCTTTGTTCAATAATTGTGAATACTCTTGGTTCCAATCTTCTCTGTCCAATCACAAGTTCAACATCTGTACAACTGACATCTCCCCTTGCTCTGTTACCTCCAAGGTTCCCAAAGATCTAACCTTGGCCCCACCTTTGCCTTAGATGCTAGTTTGTGGTGACATAATCCATAGGTATATGTTCATTTGATATATGTTTGCAGATGATATCCAGTTCTAAATCCTTCACCATCTCTCAAACACTCCGCTGCTGTTACTGCACCATATGTTATAGAATGGTATGGTTAGCATGTGAATATTAGTTGAATGAGGTTGATGGACTGGGGTG
Organism: Stegostoma tigrinum; assembly: GCF_030684315.1. Lineage (NCBI taxonomy): Eukaryota > Metazoa > Chordata > Chondrichthyes > Orectolobiformes > Stegostomatidae > Stegostoma > Stegostoma tigrinum. Next base: position 43,575,756 of record NC_081360.1, on the reverse strand, counting down.
ATGAGGTTCCCCCATAATATGCATGTTCCAAATCAAGAGGAACCCTTAAAGCCTTTTCAGAAAACTGTTGACCCTTCTCTCTGTCTTAATCTGTTTCAAGTTTCTGATGAGTATTCAATATTTGTCAGTTATGAAAATACTAAAGGGGTCAGTGACCATCGTCTAATCTATGTAAATTACTAAATCCATTCAAAAGGAGTGATTTTATGGATCAGCACTGCCAAAGGGATGCAACGCTAAGAGACAAACACATCCTCTGAAATCACTGCATGCAGGTCCATGACTTGCCAACAATTTAATATGGTTCTGTAACTTTCAGAATGATTTTACGCTTCACTGCTAGAATATTTATAACAAATTATGCACTCAGGTTTTCATTAATAACTCACCCAACTCGTATCCTTAACATGGAAGGAGGGGTAATCTATGCAACAGTGATCAGTGTCCTTTGTATAACCTGGGATAAATCAACACCTCAAATTAACAGTGATAATGGGAGCTGCAGATGCTGGAGAATCCAAGATAATCTGATGAAGGGTCTAGGCCCGAAACGTCAGCTTTTGTGCTCCTGAGATGCTGCTGGGCCTGCTGTGTTCATCCAGCCTCACATTTCATTACCTCAAATTAACAAACAGTTCGACACTTAAAAAGGATCAACTGCCATTTAATAGGAAAATAGGAGTAGAAGAGTGTAATGTGAGCGCCAGTAGGGTATAGTTGAAGACATTGTTGAACTTGAAGGTGAAGCTCATATCAAAAATTAAAAACAAAGAGTAAGGAAGTGTGATCTAAACTAATTAACAAGACAATACAAACTTAAATAAGTGGGAAGAAGCAATTCTACTGCTTCATGGGAGAAAAGTGAGAAAGATTAATTGAAGATTCAAAGATATAAGCATTCCAGTCAGCGAGACAGAGGGAACTAGAAATGAATACTGTTTCAGAAGCCAAATTTAGCATGAGCGTTTTTTTTCTATTTCGAACAGAACAGGGTCATTAAGGAAGAACTATAATCAATAAAGAACACAGCAGGATTGCAAAAAATAACAAATACACACAGTTAAATGCTCTCAGCTGGGAATTCATGGGACTCCGGGGTATGTTGCAAAGTACGAAAGGGTCCCCCGAATCTTCAGATTGTTTCAGAAATTATTTTGCTTTGAATTTCTATTTTCTTTTGCAATCACAATCATGGCTCTATAGAATCAATTATCTTTCTGCAGACAGACTGAGTTTAAAGGATTGACAAATTCCCCAAACACAGATAAAGGTCTCAGAGAGATTTTCATGTGTATTTATAAAAGAGATACAAAGGGATTCAGTTGTGCAAAGGCAGCCTGCTACTCAGGTGGATGAAGGACACATATTTGATCTTCAGCTCCCATGACACTGTGAAATAGGCTTTGGAGATCACTGAATGTCACTGTTGCAACTGATTTATTAAATATAATGTTTAATTCCTGACAATGCCAAAGTGATGCAAAGAGAACCATCATGCATCTTGAATTAACACCTGCTGTGCTGTTGTTTCGGTGCCCACACACACGCACAAAATAATCCACAGTCAGCTCATCTAACATAGTAGAGTGCTGCCGAGCTTTCTATAGGATTTCAATGTTACAACTATTGATTCTGTGGGGACAGCTTTACAGACAGTGGAGTGCAATGCGTTCACTTTTTCTCTTGTGATGCAACTGATGTACAAATACATTTTCTCCGAAATACCAGCATCACATTTCTTGATATTAATAACATTGATTCTTGAGAAATAGGCAACAGGTTTTAAACATCAAACCATAATATTTTGTGTTTGGTTTGCAATGCACCTGAAATGGTCATTCTTGGTTTTGTAAAGTCACATTTAGTTCTCAAGTATTAACAGTGTATGTCAAAGTTTTCAGATCAACTAGACTGGTGTTTCATTCTGCTTCTTTTATCTAAAAGCTAAATAAAAATTTATCTTTGAGATCAAATATAGACATTTAAATATTTATCTCATTTGAAAAGAACATTGATAGTCCATGGCAACTATCAGTCATTTTAAAGTTACAGATGGCTGATATGTAAAATGTGCCTGACCCCTTTTAAGAACATTGGTAAAGTTAAGTGAATGAAGAGGAGTAAATTCATTAAAGGAATTACTGCTAGTCACATTTTCAATAAATAAGCATCACCATGAAGAATCTTGACAAACATGCGAACACAACCTCATGCTTTTAAAACAGATTTGCAAGAAAAGCCTAAAATTTTAGGAATTGAGCCATTTGGATAATAAATTGGAACAAATTACTGAGCTTAAGACCAACTGAACCTATTTACACCTTGATCTTAACATGTAGATTGCATACAAAACATTGCACAAATTATGTATCATTTGGAAATAAGCTGTCTTCAAAATAAAACCAAGATAATATTTAATATAATATTGCTGAAGACTTTGATGCCTAACAAGGGGAATATTACAGGCAATCACAAAATAATGGTGTTCAGATCGTACAGAAATTGAATATTGCTGGGGAAAAAAGACATTTTATCAAAGCTTTTAATCTTGCACTGATCAGAACAATTTACAAGATCAACTATTTATTGAGAAAACCAACATTTTCACTCAACGAAAGGACAGGGCAGATTTGTTGGCAAAATGACTTTGACTGGTACAGATATTGTCACAAAAACTGAACCAGTTCAAGATGACTGATAGTTGACTGCTACACATTTCTTAAAATTTAATTGAGATGGGTTGACTCCGATTGGTCAAGGCATTTGTTGAGTCCAAACAGATGCAGTCTGTATATATGCTCTTCCCGTCTGCGAAGAACAGGGCCCTTGTATTAATATACAAAGTGCAACACATCAGAAGCCCAAATAACAATCCTAAATTGTTGTCACTGTATTTCTTCACATATTTGGCACCATCTCGGAGATATTGTCCAATCGCACAATATCAAATCTAATGTTATAGGTTTTGCAAGCAAGGGCTGATTATGAAAAGGACAAGATTAATCTTGAACAAAGTTTCAAATTAAATAATCTCCGCAGGCAAAAACAACAAAACATAAATTTGTGGGATAGGAATGAGTTCAGGACAGGATTACGGAAGCATTGCTGTTCACAGAAATACTAACAGCCAGAATAGCCTTAGAGAAAACTTATGCGGCTAAGCCACTGTGGCAGTGTGATACCGTGATCATGAGATGCAATTTTTTTTATTTGAAGGGAGTGTCAGATAAGCCCAATTAATATTATGATCTTATCTCTATAAATTAACGTCCCTTGAAGAAAAATTGTGTTATGTCACACTTCAGAATGTGCTATCAAGGAGCACTTGCAAAAGAATACCCTGCTCAGAAATGCTCAGTTTAGGCTCTTATTGACACTGTCATGGATACTTGTACCTGCAGCTGGCAGATTGTTGAGGATGAGGTCAAACATGTCTTTCCCTCTTGTTGGTTCCCTCACCACCTGCAGCAATACACAGTGATCAACAGGAGTTTTCCTTCCCAAATTTGACCTGGTGCCATGGGGTCCAGTGCCAATAGTGAAGGTTTGTGGGGCTACACCCTCCTAACAGTGTACCACAGTGCTGCCACCTCTGCTAAGACATTCCTGTCAGTGGAACAGGAGATATCTAGAAATGATGGTGGCGTTGGCTGGTACAGTGTGTTTGAGCTGTGATTCCACAAGTATGACTGTCAGTTGATCCTTGAAGAGTCTGTGAGATGGCTCTCCCAGTTTTGACACTGACCCCTAAACTGGTAGCAAAGAGGACCCTGCAGCATCAACAGGTTTGTCGTTGCTGTGTCAGGTGTCTTAGTAATACCAGGTGGCCTATCTGATTTCATTGCTTTTTTCAGATTTTTTAGTAGTTTTTACAACTGGATGGCTTACGGAAGCATTTAGGCCATTAGGAGGGGCCATGTGAAATGACCTTACTGAAGCAGGGTCCTCTTTGCGACCAGTTTAGGGGTCAGTGTCAAAACTGGGAGAGCCATCTCACAGACTCTTGAAGGATCAACTGACAGTCATACTTGTGGAATCACAGCTCAAACAGACTGTACCAGCCAACGCCACCATCATTTCTAGATGTTTCCTGTTCCACTGACAGGAATGTCTTAGCAGAGGTGGCAGCACTGTGGTACACAGTTAGGAGGGTGTAGCCCCATGAACCTCTGTATGGTAGATACTAGGAATGCAGTCTTCCTGGTGTACAGCTGTAAAAGCAAATATATTGCACTTCATTACACTCATTCCGTGAGAAATGTTTAAAATTAAAATATATTTGGAGGTACCCAGGATGAGATGGTGTCTACTGCTACAAGTGCTTATTCTGCTCAATGTCAATTCTGTCAACCTTTCTCTGCAGTGGGCTTCCTGACATAGTCTAGCAGGAGCCCTACAAAATTATTCAAACAGGCCTCTCTATGAAAATTCACTGGGGGGGAGCAAATAAGATTGGGACAGCCGTCTTTGTGCCAGGTTTTCATCAAAGCAGATAATGCCTGCAGTAAGGGAGAGATAATGGGAACTGCAGATGCTGGAGAATTCCAAGATAATAAAATGTGAGGCTGGATGAACACAGCAGGCCAAGCAGCATCTCAGGAGCACAAAAGCTGACGTTTCGGGCCTAGACCCTTCATCAGAGAGGGTCTGATGAAGGGTCTAGGCCCGAAACGTCAGCTTTTGTGCTCCTGAGATGCTGCTTGGCCTGCTGTGTTCATCCAGCCTCACATTTTATTATAATGCCTGCAGTAAAGTAATTTCAATGAACATTTCCAACTCACAAAAATACCGGCCCATAAAAAGATCCAAAAAAAAATTATTATAAAGGAAAAAAGTAATCACAGAATATCTAATACCTCACGGTTATGGCATAACCGTCTTTATCACACTAGCTTCGTTTATCAAGAGTTAATGCTCCTCTGTTGCCAGTGTCATGAATTATGCTACATGCCAAATTTGAATAACATCTTGCACATGTATTCAGAGATAATGGGAACTGCAGATGCTGGAGAATCCAAGATAACAAAGTGTGGGGCTGGATGAACACAGCAGGCCAAGCAGCATCTCGGGAGCAGATGCTGCTTGGCCTTCTGTGTTCATCCAGCTCCAGACTTTGTTATCTTGCACGTGTATTCATGTGGGTCGATGCTGCAGAAGTGGATAATGGACAGGAGTGAAAGAAATTTAAAAACACTGTGCAAGTAGTTGAACACAACCTTTTCCCCCCCAACAATAATCAATGTAAAAATAAACTCCAAACATATTAAGGAGGGTTGTTTGGGAAAATGTAACAATTTATTGGTTGCCTCATAAGCATATTGCTTTAATTTTCTTTTTTTTTAAATTTTATTTTATTTTATTAAAATATTCCTCAAATTAGTTCATATTGGTTGTTATTCATGTCTATGCTGTTCAAGTTCTTTAAACTGCAGATTACAAGCAAGTCAATGATTTGATGGATGCCCCTTAAAGACATCCATTCAATTTACCCTGGTTTAAAACTTACAAAGTAAATTTCTTCTGGCAGTCATTCACACACAAGAACTACGTTGGTAATAAATAGCACTAGGAGCCTGAAGTACAGAGTATTGTACACGCCATACCTTGCATGGTAAGTATGTCCAATAGGCTATTACTGTTCCAAAATGACAAAAGCTCAGACTTCAGCAGTCAAAAATTCCTTTTCATTGCGACGAACTATTTCCATGCAAAGATGGATGCTAGTAAACAGCAGGCTAGGGTAAGTTTAGACAAAAAGAAGTTAATTGCTGCCAAGCTCTAATTGCTGCTGCTGATGTATGAAACTTGATCTCAGGTGGGTGGGTAACCTGACGGCATTTCTGACGTCACAATCCCAGCCAAATATAACCTAATACAACTTCCTCTCAAATTTTCCAGAGTATAAAATTTTAAATGTACTTCACTTCCACTTTGTCTCATTTTATCATTAGCATTGCTTTTCAATGGGATTTAAAATGCCAAGCTATTTATAAAACAGTTATATATGCCCCTGAAAATGGATTTATTTCACCCGCAATAGTTCATTTAGTTGGATGATGAGATGGGGAAATATAAGGAAACAAACTGACTCAGAAGAGGAGGTCATTTTAAGCAACCATGCATCCAAAAACAAGGAGTAGTAAGGATAGGCAAAAGCTTCCTCCATGTTCAGGGTTGGTCTCTCTTACTTCTTCCTCCTCTTCAAATTTACAGCTACACTGTCATGATTATGCAAAGGATAATTATTCATCCATTTGAGGCCTGGAAGAAGAGCTTGCTAATACTACCAACAACGAACACAAGTTAGCATCATTCATAAGTGTAAAACAACTACACATCCAGGGGAATGCAGTTGGTAAGCTTGACATAAACAGTGCTGGATAGAGGTCAGTACACAGATGAGAAAGAGAAACTGCTTCTTGCTTAAGATGGCAAAAGATTTTTCAGGTAAAATAGCCATATTGCTGCACTTAATATCTCAAATTTAGAAATAAGGTGAAATTCTGCATGGTATAATACATGCAACTCTTCATTAGGGAAATAAATGATAGGGTTAACCAACTGGAAAATGCCAACATTCATGAACAACATATTAATTGATGTTAGCCTAGAACGAGGCAACCACTGAAAATCTGATACAGTTTTGCTGCTTTGCCTGACAGTGCCATTATTTTTCTGTTGATGCAGGTTAGCTGGAGGGTTATAGAGTCATTGAAATATAGAGATATACAGCACAGAAACGGACCTTCAGTCCAACTCGTCCATGCCAACCAAATATCCTAAATTAATCTAATCTCATTTGCCAGCATTTGGCCCATATCTCTCTAAACCCTTCCTATTCATGTAGAACATAGAACAATACAGTGCAGAACAGGCCCTTCGGCCCTCGATATTGTACCAACCTGTGAGCTAATCTAAGCCCATCCCCCTACACTATCCCATCATCATCCATATGCTTATCCAAGGACTGTTTAAATGCCCCTAATGTGGCTGAGTTAACTACATTGGCAGGCAGGGCGTTCCATGCCCTTACCACTCTCTGAGTAAAGAACCTGCCTCTGACATCTGTCTTATATCTATCATCCCTCAGTTTCTAGCTATGTCGCCTCGTACAAGCTGACGTCATCATCCTCAGAAAAAGACTCTCACTGTCCACCCTATCTAATCCTCTGATCATCTTTTATGTCTCTATTAAATCCCCTCTTAGCCTTCTTCTCTCCAGTGAAAACAGACTCAAGTCCCTCAGCCTTTCTTCATAAGACCTTTGCTCCAGACCAGGCAGCATCCTGGTAAATCTCCCTCTGCACCTTTTCCAATGCTTCCACATCGTTCCTGTAAGGGGGCGACCAGAAGTGTATGCAATATTCCAAGTGAGGCCGCACTAGCATTTTGTACAGTTGCAGCATGACATCATGGCTCTGGAACTCAATCCCTCTACCAATAAAACCTAACACACCGTAAGCCTTCTTAACAGCACTATCAACCTGGGTGGCAACTTTCAGGGATCTATGTACACGGAAACCAAGATCCCTCTGCACATCCACACTTCCAAGAATCTTTCCATTGACCCAGTATCCTGCCTTCATATTATTCTTCCAAAAATACCTTTTTAGATGCCTTTTAAATGTTGTAATTGTACCAGCCTCATTCACTCCCTTTGGGAGCGCATTCCAAACACACACCACCTTCTGCATGACAAATTGCCCCTTAGGTCCCTTTTAAATCTTACCTCGTCACCTTAAACCTATACCGTCTAGATTTGGACTCTCCCACCAGAGAAAAGACCTTGTCCATTTACCCATTCCATGCCCCTCATGATTTTATAAACCTCTATAAGGTCACCCCTCAGCCTCTGACGTTCCAGGGAAAATAACCCCAGTCCATCCAACTGCTCACTATAGCTTAAACCCTCCAACTCTGGCAATATCCTTGTACATCTTTTCTGAACCCTTTCAAGATTCACAACATCCTTCCTATAGCAGGAAGACCAGGATTGCACACTGTATTCCACAAGTGGCTTAACCAATGACCTGTACCGCCTTGACATGACCTCCCAATTCCTATGACAATAAAGGCAAGCATACCGAACACCTTCTTCATTATTCTGTCTACCTGTGACGCCATTTCCAAGGAACTGTGAACTGCACTTCATGGAGTCTTGAATATAATTATTGTGCCTCAATTGTGCATTTTTCATGCTGCACGAATACTTATGTTATCCCCAGTAGCATAAGAAACTGCACTGGATATTGTGGTATTTCAGAGTCCAACAGACATTTATTACAGCTAACTATTAAATACAAACAGTACATTCCTCAGACGCTAAAGTAGCTGGGCCAAAATTAAGTTAATACATTATAACAGAGGAGCATACCCTCCTTCAAGCCATCTGAGGTAAGTTGGGATAGGAGATCTCTATACCTTCAGGTCATGTATAGTGATAATTTCATGAACATATCTCTTAAAGCGATACTGACCACAAGTCAGAAGATGGCATTTGTAATACAGTCTCCATGGACTCAATACCAACTTTACATTCTTGGTACTCTTATGATTAAAGGCAAAATGTCCACATAATTGCCTGACTTGATGTGTGCTGAATTATTCAGAGCAAATATAAGAGATATCAATCATTATTCACAATCAGCATTGCACAAATGCAAAAAAATCAAGTGGCAGGACTAATTTATTCATTGCACTCCCTAAAACAAGCAGTCAGCAAATAACCTAGCACTAGAACATCGAAGAGTACAGCACAAGAACAAGCCCATACTGGCTCACCATCTCCGCACTGATCATGATACTATTCTAAACCAATCCCATGTGCCTGCACATGGTCCGAATCCCTCCATTCTCTGCCTGTTCATGTGTCTGTGTGAATGCATCTTAAATGTTACTATCTTATCTGATTCTCCTTGGCAGTGTATTCTTGGCACCTATCATCCTGCAAAAAAAAGTTGCCTTGCACGTCTCCTTAAACTTTCCCCCCTTACCTTAAATCTCTGCCTCGTAATATTTAACTTTTCCATCCTAGGGAAAAAGACTATCCAACCTAGCCATGCCTCTCACAATTTTATACGCTTCTTTCAGGTCATCCTTCAGTCTCCAATACACAAGCGAAAACAATCCAAGTTTGTCCAACCTCTCCTTATATCCAATACGCTTCAATCCAGGCAATATCTTCTTAAACCTCTTTTGCACTTTCTCCAAAGCCTCCACAACCTTCCTCTAGTGTGGAGAACAGAAGTGTGTGCTGAACTCCAAATGTGGCCTAACTAAAAGTTTTATGCATCTTCAACATGGCTTGTCAACTTTAATACTTAAGGCCTTGAGTGATGAAGGCCATATGCCTTGTTTACCAAAGTATCCACTTATGTTGCCACTTTCAGGAACCTACAGACTTGCATCCCAAGATTCCTCTGTATATCAATGCTCCTAAGGGTCCTGCCGTTTACTGCATTATTTCATCTTGCACTTGATCTCTCAAAGTGTTTCACCCCAAACTTGTCTGGACTAAACTCCATCTGCCATTTTTCTGCCTAACGTCCCAACTTTTGTGTATCTTCCTGTACTCTTTGGCAATCTTCTACACAACTCCACAATTTTTTTTATGTGATCTGCAAACTTATTAGTCACTCCATTAACCTTTTCATCCCAATCCTTTATGGAGATTACAAACATAAAGGCTCCATCACTGACTCTTGTGGAACACCACTGATCACACACCTCCAGTCAGAAACTCACCTCTCCACAACTACGCTCTTTTTTCCATGACTAAGCTAAATTTGCATCCAATTTACCAACTCATCACGCATCCCATGTGAATTAATCTTCTGGACCAGCCTACCATGAGGAACTTTGTCAAGTGCATTATCATGAAGATTGCATTCTGCCTTGTCCTACTCAATCATCTCCATCACTTACTCAAAAAAACTCAATCAAGTTTGAGACAAGACCTTCCCCACATGAAGGCATGCAGACTATCCCTAATAAGTCCATTCTCTTCCAAATTCTTGGAAGTCCTGAACCAAAGAATCTTCTCCAATAATTTCCATTCCACTGACGTAAGGTTCACCAGCATACAATTCCCTGGATTATCCTTGTTGCCCTTTTTAAACAAAAAAAAATTGTATATTTTCTAGTCTTCTGGACCTCACCTGTGGCTAAAGAGAATACAAAGAACTTTGTCAAGGCCCCAGTAATCTCCTCCTTTGCCTCTGTCAATATCCTGGGATAGATCCCATCAGATCCTGAGACTTATCTCCCTTAATACTTTTCAAGACACTTAACACCACCTCTTCCTTAATATTGATATGCTCTGGAGTATCAACATACTCCTCCCTAATCTTACCATTATCCATGACATTCTCCTCAATGAATACTGATGTAAAGTACTCAATAAGGGCCGACTGCCTCTGGCTCGATGCATAAATTCCCCCCTTTGTCCTTGAGTGGTCCTACCTTACTCCTAGCTATCCATTTGCTCCTAACTTACATACAAAACACTTTGGGATTCCCCTCAATCGTATTTGCCAAGGAAATTTCCTGTTCCATTTTAGACTTCCTAATTCTTTCCTTCCTGCTTCCTTTATGTTCCTCAAGGGCATTGTCTGATTTCAGATTCCTTAACTTTACATATACTTTCTTTTTCTTTTTGACTCATCTTTTAATATCTCGTCATCAGGATTCTTGAATCATGCCACTGTTATCTTTCCTCCTCACAGGAACATGCTGGCCTCGACTTCTGATCAAATGGTCTTTAAAAGACTCCCAAATATCAAATGTGATTGACTTTCAAACAGCCGTCAGCCAACCCCTTTCTAATTTCTCCAGTTCCTACCCAATACTGTTGTAATTAGCTTTCCCCCAATTTAGAACTTTCACCTGAGGCCCAGTCTTATCCATATGCAAAACTATCTTAAAACTTACAGAATTATGATCATTGTTCCCAACATGCTTCCACACTCCAAATTTCATCACCTGGCCAAACTCATTCCCAAATACAAGATCAGGTACAGTCCCTGATAGTGTTGGACTATCTACATATTGTTTCAAGAAACCTTCCTGCGTGGACCTGACAAATTCTGCTCCATCCAAGCATCTGGTAGTCAGGCAGTCCCAGTGAATATTAGGGAACTTAAAGTCATGTAACACAACAATCCTGTTATTTTTTCATATTTCCATGATCTGCTTACATATCTATTCCCCTGTCACCTGCTTGCTATTGAGAGGCTTGAAGTATAACCCCATCACAGCAATTGCTTCTTTTCTTATTCCTGAGTTTTATCCATATTGCCTCGGTGGATGGCTCCTCCATGATGCCCTCTCTTAGTACAGTCGTGATATTCTCCTCAACAGCAATGCAACTCCTCCATCCCTTTTACACCCTTCTCTATCACACCTGAAATATTTAAACCTTGGAACAATGAGCTGCCAGTTCTACCCTTCTCTCAACCAAGCTTCTGTAATGGCTACAATATTGTAGTTCTCTATACTAACCCTGGCTCTAAGCTCATCTCCCTTCCCTGCTATATTCCTTGCATTAAAATAAATACACTTCAGATGACCATTCCTGTCGTGTTCATTAACCTGGCCCTGCCTGTTCTTCCCATTATACTTACACTGGGCTTAGCACTGCACTATTTCAACAGTGTTGACTCCCAAAAGTGAGTGACATTAATAAAACCATAGATATGGCTTAAAATAACTCCAAATTCATTGGCTGCATGAACTGAAATGGGTTTCAGGCCATTAACATATATATCATCGGTAATGACAGGCACATTTTATATATGCTGTGCTGGTAGCTCGTGAATCCTTTATGACAGCGACTGATATTTCCAGCGTCAAAATGGTTCCTTGAAGGGAAAGCCCTAGCTTGTGATTCCCTTGAGGCGATAATGAAGAAGAACTGAAGAGTTGAAATAATAAGGCATGCATTTAACCAGTTCCAGCATAATAACTGCATTGTTTAAAAAAAAATCCCTATACATGGAACAATCTGGGTTCATGCAGCATAGCCACACCAGGGTCTCAAATATCAGTATTGTCGAGTGCCAACCAACAGCTTTGCCAGCAAAACAGTCATTGCCATGGAGATCGTGGAAGCCAATGCCCAACATAATTGCCGGAGCACTAGGTTAGGATGTATCATGGGAATACTGCTACCAAATGCCAGCTTCAGAGTGGAATTTGATCTGTATTTTCTATAAAATTCTAGGCAGTGTTGAGGTAGAAGTTGGGTAGGTAGTATAAAATTGCACAAATATATCATCTCCTTGATCATTTTTCTGCTCTAATTTCAATTGGATAATTGGAAGGCAGACAGGAAACACTGATTATCAATTTTTGCACAGGAAGAGGGTTAAACTGGACATCCACTTAGGGGGTGGAAGTGGCCTGTTTTTGTGATGATGAGGGTATGGGGCACAGAAGTTTAACCTGGAGCTAAATAAAACACCAAAATTGAGAACAATTTTGTTCAGCTTGAGAGAATACCAAAAAAAAAGAAACTTAACAAGTCTGGCAGAATCTGTGGACGAAAAGCAAAGTTAGCATTTTTTATGGAAGACTATTTTACTAAATAATTACAAGAGCCTAGAGGTACAGATCACTGATCGTTTATTGAGCCAGTATTGGGAGAATCTACCCCAGAAAAGATTCCAAGGTAGCATGCCAACTCAGTGAGGATTCATTACGTATTTATTTATACATTGTAAGTCACATAGACAGTACATTACTTTAATTCTGAAATGATCTGATTAAGACAAACACCTTGTCTTTTTCACATGTTCTGAAATCGACAAGGCATCTGTTACTCCTAGTCTCACCCACTCCTTATCTTCCCAGGTGACATCCTAATTCTTCTCTGAAGCCTGTGGTTTATTCCCATATTTGACTAAACTCCTCTGCTTTGTCTTTCTTGGTGTGGCACAATGTCTTCCTAACATTCTATTTCCTCATGATTAATGCTGGGTCAACCATGCTACATTTTCAGAGAAACTGTTTGCCTGCTTCATCAGCACCTGAGCATGTTTGTTTTTTCAAAAGCTTTCCTTTTAAGCTGACTACTTTCTTGAATAAGAATAAATGGAAAATAAGCCTGAAATGATTATTGATTATGAAATTAACAAAAACTTTCAACCTCATTCTAATCCCAAAGGCTAGCTCAAGTCAGACCCAAATTGCCCCCGCACAGTTTCAAGTCCAGTGACTCTTCATCATAAGTGAAAGGCCACTGGACGTGAAACATTAACTCCACTTTCTACCCACAGATACTGCCAGACCTGCTGAGTTCTCTGGTATTTCTGGTTTTATTTCACAGTTACAGCATCCATAGTTCTTTGTTTTATATAGAGTTTGAGGAGAAAGCTGAAGACTACAGCTGCATTCTCTCAATTTTTCAGCAATTCTTTGGATAGCCTTAAATCCACTGATAAAATGGATGGGTTGTAATATTATGCCTCTGCACTCCCTCACAGGCGTGTGAGATGAAATAGTCCACCAACTGAGGCCATGGGATATTCATGCAGACACTGTTAGTTCTTGTGATGATGAAAAATTGTCCTCACAATGAGAAAATACTCCAATCCATTGTGTGGAACTGATCTTGCTGTACATTCACTACCCTAAATACCTACTTTGTCATCCAATGGTATTTTAAGGCAGCGGTGCCGACCATCTCCAAGATGCATTATAGCAACTCACTGAAGTTTTTTCTGTAGCACCTTCCCAATCTCAGGCAGCTAATGCCTAAAAAGACAAGTCATTAACCACATAGGAACACTGTCACCACAAGTTCCCTTCCAATGCTACCCTTCCTTGCAAATCTGTTATCTTTGATTCATTATCACGGGATCAAAATTCTGGAACTCCCTATCTAAGAGCACTTGGGATCATAACATTTCAAGAAAGCACCTCAGTGCTATGTTCTATAAGGAAGTCAGACATAGGTAATAAATGTAGGTACTTGCTAATAATATTTGTATCCAGTAAATAAGTTAAAGCAAGTTGCCCAATTTCAAAAACAAATTAATTTTGCAAAGTACTTTGAGGTTTTGTGATGTAATTGCAGTTTTGCCCAAATCTATACACTAAGGAGGATGTTTGGTGTCCCAAATGTCCCTGAAAGATTGTTGCTATAAAATAGTAGATAACTGCCTTTACTGATGAGCTTTCTGAAACTTAGTGTTGCCTGCAGCTCATAATACTAAGATGGCAGTTTCCACAGAATAAATGACCTGGTCCACAGTTAATATCGTTTCCCACACAGGGTGCATTGCCTTTACTTCCAACCTTTTCCATAGCCATTCAAAGCAGTCTTTGAATCTTGTCTGCCCATCAATGCCAATTGTTTTATGGCAATAGGCAGCATATCATGTGGATCAAATGACTTCTTAAACAGGTTAATTGCCCATTAATTATTTACTTTAAAAGATGGCAGTAGGATTGCTGATTTCTGCATGCGTTCACCTACCATATTATGAGCAATAGGTTCAGACGTAGGCAGAATGGTGGTATTCTAGGGGTCACACTACTACTAGAAACACAGGAGTTGGCTGGCTGGTGGGGGGGTGGGGTGGTGGTGGGGTTCATAAGATCCAGCTTATGGCTCATTTGCAAATTCAGAGTGGTGCATCATCACCCTTATTTATAATCAAGAGGGAGTTAGCCCAAACATTGAAAAAATTTCCTGAATTCCAAAGGTGAACTGATAGATTCTGAGCACCGTGGCAGCATTTGATTCAGAATGGCACCCAGAAGCCCAAGCAAAGCTGAAGGGATTGGTTGGAATCATACACAAAGAAAGAAGCTTGTGGTTGGAGACCAATTTTGAACATTACCAAGACACTCTTCACACGAGTTCCCCAAAGTGTGTTCTCAGCCCAATTAATTTCAGCTGTTTGACCAGTGGCCATCTTTCCAATATATGTTCAGATAGAAGTGAAGGTGTATGCTGATGATCGTATATTACTCATTACCATTCATTACTCCTCAGATATTGTGTGGCTTTGTACGTGTATACAATGTTCAGTCTTGCAACGATAAGTGCCAAATATCAGGCAATGACCATTTCACACATGAAAGAAACCCAATACCCTGCCTCGATATTTAAGTGCATTACTTTCCTTGGACACTCCAACATCAAAATCTTGGGAGTTACCATCAACCAGAAACCAAATTCAATGAAAAATGTCAATATTATAGTAATGTGGCAACATGCAAGGTATGAGTGACTTCCCTTGATAATAAAGTAACATTTAACAAAGTATTACATAAAAGTGCCCTTACAAAATCAACTGTCTTCATGAGTAGATCAGAAGCTCAAACTTTGGATGGGTAACTCACTTCTCGATTTCACAAATGCTGTCTACCATCTACCAGTCACAACTGTAATGGAGTAATCTTCCTTTGCTTGGACGAGTCTCCCAACAACACTTGAGAATCTCAACATCATCCAAGACAAAGCAATCTGCTTTATCAGTGTTTGATCTACCACCTTGAACTCTATAACTGATGCACAGTAGCAACAGTGCATACCATCACAAGATGCACTGCAGAAACTCAACCAACTTCCTTCGACAACCTCTTCCAAAATCTTGCCCTCTAGCACATGGAAGGACTAGGGCAACAGTTGCAGAGGAACATATTATCTGCAAGAGTCACTCCAAGGCAGACACCATTAAACTTTAACCTATATCACTGTTATTTTACTGTTGCTGGAAGTCCATTCCATACAGCATTATTGTGGACCTACACCAGATAGACTGCAGTGTTTTAAGAAGGAGGCTCACCATCACTTTATCAAGGAAAATGTGGGATGGACAATAATTATTGGGCTTGCCAATGATACCTACATCTCAAATTTCATTACCTTAAAAATGTACTCCCCTTACCACTAACACATAGTGGATACAATGTGTACCAATGAGAATTTGTACAACAACTCAGCAACAACCTTCTAATCTCATGACTGCCACCAGCTACAAGGCCAAAACCAGTAAATGTATGGGAGCAGCACAATACACAAGTTCTCATTCATGATCCTGAATTTGAAAATACATTATTATTCTTTCACACTCAATACCATGAAACTCAATCCATAAAAATATTGGAGGTGTACTTATCCCCCACAGACTGCAGGGATACAGGGAGGTGGCACGTCAGACCTATCTCAAGAGCAACTAGGATCGAGAAATATCAGCAACATTTATATCCCAAGAATACAAAACATAAGAATGCAAGAAATGTATGCCACTTGGTCCATCAAGCCCGCTCTGCCATTCTATAAGATTATGGTTGATCTTTTTGTGGGTTCAGCTCCAATTACTCACCATAACCCTTAATTCCCTGACTTTTCAAAAGTCTATTTTTGCCCTAGAAACATTCAACAAGGTAGCCTCAACTGCTTTATTGGGCAGGGAATTCCACAATTCACAACCCTTTGGGTGAAGTTCCTTCTCAACTCAGTCCTAAATCTACTCCTCGTTATTTTGAGGCTTTGCCCCCTAGTTCTAATGGAAACAACCTTCCTGTTTCTATCTTATCTATTCTCTTCATAATTTTACGTGTTTCTATTAAGATCCCAGCATCATTCTTCTCCAATTCAATGAGCGTAGTCCTAATCAACTCAATCTCTCCTCATAAGTCAACCCCCTCAGCTCCAGAATCAACCTAGAGAATTTCCTCTGCACCCCCTCCAGTACCAGTACATCCTTTCTTACATAAGGAGACAAAAACTGTATGCAGTACTCCAGGTGTGGCCTCACCAGCATTCGATACAGTTGCAGCATAACCCCCCACCCCCTGTTTTTAAATGCCATCCCTCTTGCAATGAAGGACAATATTCCTTTTGCCTTCTTAATTACCTGCTGCACCTTCAAACCAATTTCATCCAGGTCCTTCTGCAGAGCAGCACACTGCAATTTTTCACCCATTTAAATAATAATAAAACGGCAATATTTCTATCCCAAGGACAAACATAACGAACTTAGCATATACAACATCTAAAACCTATCTACTTTTCATACTAAATTTCAAGTAATGATAGGAATGTCATATTGTATTATTCCATCACTGATATCTTTCAAACAATAAACATCACACAGTGCGAGTGGTCCCTGGTATTACCATGACTCTGGCAGTAGCGGGACAGGTGTTTAAGATCTGAAGAAATTCCTTGCTAAGACCAGGGAATTGATTGGTTTGTAAACAATTTTTTTTTGCTTCAACCCAGTACCACCACCCATTCTCTGACAGGATTAAATTTAATCCTACCTATTTAACAACTCTGTCACTAAACATGCAATATCATGGTTCCCAGAAAATCAGTTACTTGGCTTTAGTTTTCTTATCTCCAGCTGAATATTACACACACCCTCCATGCTGGCTTACTGAACTTCACTCTAAACAAAGTTCTAAATTCTAACAAATGTTCTTTGTTCCAAAATTAATCGCAGCTCGTATCTCATCCATTACCTTTTGCTTTGCCAGGCTTAATTGGCTGCCTGCCCTTCAATGCATTTCATTCAAATCATCACACTTGCTTTATTAGTCTCTCCCTGGGCCTGCACTCCAGACCTCTGCAGGCACCTCCAGCACTATATTCCTGTCACTTCTGTCTTCTGACTCTCACATTCCTTCCTGCTAAATGTGATTACAGAACTTTTAACCTTTTGAGCAAACTCACTGGAAGTCACTTCTGAAATCGTCACCTTGCTACTTCTTTCTAAACATTTTTGCGCCTTTTCATGCTACAGAGTTAGGGGTCCGTTGGCTGCATGGCTGGTCTGTGATGCAGAGCGATGCCAACTGCATGGGTTCAATTCCAGCACAGGCTGAGGTTACCGTGATGGATTCTCCTTCTCAACCTCTCCCCTCACCCGAATGTGGTGACCATCAGGTTAAAACATCACCAGTCGTCTCTCCCTGGGACTATGGTGATTTTACCAGAATACAATTATGGCATCAAGGAACCATGGAAAAACTGAAGTCAATGGGAATCAAGGGTAAACTGGCCACTGGTCGGAGTCATGTGCAGAGCAAAAGAAAATAGTTGCAGTTGTTGGAAGTTGGAGTAATCACTACAGGAGTTTCTCAAGATTGTGTCCTAGGCCCCAACTAAATTCAGTTGCTTCACTAGTGACCTTCCCTGCAATATAAAACCAGTAATACTGATGTTCTTTAATGATTTCACAATAATTATAAGCACTCATTATGTGTCTAGCACTGAAGCAGCCATTGAATTACCATTTCAGATTTCCTCACTGTCAACATCCTCATGATTATTGTTGACCTGAAACTGAAGCCTGATATATGGTCCATCAATTGACCAGGTCACAGGCAAGAAATCCTGCAGCAAACACCCAAATCCTGTCCAGCATCTCCAAGACACAAAACAGAAGTACACCGGAAGGGTCTCACTTGCCTGAATGAGTGAAACTCCAACAGCACGAAAGAGGTTTGACACCATCCAGGACGAAGCAGCCCACTGGCCTGATGCTCTATTTACCACCACTAACATTCACTCCTTTCCTCACATATACATTGTGGCAGTATCTGCACCATCTAGAAGGTCCCACAGCAATTTATGAAGTCTCCATCAACAGCACCTTCCATTCACATCACGTCTAACATCTGGAAGGACAGCAGATTCAGGGGACCATTACCACCTTCAAGCAGCATTCCTTCTGAGTTTCTTTCCAGTCTCACAGGAATCTAAAGTCCATGCACAGCATTGACATCCAGAACCTGAAATCGATGCCACAATTAGCGGATGCTAATTGCGTTGCATGGACTCTTTGAATGGCTACACACACAACTTAGGGGAAACATTGTCTGCAAGTTTCCCTCCAAGTCGCATGTCATCTTGATTTGAAACTGCATCGCTGTTTCTACATCGTTACTAAATCAATAACCTACAATCAATGAGATCAATATCCTGGCACTCCCTTCCTAACAATGACACTGGGTATACCTACTCCGACGGACTGCGGTGGTTCAGGATGTTAGCTCACCGCCACCTTCTCAAGGTCAGTTAGGATTGGAGAATAATTGCAGGCCCAACCAGCGACACCCACATTCTGTGAACAATCATGGTGATACATATTTTCTGTCCACTCTTAAAATTTGAATTGTTCATTATTGTCCATTCCCAATGCAAGTCATTAAGTCTAAGCCATCAGTGAACATGAGGCTACAATACCTGCATCTCCTGCCTGAAGGTCACGAGGTCAAATCAAACCTGCGCCAGTGGTATATCATAATGTTTCTGAACAAGTTGATACAAAATACTTATGGCATACATATTTATTAGCCTAGCTGAATAAGAGAGAGGCTAAGAATGAAATTTGTACTTGCTAACGCTAAGTGTACAAACAACTGACAAAGATGATACCAGAAATGTGTTGCTAATATCAATTAGGAAAGAATGAACAGAACAGTAATAATCAAATGGACTTCTGTAAAATCAGAAAAAGTTCTCATGGAGTAAACACTGAGAGACTGGTTCTAATTGTGGGCAAGTGCAAAGATGGAGGCCAGCAATATCAGGAAGTCATGAAGAAATCACAAAGTTAATTCAGAAGTGATGAGAAAGGGAAATTCACTTTCAGAGTGTGGTTGAAGCAAATATTACAGATACATTTAATGGAAAGTTAGACAAGAGGATAAAGGGAACAGAGAAATATGTAGAGACTCAAACAGGAAAGAAATAAGCTGACTGGTCGAGTGGTCTGTTTCAATATTTATATTGGGATTTGGGACTATGTCAGGTTACAGCTCAGACTGGTGTTTGACAAAGAGACAAAGACAAATTCATCATGCTAAATGTCATCAAGTTGTTTTCCTGGACAGGAAGCTACGTTAACGAAAGAGATAAATGACACCTTTCCCAACACTTCTGATGGCCACTCAAATAAAAACTGAATGCTGCAGATGGTTGAAATCTGAAATAAAAATAGAAAGTGGAGAAACTCATAATTTGTGGGGAGAGAAAAACCCGAGTTAATGTTTACATCTAGCATGACTCTTCTTGGAAACGGAAAGGAGCTAAGTGGAAAATGGGACATTGTTCCCCAAGTTTGTGTTGAGCTTTCTTGGAGTTACAGGCCAGGGGTAGAAATATTAGCATGGGCGCAAGTGATTTATTGAAATGGCAAACAGTTTCCACTTTGTCCTCCTCCACCTCTGTTTGAGCTTAAGAAACAATTTTTCAGCTTTCAGTTAAGTCGACATATCGCTCCACAGACTCTGTCAAACTTGTTGAGCCTTTCCAGAAATTTTTGTTCAGCTGCAATTCGTTTATTTTAAACAGCTCCATCCTGTCACAGGACTGGAAGCAATGCCTCAGCGTTCTGAAGTTGTCCCCCCTGCCACATATCTCTAGCTACATGTCAAATAGTCTTACCTTACTCTTCCTATCCCCACTAGCACGTGGCACTGAATGTAACCAAGCAATAATTACATCTAAGGCTTTGCTCTTTAACTTGCTCCTGAACTTCTGAAACAGTGTAGAACTTCAGCTTTTCTTCCTCCTGTGTTGATTCTAATGTAGATGATGACTTTGAGCTTTTTCTCCCTGCTCTGCAACATGCATTGTCTAGATTAGTAATCTAACAGTGACTATCTCATATTGGAGGCAGCAAGAACTGAAGATGCTGGAGTCAGAGACAATACAGTGGGGAGCTGGAGGAACACAGCAGGCCAGGAAGCATCAGGGCAATTGACATTTCGGGTCAGTACCCTTCCTTCGAAATAGAAAGGTCACCGGACCTGAAAGGTTAACTCTGAATTTTTACTTACTTCACTGATGCTGCTCGACCTGCTGAGCTTTTCCAGTAATTTCTCTTTTTGTACCACATGTTGGATCTATATTGACTTAAACATGCTAAACTGTTGAATCCAATGTTTATTCTGCGTACAAATTAAAACAATCCACCTTGGTTAGGAAGACATTGTTTCATTTTATGGCAAAAAGTAATGAGTTTATTAATATCTTCCTTGGTTATAAAGTACAATTTCATAAGCTATATTTTCCAACCACAAATTGGCACCCTGTTATAAAAATAACCTCCTGAAAATAGTAAAAGGAAGGTTTCTGCCCAGATACTTAAACTGTTAGCGTTTAAAAAGATGTTTGTTGCAAGGTTTTTTTTTAAAATGTGATACTTAGTAAACATGTTTTTCCTTAAAAAGCTATAAGCCCCTCTACATGTCATATTCTTTTGTGGCTGAATACCGCCTAGAAAATGTAATTCTTAGCTTATCCTCTCTCATGAATGATGTGAGGCCACAATATAAGCAAAGAAAGGCATCGTATAAATGTAAAAACAGGCAAGTAGAAAGTTCTTCTTCTTCTTGAAGTTTACTTAACGCAAAGGGGAATAAGAAGTTTGGACCTAGCTGCAGAAGCAGTGACAAGATAAGAAAACAGTTGTGTCAAATATTTGAAAGATGGCAGCAATACAGAAATTGACAATAACATTGTGTAGAGTGCCACTCGCTACGATGTGACAAATCTAGCCCTCAATCAATTATCCTCAGTTTTTGTAAAGTTTGGTCAGACAACTAAAAATCTTAAAAACATTAATTGTTAAACCAACACAAACTATAATGTTATGGACCAAACAAAACCCCCTTAAAACATGTCAAGGAGATAGCCTAGCCCTAACTTTCTCTTATTTTCAAGGCAAGCACCAGATATTGCACTCTGGGTGGAATTCAATTGGTCAACAATAGGCTTGAATTAAAACACGCCCTATTTATACACTATGGCTAAAATACAGACAAAATAAAAAAAAGTATTGGCTTCACTGTAACTCTATTGAAATTAACCCTTGGCTAAGGCAAAAATCAATAAAATGGATTGTCTCACATGCAATTCTAGCAGCAGGAAGTACCCCAGCTTTTAGTTGTTACAGAGAGAGGAATAAGAGCTTTCACAGCCAGCTTCAAGATCACAGCAAGTTCTGAAAGCTGAACTAAAAACTGTGGTTCTGTTAGAACTTGACCCCATCCATTCAGATTGCTTCTATCATTCCAACTTCTAAAAAAACACAAGGCCTCACAGGTTTACTTATCGGCTTCAGCAGACTGCTCAGAGCATCAGTCTCAACCTCCATTCATTACAAAACTGCCAGGGCTAAGTGCACCTCTTAAAGCCATAGTATCATAACTATATATAAAATCTCCCATTTTCTTTTATGTATCTCCGACATTTCTTGGAGAAAATATAAAGTATTGAAAAAAAGAAGTTCACTTAACTAGAAGATTCTGTGTGTGAGTATAGTGAGCACAAGATCAATTAAATTGGCAGGTTTGTTAGGAACGACTAAACACATTGCTGTAATTAAAGACAGAACTGCTATTACAAAGCCTATTTTATGGCAACTTTTTGTTTTTGTCAGCCCATAAGAGAACACTGAGTGCACTTATAACTCACCCTAAGTATGGGTTTAAATGATTGCAACCAACTTGTCATTCATGTGCACTCTTGCTGGATTTTTTTGAGAACAAATAATTGAAGGTGGTAATTGAATGTATCACTATTTTTTCATATTGAGCCACGGTGACATTCTGGTAGCTGTTTCTCTACCTTTCTACAAGAATGAACTCATCTTTTTGTATTGATGCCGAAAGACTTGGATTAAATTCAATGAATTTTCTGTCTTGATATAAAGAGTAACTTTGTGAGGCTCTTTTATTCTTGCACAGGTGGTGAAAGTAAAAGTGAAAGATAACACTGTAACATCAAAGGCCATTTCTACAATCTACACTCCAATCTTGAGATGCATTGAGTAGAGCATTACAAATGGATGCCATTAATGTGAGTGAGTGTTCCTTCCATTAAATATACTGTTTGAAAAAAACAGTTTGATGTTTTTAACTGACATTAATAGTTGGACTTATGGTCAACATATACAATGTATGCACAAACAATTCATTCACATCTCTTAAAGCACCATGTTAATTCTGAACAAGGTTCCAATGAAGTCAACAGAAAACATGTTTTTGATTTTGACCAAATAACAATACACAAAAGCTATTTATTTTGTCCTGTTCTTCTAGCCAACAGCGGGTTGACAGGCCAAAGCATATCTACAGGATGTGCATTTGGTATATCATTATTGCTGGACTGTTAATCCAGAGACCCAGATAATGTTCTGGGCACCCAGGTTCAAATCCCACCAGGGAAGACGGTGGAATTTGAATTCAATAAATATCTGGAATTAAGAGTCTAATGATGACCATGAATCCAATGTCAATTGTTAGAAAAAGAACCCATCTGGTTCACTAATGTTCTTTAGGGAAGGAAACTTACCTGGTCTAGCCTCCATGTGACTCCAGACCCACAATAATGTGATTGGCTCTTAACTGCCCTCTGGACAATTAGTTTGGGTAATAAAAACTGCCTGGGCCGCGACATCCTCATCCCATGAATTAATAAAGAATAAATTATCATTTCATTTGCGCTTAATAGTAGTAATGTATGGTCTTTACTTCCTCAACTCCAATATGCTAAGTCCCTGATGACAACTGAAAGGGTGCTACAGGAACAATAACAGGTAGTTATCAACAAAAACACAAAAATATTGACGACTACAGGCTACAGGTCAGAAAGGTGTTAGAGCAACTCTTCAAAGAGAGAACCTTACTCCCCATTGCAACTAAGTAGGATACAAAGGGCCCAGCTTCAAAATCTCCCCTTCCCCCACTGCATCCCTAAACCAGCCCAGTTCGTCCCCTCCCCCCAATGCACCACACAACCAGCCCAGCTCTTCCCCTCCACCCACTGCATCCCAAAACCAGTCCAGCCTGTCTCTGCCTCCCTAACCTGTTCTTCCTCCCACCCCAAGCCGCACCTCCATCTCCTACCTACTAACCTCATCCCACCTCCTTGACTTGTCCGTCTTCCCTGGACTGACCTATCCCCTCCCTACCTCCCCACCTATACTCTCCTCTCCACCTATCTTCTTTTCTCTCCATCTTCGGTCCGCCTCCCCCTCTCTCCCTATTTATTCCAGAACCCTCACCCCATCCCCCTCTCTGATGAAGGGTCTAGGCCCGAAACGTCAGCTTTTGTGCTCCTGAGATGCTGCTTGGCCTGCTGTGTTCATCCAGCCTCACATTTTATTATCTAGGATACAAAGGGCTAGTTGGTGCTCAGGAAGCAGTTTTCAATTGTATTGTGGGTAGAAAATTCACCAAAATTATATTTTTAAAAAAGTGAGTCTACAAATTTTAAGACTCATGATAATTATACAGTTTATTTTTAATTTCCTTAGCTTCTCATTGCTTAGGTTTACCATAAGACACACGAGATGAAGTACATAAACAAATTGCACATTTTCCATGTGGCTTAAAATACATTGCAGAAGGGTTGTTGGTTTGCAAATTTCTTTACAATCAGTTCCTGTGACACTTGTAACTACGAGAAATCTACACACTCATGTATTAGGGTCTACTTCAAGTAATCCTTATAAATGCATGACTAATTCAAGACCGAGTGACTTGATTTTGCAACAGCCATTGAGTAATCTTCATTGCTCACTGAGCAATCATTTGAGGCACATTTCAAATTGAAAAATCTTAACTTAGCTCCTCACATGACTGTTCGTTCAAAGGTGTAACTCATGCTGAATTCTGCAGGAGTAAATAGAATGCATAAGTTTGAGATATTTATGAGGATACGGGATTAAAGAAGAGCAGCAGTCATAGAATAAGTTAATTGGTGAAGAATTCCAAATGTCTCACATTCCAGAGAGTTCATTTTTATCTCTCACTTATGACAATATCGATGGAATCTCACCAGAAAGTAATGAATTATCACTATATATTTGACAATTGCAATTAGTATCCTATGGTTGATTTTAACTTGTGGCACACTTGAGGACGGCAGAACTTCAGACCAGGGTAGAAACCTTTTGGGGACAGCTGTGTACAAAGACAATAAAAAGCTTTCATAGGAAATAAAAGAGTAGCTAAAGTGACTGCTTGTGAGTCTGTTAGAGGAATTAGAAATGGAAGACAAGAAAATGGCAGAGGCTTTGAATAACTATTTTGTGCCAGGATTCACAACAGAAGACACAGAAAATGCTTCAAGAATGATATACAGGCATGAGGAAAGAGAGAGGGACTTTCAAGATTCACAAGAGAAAGGTTCCAAAGAAAATTAGTGGCACTAAACCTTAACATATCTACCAAGTCTGATGATTTCTATCTTAGGGTCTTGAAAGAAATGGCTGCCAAGATAATGGATGTATTGGTTGTCATCTTCCAAAATTCTCTAGATTCTGGAAAGTTTCCAGCAGGTTTTAAAAAAATCATAATTGAAAACAAAAGGGAACAGAAATCAAATAATTACAGACAAGTTGGTCTAACCTCTGTCACTGGACAAATGCTTGACTTGATCATCAAGTAGTAAAAGGGTCTTTAAAAATCACAATACAAATGGGCAATGTAACATGGATCTGTCAAAGAGAGGACGCATTTGTAAAAAAAATTAGAATTCTTTGAAGATATAACAAACAGACAATAAAATGATACTGTTAGATGCTGTGCACTTGGATTTTCAGAAGGCATTTAATAAGATGTTATATTAAAGATTGTTGCACAAGATAAAAGCTCATGCTGTTGGTATTGGTAGATTAGCAAAGATTGAGGGTTGGCAAACTATATAGAAAACAGAGTCCAGATAATGATCACTTCCAATTTGGTTAACAAGTGGAGTACCACAGGGCTCGGTGCTGGAGCTCAAGTATTTATGATCGATATTCACAACTTCAAAAAAGGGACTAACTGTATTGGAACCAAATTTGACGATACAAACATAGAACAAAGAACAGTACAGTACAGTACAGGTCCTTCAGCCCACGATGTTGTGCTGAAATTTTACCCCAATCCTAAGGTCTATCAAACCTCCACCCCTACCTTATACCATCATCCATATGCCTATCTAATAGCCGCTTAAATGCCCCTAATGAGGCCGGCTCCACTACCCTCTCCGGCAATGCATTCCATGGCGCTACCACTCTCTGAGGAAAGAGCCTATCTCTGCCATCCCCCCTATATCTACCTCCACTCACTTTAAAACTATGCCCCCTCGTAATAGCTACCTCCACCCAAGGAAATGGTCTCTGGCTGCCTACTCTATCTATACCTCTGATCATTTTGTACACCTCTGTCAAGTCACCTCTCATCCTTCGTCATTCTAAAGAGAAAAGCCCTAGCTGTCTCAATCTTTCCTCGTAAGACCTTCCCTCCATCCCAGGCAACATCTTGGTAAATCTCCTCTGCACCTTTTCCAACGCCTCCGCATCTTTCCTGTAATGAGGTGACCAGAACAGGATACAATACTCCAGATGCAGCCGAACCAGATTTTCGTATAGCTGCTGCATAACTTCACGGCTCTTCAACTCAATTCCACCATTAATGAAAGCTAGCACACCATATGCCTTCTTAACAACTCTATCTACCTGGGTGGTAGCTTTCAAGGAACTGTGAACAGGAACCCCAAGATCCCTCTGCTCCTCCACACTGTCAAAATCTTGGCGTTAACCATGTATTTAGCTTTCAAGTTTGTCCTTCCAAAATGAAGCACCTCACACTTTCCAAGGTCAAACTCCATCTACCACTTCTCAGCCCAGCTCTGGATCCTATCAATGTCCCCTTGTAACCTGGAACAGCCCTCTGCACTGTCCACAATGCGACCCACCTTCATATCATCCGCAAACTTACTAATCCACCCTTCCACTCCTACATCCGAATCATTTACAGAAGTCACAAATAGAAGAGGACCCAGCGTAGATCCTTGTGGTGCACCACTTGTAACTAAGCACCATGTTGAATATTTTCCGTCCATTACCACCCTTTGTCTTTTAAGGGTCAGCCAATTCTGAATCCAATCTGCCACATTTGCCCCTATCCCATGCTTCCTTACCTTCTGCCTGAGCCTACCATGGTGAACCTTACCAAACGCCTTAATTAAATCCATGTATACCACATCCACTGCTCTGCCGTCATCCACGTTTGGTCCCCTCTTCAAAGGATTCAATAAGGTTTGTGACACATGATCTACCCCTCACAAATTCATGCTGCCTATCACAAATAAAACTGTGCCTTTCCATGTGATCATAAATCCTCTCTCTTAGAGCCCTTTCCAATAATTTTCCCACCACTGATGTAAGACTAACTACCCAAAGATAGGTAAGAAAGTAAATTACAAAGACTCTGTGAAGGGAAAGGTAATTTAAGTGAATATGCAAAATTTTGGCAAATGGAACATTATGGAAAAATGTGAGATTGCACATTTTGGCAGGAAGGATAGAAAAAAAACCAAAGAATACTACAGTGTAGAGGGACTTGAATATCCTTGTATTTGAATCATCGAATATTTTGATGCAGGTACAGCAAGAAAACGGAATGTTTGTCTTTATTGCAAAGGCGATAACGTTTAAAAGTAGAAATTATGCAACTCAGGAGACATCAGCAAAACAGACTACCAAACAATGAAGCCAGAGGGGTTACAACACATCCTGATTGCATGGACTCCAAGGGTCATGAGCCAGGGGGCTTCCCCTCAGACTCACTGTCTCACCACCAGGCACACCAACAAATAGACTTGTCCAAGAACAACGATAGAAATCAAAATATTTAGTTGACAATACTACCCACTCCATCTACTCCTCCCAAGAATTCCTCAACACTATCAAGATGGCAGGATAGAAGACGACAAGATGATGGTATCTTTTGATGTATCAGCATTATTTACATCTGTAAATACTGACTTAGCCAAAGACACAATTGGCACACTACTCGACAAATCAAGTCGGCGGGCATCCCAGGACACCAACAACAACAATAAAGACACCACCGTGAAACCACTAGAGACAGTAGGAACAGCCGATGCTGGAGTCTGAGATTACAAGGTATGGAGCTGGACGAACACAGCATCAGAGGAGCAGGAAAGTTGACATCTTGGGTCGGGACCCTTCTCCAGAAGGGTTCCGACCTGAAACATCAGCTTTCCTGCTCCTTTGATGCTGCCTGGCCTGCTGTGTTCTTTCAGCTCTGCACCTTGTTACCATGAAACTACTAGATTTGTGCCTCACAACCCACTTCATTTCAACAGCGGCATATACAAACAAATCAACGGAACACCAATGGGATCCCCAATATCAGCGTAGATTGTAGAAGCAGTAATGCAAAGCTTAGAACACTCCCCAATACACAACCCAAACTTTGGGTCTGATATGTAGAAGACACCTACGTGATTATCAAATGCACAAAACTAGAAGTAACTCACCAGCGCATAAACATCCTCACTGGGATAAAATTCACAAAAGAAGAGGAGAACAACCACCTTCCTGGGCATAATGGTAAAATGCACAAACAACAGGCAACTCCAGACTAGCATACACAGAAAGATCACACACATATGGACCAGATACTCAATTACACCGGCAACCACCCCAACACCCACAAACGGAGCTGCATCAGGACACTATTTAAATGAGCCACAACTCATTGCAGCAACCCGGAACTACGCAAATCAGGACAGGAGCACATATATGGAGTGTTCAAAAGGAATGGATACCTGAAACGCACAATCCACTGTTACCTCCGAGACATACCACAGCAGGAAGACACAACACATCTAGATTCACTAATCACTCTACGTACTCTTATGTATATTTCAGAGATGTTCACAAGACTACTCAACCCCTTTGGTATCAGGGTAGTCCACAAACCAACAACCACCCTACGACAGCTACCGGTGAACATAAAGGATCCCATATCCAAAACCAGCAAAACTGGTGTAATGTGCAAAGTACCATGCAAGGACTGTGAGAAACACTATACAGGCCAAACTGGAGGAAAACTGATGATACGAACACTAACCAGGCACCAAGAGACACAACCAATTCTCACTTCTAAGGTTCACTGGACCCAAAACGTGAACTCTGATGTTTTCTTCACAGATGCTGCCAGACCTGCTGAGCTATTCCAGCAACTTTTGTTTTTGTTACCAATTCTCACTTGTCTCACTACACATGGGCAAAGAGGGACACAAATTTGACTGGGACAGCACACGCATAATCGCACAAGCCAAACAGAGACACGCCACATACCAGGGAATTCCTGGAAGCCTAGTAATCCAACCAGAACTCCATCACCAACACTTTGAATTAGACCCTATGTGTACAAACCACTGAGAAACAGGACTGGAAATGGTATCATACACCCCAACAAACTGAGGCATATAAATAGCAAACCAGACAGAACGCCAATGTTTCACTGTAGGTGCACTGACCATGTTATCGAGCAGGGCGACGAAACGTTTGCAACCAAACCCACTGGCTCAGTGAGCACGTCTTTAACCTCATCCACAAACCAAGCTACCAATCTTTTTGAAAAATTTAAATCTTATACCACGAATCCAAGGAACTGCTGAGGAGATACAACCAGTTGAGGCCAATGTGTAGCAATCAATCAACAATGCCAAAACAGAGTGGTGCTCAGTATGAAGCAAGAATACAATGAAGACATTTGGCAGTCCATACCAGCTTAACGTGCACCATTTGCAGGTATTTTGTTTATTCGTGAACAGGATGGGGATGTCACTGACTAGGCAGCATTTACTGCCTGAACATAATTGCCCAGGGGGCAATTAAGAGTCAGCCACATCGCTATGGGTCTGAAGTCACATGTAGGCCAGACTGGGTAAGGATGGCAGATTCCTTCCCTAAAGGAAGGACATTAATGGACCAGATGAGTTTTTAAGACAATCGGTAACGGATTCTTGGTCATCATTAGATTCTTAATTCCAGATATTTTTATTGAATTCAAATTCCACCATGTGCCGTGGTAGAATTCAACCCAGGTCCCCAGAGAGTTATCTAGGTCTCTGGATGAACAGTCCAGTGAATATACCACTAGGCCATCACCTACCCTGTTGAAAGGGTCAAAGCATTTAAATTCAACCACCTTCAAGTTCTAAATTACTGCTCACAATTTTTTTTACTTTTCTAAGTGCAGGAATAAAGCAAAACAACTGAATAAGGACGGTCCCCCAATACCATATGTTCAGATGATCCTCAGGTTTTACAACAGTTTATGGGTGTATTATTGACGTGTACTTATTTCTCTGATTTGCCTGACAAAGAATATTAAACATCGATATCAGTAGAACAAATGATTTTTAAAACTAATGTAATAGTTACCACTTACATGCCGAGGTGCACAAAGTAATTTTATTGAAATTGGTCACCACTGCAATATGTATGCATTGACTCAGACATTGTGCTTGTTCATTGAGCTCTTGTAACGTCAGATTTAGCTGCTGAAAACATTTAGTTATGATGCAGTTAACTGTACAAGAATATAACTTACTTTCAGAAACTGGTTTCTGAAGCAAGTTTATTGTTTTAATTTTAAACTTTGGAGAGCAAAGAACAGTTAAAAGTGCTCTCTGATTGCAACACAGCGTGGAAGATAAATTAGCCTGATCCAAAGAATTCTTCTTCCAGCTTGTTGGCAAATTTCCATTGAAGTAATTGTTTGTGAAAGAATCTTTAGCAAGTATTTGCATTCGACTTAAGTGTAACTGCAAGTGAAAAGGAACTGAAATTTGAATTCAACACCATGTGAAAACTTTATTACGCAACTAAATTTATTTAAATTACTATTAAAAATTCTAGACACCAGAATTAGTGTTCAATCTACATTTGCAAAATAACATTTACAATGGCATTCTGCCGATTTTCCATAATTAAACAGTCTCAATTTATATAGAATGCAAACAGTCAGAAGGACCCAGAGAGTTGCACACTGTTTAAAACAAAATCCTATTTTCTTCTTACGCGTGAAAGCAGTGACTCATATTTGGGTACAGTTCCAGAACCATAAGCAATCTTCCAGTACCTCACCCAAACAGACATATTTCGTGCCAAAGCACAATGAAACATTTACAGTTTTTAAACTTATAAATGGTAATACTTGATCAAGCTTAAGATAAAACTTGTCATCATCAAGTATCAATGTTTGAGAAATGTGGCAACCTGATTCTCTCTGCCTCCTCCAACCCCTTGATCTCCTTCACTTGCCTCACGATTACATTTGTGTAAAACCAGAAAATGTGTGACCAACATCAAATTACTCATGAACTTCTGCTACCACGGATGGAATCAATCAATAACTGTTTCAGTTGTGTTCTCATTACAATACAATATATCAACAAAAAGGGAACTGAAAATTAATCAGTTTACTCCAGCAGTTTATTTTGGCAGAGGCTATGATTTAGATAACGTGCTTTTTTATTCTATCTGACACAAGAGACAATTTCACAACTTCCCACCTTGTACCATCATGCCCATTTGCAAGAACTTTGCTTGCTCACTATCCTTGCGTGGCTTCTTAGATCCTTTTCACAACTTATATTCCCATCGATCTTTGTGTCATCAGCAAATGTAACAACCATACCTTCAGTACCTTATCCCAGTCTTTTCTACAAATTGTAGAAATTGAGGCCTCAACACAGATCCCCGTGGACCTCTCAACACGTCAAACTAACCATGACCAGTGACTAAAATGACCCATTTATTCCTATTGTCTGTTTTCTGTCAGCTGGTTAATCTACCCATGAAAATGTTAGTCCTGTTATGAGCTTTTATTTTCAGCAATAACCTTTGATGTGTCACCTTATCATAAGGCTTCTGGAAGTCAAAGTACACTATATTCACTAGTTTCCCTCGATCCTCAGCACATGTAACTTCCTTTAGGGATGCCAATAAATTGGTTAAATATGATATCTCTTTCATGAAACCATGTCCAGCTGAGGGGTGACCTTACCGAGGTTTATGAAATCACGATGGGCATGGATAGAGTAAATAACCAAGGTCTTTTCTACGGTGTGTAGGAGTCTAAAACTAGAGGGCACAGGTTTAAAGCGAGTGGGAAAGGTTTAAACAGGGCCGAAGGGGCAACTTTTTCCACGCAGAGTGTGCGTATGGAATGAGCTGTCAGAGAAAGTGGTGGAGGCTGGTATAATTACAACATTTAAAAGGCATCTGGATAGGTATATGAATAGGAAGGGTTTAGGGAGATATGGACCAAATATGCTTGCAAATGGGACTAGATTAATTTAGAATATCTGGTTGGCATGGACTAGTTGGACCCAAAGGGTCTGTTTCCAAACTATACAGCTCTATGACTCTGTGTCAGCTCTGGCTTATTGCCTTGAATTTTTTTAAGTTCCCTGGTACAACATCTTTAATAACAGTTTCTAACCACTTCTCTACAACTGATATTGAGCTAACTGGTTTGCAGTATTCTGGTTTCCCCCTCCCTTCCTTTTTGAATAATTCACTTACCTTTGCTATTTTTCCAATTGAATGGAGCTTTCTTTAACTCGAGGAAATTTTAGAAAATGAACATATCAACTTTCTTATTTCTTATCTTTATTAAGGGCCTATGATGAAGTCCATCAGGATTTGGTAGTTGTCAATTTGTACTTCCAGCAGCTTGCTCAGTACCATGTCCCTGATGATTGCAATTCTTCTCATTCCTTTGTCACATCCCTTTCCTGATTTAGTTACATCTACAATATTACTTGTATCCTTTCCAGAAATGCAAAATACCCGTTCAATTTTTTTGTTCTTTATTTTTTGCATGAATTCTCCAGACTCACCTTCGAGAGGACCAACTTGCACTTCATTCACTTATGCCTTTGGAAATATCTACACAAACCCTAGCTGCTTTCATAATTCTAGATTTGCACCTATTTCCTGGCAAAATTCCCTTTTTGTCATTTGTTACAATCTTCTGACTACTCCTCATCTTTGCACAAAGACTTTGCATAAAGTTTGATATTAATGTTCAGACTTTGTAGTTGGCCATTGATTCTCTCCTTTGAATTTTTCTCTCTGTTTGTCACGAAACTGAACGTTCTGAAATCATCTCAAATGCCTGCCATTGCATTTCTACTGACCTATCAGAGTCATAGAGCTGTACAGCATTGCAGAGGTAATGGCCTAGTGGTATAATCATTGGTCTAATAGTGGTATAATTCATAGACCCAAATAATAGCCTGGGGCCCTGGGTTCAAATCCTGCCATGGCAGATGGTGGAATTTGAATGCAATAAATATGTGGAATTAAGAATCTAATGATGACCATAAATTCATTGTTGGGGGAAAAACCCATCTGGTTCGCTAATGCCCTTTAGAATTGCCATTCACAGGAACTGGGTTGAGTTTTAACTGCCTGCTGGGCAATAAATTCTGACCTAACCAGTAACTGCACTGTGAACAAGTTTAAAAAAAGTGATACATTGTGTTAACTGAAAGGAAAAACTTTTTGCTTAAGTAGATCATTGTGATGCTGAATAAATTCATCAACTTTCACGAGCAAATTATTTTACAAGATGTATTTACAGCAGCTTCAACATGTTTCCTTATATTAAAATTCATTTTCAATGGAAACTTGAGAGACTCTACACTTCATATTGCCTTAATACCCAAAATGAACATGACTTAAACATCTGAAATTAACAACTTTTGAAAGCTCAGACGTAAAAAATGCAAATATGTTATGTGCAAGTATAAATCTCACAGAAATATTTGAAAGCACTCTTTGGCATTAGAGACCATCTTATAAATAGATTAAAGTAAAACACCTTTGTAAGGCAAGTACAAGTTTTACAGTGAGCTGTGGATTTGATGTTCTGGCTTGTGGCGGGGTGAATGAAGAGATTGTTACCCCAAAAGTAGTTTGGGAGAACGGTTGGCTGGTATTGGCATTGTCATGCTGGGATGTGATCCTCACACAGCACAAAAAATATGCAGAGATAATGGGAACTGCAGATGCTAGAGAATCCGAGACAACGAAGTGTGGAGCTTGATGAATACAGTAGGCTGAGCAGCATCTTAGCAGCACAAAAGCTGACATTTTGGACCTAGACCCTTCAACAGAAAAGCTTTTCTGATGGAGGGTCTAGGCCCGAAACGTCAGCTGTTGTGCTCCTTAAGATGTTGCTCGGCCCGCTGTATTCATCCAGCTCCACACTTTGTTATCACAAAAAATATGCATATCATGCAAGATCCTCCTGCCATACTCTAGAAACACAATGTCATTGTTGAATGCTTGTGTGAATGAATGCACTTCTACACTAATTTCCCAGCCTTCAGTTTTTGAAAGACATTTGCTATTTATGGGTTCCCAGATGGAACTGCATCTGACAACAGGCTTCTATTCAGTCAGGTTCATACAATTCATGAGAACGAAGGGAGTAAAGCACACTTTTTGAGTTTCAACATATTCTGATTTCAACGGAACTGCACAGCCTACAGTACAAATTATTAAGTATGTGCTTTTTAAACAAATGTAACATACCAATGTGAACTAACGTCAGTTTTCACAGGATCACCAACTAGCAAATTTTTTTTTATTTTTCATATTGCAGCCCACTCTAATGCTGACAGAATGCCAGCTGAATTATTTTTTGCAAAGACAGCCCACAATGAAATTTTCACTGTTGAAGCCACATTCAATACAAGAGAAACAACAACAGTGGAAATTGGAAGTCACACAGACCTAGAGAGAGAACCAAAGTGTGAAGCTGAACCAGAAGTTAGACTGAAAGAACTCATTCTAACTGGTTGAAGTGGCATCCAGAAAGAGCCATGAAAATGTGTGGTGCTCGCAAAACATTTGGTCAAGAAGTTTGGTAGTGGTAGGGTTAGGTTTGTTCTTATAGATCATGCTTCACCTTCAGACATTCTTGAAGTAGGAGAGATTAGAAAGTTTTGATGAATTGTAGAGTTTAGGATATCAGCAGGCAAGAATAGTGAAGATCTCTTTAAGCTCTCGTTGTCGAAATATTTTTCTCCAATTTGAGATGTTACTGAGTGCTTTGTCCGTTTTGAGTGGCAGAGAGAGAGAGTTTTCTTCCATTCTGTAGTTGCAAATTCATCTCCACATTCTGCTGAAAATAGTTCTTGAAATTCAAGCTTGTTTTGTGTTATGTTTCTTTAAGTGTGTTTTTTTATATTCCATTTCTAGGTATGAAAATGCACATAAAGGTATAAATATAAACAGGGAACAAATATTTCTTTATATCTAACTGGGTTCAATGTCTTTTCCCAATATGTTAATTTCAGTTCACACTGTCTTTATGTCATGTTCGTTTCATGGCTTGGTCACCCTGCAGTCAGGTGACTGCAGTGCCAATTTTAAACCAGTGTTTTTCCTTTCCAAAATTATTTCAATTCATGAAAGACTCAGGTATTAAAATCAGATGATGGAATACAGACCATAGTAGGACACATTTCGTCATTGTTATGACAAAGGTCAAAATCAGCCTTTGTTGGAGAAAGCCTCTCCACAGATTCAATCTAAGATGGGTCACATTCCTTTCATGGCACGGAAACAGAAAGTCAAGAAAGGAGATACCTGCTTAGGAATCAAAACCAGAGGTTAGTTTTATTTGTGAGTCATTTATAAAGTTTGTAAGAAATTTGAATGTTGTGTGGGGTTTATATGAAGGATACAGGAGATGTTGTGCATTCTGTACGTTGGTCAAAAGCCAAGCAAATTAAACTAGCTTCAGAGAGAGCAGGAACGGCAGATGCTGGAGAATCTGAGATAACAAGGTGTAGAGCTGGATGAACACACCAGGCCAAGCAGCATCAGAGGAGCAGGAAGGCTGGCATTTCGGGCCTAGAAAGGTCAGCCTTCCTGATCCTCTATTACTGCTTGGCCTGCTGCGTTCATCGAGCTCTACACCTTGTTATCTCAAATTAAACTAGTTACAGTTTTGCATCATGCTGTGATCCGTACATATATATTTTTATTCTGCTAAAGACATCAAGTAGACTTATTGGTATTTCAGCTTGTGTTGCTTATCGAATGCATGTTTTGCACACAAGGCCAAAGTTACGCAATAATAATGGATAATTATTCAAATAAGCTATCCAAGGAAAATTGAAGGCCGCCAATTCGTTGCACAATTATCCAGGCCAACAGTGAGCCACAAGAGTTCATACTTAGTTTGGGAGTAGAAAATCAACCTATAATTGATTGCTCCTAAAAACCATATTTCAAGTCTGGAAATAACTTTTAAATTCAACATGGATCTCTACATAGGGATGTACCATGAATTTAAATTTGCTAATTGTTTGCAGGGATTATTTCCATACGATGATTCCAGTATAATTTATATAATGGAGAGATTAAACAAAAGGTATTCAAGACCATCCTTTCTCTAGGTCACTAAATGTAATACAAGAAAACTGCACATACAAGTAGAAAGAATCTATGTTGCTTGCTGCTCGGGCAAGTGGTCCCATTCAAAACTGTATTCACGAAACAAGAGAAAAGAATGAAAAATATCTTTTTGCTGTTGGGCACCTTGTTTGGATGTATGTACCTCCAAAATGGAGGTTAACTGCCTCAACTTTCCCAATTGACCACTTCAAAGAGGTCACCATCTTACAACAGTCAGTAACTTCACCTATTGCTCTCTCAAATTCACCTTCACCCAGCTTTTTTACTTATCTTGTTGGAACAGTGCTGTTCAATATCAACAACTTCCTTTTGTCCAGTGTTACTCTCAACTCCTTCAGAACTCCTGCTATTTCTCCATTCTTAAAAACCCTCTTGAAAAATAGTTTTTTATGTCTAAGCAGTTGAATTGCTACAAGTGGGTTAAAAGACATCAGACAACTCATGTCACTAAAGCGATGAGTATCTGCATCTCACCCTGTCAGTATTGGACAATGATACTGTGAAAGATGTGGTTGGGTTTATGATATCAGAACAGGAAACATTTTTGCAAGGAAGGAAAGGTGGATTTTGTATTTATTTAAAAAAGCTTATTTAGCTCAAAAGTCAAGTGGCAGTCCTGTCTGGAAAGTAAGATGCAACAAACTACAAAGATCTTTACTCTTTAAAGTCAATGGAAAGATTTCAGGGAATAGTTACAGATGATTAAAGGATCTAGTTACTTTGACTTGAGGATCTGGTTACCTAATGGAGCAGCTGGTTACAGAAAGCCATCACGCAGGTGGAGGAGCAGATGTCTCTCTAGGGGCTCAGGTACATAATTCTTTCTTGTCACAAGTAGACAGGATGGTTAAGAATGTGTTTAGCATCCTTTCCTTCATTGCTCAGACTTTTGAGTCTAGAAGTTGAGATGTCATGTTGAGGTTGTACAGGATATTGGTGAGGCCTCTTCCAGAGTACTGTGTGTAGTTCTGGTTGCCCTGTTACAGAACGGATATTATTAACTGGAGAGGGTTCAGAAGACATTTACCAAGGTGGTGCTGGGACAGGAGGATGCACGGTATAAAAATATACTGGAAAGGGTGGGACATTTTTCACCGGAGTGAAGGAGGTTGAGGCATGACTTTGTTGAGGTTTATAAAATCATGCAGGGCATAGATAAGGTGAATAACAAGGGTCTTTTCCCTAGGGTGGGGGAGTTCAAAATGTTGGGGCATATTTTTAAGTTGAGAGGAAGAAGATTTAAAAAGGATATAAGGGACAACTTTTTTTTAATACAGAGAGTGGTTCGTGCGCAGAATGAACTGCCAGAGAAAGTGATGGATGCAGGTACAATTACAATGTTTAAAAGACATTTGGATAAGTTCATGAATTGGAAAGGTTTGGTGGGATATGGGCCAATGCAGGCAGGTGGGGCTAGTTTAGTTTTGGGAACATAGTTGGCATGGACTAGTTGGACTGAAGGGTCTGTTTTTATCCTGTATGACTCTATGACTGATCCACTCAGTTAGCCGTTGTTCAGCACAAGTCCAAAGACGATAGCCAACAGAACTCCAAAGGCACACACATTAGTTTGTTTAAAAGTGGCCATGAGGCTGAATCAAACTTGGTTACTTTGAAATCCTGCACAAATGATCAGGGAGGTTGAGCGAGCTTGGTGTCATGAACCAGAACAAACGACACCCCACCCCCGAACACTTTAATAACATATCCTACCCTAACTTTTCCTTATTTGAAAGGCAAATGTAAAGAATCTGTTACCAGTGCAATGCAACTAGTCAAACTAACTAAAGTTGAACGAAACACAATTTATTTAAACGTTGTAGTTAAAATACAACAAAAGAAAGAAGAACTTAGAATTATTAAATCCGATTGGAAAACTCAACAGAATAAATTGATAGAGTAACTATTAGCAATTAACTGTTCTGATATAGTGACATCACACAGGCACGCCCATTAGGAAAAAGGGAAAATTCAGGCACAGATTCTCACATGCAGCTATCTAATTTAGGAGGAAAAAATCTCAAGAGAAAATTCAGACAGAGTGGCAGCCAGGAGAGATGTATTGAAGCTTTTCGACCCCAACAGCTTCCCTTTTAAGCTAAACCAAAAAAATTTAAAAAGACTAGAAAGCATGGTCCGAGAGAACTGGCCACACCCAGGCTGCTCCCAATGTTACAATTTAGAAGAAAATACCCCAAGGGCTCATAAGCTGTTTACTCTCTTAGAGACAGCATCATCACCTCTGCCTTACAACTTCTTCAGAAAAAAAAACTAGGACAAAATAAACCTTGAAAGCCACAGAATTCACATTGGACATTATCAGACACATGTCAATGGTCTGGTTACCATGGTGGATTGGCTGCTTTCCAGGCAGCAAAAGTTTCTATAAATATGTAATTGTAAAAGAATGGCAAAGGTAAACATTGGTCCTTTAGAGGATGAGAAGGTGAATTTAATAACTGGGAATGAGGAAATAGCCTAGACATTAAGCAGTTACTTGATGTAGGTCTGCCCAGTGCAAGACACAAATAACATGCCGAAAACTAACAGCAAGAAGGTTATAGCAGGTGAGGATGTAGAAACTATCATTATCACTAAGGAGGCAGTGCTGGGCAAGCTAATGGGGCTAAAGGTTGACAAGCCTCCTGGCCCTGATGAAATGCATCCCAGGGTACTGATGGGAGGTGATGGGAGAAATAGCAAATGCACCAGTAATTATTTACGAAAATTCACTGGACTCTGGGGTGGTTCCCCCAGATTAGAAAACAGCCAATGCAATGCTACTGTTAAAAAAAGGAAGTAGACAAAAAGCAGGTAATATAGGCGAGTGAGCTTAACTTCAGTAGTAGGGAAAATGCTTGAATATATCATGAAGGAAGAAATAGCAAGACATCTGGATATAAATTGTCCCATTGGGAACACCCAGCATGGGTTCATGAAGGGTAGGTCATGTTTAACTAATTTGGTGGAATTCTTTGAGAACATTATTTGCACAGTGGACAATAGGGAACCTGTGGATGTGGTGTATCTGGATTTCCAGAAGGCATTTGACAAGGTGCCACACCAATGGCTGCTACATAAGATAAAGTTGCACATTATTACAGGTAATGTATTGGCATGGATAGAGGATTGGTTGACCAATAGAAAGCAAAGTTCAGGGGTAAATGTGTGTTTTTCTGATTGGCGGTCAGTGGCTAGTGGTGTGCTTCAGGGATCAGTGTTGGGACTGCAATTGTTTACAATTTACACAGATGATTTGGAGTTGGGACTAAGTGTGGTGTGTCAAAATTTGCAGATGACACTGAGGTGAGTGGTAGAACAAAGTGTGCAGAAGACACTGAAATTGCAGAGGGATATAGACAGTCTAAGTGAGTGGGCAAAGGTCTGGCAGATGGAGTACAATGTCGATAAGTGTGAGGTCATCCATTTTGGTAGGAATAACAGCAAAATGGACTATGTTTTAAATGGTAAAAACGCTGCTGTGCAGAGGGACTTGTGTGTCCTTGTGCATGAATCGCTGAAGGTGGGATTGCAGGTGCAGCAGGTAATTAAAAAGGCAAATGGAATTTTGTCTGCCATTGCTCGAGGGATGGAGTTCAAAAACAGGGAAGCTATGCTGCAGCTGTATAGGGTCCCGGTGAGGCCACACCTAGAGTACTGCGTGCAGTTTTGATCTCCTTACTTGAGAAGAGATGTACTAGCACTGGAGGGGATGCAGAGGAGATTCACTCAGTTGATTCTAGAGTTGAGAGGGTGGGATTATGAGGAGAGACTGAGTAGACTGGGATTATACTCATTGGAATTCAGAAGAGTGAGGGGAGATCTTATAGAAACATAAAAGATTATGAAGGGAATAGATAAGGTGGAGGCAGGGAGGTTGTTTCCACTAGCAGGTGAAACTAGAACCACAGGGCATTGCCTCAAAATAAAGGGAAGCAGATGTAGGACTGAGGTCAGGAGGAACTTCTTCACCCAAAGGGTTGAGAATCTATGGAATTCCCTGCCCAGTGAAGAGGTTGAAGCTACCTCACTCAATGTTTTTAAGACAAGGCTAGATAAATTTTTGACCAGTAAAGGAATTAGGGGTTATGGTGAGTGGGCGGATAAGTGGAGCTGAGTCTCAAAGATCAGCCATGATCTTAATAAGTGGTGGCGCAGGTTCGAGGGGCCAGATGGCCTACTCCTGATCCTAGTTCTTATGTTCTATGTTCTATGTTCTTTGATACAGTCAATGGATGCAGGGAAAGAAGTTATGACAGACTGGGCATTGTTTCATGATAATAAATGGTGGCTTGTTGAAAGGCAGTTATTCAAGAAAGGATTATGTTTCTTGTATTTCAGAACTGTAGCTGACTCTGGAATTAGGTTGGAAAGTTTTGGCTTTTTTAAGGATCTATGTACTCTTGGTATTTGATGTTATGTTAGGGAACAATGTAAACATTAAGGGGTATAGAAAAGTACTCTGTAACTTCACTTTGTTTTGTTTATTTCTGACACATGAGCACTGCTGGCAAACTCTATGTTTACTAGCCACCTCTAATTGCCATTGTGAAGGTGGCAGTGAGCTCATTCCCTGAACCACTGCATTCCATGCCATGTAGGTTCACCCACAGCCCCATTAGAAAAGGAATTCTCAGATGTTGACTCAGTGACAGTGAAGCAATGATGGATTATTTCCAATTCAGGATAGTATGCGACTCAGAGAGAGAGCTTGCAGGTAGTGTTCTCAGATGACTGCTCCCCATGCACTTCAGAATTGTAGATGTTATGGCTTTGGAAAGAGCTATCAACTGAGTCTTAGTGAGTTGCTGCAGTGAATATTATAGATAGAGCATACTGTTGCCACACTGCAGCAGTGGTGGACGGAACAGATGCTTAAGTTGGTGGATAGGGCATTAAAAGACTTTCAGGGATCAGAAGGTGAATTACTTATCACAGAATTCCCAGCCTCAGTTCTAGCCATTGTTATGTTTTCAATCAAAGCAAATTCCCAGTGTGTTGGAGATGAGGAGTTCAGCAATGCAATGCATTTGAACATCACGTGGAGATGGTCAAGTTTCCTTTTGTTGGAACTGGCACATGGGGAATGTAAAATACTATTTGCCTCTTTTCAGGCCAAGCCTGAATATTATCCAGGTCTACACTACTCCACTAACTGAGGTGAATGGTACTGAACTCTACATCAACATTAACAAACAGCCCAATTTCAGACTTGAATATGTAGGGAAGATCCTCTATGAAGCAACTGAAGATGGTTCATTCCAGGTGACTAACCTTTGTAACTCCCACAGTGATGTCTCGGGGGTAGGATAATTGGTCCTCAAAAACCACAACAATTTTCCATTATGAAAACCAAAAGAGCTGCAGATGCTATAAATCAGGAACAAAAGTTGCTGGAAAAGCTCAGCAGGTCTGGCAGCATGTGTGAAGGAGAAAACAGAGTTAACATTTCGGGTCCGATGACCCTTCCTCAGAATTGATGGTGGCTGGGAAAACAGCAGTTTATATGCAGAAAATAGGGAGATGGGTGGGCTAGGGAGTAAATGATAGGATAGAGCCCAAAGAGAGAGAAAGACAGTTGGACAGACAAAGGAGTTGCTAACGATCAGGCTGGGAGGGTGAATATTTGTTAATGGGGACTGCTAGTGACTAACAACAGGGGGTGTGTAGGGCAAGCTATGTGGCAACAAGGCCTGGTGTGTGGGGTAGGGGGCTGGGACATGGGAGAGGTTAGGCCCTAAAATTATTGAACTCAGTATTGAGTCCGGAGGGCTGTAGGGTCCCCAAGCGGAAAATGAAATGTTCCTTCAGCTTGCGCTGGGGGTCACTGGAACACTGTAGCAAGCCAGAGACAGAGATGTTGGCCAGATGTTCCCCAATGTAGAGGAGACCACACGTAGAAATGAAGGGTAGACTGGAGACCGCTTCGCAGAACATCTACGTTCTGCTCATAAAAAAGACCCTGAACTACCTGTTGCCTGTCACTTTAAAGCACCACCCTGCTCCCTGCCCAACATCTCTGTCTCCGGCTTGCTACAGCATTCCAGTGAAGCCCAACGCAAGCTGGAGGGACAACTCCTCATTTTCCACTTGGGGATCCTACAGCTGACGAACTCAATATTGAGTTCAATAATTTTAGGGCCTAAACTCTGCCATGTCATAGAACATTACATCTCAGTACAGGCCCTT
Organism: Stegostoma tigrinum; assembly: GCF_030684315.1. Classification (NCBI taxonomy): domain Eukaryota; kingdom Metazoa; phylum Chordata; class Chondrichthyes; order Orectolobiformes; family Stegostomatidae; genus Stegostoma; species Stegostoma tigrinum. The sequence continues at coordinate 43,533,286 of NC_081360.1, read as the reverse complement.
CGGCCCTCGATGTTGTGCCAACCTGTCATACCGATCTGAAGCCCATCTAACCTACACTATTCCATGTATGTCCATATGCTTATCCAATGATGACTTAAATGTACCTAAAGTTGGCGAATCTATTACTGTTGCAGGCAAAGCGTTCCATTCCCTTACTACTGAGTAAAGAAACTACCTCTGACATCTGTCCTGTATCTTTCACCCCTCAATTTAAAGCTATGCTCCCTCGTGCTCGCCGTCACCATCCTAGGAAAAAGGCTCTCCCTATCCACCCTATCTAACCCTCTGATTATCTTATATGTTTCAATTAAGTCACCTCTCAACCACCTTCTCTCTAATGAAAACAGCCTCAAGTCCCTCAGCCTTTCCTCATAAGACCTTCCCTCCATACCAAGCAACATCCTAGTAAATCGCCTCTGCACCCTTTCCAAAGCTTACACATCCTTCTTATAACGCGGTGACCAGAACTGTACACAATACTCCAAGTGCGGCCGCACCAGAGTTTTGTGCAGCTTCACCATAACCTCTTGGTTCCGGAACACGATCCCTCTATCAATAAAAGCTAAAACACTGCATGCCTTCTTAACAGCCCTGTCAACCTGGGTGGCAACTTTCAAGCCCCTCAACCCACACACCAGGCCTTGTTACCACACAGCCTGCCACTACACACCCCCTGTTGTTAGTCACTGACAGTCCCCATTAACAACTATTCACCCTCCCAGCCTGATCGTTAGCAATTCCTTTTTCTGTCCAACTGTCTTTCGCTCTCTTTGAGCTGTATTCTATCGTTTATTCACCACCCACCTCCCTACTTTCTGCAAATAAACTGACGTTTTCCCAGCCACCATCAATTCTGAGGAAGGGTCATTGGACCCGAAATGTTAACTCTGTTTTCTTCTTCACACATGCTGCCAGATCTGCTGACCTTTTCCAGCAGTGATAATGGGAACTGCAGATGCTGGAGAATCCAAGATAATAAAATGTGAGGCTGGATGAACACAGCAGGCCCAGCAGCATCTCAGGAGCACAAAAGCTGACATTGAACAGGTTAGGGAGGCAGAGACAGGTTGGACTGGTTTTGGGATGCAGTGGGTGGAGCATCTCCCCTTCCCCCACTGCATCCCAAAACCAGCCCAGTTCGTCCCCTCCTCCCACTGCATCCCAAAACCAGTCCAGCCTGTCTCTGCCTCCCTAACCTGTTCTTCCTCTCACCCATCCCTTCCTCCCACCCCAAGCCGCACCTCCATCTCCTACCTACTAACCTCATCCCACCTCCTCGACCTGTCCGTCTTCCCTGGACTGACCTATCCCCTCCCTCCCTCCCCACCTATACTCTCCTCTCCACCTATCTTCTTTTCTCTCCATCTTCGGTCTGCCTCCCCCTCTCTCCCTATTTATTCCAGAACCCTCACCCCATCCCCCTCTCTGAAGAAGGGTCTAGGCCCGAAACGTCAGCTTTTGTGCTGCTGAGATGCTGCTGGGCCTGCTGTGTTCATCCAGCCTCACATTTTATGACCTTTTCCAGCAACTGTTTTTGCTCCTATTTTTCCATTATGTATGTTCAATTTTGTTAGAGATCCTTGATATCACACGTGCTCAAATACTGAGTTTATTTCAAACTCTCCTAATCAGCTCAGGAATTCAGCTCCTTTGTACAGGTTTGGATCAAACCTGTAATGAAGCCTGCAGTCAAGCAGCCCTGGTGCAACTTCAACTGACTGTCAATAAGCACCTTATTTCTTACTAAATGCTGATGATAGTATTGTACGCGACCACGTTCTTCACTTTGCAGATGACCCATGGTGGACACATACGGTAGTAACTGTATCAGTTGGAATTGCCTTGCATTTTGTGGACAGAATGTATCCAGGCAATTCTCCACATTGCCAGGTCGATGGAACATCTTGGCTGATGCAGAGCTAATTCTAGAGCACAAGTCTTCAGAATTATTGCCAGAATGTTTTCAGATTCCTGAAAAAATTATAGATAACTTGGAATACTGAAAGAGTTCTTGTAGGTCACACAGTCATAAAGCTGTACAGCACAGAAACAGACCATTCGGCCCTACACATCCATGGCGACCAGATTTCTTAAACAAATCCAGTCCCGTTTGGCTCACATCCTTCTCAATCTTTCCTCTTCACATACTCATCTAGATGCCTTTTAAACGTTGTAATTATACTATCCTCCACCATTTCCTCTGGCAGCTCATTCCATACATAACCCTCCACATGGAAAAGTTGCCCCTTAAGTCCCTTTTAAATCTTGCCTCTCTCACCTTAAACCTATGCCCTCTAGCTTTGGACTCTAAAACCCTGGGGAAATGACCTTGTCTATTTGCCCTACCCACACCCCTCATGACTTTATAAACTTCTATAAGGTCACCTCTCAGCCTCCAATGCTCCAGAGAAAATAGCCCATCTCGATTCAGCCTCACCTGATAGCTCTAACTCTACAACCCTGGCAACATCCTTGTAAATCTATTCTGAACCCTTTCTAGTTTCACAACGTCCTTCCTATAAGAGAGGACCGTATTGCTATCGCAAGAAATCTGAAATAAAAACAAATGCTGGCTATACAAATGCAGGTCAGACAGCCTTTCAGAGAAAAAAAAACGACATTCAAGAATCAGGTTGAGGTAAGTTCTCATCAGAACAAAGTTAATGTGGAAGTGCCGGTGTTGGACTGGGTTGGACTTGGTCAAAAATCATGTGATAGAAAGATAATCCTCATTTAAGTTGCACATCAGGGCTACGAGGAAGTCCCAATGCCGTTGACTTTGAGAAAATTATCTAAGAAGTTGAAACTTGTGATGGACAATTAGCTGCATTCAGCACCGTTCACATAAGTCCATGAATCTGAATCATTGTCTTTGAAGGATTCCAGCCATTTACCATTATAGATAAGGTTAGTAGAATTAAAACTTGCTCTAATACTTGGATAAGTATTAAACACCCCTGCACCACCTTCCAAAAGCTCACAGGCACCCAGCACCACCTCCAACCCAACCTTCAGATTCCCTCCAAACCCAAAATCACCCAAAACTTTCCAGGCTTAACACCTTCCTGAGCGACAACCCATCCTGAATACTCACATGCTAACATATTTCACAAACCCCAGCCTCGGATTGGCTTCTCACTGACTCCAATTCACCATGGCCCGTAGACCAGTCGGACCTAATCCAACTCTGGCCCCCCTGCCACTGCCCCTGATTCCCCCCTGCTCACCCAAATCAGACCTGCCTTGAAAGTGCCAACTTCTTTCATTGACCCATAGCCCCAAACCTACCCCAACTGCTGACCTATTTAAAGGCCAACCGTTTACCTGCCACCCTGCCCTGAACTGGCACCCTACCACTGGTACACTATTCCCACTCATTCGCCACCCGACCCACTTACACCTTGCCTTATACCCCTCATCCACCTGGCAAGCTAGCCCCTCTGTCTGCTAGCTATCCACCTCCCACCCTATCTACCTCCACACACAAACTCTCACACACCTGACCCAAGCCATCTACATCACTTGGCACCTGTACTCCTGTAATGTCTCTGCATTTTAAATGGGAAAAATCCATAAACCAAGTTCTAGGCACTACTTCTGGATAGAATTAAAAGGTAGGATAGTTAGGCCAAACTGGGTTGTTTAAACCACACATAAAAGTTACATAGAACATAGAAAAGTACGGCACAGTACAGGCCCTTCAGCCCATGATGTTGTGCCATGGAATAATCCTAATCCAAAAAAAACCTAACCTATATTCCCCTCAATTCACCGCTGTCCATGTGCATGTCCAGCAGTCGCTTAAATGTCACTAATGACTCTGCTTCCACGACTACCACTGGAAAACTATTCCATGCGCTCACAACTCTCTGGGTGAAGAACCTTCCTCTGACGTCTCCTCTATACCTTCCTCCTAACTCCTTAAAACTATGACCCCTCGTGGCCGTCAATCCTGCCCTGGGGAAAAGTCTCTGGCTATCGAAGTTCTGGTTACCATGTTATACAAGGGATTTAAAGGCATTGGAGAAGATGCAGAGAAAATTCACCAGGAAACTAATGGAATTGGGTGGGTGTATACATCAAGCAAAGATGAGTAGATGACTGAGATGTGACCAAAGATACATTCAAAATTATGAAAGATTGTGATTAAGTGGACACAGACAAAACTTTTTATCTAGTGGAGAAGAGGCCATCAATGTAAAACAGTCACCAAGAAATCGAAATAAGGAGTTTAGTATACAAATTTAGCAAAAAAAAGTGGTGAGAATGTAGAACCTATTATCAGAGGGAATATTGAAGCAAATAATATTGATAGAGTTAACGAAAAGTTATTCAAAGTCTGAGGCAGATGGGAGTAAATGGACATGACAATGGATTTGGGGGAGTAAAGTGGAATGGAAGCTCAAGTAGGACAAAAGTGACATAAAAACAGAAGCAGAAAGTCATTTGACATTTCAAGCCTCCCCCACCATTCAAAATTATCATGGCTAATCGTCCAATTCAATATCCTGCTTCTGTTCTCTCCCCATATCTTTTGATCCCTTTAGGTCCAAGAATTATATCTACATCTTTCTTGGAGGTCTTCAATATTTTGGCATCAAGAGTTTCTTGTGGCAGAGAATTCAACAGGATTACCATTCTCTGAGTGAAGAAATTCCTCCTCACCTCTGTCTTAAAAGGCATATTCCTTGTTCTTAGACTGTGACCCCTGGGTTCTGGACTCCCTGGTCATCGAGAACATACTTCCAACTACCTGTCTCATCCTGTTTAACACTGGCATGGACTCATCAGAAAGACACCCTTTGGTCCAACTTGTCCATGCTGACCAGGTTTCCTCGGATGAACTAGTCCCACTTGCCAGTGTTTGGCCCAGAACCCTCTAAACCTTTCCTATCCAAGTACCTGCCCAGATGTCTTTTAAATGTTATCATTATACTTACCTCCACTACTTCCTCTGACAGCTCATAATATGCACGTCCCACCCTCTGCGTGAAAAAGGTGCCCCTCAGGTCCCTTTTAAATCTTTCTTCTTGTGTTGGACTCCCCTATCCAGTGGAAATGACCTTGGTCCTTCATTCTATTCATGCTCCTTTTAATTCTGTAAACTTCAATAAGGTCACCCCTCACAGCCTCCTGCGTTCAAGTGAAAACAGTCCCAGCCTATCCAGCCTCTCCTTATAACTCCAAACCTTTGGTCTCGGGAACATCCCTGTTAAGCTTTTTTGCACCCTTTCTGGGTTTAGTAACATCCTTCTAATAGCAGAGCGAGCCGAATTGTGCGGGGTACTCCAAAAGGGGCCTGACCAATATCTTGTACAGCTGTAATATGGCAACCCAACTCTTGTACTCAGTGCTCTGACTGATGAAGGCAAGCATGCCAAACACCTTCTTCACCATCTTGTCTATCTGTGATGCAACTTTCAAAGAACTATGTACCTGCACAGCTCAATCTCTCTGTTGGTCAACACTCCCCAGGGCCCTACCACTAACTGTTGCCCTGATTTGTCTAACCTCCAAAATGCAACATTTTGATTTACCTCAATCATCTGCCTTTCTCAGCCCACTGACCTAATGGATCAAGATCCCGTTGTCCTTTTAGATAACCTTTTCTAATGTCCGCTATACCACCAATTCTGATGTAATCCACAAACTAAATAACCTTACCTCCAATACTCTCGTCCAAATCAATTATATAAATGATGAACAACAGTGAGCCCAGCATCAGTCCTTGCGGCAGATTGCTGGTCACAGGTCTCCAGCCTGAACAACAAAGCATCTACCACCACCCTCTGTCTCTGATTTTATTGCCAATTTTGTATCCAATTGGCTAGCTCACCCTGGATTCTTTCTGATCTAACCTTAATAAAAAGCCTGCCATGCTAAAGATGTAGACAACATCTACTGCTCTGCCTTCATCCATCTTCTTAAGTCACCTCTTTGAAAAACTCAGTCAAGTTTGTGCAACACAATTTCTCACAGACAAAGCCATGATGACTGTCCCTAATCAGCCCTTGCATTTCCAAATGCATGTAGATCCTGTCTCTCAGAATCACCTTAAACAATTGACTTCAGCCCCATGGGTCTGTGTTCCCTGCCTTTTCTTTGCAGCCTTTCTTGAATAATGGCACTAGATCAGCAACCTCCAGTCTTCTAGCACCTCATGCACGGCTGTCAATGAATGTAAATATCTCAGCTAGGGGCCTCACAATTTCTTCTCTAGCTTCCTATAATGTCCTGAGGTACACTTGACCAGGGCCTGGTGATTTATCTACCTTTACGCACTTTCAGACCTTCACCACCACCTCTTCCATAATGTGAACTCTGTTCAAGATATCACCATTTATTTCTCCAAGTTCCCTAACTTCCATGTCCTTCTCCACAGTAAATACTGACATGAAACATTCATTTGAGATCTCACCCATCCTCTGTGCTTCCACACTTAGTTGGCCTTGTTGATCTGTAAAGGACCCTATCCTCTCCCTAGTTACTCTGTTGACCTTAACGTACTTATAGGGTCTCTTTGGATTCTCCTTTATCCTATTTGCCAAAGCTATCTCATCCATTTCTGATTTCCTGATTTCTGTCTATACTCCTCAAGGGGTTCACTTGAACTCAGTTGTCTATACATGATATACACTTCTTTTTTCTTGACCACATCCTCAATATCTCCAGTCATCCAGTGTTCCCTACTACTGCCAACTTTGACTTTCGGACTAACAGGAATATGCTGTCCATGAACTCTCATCTCCCCTTTGAAGCCTCCCATTTGCCTGATGTCCCTTGAACTGTCAACAGCCTCCCCCAGTCAACTTTTGAAAGTTCCTGTCAAATAGCACAAACATTGGCCTTGCCCCAATTTAGAACTTTAACTTGTAGACTAGGCTATCCTTTCTATAACCATTTTAAAACTAATGGAAATATCATCGGCCCCAAAGTGATCTCCCACTCACACCTCAGTCACTGGCCCAGCCTTATTTCCCAAAAGGCGGTCGAGTTGAATAGCCTGTTCTATGCTGTATATCCTGTGTCATCCTCTTCCAGAACATTCTCAAAGCTGTTAAGCAGGGAACAAAATTATTTTAAAATGCCTCCAGTATACTTCACTGTAATTTAATTGATGGTTTGACACTCATTGTCTGGCCTTTTGAACTTTAAACAAAAACAAAGTTTCATTATTGTTTTTAAGAATAGTCACAATCGTTTTCTTCCAGCAGTCAATCTGCTCCTAGCCACAGAGCTAGCACAGTGGACCTACCACAAAGCACAAAGCAAGGATACAACAGCTGCTGCCAGAGTAGGAATATAAGCACAGGAGTGTGCCATTGAGCTTCTCCATCTTATTCTGCCATTTACTGAGGTCAAGGCTGGTCTGCAAACTAACTTCATATGCCCAACTTTACTTCATATTCCTTAACTCCAATGCACAAAATTCCATCAACCGCGGATTTTTAAAGTTAACATTTTATGTATCTTACAAACAGTTTGTTGAAAAGTGTTCTAAACTCTTAGTATTCTTTTCATCTTCATTTCATTCCAAAAGCTTCTCTATACCTTACCCTTCCAGTCCCAGATACCCAAGTAGAAGAATTGTTGTTATCAAGCTATTCATATCTGTTTTCATTAATATCATGTAAACTTTGATCAAATGGCCTTTTACCCTTCTAAATTCCAGGGATACCACTCTACTTTGTTGTCTCCAACCTCAGAACTTAAGAGTCCAGGGTGTAAAAATTCCTATGTGTAGTTGCTGAAGAATTACTCCTATTCCCTTGTATTCTAACCCTTCAGATGTAAGGCCAGCATTGCATTAAATATTTTCGTTATTTTCTCAAAATGTTTAAGGATCCATGATCTGCACCTTTAGTGTTTCAAACTTCCACCACATTTTTCACTTGGTGTGATCCGATACCACGCATATGTTAATGGAATGAAAGTCCTTTTTATTCATACATGTGGTAGGATCATCGTCAGCAGCCTTACATACATTCCAACAATGTCCAGCCTCTCAGAGACGCCAGTGGCAAACAACTTTCCACAATGAAATGGGCAGGTCATTCCACTGAAGAACACAGCTTTTGTCATTTTTTTTCCCTCTGTTGTTGGGCCCAATTCTGAGTATTACATTATTCATCAGTAGTGGTAGCTTGAAATGATCCGATCACATTAAAGGTCAGGGTCCTGGCAACCATAACCACAACAGATAATGGCTGCTCCCATACTAAATCCTACGCCGAAAGGAACATCTTCAGTAAGAGGTGTATTCTGCTGCCCAAGGTAAATCTATTCAGAAATAGTAAAATCTGGGGCCTGTACGTAAGTTCGTTGATGCTGGATGAGGTATGAGTCGGTCTCGGAGATCAAGTGTGCAAGCACATATACTTCAGCCCCTTATCAACATCAAATGTCACATCAGCCAGCGGTTGGGCCCATTGTAATAGCCATTAAGCACAGTATGGTTAGAGTTTAATGTTTTATAGACATCAGCAGCAACAGTATTCTGATTACAGATTTTTGCAAGATGAATCCTGCATGAAATATCACTAAAATAAGCTAATGCAGAAAATGAAACATGATATTCAACGAATAAATCAAACTGCACATGCTATAATTGGTAAATTACAGAATTAAGAATCAAAGCATACAAGCAAAAGGCATGTGGTTTATTTTTTGAGCTGGGTTTACAAAACAACAGATTTTCAGAGAATAGAAATATATGGAATTCATCAAGTGCTTATCCAGAAAAATAAAACTAAAATCAGGGGGTTAATGAGGCTCACACACACTCTCATCATGGCCTCACAAAAGTTTTGGCATTGCAGAATTGTGCACAAAACGGTGCCAGCCATCTGGCTGCCTTGGTAAATGCCAAGATGTACATATATATTAGGAATCCGTTCCAGTATTTGAAAACTGTTTTTTTTGTGCAGAAATTTCAAATTCATGAGATGATTTCATATGACTTGCAGATTCCATGAATTATCAAAGATATCTATGATAACTTGCCCCAGTTCTGGCAGCACAATGCTCCATGAAATTCCAATATCAAACTAGAAACATGGAAACAGAAAGCTGGAGTTGGCCATATGTCCCTTCAAGCATGGTCTACCATTTAATATGATCATGGCTGATCATCCAACTCAGTTCCCTGCTCCCGCTTTCTCCCAAAAGCCTTTAATCCTTTTAGATCTATGAACTATAACTACCTCCTTCTCAAAAATATTCAATGATTCAAACACTCTCTATGGTAGAGAATTCCACAGGCTCATCACTCCCAGATTGAAGACATTTTTTCTCACCTCAGTCTTTAATGGCATATCCTGAGTCCTTAAACTGTGACCTCTAGTTCTGGTCACATCTTTCTTGCGTTTACCCTGGCTATCCCTTTTAGAATTTTACCAGTATCTAGGAGACACCCACCTCATTCTTCTAAACTCTAATGAATATAGTCCTAACTGATTCCATATCTCTTCAAAGGTGAGGCCTGTTAACCCAGGGATAACTCTAGTAAATCTTCACTGCGCTCAGTGCACAGCCATAACATCCTACTTTGGACAAGACAATAACAACTGCATACAGCACTCCAGCTGTTGTCTCACCAAGGCTCTGTATAACTGCAGCAAGACAACCTCCTTCTGTATGTGAATCAACTCACTTTGAAGGCCAACATACTGTTTGCCTCATTCACCATCTGCATGCTGACTTTCAGCAAGGACAACCAAATATCGTTACACATCCCCTTTTCTTAATCTATCACCGTTCAGATAATTATCTGCCTTTTGGCTTTTGCTACCAAACTGGATAACCTCAAATCAATCCACATTGTACAACAGCTGCCAAGCATTTGCCTGCTGCTACAGTGAGGCCACCTTTTCCATTTTGTTTTTGTACCGGACTAAACTTTCGGAATAATGTTAATGGTCTCCTTCACAAGAACACAATAGCTGACAGCTATTATCCCAGAGTATTGACCTTTGAATGTATTTATCTGCAAGACTGGGAGAAGTCATTCCCTAATTCCGGAAACTATTTGTAATAGCAGATACTAATTAAAAGGGGTCTTCTGCGGCTTCCAAATAATGGCAGAAATTATCCCTAAGTAAATAAGGATTTATTTACTTACTCATAATAGTAATTCCAATGAAGCATAACTAAGATTATGTACAGATAAAAATTGCGATTGTATACCATTCTAGATTATTTGCTTTATTAAGGCATTGGTTGCCCAATTGTTAAATATGTGAAGGCTATAAGTAAATCATACTTAAATACTAAGTATTCAATAGGATCCAAAAGAATGACATAGCTTTCAAAATTGGACTGCTTTGAAAAACTTCATTCTTTTGGTTCTCTCTGTGCTGTAATTATTTCAACCGCAAACATCTAATTTGCAGTCTGTAACATACATACTTCTTTTTGGGGAGAAAGAACTAAGCTAGTCACTTTGCAATTTGCTCTTTGAAATTTCTGTTTGAACTGAGGTCAATTTATGGACTAGTACCTAGGAGCAATCAACAAGAGTTCATTTTTTTCAAGCGCAGTATGTGAAGCATGGTAAATTATTTCCTCCAAAATGACTCTTAACAGTATATCAAAAGCCTTTATGAAGAGTTCCTTGGAGTTATTTTGTGAACCTGCACAAACATAATGGAACGTACCTGATAGCATCTAGGTGGAGATGAGAAAGGTTGCCCTTAATCTTATCTCCTTGAAACCCTTAAAACAGCTGCAAAAGTTGCAGGCAGAGATAATTCTCATCTGTGCTAATCTTGCCCTAAGGCATATGCAAAATATGCCTAGCTTGTACAACTAGTTAATAGCCAAGTGAAGTTCAGCAAGATCCAACAAGTACACCCGGTGAAAGAAAATTATAAATTAAAGTTGGAGCTGGTCCAGAGGCAGTGTCTAAATCAATCTGAAGAAAACTTTGTGTTATTCCAACAAACCTGTTCATTTAGACAAAAGGATAAATATTACTGCGCTCAGTACAACAGCAGAGGACGCCTAGGGGTCAGAAGTAAAATATAGCGTCCATCAATCACTTTCTTAGTTTATCATAACTAGCACATCTTTCTGCTATTTTGTTAAATATTGCTTTGTGGTAGGATATTATTGCAAAATTTTTATTTCCAATAATTATTGTTTATGCAATGGTTTGGCATATAGCATACTCAGCTTCACATCATTCAACATCCAAGTAAGTGGACATTTACAAGAGGCCAAAAACTGAGAACTATAAGCTGTTTTCTGTTGGCACAACTCCATGCACTTCTGCTAGCTGAGCAATTTTACATCGAATCTATTATATAAATTTGTTTGTCAGTTTAGCATTTTATCCTGCTGCCAAACTCACATTGTCAGTACTTTTCCTACAATGCACAGGCTACTTAACACACAAACAAACTACAACATCTTAAAAATGCAAGTAACCTATTATTTTCTGCCCAATGTGTAAATTCTTAACATGCAATTTTTATGGAAAAAAAGTTATAAGCTTCATTTAAGTGAATACTCTTGTTTACTGAATAATACATCATGTCAAGCTAATTAATCTGAACAGATTCAGTACATATTGACAACAGGTTACATGTTAAAGTTCAATGATTGTACAACAAGACTAACCTGTAATTAAATGAATGAAAATTACATTTGACAAATAGTAAGTAATTTCATAAAATCAGAAGGCACAAACAGCCATAAAATTGTTCTGTTCCTAAATGTTTTACAATATACTTTAGGATTATGATGCTTTTTATACCAGATATTTGAAGACTTACTTTCAAGTTATTTACAGAACGATTCTAACATTTTAATGATATCACTCAAGTGTCTTTAAAATCTTACATTCAAAGAACACACGGTAGTATCCCTGTGAGTTTATGAATTTAGCTAACTGCTTCACTACTTCTTATGGAAATTTTCAATGGAAACTCTTAACTTTAGCAACATGTCTACCTGAACTAGAGCAAAGTCAGTCAGGATTCTGCAATAAAAAACCAAACAATTTGTATACATAGTTCAAGTGTTACTGTTAAGTTTGCAGTTAGAAACCAGAAATCTATTTTCCACATGGCTTTACTTACCCAACAGCATGTCTCACATTTAACAAGTTCAGCAACAGCATAAGCGATGAAAAGTAGCCTCAAACAGTTTTTAAATAAAGCTGCGGGTTGACTCGATCCGTCTCACAAAGTTTTCACAAGGCACTGATGTGAGACTTCAGAAACATGCTTCTGTTGAATTATACCCTAAGGCAACTGAAATGCTCACCCTCTATTGGTTTTCCTTTAAAGAAACTAACTGAAACAATAGAGTGACTGTCAGCAGTTGCAGCCACCTCACACTGCAAATCCATGAAGCTGCAGAAAACTAGGTCAGTGCACTAAGATTGCTAACTTGAAGTATTAAGATTTGAATACATGGATGGCCTACTCTTGTTTCAATTTAAATCAGTCATACTTTTTTTTCTGCCGCGCACCTCTTGGCTAAGCTTTAGAGCCTGAAAGAATCTAGCCCACCATAAATCAAGTCTCAGGCATTTTTGCACTCTTTGTTCCACTTTGCAGACAAGTGGAAGGGTGGAATATTAAACAGACACGCTAATGCATTTCATTTCATTGACTGTAGAAATAAATTATTTGAAAGGAAATAGATTTTAAAAATGGAGACAAAAACTTTGTTTATAATTTTCTCCATCTTCAGGGCCACAAAAAATACAGAGAAATTACATAACGTTAAATGGATCCTTATTTCATGATGCACTGTGGTTCATAATTTATGTGGCATGAATCATTAAGCAGCAATTGTAAGATTCCATAGTACTTATAGACATTGGTTGAACTATTATGTATGACGTTAATTGCTGTAATCAGATACATTATGCAATCAGAACAAGTTCCTTAAGACTTTACTCATGACAAATATGAAATAATCAGCTCTGGGTTTTAAATAAATGCATACAGTGATATTGCTCACTTGAGCAAACTATTTTCTTTTAAACCCATATTTTGCAGCTGGCAATATCATATTTTCCAAATAATAATGAATGCAGCTCAGTCCAAACAATGATAATTATGCTTCAAGTAATGTAGAAAAAGCCTGTATGCACCCAATTTACAGCCTTAGACTGATTGCTTAACTTAGAATCTGAACTAGTATTAGCCGATGAGGGTTCAAATTGTTGTGCTCCTTGTCCTAATAAGAACATCAAAGTGGTTTTTCAGATAGCAAGACACATACCAGTTAAAACATACCAAATATGAACTAATTTAAAAGACTCCAAATTTAAGTTCAGCAGCTACAGTGGAAGTGAGAAAAACAAATTACATGAAAACTACACTAAAAAAGCTTAGGAATATGGGTTCAAAAAAAGTGAATAAATTAAACAAGCAAAACATGCAAAGTAGACTTTGAATGGATTCTTACAATATTTCAACAGGAAAACTCAGTCAGAATTCGGATGATAATATTACCAGTGGAATGGAAAGCAAACAATAAAAATACTGACTTAATATGTTCTGTAGGTACTTCAAATAGAATATTAGCACACATTCAATATCTAATGCACGTAGTCAAATGCCTCAGATTTTCCGGTCCATGTGGAAAAGGTACTTCATGGATTGATTTAACTTAGAATTAGCCAGTTCCCATGAATCTCAAGCTATGTAACCACAACAATGTTGAAGAGAAAATATATGGTGCACTGCGCATCGTTACGAAAGAATCAACATGGTACAAATGAAGTTTTGCAGGCCTGCACCAAAGTAACTGAGACACAAAATAGCAAGTACAGTAATTAGCCAGAGTTCACAAAGGACCATTGGCAAATTTCTGCACGAAAGATATAATTGGTTGTAAATAGGTCAAAGCAATTATAGTTCTATCAATCAAACATTGTTAACAGGTAAAATTATTCTAATTTTCTTTGGTAATTTGACACAGTACTGACGCAGCAATAAGTAAATCAGCATAAATTTTAATAATGAAGATTTGGTTCGATAAGCCACTTTAACTTCTCTAAATTTTTGGATAAAGTAAGTAGCAGAATTCCTCACACAACAGCTAACAGATTTTCAGCTGAGGAGACTCCTAAAGAAATGAAAAATCACTTGAATCATGGAATTTTAAAAAGAACTTAAGTTATGTAATATCACTTTACCGAAACACACTGAAAGGCACATAGGGCAAACGTATGGATATTTGGTGTTTCAAGTCTTCATGAATAACATGAGTATCAATAATTCACAGTTGTGCAGAAATATCAATGTATAAAACAGTCAAAAACATGACCATAAGACACAGTTGTGGAATTAGCCATTTGGACCATCAAGACCGCTCTGCTATTCAATCGTGGCTGATATATTTTTACGCATCTTGACTTTATTTTAAATACTATTATTATTGATGTTGAAGAGGTGTTTCTAGAGACTTACTGAAATGCTAAACCTGGAAATAAAAATGTTGACTAAGCAGTTAGAAAACTGTTGACAACTCAGGAAAAGATTAGGCATTCTGTTATTTAATTATTTGTTTGTGCAATAGGCTTTGGTCAGGTTCTAATCTGAACTGTATGCATATGTAATATATAATCACTTACATTGGAAGGATGTGGCAGAAATTAAGGAGGTTTCCTTATACATTGGGCAGACATTTCTGCTGTCTCTGTCACCCAGTCTTTGTTTTAGGATTGTCCATGTGATGAGGGTATTGCTGGCTAGGCTAGCATTTATTGTGCATCCTAATTGCTCATGATATGGTGGTTGTGAGCTGCATTCTTGAATTGCTGCAGTTCTTCAGGTGTAGGAAAACCATCTGCGCTGTAAGGAAGGGAGTTCCGGCATTTTAAGACAGTGGCAGCAAACAAACAGTAATCTACCTGTAGTTACAAGTCAGAATGATCGGTGGGAAGAAAAGCAGAATTAACATTTCAAGTTTGATTCTAATGAAATCTGCTTTCTTCCACCAATGCTACTAGACCAGTCGAGTTTCTTCAGCAATTTCTGTTCTTAATCTTCCTTATATCTACTCCAGTTAACACTTCTACCACTCAGAAGGACGAGTTTTGAGGATGCTGTCCAACAAACCTTGGTCAGCTACTGGAGAGCATCTTGTAGATGGTATGCACTATATGTTGGTGGTAAAAGGAGTGAATGCCGAATATCAAGGATGTGGTGCCAATTAAGTGGGCTGATTCATCCTACATTGTACTGAGTTTCTTGAGCGTTGTTGGAGCTGTACCCAATTTGGCAAATAGGGAGAATTCCATCACATACAGTTGTGCCTTGCAGATTGTAAGATAACTTTTGGGGGAAGACGAGATTTCAGTTATCTGCTGCAGACCTCCAACCTCTGGCTTACTCTTGTAGCCACAGTATTTATACTTCTGGTGCTACTGAATCCCTAATTAATTTTAACATTAGGGTGTTGATAGTAGAGCATTAAGAAATGGCAATAGCATTTAATATCAAGGGTCAATTGTTAGATTTGCTTGCATTGGAGATGGTGTGATGGACCAGAACAAACCCACCAGAGTATATGATGGAGTTTGCTAAAACCCTAACTTATATATTTTTTAAAAGGAAAGTGTTAGGCACTGTGTCCCAGACATGATTTGATTGGTCTACCACTAAGCTATCATCAGAATACATTATTCATACAACACTGTTAAATATCAGCAAAAAGAATAATTGACGCAACTTACTTTATTGGAATGCTTAACAAGAAAGTATATATTATTTAACCACTAATCATCAACTGTTCAAATATAGGCAGCATCCCATAAGCATCCCCTTGGCAAAGGCAATTCGGCAACACAATCATAATTTTCACATGCTGTCTTTCTCCAGTCCAGTGGAAAGAAAGCCGAAAGAAAAATAAATCAAAAAGGCAGGTTGTTAAGAGGAACCCTCTCTATCCAAGACTTCATTGTAGCAGTAGCAAACTCAAGCTTTCAACTCCAGCGGCCAGCAAAAACTTTCAACGAACCGAAAGCAAAATTAAAGTTCTTTTGGGTCTATGTGAGCCTGACCCCACCCACTCTCGATTCCTTTGTCTTACATTAAAAAAAAACACCCAGGGAGACCTCAAAGCTGTTTGTCAACTGCTTGTCTGAAGCAGACATTTCAGTACCACTGGGACAAAATTGCTCCTGGAAGAAAAACAGCTCTTAAAACGTACAGTATCATCACAATGGCCATTGCTCAGCACTTGTGTGGCTCCAATAATGCATGCCACGTATCAGCTCAAGCCTGGATACTGCCCAGGTTGTGCTGTATATTCTTCAGTATTGCAGGAGCTGCAAGTGGTGCAAGTGCTGCTTGAGTGATGGAAGGACATTCATATGCAGAATAATCACCAGGCTATAAATGGCCGACTTGGCCACTATACATTCAAAACTATCACAGCATAACAGTTACACAGGAGACTGAACATCCCTCAGTAAACTGGGTTCCACTTTAATCCATTCTAATACTGTATCTTCTCCCTTTCTAGGGCTAAATAGAAACAGCAATATACCAGGAAGCAGGTGGTAAGGCAGATGCTTTGGTGTGTATTCTATAGCTAACATGGGATATTACAAGCCAGACATTACTGTAATAAATCTTAGCTGGTGTTCTGCCAAGTACCCAGACATCATCAGGTAAGGTAGAAGACAATAGTGCTATTTGTTCGGAATTCCAGGCTTGTTTTTCTAGCTGAAATATTGCAAGCGTGATGAAAGTGACACTGAAGAGAATTAACTTTTTATCAGTTGATGTATGCAATTAAATGAAAATAAGCAGTACTATTTCTGTATGAGAACAATCCGTGCCAAATGCAGAGGGAGATTTACTACTCCTTAAATCTGCATGACATACTCACACTGAAGGTGGGCAGCAATAGGTTACTGCTCCATTGTTCGGTTGTATTTGTCGACTACAGATGCTCACTGTGCTTGCTGTTTCTGCAAGAATTAGGACAATGTGGAAGCAGGCCATTCAGCCCATCAAGTCCACAGTGACCCTCCAAACAGCATCCCACACGCCCTAACCCATAACCTCGAAGTTCCCATAACTAATTCACACATCCCTGAATACTACGGGCAATGTTGAATGGTCAACTCACCCAACCTGCACATGTTTGGACTGTGGGAAGAAACCAGAGCACCCGGAGAAAACTCACACAGACGTGGAGAAAGTGTGGAAACTTCACACAGACAATAGCCGGGGGGATGGGACTGAACCCAGATGTCTACCCCTGTGAGGCAGCAGCGCTAACCACTGAGCTACCATACCAACACAGAATGGTGAACCCATGTAGAAAAAGTTAGGAGCTAGAGGTTTAACATGGAGTAAACATTTTAAAGCAGTAAAAATAAAACTGTACCTGATGTAGAAATTTGTCATTGGTGCACAATTCTCAAATAAAATGTGCAATTTTGAAGTTCATGAACTATCTATCTCAAACTACTGGAGTGGAAAGTGGATGAACACAGCAGGCCAAGCAGCATCTCAGGAGCACAAAAGCTGACGTTTCGGGCCTAGGCCCTTCATCAGAGAGGGGAATGGGGAGAGGGAACTGGAATAAATAGGAAGAGAGGGGGAGGCGGGCCAAAGATGGAGAGAAAAGAAGATAGGTGGAGAGGAGAGTATAGGTGGGGAGGTAGGGAGGGGATAGGTCAGTCCGGGGAAGACGGAGAGGTCAAGGAGGCGGGATGAGGTAGTAGGTAGGAAATGGAGGTGTGGCTTGAGGTGGGAGGAAGGGATGGGTGAGAGGAAGAACAGGTTAGGTAAGCGGAGACAGGCTGGGCTGGTTGTGGGATGCAGTGGGGGGAGGGGAGACTTTGAAGCTTGCGAAGTCCGCATTGATACCATCGGGCTGCAGGGACTCATATTCCACTTGGGAACCCTGCAGCCCAATGGTATCAATGTGGGCTTCACAAGCTTCAAAATCTCCCCTTCCTCCACTGCATCCCAAAACCAGCCCAGCCTGTCTCCGCTTCCCTAACCTGTTCTTCCTCTCACCCATCCCTTCCTCCCACCTCAAGCCGCGCCTCCATTTCCTACCTACTACCTCATCCCGCCTCCTTGACCTCTCCGTCTTCCCCGGACTGACCTATCCCCTCCCTATCTCCCCACCTATACTCTCCTCTCCACCTATCTTCTTTTCTCTCCATCTTCGGTTCACCTCCCCCTCTCTCCCTATTTATTCCAGAACCCTCTCCCCATTCCCCTCTCTGATGAAGGGTCGAGGCCCGAAACGTCAGCTTTTGTGGTCTTGAGATGCTGCTTGGCCTGTTGTGTTCATCCAGCTTCACACTTTGTTATTATCGTGAATCAGGGCAACAGTGGACATCTCTCTAATCTGCCTTATGCTCTTTTACTGGCCAATAACCTCAAGCCTCTAGGATCAGACTGACCAAACCCTTCAATTTTCAACTCTCCCCTCTACAGACTCCACTGCAGCCACTCTGCCTAGCCCATTGCCAGATAAAAAGCATTTAACAAAAAGAGGCATTTTTACATTTTAATGAACCTTGACATTTTTCATATTTTGGGTTTACTGACCACTTCAGGTCACCATGCTCCCACCCCATCTCCCCATAAATTTCCAGGCCTGCTGCATTTCAGTCAGATTCTCCGTCACGTCACAGAAGTCGTGACATTTAAACCTCGAGCAGTGGATGTATGGATGGGAGATGGTCTGCAGTCAGATTGCAGCATGCCTCACAGTTCATTTCCAGCTTTTGGGATGAAAAACAGGTAGGGACACCAAAATCTTTGAACTGCAATACATGGATCTTCTGCTTTAGCCATTTAACATGTATCCCCATTCTCCTATGTTTTCATACTCTGGCAAGAGAGAGGATTGAGGGCGATTTTCAGATGGAATTCCAGGGCTCTATACAAAGGAGTGCTTTCAAAATTGTGTGAAATGAAATCTCAAAGCTTATGTGGAAGAAGTGGAAACAATTTAAAATTAAACTGAACTGCTGCAAAAGAAATTATTAGATTTGTATTGTTGCAGTGTCCCTTTGGGTTCATTTCTGTCTTTATTGCTCTATTATAGCAACAAAGGACACTACAGTAATTTTTAATAACACAAATTGAAATTAGAATGACAGAAGATCTAACTTGTGAATATGTTGCCATTTCATTATGATACATACTGTGGAACACAGATCCTTTATGATGAAGTCCCATCTGAATCTCTTCTAATCTTCCCTAATTCAAGCACACAACTAAACTGTTTTCACAACTAAACCGTTTTCACAACTAAACTGCTCTCTCCTTTCAGATGAGGAAACAGAGGAAGCAAAACTGATTTCACAAAACAAGAAGTTAACTATAAATAAAATCACAATTACATATTTCTATGAAGTGGAAATTTTGACGAGCTTTTATTGGACTACAGAGACAATTCTTCAGCAGATTTCTGAAATACTTTTGTTTCCATAAACATTGATCAAATTGCTGCAGGGAATTGGTGAGGAGGGATGGGGTGGGTGAAAACTTGCTAAACTGAACATTGAGCGAGGAAAGTGAATTAGCACATGTCAGTGTAATTAACACCGGATTATTTGAAGGATCTTCAAATTTGAACTTAATTCAGTTCCCTTCATTAGCTGCTTTAACTCAGTCTTCCGAATATACCATTAGCGCTTAATGATTAAGCCATTTGAGGAATAAACAAGTAAAAGCAAGCACAGACACAAGGCTAAGGGTCTAGGCCCGAAACGTCAGCTTTTGTGCTCCTAAAATGCTGCTTGGCCTGCTGTGTTCATCCAGCTCCACACTTTGTTATCTTGGATTCTCCAGCATCTGCAGTTCCCACTATCTCTGATCACAGACACAAGGCTGTCAGGAGATATTCTAATGAATTTTAAAGCGGTTGCTGGAAAGACCATGGTCGTCCTTCATCTGGGCAAGTAAGCAAAAACTAAGTTTGGCTAACTAAGTCCAAGAGCCATTGTATCCAAAAACAGAATAGCCTGCAGCCAAGACTGTAAAGTGTTAGCAATAGATCAAAGTACGTTACACAATCACAGAAGTATTAAAGCACAGAATGATGCCCCATTTGGCCCAGCTTGCCTGCACTGGCTCATTAAATGAGCATCATTACCTATGCCTATCCCTTACTTTGTGCCTTGCACATTAGTTCTATCCCAAAAACATCCAATGCCTTACCAAATATAAAAAAAATCCCACTGAACATGGAAGGTAATCTCTGCAAAATTATTAGTAGCAGTGCGAATAAATTTCAGCAGCTTAATATTGTGGTTAAGTTGGTTTCCCATTTACAATACTGTACAATCAAACATGGAGGACAAAACAATTTTAGTTCAAAGCTGTTGAAGTACTTACAGGAACGAATTGTTGACAATTCTTTTCTCTGAAAATGCCACATTATGGCCTCTTTCAAAAAAGATTCCTGAACTATCCAGATTATAGTTTTCACCACTTCTCAGCAAAATTCTTCTAAAATTACATGGTACGAGAATAACTCCAACTGTACACAGCATAACAGTTTATGTAGCCAACTTATGCTTAGCTCTTTAATTTGATTTTTCCTTCAATTCAAATCACAACCAAATTGTACTGGAGAGAGATGTTGAAACCAGTTACACAGTTTTATTTGCAATACTCAAAACATTTCTGGAAGAACTAACTTACTTTTGAACAGACTTCCAATGTTACCAGCAAACCACATTTCCAATCAATAATTGCTAATCTGCTTTATTTTCTCCACTCAAATCATTTGAATCTCCAACAAGCCTTTCAATTCAAACTTTAAAAGGTGCCTTCTTCCTACTATCAATTATCTTAAATTAAAAAGACATACATTTGGCTTTGCACAAACGCTGTGCTTGAAATAAAGCACTCCCTTTTGACATACTACTGAACTGGAGATTCCCATTTAGAAAAATGTGGAACTGCATCTTGAACTTGTTTTACTTCAAAAACGTATTTTACTTTTCAAGTACATAAAATGATCTAAAATTTTAACTATTATATCAAGTACAATACAATTTCTTTTAATACAGTACATTGGCCTCATTGCACTTGCCCCTAAAGGGTATAATTTCAAATGTTACAATTATATTGTTGTACAGTATTGTGTGCAGTTTTTAGCCCCATATCTCAGGAAGGATGTCCTGGCCCTGGAGCGGGTTCAGAGGAGGTTCACGAGAATGGTCCCTGGAATGGAAAGCTTAACATATGAAGAAGGTTTAAGGACTCTGGGACTATACTCATTGGAGTTTAGAAGGATGAGGGGGGATCTAATTGAAACTTACAGAATACTGAATGGCTTGGACAGAGTGGATGCTGGGAAGATGCTTCCATTGGTACGAGAGACTAGGGCCTGAGGGCACAGCCTTAGAGTAAAGGGAAGACCTTTTAGAATGGAGATAAGGAGAAGCTTCTTCAGCCAGAGAGTGATAAGTCTATGGAATTCACTGTCACAAAAGGCTGTGGAGGCCAAGTCATTGAGCACATTTAAGACTGAGATAGATAGGTTCTTGATTATCAAGGGGATCAAGGGTTACAGGGAGAAAACGGGAGATTGGGGATGAGGAACGTTTCAGCCGTGATTGAATGGTGGAGCAAACCTGATGGGCCGAATGGCCTAATTTCTGCTCCTAGTCTTATGGTCTTATATTTCTTGTTAGATATTCTCTGGATTAGGCCTTTCTTGCCTGGGTGCTTGTTTCAAACTCATGGCGATGAGGTACTCTACCAAATGATGGAGACAATCTGCTCATGGAGCCAGCTAATAGGATCAGCCATTTCATTTTCCCATGGGACATCAGAGATATTCAGCACAGAACATTGGCAAGTGGGACTAATTTGGTTAGAGATCATGGACGAGTAGGACTGAATGGTTTGTTTCCACGCTATATGACTAAATAACTCCACAACATGTGGTCAAAGGTGATTTTCTGTGCTTGTAATTCCCAAAGGGGCAGGTGGGACAGTATTCTGCATGGAAATGACCAGACCCATCTTTTGCAACACTGCAGTCATGGAGAAGACTAGCACATAGTGACAATTGGCACTTACACACTAAGTATCTATATACAGTTTGTTGCAGTTGAATGCAAAGGTGATATTACTTGCGTCACAGCTAGAGACTTCAATACTCTATCTGTGTCATTCTCGTCTAGTTTCAATCCTCACATAACATGATCAATGGCTTGGGTGACCGCAACAGCACAAAAGTGGAGCATGGATGAAATCTCTAACACTTAGAGTGCATCTCTCACTCAATGATCACCTATTTGCTCCGTCTCTGCTTCACCTTAGCTAAATGCTCCATTTAGGCACGATCTCATCCCCTAACTCCTCCAAACTGCATTCAGGAAACTTGACCTGATGATGAAAAGGAGAAAAGATTAGTCAGTCCAGTGCCAAAAACTGTGGCCTCACTCTTGCTGCAAATTTCTTTCAGTCTGGAAATCTCTTCAAACTAGTTGCAGATGCTCCTTGGTTCTTGAGCCACAGTGGACTTAAGCTTCAGACAGCTATATCCCCTATATGGGGGAGTATTTCACCAGGGTGTCTTCAGTACTTCGGCTCATCATCTTTCTAATATCTGGATTCTTCCTTGTGGGTGCAGCAGAAGATGTAAGCGAAAACATAATAACGATATGAGATAACAGTCCTACTTGGCACCAGATTTGGTCAGAAAGCTAACCAATTTTCATCTATTGATTGAATCTGTGCCACTGATGTTCAAGTAGAGTGGATGGATCCAATCACGGATTTCCTTCCCAAAGTCCATTCTGGACAGTGCAGCTATCATAAAGGTGCATGATATTCTGTTAAGATCTTTATCACTGGTCCAATCTGATCCAGGAATCCACGACTGTCTCACACATGCTTGATGCTGTCAGAAAATGTCCGGGTGGGTAAAGAGCAGATCCTGAAGTTTATTCCGTTGGAAATGACTAGGCTGGTTCATTTGCCAATTCTGCTGCGCAATTTATCTTCTCTCACTCTGCTCTTTGTGTAATTAAAAGCCAACTTCTATTTTAGTGGAACAAATGGACTAACATTTATAGAGTGATTTTAACGTGCTCAGGACATCCCAAAATATTTCACAATCCTAAACTTTCGAAATTAATTCAAATACAGCAACCAATTTTTACATCGCAAAGTTGCTTTGACAGAACTGGTTTTAGAAGTGTCTCTTCACTATGTGATGCTTTTTTTTGTGTGAACACTTAAGTTCCCATGAGGTTGCATTTATTAATCAGTCTGAAAACAATCAAACCAGTGCAGCACGTTGAGGGATTTCAAGGGTAGCTATGTCTCACACAAGTTTCAGTTTTGTCAATATTTTGCACTGGTTTAAAAATCATTCTGCTGGAAGTTGGCACTCTCACAAAATTGTCCATATCATATTAATTACCATGGCGATTAGGTGGCTAGAAGCCAAAAGGATTAATTAACACAAGACAAACTCTGCGCACAAAAGATGAAAAGGACTTTTCCTGGGTGGAGCTGACCAGAACCATTTCTAGTGTTTTACAGGATATTTTCTAAATTGTCATTCTACAGCTAATTCCACACAGCTAAAGTAGTAATTTGCACTTAATTTTAAGTTGTGCCTCACCACGGACCATCATGTGTCTCAGATGGAGCATAACTAGCTATTAAACTCTGATGAAACTCCTATGTAAGGAACTATTTTTTAAAAAATCAGAACTAAGCCAAGATTCTGTTGAAGACCGTGAATGACCACCCTTTCTCTGCTTGTACAAAAGTTGGACTGATACCAATAAGGGGGATTGGTAGCAATGAAACTACCTAAGGCATCTCGGAGGTTCTGATGTTCACGGCTGTGCCAGCAATGCAAATTGACCAGATAGCGCTAGTCTGGAAAGATTATCAGTTCTACAAGAGACATCCAAACACAAAAAAAAAATTCATGTCAGAAAAATATGAATGTATCTTTAAATATTCAGCAGCTCAAAAGTGCATAGAGCCTTTCACCTAGACAACAAAGTGTGTAGCTGGATGAACACAGCAGGCCAAGCAGCATCTCAGGAGCACAAAAGCTGACGTTTCGGGCCTAGACCCTTGACCAGAGAGCTGCTTGGCCTGCTGTGTTCATCCAGCTACACACTTTGTTATCTTGGGTTCTCCAGCATCTGCAGTTCCCATTATCTCTAGAGCCTTTCACCTTCTGGGAAGGCAGCAGATATCATTTTAAAAGGCTGCAGAAGCTGTAACAATACTAAGCCTACCTCTAAGTTCAAAATAGCTAGAAATTGCAAAACATATCCAGAAAGCTAGTGAAGACCACATAGGGTCTAAACAAAGCTACAAGGAGAAAAATCCAAGTCATAAGCCTGGAAAACAGTCAGTGAGTTGGGCACCCAAAGTTGGTTAATTCACTTAGAGGGAGAAAATTCTTAAAATGTAAAGAATAATTGCAGGTTGATAAAACTAAAAGAAGGCTTAAAGCATCTTATTTAGTAAACAAGAATTGTAAAAATTATTTAAATTATTGGGAAAAGCTGAAATAAAACTGAAAAAGACTCTAGTTAAGAAATTGCTCAGATGAAGTATAATTTGACTAACAGGAGTGAGAAAGTCAAAAGCAGGACAGGAGGTTTTTTTCACAAGTTAGTGATTTTGTGAAATATTGAATCATTGTTGCATAAGCAAAAAAATTCCAAAAGACTTGATCTGGATCCAACACCAATTTACTTTCAATCAAAAACAGCATAAATATCTTGGAGAAGCAGAAAAGGGATAATCAGTCAGTGAGTTAAAAAGACATG
Source organism: Stegostoma tigrinum (assembly GCF_030684315.1). NCBI lineage: Eukaryota > Metazoa > Chordata > Chondrichthyes > Orectolobiformes > Stegostomatidae > Stegostoma > Stegostoma tigrinum. The sequence goes on along the minus strand of NC_081360.1, from coordinate 43,508,520 downwards.
AATTTCACTAAAAAGAACAAAGATCTAATGTAAACTGGCAGCCTTTGCTATCACATGGGAGAAGTTAAATTTACCCAATTTTGTCAGTTTAAAGAATCGTGGGAGTGTTGTAGTGTAGAAGGAGACTATCCAACACTTTTCACTGTATTTTGCAGCAAAATATGCTTGACAATAAATAAATCAAATCAAATCAAATATTTGGCCCATCATGTCCTCACCAGCTCTTCCGATTAACATCATAACAGTGCCATTCTCCTGCCTTTTCACCATACTCTTGCACATTGAATAACGATTTACATGGGAACAATGCCCTCTTGAATGCCACAATGGAACCTGTCCCCACGACACTTCCAGGCAGTGTGTTCCAGGCCTGGAATATAAAGACTTTGGTCACATCACATCTGCTTCATTTACAAATCATTTTAAATCTGTGCCATCTTATTCCTGATCCTTTTACAAGCAGGAACAGTTTTTTTTTTCCCTTTCAATTGTATCCAGCTCCCTCTGGATTTTGAAACAACACAGATTTCCTCTTTGCCGCTTTCTCTCCAAGGAGAACAGTCACACCCTCTACAATCTATCCTTGTAGTTGAAGTTTCTCATTCCTGGAACCATTCTTGTACATCTCTTGTGCATTCTCCACAATGTGTCCATATCCTTCCTAAAATGTGGCGACTGGAAGGGCATGCAATAACTGGCTTATACAAGCTCAACATAATCTCCTTGCTCTTGTTTTCTATACCCCTATAAATAAAGGCCAGGAAGCTTTATGTTTATTAGCTGCTCTCTCCACGGACCTGCCATCTTCAATTCTATGTACACATTCATGTTTTTCCTATGAAAATGCATTAGCTTACACTTCTTTGTGTCAAACTTTATGTATCTTCGCACTCCAGCAATTTGCCAAAATCCTTGTGAAGTTCAACACAGTTCTCCTCACAGTTTATAATGCTTTCAAGTTTTGTATCATCCACAAACTTTAAATTATCCTGTGCACACCAAAATTTCAGGGTCATTAATATATACCAGGAAAGCAAGTGTTCCAATACTGATCCCTGGAAATCTCCACTTCAAACTTTCATCTAGCCCAAAAAGTATCAATTGACCACTACTCACTGTGTACAATAGCTCAGACAGTTCTGTACCCACATTGCTACTGTATCTCTTCTTCCACGACGACTATAACTTTCCTCACAAATTGATTGTGTGGTACTCTATCAAATATCTTCTGCAAGCCAATATGCCCCACATCAACAGCATTGATCCTTTAGTTTAGCTCTTCAAAAAACTCCAGCAAGTTAATTAAATGCAATTTTATCTTTAGAAATTCATGCTGACTCTACTTACTCATCCCACCTTATTCCACGTAACACCCATTTTCACCCCATAATTATTTTTAGAAGCTTCTCCACTAATGAAATTAAACATACAGATGGTCTCTAACTTTTGGACCAATCTTTACAACATGCTTTGAACAACAGCATCACATTTGCAATTCTCCAGTCTTATGATATCTCCCTTGAGTATAACGAAGGGAGAAAAAGGCTGAGGGACTTGAGGCTGTTTTCATTGGAGAGAAGAAGGTTGAGAGGTGACTTAATTGAAACATATAAAATAATCAGAGGGTTAGATAGAGTGGATAGGGAGAGCCTTTTTCCTAGGATGGTGACGGCAAGCACGAGGGGGCATAGCTTTAAACTAAGGGGTGAAAGATATAGGACAGATGTCAGAGGTAGTTTCTTTACTCAGAGAGTAGTAAGAGAATGGAATGCTTTGCCTGCAACGGTAGTAGATTCGCCAACTTTAGGTACATTTAAGTCATCATTGGACAAGCATATGGACGTACATGGAATAGTGTAGGTTAGATGGGCTTGAGATCAGTATGACAGGTCGGCACAACATCGAGGGCCGAGAGGCCTGTACTGTGCTGTAATGTTTTATGTTCTATGTATGGTCAGTATCTCAACATGGCTTTCAATATGACCATGTAGAAGTTTGGATAACAGTCACAGATTGTGTTTTAACTTATTCAAAAGTATCATTAAAGATTAAGGTTCGAAACATCTCCAACACAACATGTTGTTCTTTCACTCTTGCCTCATGAAAAGTTTTTAAGAGATAATTAAAGTAGAATTTTCATAGAAAGAGTAAATACAAATACTATTGCTACAGTAGAATATTTGTTGAAATCATTGGGATTCCCTGTCATGTTAAGCCTTCGCTGCTAAAGTGCAAAAATTACAAATGCATTTACATCCAGAAGAACATCCCTACTGTACTCATCTGAATTAAACTACCCAGTATATATTTGAAATAATGAGCAGGCTATGAATGATGTGCATTTCTGCTAAATATCGCAAATCAAACTTACTTTGCATTCTTAATTCTTAACTTAATATGAATCAGTGAGTCACTATTTAGTGTAAAAATGTTACAGAAAAATATTGAGTATATTAATGTGTAAATCATTAAATATTATTAAGAGACTGCACATATTGTAGAAAATATACTAACTTTATCATAACAAAGTCGTTACTTTACCTCAATCAATGCTGTTCAAGTGTAGGTCAAGCACAGTCAAATGAATTTAGATGCAGATCACCATATGAGAGATGTTTGAATGGTTCAGCATTTACTTCCTATCTTACAGTTTCCACAAAAACAAATTCTGACTTTATGCAGCAATCGTTGACAATATAATCAATCATAAACTGAAGAGTTATTAGACAAAGACTTGAAATAGACCAAGTTATTAAAAATAACTGAAGTTTAGTTCAACCTGCTATGTGGGAGCTTACATGGTCAGATTTCATATGAACTGTGTATTTTGATTGCTGAGAACGTAGATTGTATTTTGAATATGATCACCAGAGTCAGGTGTGACAAATGTGCTGAATAGTGTTCTCTCTGTTAATAGAGATACTGTAACCTAGCAAACGCAGCCAACTGCGTCTTCTACGACTAAAACAGTTGCTACTGCTAAATGCATTAAAAGTGACTCCAATTAAAACAAGAACAACAATGGAAAAGTTTGACTTAATAATGATGTTGCATATTCTATACATTGCACACTTGTGAGGAACAAGAAAAGTTTAATCAATAATCTCACTTGACTGACAGTAACAAACAGTTTCCAAACTGGTTTGAAACTCAGCTGAACATAATCCCAGCTGTTTCAGTACAGACAAGAGTGCTAAATTTAGCCTACATTTTTAGAATATATTAAAAGACCTTTACAAAGCCTCATAAACTGCAAACTTATTCAGAACTGGGGAAGACTGTCGCCTAATAACGATGTACAACCATCCTGCAGTTCTGTACTGTATAATTATAGTGTATTTAAGAACATCTCATTGTGAGCAACAGGAAATCGGAGTAAGTGCCAACAATATTTGCTTGTGTGTCATGACTGGTCATCATAACTTCTTTGCAAAATGACAATGTCATCACCGTTGGATTCTCATGCCATTTCAATAGCTGGTTTTGTGAGAGGATTTCAATGTGTGATACTCGCAGGAAGTAAACAAACAAAATTCTATTCCGTCTGATTATTAACAAGTTCTTTTTTTAAACTTGACTATAGACCGAGCAGATGGTGAAAAATAATGTCATTAACAAAAATATATCACAACAACTGAGTAATGTTTGGTTAAAAAAATGTGAAACACAAAATGTACTTAATTGCTATGCACAAGTGCAACCAGCTATCAAATCTGTAACCATCAACCCTTTTCACGGAAACCCAGAACTGACCTTTCTGTTCATGTAAATTATCACTGCATCTACAACATCCCTTCTATTCCTAAAGTCCTTGAACATGTCCACAATCAGATATTGAACAAGAGCTAAAGTTTCTTCAATTAAATATCGATAAAAAGAAACCAATTTCCTGCATTTAACAGTTTGATCATGGTGACATTGTGAATGTTTGTCATCATTATGATGGAACTGACAGCAATTCTCAGTGAAATTAACAAGTTCTAGCTTTGCACACGCACTATTAAATGTGAGTTTGAGGGACTGTTGTCAGAGATACCATGCTCATGGAATACTCTGTAGTCTGCACAGATGCAAAAAGAACAGAAATTAAGAATGAGATAAGCTTCATTTTTCGAATCCACTACTTTCACTATAAGAGCCTTTCAAAATGTTATATCTCGTTTCATGATGTGTTACTGAGTTTTTAACAATGTACTAGGTTTTCTTTGCGAATGAACAAACTCTTTGACCCTTCAAAAAACTAATCTTAGAAATGTGAAGTCCATTCCCTCTATCATGACATTTCTAATGATTTTTGAAATAATTACAATTAATTTAGATTGTTTTCTGATGTTTCAGCTTTGACATTAGTTACTCGTGCAGGTTCCAATCCGTATTTTGTTTCTTAATAACTGACTAAAAACCAAAAGGTCTGGGGCTAAACAAACAGTGGGAAACAATTTTTAAGAAATTAAAATGTTCAACAAAAATTGAGCAAGCCAGACCCATCCATGGCTCGGTAGGAAAGTTAAGGATAATATTAGATTATAAAAAGCAGATAACGATGTCTTGAAACAAGTAGTAGCACATCAGAAAGTTAGGAGTGCTTTTTAAGAAAGCAAGGCGTCAGCAAAAAAAAAGGTTAAAATAGAATGAGAGAAAATTTATCAGGAATGTAAAAGAATAGACTGGAGAAGCTTTTGTGAGTAATTTTTAAAAAGTGACCAAAGTATGTGTTGGCACCTCAGAAACAGAGATAGGAGAACTTACAATGTGGAATGAGGAACTGTGACAGCCATTGAAAATATATTTTGTATTTTCCACTCTGAAGATAGACATGAATTTCAGATCAGAAATAGATGGTAACCTGGACCTAAAAACAGTGAATAAGGGAGATAATACCAACATTGGCAATGCCTTGGAGACGCTTTAGGGACTGAAATCTGACAAATTCCTGTATGACGAGTAAAACAGATGAAGGAAAACCAGAGGATACAATACAGCTGGTTTCCTGGATTTCTAAAACATATTGGTTAAGATGGCAGACAAGAGGTTAATAGGCAAGATGAGGGCTCATGGATTTGGGAGCAATATAGTAGCATGAATAGAGAATTGGCTGACAGACAGGAAGGATCAGTGCTGGAGCCCCCCAGCCATTTACAACCTGAACTGATGGCTTGGACGAGGAAACAGAGAGCAGCGCAGTTAAGTTAGCCAATGATACAACACTAGGTAGAAAGATGAGCTGTCAAGAGGACACAAAGACAAGTTGAGTGGAAAGCAAGATGGCAGATTTCTGATGAAGTGTCTAGGCCCGAAAGGTCAGCTTTTGTGCTCCTAAGATGCTGCTTGACCTGCTGTGTTCAACCAGCTCTACACTTTGTATTCTCGAATTCTCCAGCATCTGCAGTTCCTATTATCTCTCGCAGTAAAAAGCAAAAAAATTTTTTAAAGGTATGAAACTTCTAAGTGTTGATGTTCAGAGTGCCCATACATGAAATGCACGAAGTAAGGACACAGATGCAGCAAGCAAGTGGGTAAGCAAATGCATAATGGCCTTCATTGTAACAGCATTAAAATACAAGAACAATCAAGCTTATTAAATTACACTGAGTTTTGCTAGAATTCTATCTGTGTGCAGTTTTGGTCTCCATGTTGTCTCAATGGTTAACACTGCTGCCTTACAGTTCCAGGAACCAAGGTTCAATTCCACCCTCGGGCAATGGCCTGTGGGGAGTTTACAAATTTTCCCCGTGTCTGTGGGGGATTCTGCTGCATGACCCAGTTTCCTCCCTCAGTCCAAAGATATGCAGGTTAAGTGGATTGGCCACACTAAATTGCCCACAGTGTTCAGGAATGTGTAGGTGAGGTGGGTTGGCCATGGGAAATGCAGGGATCGGCTAAGAGAACAGGTCCAGGTGGGATGCTCTTCGGAGAGTCGGTGTTGGCTTGTTGGGCCAAATGCCCTGTTTTTACACTGTAGAGATTCTGTAAATTTACAAAGGATATATTTACACTGAAGGCAGTACAGCAAAGATTCACTAATCAGTTCCACAATGAAAGGACAAAAACAGAAGTTGCTGGAAAAGTTCAGCAGGCCTGGCAGCATCTGTGAAGAAAAAAAGAAATCAGTTAATGTTTCAGGTCTGGTTGTCCTTCCTAAGAATGGAGGAATCAACAAATCATAATGAAGGGTCACCGAATCCTAAACATGAAATCTGACTGTTAAGAGGAAGTGGAGAGTCTGCAAAGGTATAGGGATAACTTCAGACAGCAGGCAAAACTTTGGCAAGATGGAGTATAAATTCGGCGAGAGGGATCTGAGAGTAAGGAAATCTTGATGCAATTGTACAGCATTTCGATGAGACAGCCACCTGAGTTTTTGGGCTATTGATCAAACATTTAAGAGGGAGTGCAGCAAGTGTTCACAAGATTAATAACTCTTCTATAAGCCTGTTCTGAAGAAAAGTCAATCTAGACTCAAAGTTAACTCTGTTTCTCTCTCCACCGATACTGCCAGACCTGCAGGATTTATTAAGCACTTTTTGTTGCTATTTCAGGTTTCCAGCATCAGTAGCATTTTCCTTTCAAGGTGCTTTGAGGATTGATTTTAAAAATTTATTCATGGGATTGGGCATCACCGGCAAGATCAGCATTCGTTCCTAATTGTCCTTGAGAATGCGGTGAGCCTTATGACCCGTTGCAGTGCACGAGGAGTTAAAATAAAAATCCACATTGCTATAAGGGATCAAGTTTGAAGATATTGACTTTGTGACGGTAAAGGAATGCTAACTTCATAGACTTAGGTCCATAGAATCCCTACAGCGTGGAAACAGGCCCTTTGGCCCAACAAGTCCACACTGAACCTTAGCGCATCCCACCGAGACCCATCCCCCATCACCCACCTAATCTACACCTCCCTGAGGACTACAGGCAATTTAGCATGGCCATTCCACCCAACCTGCACATCTTTGGACTGTGGGAGGAAACTGGAGCACCCGGTGGAAACCCACGCAAACACGGGGAGAATGTGCAAACTCCACACAGACAGTCACCCGAGGCTGGAATTGAACTCAGGTCCCTGGCGCTGAGGCTGCAGTGCTAACTACTGAGCCACCGTACCGTTCAAAACTCTGTCAGTTAACTTATAAACACAATGATTTAGTACAACCTAATAATACTAATTTTTACTGCGCACTTCATAATCGTTACATGACTTATTGCCCAATTCAACTTTTGGACAAGTCCCCATGCACCATTTCCCAACTCTGTCTCTGACTGAACTAGCACATCACATGACTCAGGCCTTAGTGATCATCTCTTAATGGAGTCAACTACAACAACCGGTATATTTCTGAGTCAGGAGGGCTTGTGATATGGGAGAGAAACTTGCCAGAATGTGCTTTCTTATTTGCATTCTGACCTCCTTCTTTTTGTGTTAAAGGTCATAGGTACGCAATTTTCAAATCAAACAAGCCTTGATGATTTACAGTTGAGCACCTTACAGATGGTGCACACTACTTCTGCTTCATGCTGGTGGTGGAAACAGTGACCACTTACCGAGGTGGAAGAGTGCCAGTCAAGCTGTAATTGCCACATGGATCAATGTTGGGCTCAAGTGAATGGCTGCTAAAGTATAGAATTTATGTGGTGTAGTTTCCATGATGCAGCCCGTGATGAAATTCAGTACTAAACAGAATTGAAAAGGGTAGAAATTATTGAAAGACTCATTTAGGTGGAAGCCAAAGAAAGAAATCGAGGGTAATGTTTTCAATTAAAGTCAGTTCATCACATTACAGTTCTGAGAGTAATCAGCTTAGTTACAGGTCAAGACGAAAGTAGTGAGCTTTTGGAAACCAAGGATGTTTTTAGATATTTTAAGTCACTGTGCACAAAATGCCGGGAGGCCTCTGCTTGAGGTATAGAATCCAGAGTTATGAGGCCAGTAAAGAAATTGAAGGGTCACATAGCCAAAGCCTTAAAGAAATAAAAAGAGGCATTAACTAACAAAAAGCATTGACTGAACACAGATGTTTTCCAAAGAGAAACCAGAATAGCTGAGTCCACTGAAAGAGGACTCTATTGAAACAGAGCGACCTTTCACTGAGATTTGAGTATCTGTAAGGTTGTTGTTCATGATAAAAGGCTTAAATATTACATTCTGATATTTGTGTTCAGACTATTTCAACATGATCCTGTATATGGTTAAAAGAAATTGTGTTTCTTTCTTTTTGTGTGTAGAAAACTTCAATGTTCTTTTGCGAAAAGTAAACTGTCTTTGTTCATAAGTCACCAAGTTCATAAGTCATCAAGTACAGCAAGCAATTAAGACAACAAATGGTGTGTTGGTCTTTATTACAAGAAACTTCAAATAAAAGAGTAAAGGTGACTTACTGCAATCATGTAGAGCTTTGGTGAGACCACAGCTGAAGTATTGTGTGTAATATTGGTTTCTTTACCGAAGCAAAGACATACTACTAATTTTCGTAACCATAGAGGGAGTGCAATGAAGGTCAATTCCTGGGATGGAGTGGTTGTCCAATAAATAGATATTACAGGATCAGACAGAGTCAGCACAGGTTGATGAAAGGAAAGACAAGCTTGCCAAATCTACTGGAATGTTTTTGAGCATGTAACTAGGAGAGTTGATAAGGGGGAAACCACTGGATATGGTTTTCATGGACTTTCAGGAGGCTTTTGATAAGATCCCATAGAAGGGATTAACAACTTAAACTACAGCACATGGAATTGGAGCAGTGGAATGACACACAGCAAAACTGGTTGGCAGAATAAGAAATGAAGAGTAGGAATACACAGCTCTTTTTGTGAGCACCAGGCAGTAACTCATGTGATACTGTCGGGATCAGAGCTTGGATCTCAGCTGTTCACAGTATATATATTAATGATTTTGATGAGGAAATTAAATATTATATCTAAAACTGGAAGAAAACACAAAGCTGTAACCCCATCGCAGACCCAATTGCAATTGTAACCCTATCTGAATGCTGATAGCTTGGGAAATGAGGAGGTACAAAGAGACCTGGATGTCCTTGCAGACCAGTCACTGAAAGGAAGCATGCAGGTGCAGCAAATGAAGAAGACGATAAATTGTATGTTGGCCTTCACTGCAACAAGAATCAGATATAGAGCTGTCATACTGTAATTGTACAAGGTCTTGGTGAAACCATACCTAGAGTACTGTGCACATTTTTGACTTCCTTATCTAAGGAAGGGTGTTCTGGCTCTGCAGGGATTGGAATGAAGATTTACCAGACTGATTCCTGGGCTGACAGGACTTGTGCATGAAGAAAGACTACGTCTACACTTGTATTTTAGAAGAATAAGGATAGATCTCATAAACCTGTAAAATTATAACGGAACTAGGCAGGGTAAAAGCAGGAAAGATGTTTCTGCTGAATGGGGAATTCAGGACCGGGGTCATAGATTATGGACATAGAGTAGGCCATTTAGGACTGAGATGAAGCAAAATTTCTTCACCCAGGGAGTGGTCAGCCTGTGGAATTCTCTTCCACAGAAATTGTTTAGGGCCAAAAAATTAACTGTTTTCAAGGAGGGGTTAGCTCTAGTGCTTAGGGGTAAAGAGATAAAAGGGTATGGATACAAAGTGGAAAAAAGGGGCTGAGTTGGATAATCAGCCAAAACATATTAAATGGTGTAGTACGCTTAAGCCACCTACTCTTCTTTCTAATTCCCACATTCATATGCGCTGTCTATCCCTACACTCTATTCTGTCAGCTAACCAATCCTCCATCCTTGCCAATATATTACTCCCAACTCCATGAGTCCCTCTTTCGATCGTCACCTTTCTTTTAAATCACCCTGTCAGATATCTTTGGAAATCTAATGTACTATATCTAATGTTTTGCCCTCTCTTTGCTGTACGGTTTGTACTCTCAAACAGGATTTTTAACTGGCTTTCAGCAGTTGATGCTGTGGGCTTGAAGAAGTGGAAGCTATTTTTAGCTCTCTCAATTACAGCCTAAAGGTGGGGTTAGATTCCGAGGCTGAAGAAACGTCACTGGACCTGAAATATTAACTTCGATTTCTCTTCACAGATGCTGCCAGTTCTGCTGAGCTTTTCCAGCAACTTCTGTTTTAGCTTCCCAGGTTGCTGCATTGCATGTGAGACAAAATCTGTTGTTTTCTGAATTTGCCTTTTTGCAAAAGGGTGTGTTTATGGGATGTTACTATATTGCAACAGTTAATTAGTAATTAATACTGTGTCTATTATTCTGTAAAGTTTTAAAACAGAATTAAGTTTGTCTAAGTTCTTCTTTTGTTGTATTTCAACCTTACTGTTTCAATAAATTATGTTTTGTTTAACGTCAAGTAGTTTGATCAGTTGAATTGCATCTGGAACACAGGACTTTACTTTTAAAATTCAAAAAAGTTAGGGTCTAGGCAACATTCTTTAAATAATTTGATGGGTCTCATCCATAACTGACTGGTCCATAACATGATTATAGTTCTGGTCAAAGCTATTAAGGGTTACTTATGGATTAAGATTGATGGATTGAATAAAGGTATAATCAAGCTTGGCTCCTAAATGGGAGCACAGGTTTGAAAGGCTTAATGACCTATTCCAGTTTACATTTATTCTGGCAACAAAGGATTCAAATCTGTTACAGAGTCATAAGAGTCACACAGCATGAAAACAGATCCATTGGTCTGACTGGTCCATGTCGATCATCTTCCCAAACTTAGCTCATGCCACCTGCCTGCCTTTGGCCCATATCCCTCCAAATCTTTCCTATTCATAAACTTACCCAAATGTCTTTTAAATGTTATAACTGTACCTGCATCCACAACTTCCCCTGGCAGTTCATTCCACACACAAACCATCTCTGTGGTTTTTTTTTAAAAAAAACTTGCCCAAATGTCCTTTTTAAATCTTCCTTCTTTCACTTTAGAAATATGTCGCCTTAGGGAAAAGCCCTTTGCTATTCATCCGGTCCATGCCTCTTATTTTACAAACATCTATACAGCCACCCCTCAACCTGCTAAGCTCCAGTGAAGAGGGTCCCAGCCTATCCAGGCTGCTTTTATAACACAAACTTTCCATTCACAGCAACATCCTGGTTAGTCTCTTTTGAACCCTCTCCAGTTTAATAACATATATCCTGCAACAGGGCAGCCAGAAGGAGATGCAGTACTCCAGAAGAGGTCTCACCTATGTTCTGTACAACCTCAACAGGAGGTCCCAACTCCTCTATGCGTATGTCTGAACAATGAAGGCAAGCATGTTAAATGCCTTCTTAACCATCCTGTCTACCTGTGATGCATATGTCAAAGAATTATATTGTGAGGCAAGTTCTGACATAAAAAGCTACAAAGCTCCTTTATTGGGGAAAGTTCAAAGTTTAAAATTACATGGTGATCTACGTTTGTTTTCAACTGTTTACTGAGCATAAAATTTCCAAACATCTATTTCAGTCAAACATCTGTTAATCACTTTTTGATTGTCTTTCCACGATTGTGCCAAAATATGTTTTAAGCCATGCAGATGTGTGTCTTTAGTGCCAGGCAATCTGCCATAGCATTTTTTCTGTCAATACAAAGAGAGGAACACTTCATTAGACTAAAAAATGTTATAGAAAAAGTATGGTGATCCTGTTCTCTTGCCAATTCTTCCACCATGCAATAAGCTGAAAATAAAATGAAGAAAACTAATTGAACCAGTACAAAATAGACATTGTTGCAATATATTGATACATGTTTACATGCTTCACATCATGAAATGAACATAATTTTATGGACTAACATTTAAGTTCTGACTTTTTGGTATGAAATTAATTAGTCTGCATGTAATGAATCAGAAAAAAAACAGTTCATCACTTGTCCTTTTACATCTATGCATCAACTGAGGTCAGATCAATTTCAATTCTTTTCATTTTGGCTTCAAGGTTACCTGGAAAAAATTCAACATATAACAGCAGCACATTGTCCAATACAGCTAAACAGTCATGAAACAAAATAAGCACCTAGTACCATGTTGCCAAACTGTGCTGCTGGAAACAAAGTAAACTGAAAATTATTTTTCATCTTCAATGATCTCAGAAAATAAAATTCTGGAAAGATTGGCACAGTGGTTTAGGAACCTCACCTTGAATTTAATGCTTTATTAGATTTGGGTAATGCAGAGACGTTGCTATATTCGTATTTGCAGAATGAATATTACATAGAAGCATACTAGATAGGAGCCATTCGGCTCTTTGAGCCTGCTCTGCCATTCGTCATGATCATGGCTGATCGCCCAACTCCATAGTCAAATCCTGCTTTCTCATCACAACCTTCGAACCCATTCGTCCCAAGCACTACATTTAGCTGAGTCTTGAATACATTCAATATTTTGACATCAACTACTTCCTGTGGCAATGAATTCTACAGGCTCACCACTCTTTGGGTGAAGAAATGTCTCCTCATTTCCATCCTCAATGGTCTACCCTAAATTCACAGACTGTGGCCTCTGGTTTTGGACACACCCACCATTGGGAACATCCTCATAGCACCTACTCTGTCTGGCCATGTCAGAATACTATTAGTCTCTATGAGATTCCCCCTCACTCATTTGAACTTCAGTAAAAACAATCCTAACCTAGTCAAACTCTCCTCATACGTCAGACCCGCCATCCCCAGAATCGGCCTGGTAAAGCCTTGCTGCACTCCCTCGAGAACAAGAGCATCCTTCCTCAGAAAAGGAGATCAAAACTGCGCACAATATTCCAGGTGTGGCCTCACCAAGGCCCTGTATAATTGCAACAACACATCCCTGCTCCTTACTCAAAACCTCTTGCAATGAAAGCCAACATACCATTTGCCTTCTTTACCACCTGCTGCATCTGCATGCTTACCTTCAGCGACTGGTGCACAAGGAGACTCAGGTCCAGTTGTACACTCCCCTCTCCCAGCTTAGAACACCTCAGCCATAAAATAAGGATTTAGAACAATGTGTTCAGTTTGATGCTTTTCTTTCACTTAAGTGGCAGTTGTAATCTGGTCTGCCCGGTTTTTTTCTATATCCCATTTACAACCCTTTTCTGGCTAATTGTTTACGTCATGTTAACAGTTGGCACAGTTTGCTTCCATTGCCAACTCAGGCAGAGAATTCCACAGAAGTGGCAGAGAAAGGAGGCCAAGTTATCCTTCACTTACGGAGCTGTCAAAAGTGAAATATCAGATATCGGTTCACCCACTCACCATTGCATCACAAATCAGGTACATGCTCTCAACAGCTTTCATCCCTGCTATAAGGATGCAACTGGGCTTCAACACAAACAGCCTAAGTATATGCTTCCTGCACTTTCATGCAGTAGACTCCTCATAATCCTTCATGCACAACTTGATTAGGAAACCCACATTACATCCATAGACTTGCAGCAGGCCCTTCAAATAATTGCATGAGGAAAGCATACAGGGAGCTGCCTGGGGAGAACTTGGCATTTTCCTTCTTGTCAAAGGATACAGCATTCAACACTCAGTAAATAACTTATATGGGGACTGCTGACCCTTCCCAGAATTGTGAAGTCAACATCAAGTTTCCAACAGCTATTCACAGCAATCCTGCAGACTTTGAAATATTATTCTAAGCAAATGAAGTAATATACACAATATAGGGAGAAGCTCAGTATTCATTGTAAGGTGGTGATTGGATCATGTATTTTGGCAGTGTGCGGATATAAAATGTAAACTGGCGCCGATGTGTGCACACTGCGCTGAAAAACATGACTGGTTGCCTTTTCCCCCCACTGAGCAGGTCAAAGCTCTCATATGTACAGCAGCTGTACAGAAGAGTGTATGTGTTTCTTCCTTAATTTTCTCTCAGTGAGCAGAAACTCCTCCCAATTACCTTGCAACCTAAACATTCCAGTGCACACTGTGGCCCACCCATTTTGTCTCCATCATAGTAACAGAATTCCCTGGTGACCACTGCATAGGGATTGCAGGAGGAGCTGCAAAAGCGACTCTGAATGGCAGAAAAGCAACCACCGTTTCTCCGGGCATTGGGTTGGTCAGCGAAAGAGTCAGAGAGCTGCCCAGTAGCTGTCCCTTGCTTGCAAGGTGGCTTCAGCATGAGACAATTGGTGTTTTAACCTGTCAATGTGCCCACACACCTCCCTCCCTCCTCCCCAATTGTGTACGCACACAGGGAGTAAGCAGAGAGTCTGGAGTATGATGGTTATTTATTCAGAGGAAACTGGAACTCATTAAAATGATTAACTGCCATTAGATTTCAGTACACATAACTGCAAAGTGATGAGAAACAGTCTTCGTATTCACCCAAAGTTATGGTAATTGTACAAAATGTCACTAACAAGCATGTACCTAATTTGACGACAAAGATCCATCATTCAATCGTACTATGTTTTTCACAGTTCTATAACTTTCCTTATTGCTAGGGGCAGACACCCCAATTTTCAAAAGGAAGGAACGGTAAAGGGAAAAAATATCATAAGGGAGGGATATGAAGAGAACATTGTTGTTATGCAGATAAACACGGAGACAAATGGAGGAGAAAAAGAACAAGACCTGACATAGAGGCAAATCTTAAAATTATCTAAAACCTTTAGAAAATATCTTGTTTCAATGGAATCTAGGTTGTGGCATTCAAAGCAAAAATCTGCATGTTTTCGGTCAATGTTTATGAGCTCCAGGCATTGACACACATCAGGACGGAGGGAAATTACCTGGACATTTTATTCCAGTAAGTGGTCATACCCTGAAGACCGAGGCTTCTGACTTTGGCACTGACCAGGGAAAGGAGGCAGCCTAACTCAAGTAGGTGAAGGGACCCAAATGGCAAGAGTGCAGCAGCCTCAGACTTTGTAATTGTCCAAAGGCTTGAAGTTCATTCAGCTTGTTTGGGTGATAGTGAAGGCTGCAATGGAGATGAGTTTGTTGACCAGGGCACTGTGGTAGAAGAAGTCACTCACATGGGAAGGTTGTGGTCATAGGGGACAGCAGAGTCAGGAGGTTTGACTTTGTCCTCTGCAGCACAAGAACACAAGTCAGACAGCTGCAATACCAGGCTGGTGTCAGGATTCGATGTATCAGCTCACAACTGGAGAGGAACGTGCAGTGGGGGGAGGAGGAGGGTCCAGTCACTATGATTGACCAGTGGCAAAGAACCTCTACATTATGATCAAATCCTGTGCAAATTGGCACAGGGCACATAAGCCGTGATGATGAGTACATGGTTCCAGGCTAGTCTAGTGGGTTCTGGTTCATGAGGCACTGGAACCAGTACATGAAAAGTGGGACTGTACCACTCAAATAGTCCCTACCTGAACTGTGTGAAGGCCAGTGTTCGACTGAATAATATAAACAGGGAAGCAGACAGTGTTTTACAGCAAACAGTGGGGGCAAGGGATCACATTTTGGATGCGACATTAAATCAAAGAGCGGACAAGCGAAGAGAGAAATATTTACAAAAGAAATGATAAACTGACTGCAGCAAGAAGGACTAAGCAGTACAAATCTTAAAATGAGTCAATAGATGAGGCTAGAGGTTACAAAAGTAATAAATAGATGGTGTTCAACATGACAAATCTCTCTTTCATTCATTCACAGGATGTGGGTATCACTGGTTAGGCCAGCATTTACGGCCCATTGGAGAGTTATGAGTCAACCACATTGCTGTGGGTCTGGAGTCACATGTAGGCCAGACCAGCTGAAGTTGACAGTTCCCTTCCCGAACGAAAATCATCTGAATGCGCACAGTATTTGAAAGAGAATGGATGAATTGCTAATACAAATGAAATAAGTACACTCTGACAGCCATTGCAAGGGCATAGCTGTAGCATGAAATTTTTTAGTACCCAAGCTCTGAAGAACCATGACATTTTGAAAGGAAATGAAAAGGCAGAAGGCTGGTTCTGCCAAGTGAATAGATAAGTGATAACTTATCAGTGAAACCAGAATGTAGAAGTGGCTTGAGATAACAGTGTTAAAGGCTCCTTAATACTCGCCACGTGAAGGGATAGAGCATATCATTATAAATAATGGGAGTCTGGAAGAAAGGAACAGCAATAATCATCAGGGATTTTAATCTCCACATAGATTGGAAAAATCAAATGGGCAAAGGTAGCCTCAATGAGATGTTCATACAAGTTTTTTGGATAGTTTTTCTGGACAGCATCCTGTGGAGCTAACCAGAAACTAGACTTTACCAGACCTAGTATTGTACAATTGGGTAAGATTAATTCATGATCTCATAAAGAAAGAACCTCAAGATAGCAGTGTTTACGTTAGATTTCACATTCACATTAAGGGAGAGGATACTGTGCCCAACGCTTAAACTTAAACAATGTTAAGGACATGAAAGCAGAGCAAGCTAGGGTTAAATGAGGTTAAGCAATATGTCACTAAAGACACAATGGCAGACATTTATATTTCAGAAAATACAGAATTATGACATCAAAATAAGAATACGTACTAACTCTGAATTACTAAATTGCATTTATTTCAATGTAAGGGGTCTTACAGGTAAAGCTGATGAACTCAGGGCATGTTTAAGAACATGGGATTGGGACATCATAGACATTACAGAAACTTGCTTGAGAGATGGCCAAGACTGGCAACTCAATGTTATGGGTTTTAGGTGCTTTCGGACAAAACGAAAAGGAGGCAAGAAAGGGGATGGGCAGTGGCGTCTTGAATGAGGAAAACACAAGTGCTGTAACTAGGCAAGATATTTCTGAAAGATCATCCACTGAAATTATATGGGTAGAAATCACAAATGAGAAAGGTCACTTTGATGGGCTTATACTATAGGCCCCCCAGTGATGACAAGGAAATTGAGAAACAAAATGTACAGTGATCGCAAAAATATGTAATCAGAATAACATTGTAAGAAGAGGATTTTAATTTTCCAAACATTGACTGGGGCTACCATAGTGCTAACGGGTTGGATGGTGAAGAATTTGTCAAATGTGTTCTAGAAAATTTTCTTTATCAATATTTGAATGCTCCTTCAAGACATGGGGTGAATCTAGGCCTTTTGGCAATAATGCAGGGCAGGTGACTGAAGTAAAAGTGGGAGAACTATAGACTGTGATTTTGACTTCAACTGTGGGTGAATTGTTTGAGGTGATTATAAAAGATCGAATTTATGGACACTTAGAGACACAAAAAATGCTCAGGGGTAGTCAGTAGTGCAAGGAAAATCATGTCTCACAAACTTGATTGCGTTTTTTGAGGAAGTTACAAAAAAATTGATGATGGCAGAGCAGTGGATGATGATTATTTGTATTTTAGCAAAGCCTTTGACAAGATAGACTAATTAGTAAAGTTAGGTCACATGGGATTCAGGGTGAGTTTGCCAATTGGATACATAATTGGTTTAATGGCAGGAGACAGAGTAATGGTGGAGGGTTGCTTTTTGGACAGGAGGCCTGTGACTAGCAGTGTTCCACAGGGATTTGTTCTGGATCTTCTCTTGTTCATCATTTATATAAATGTTTTGGATGAGAATATAGAAAGCACAGTTACTAAGTTTACAGATGACACCAAAATTGGTGGCATAGTAGTAAGTGAAGAAGGTTTTCTAAGATTGCAAAGGGATCTTGATCAAATGGGCCCATAAGCTGAAAAATGGCAGAACGAGATCAATCTGGATAAATGTGAGGTATTGTATTTTGATATAATAAACAAGGGTAGGGCTTATACAATTAATAGTAGTGTCTTGAGCAGTGTTGTAGAACAAAGGGACCTTGGAGCGTAGGTACATAATTCTTTGAATTTTGCCTTACATACAGACAGCATGGTTAAAAAGGCATTTGGCACAATCGCTTTCATTGTTCAGTCCTTTGATATAGGAATTAGGAAGTCATGCTGAGGTTGTACAGGACATTGGTGAGGCCTCTTCTGGAAAACTGTGTCCAGTTTTGGTCGTTCACTTACAGGAAGGATATTACCAAGCTAGAGAGGGTTCAGAATAGATTTGCCAGGATGTTGCCAGGATGTTGCCAGGCATGGAAATTTGGAGTTATAAAGAAAGGCTGAATAGGCTGGGACATTTTTTTCACTGGAGCATAGGAGGTTGCGAAGGGTCCTGATAGAAGTTTATAAAATAATGCAGGGTATCGATAGAGTTAATGGTAGTTGTCTTTTCCCCAGGAGGCGGGACTTCAAAATTAGGGGTACATTTTTAAGGTGAGAGGAGAGAACTTCGAAAAAGACATGAGGCAATTTTTTTACACAAAACATAGTTTGCATGTGTTGATCTTCCTAAGGAAGTGGTGGATGCAGGTACAATTACAACATTTAAAAGACTTTTGGATAGATACTTGAATAGGAAAGGTTTGGAGGGATATGGGCCAAGAGTAGGCAGGTGAGACTAGTTCAGTTTGGGATTATGGTCAACATGGACTGTTGGATCCAAGGGTCTGTTGCCATGCTGGATGGCTCTATGACTCTAAGAAGGAAAAAATCCCAAGAAGAAGATACACCATCTTTGGTTAACTAAAGGGACTTAAAGATTGTACCTGACTTAAAGCAGCAGAGTATAATTAAACCAAAATAAAAGCAGGCCAGTAGGTTGGACAGATTAGAAAAGACTAAGAGATTAATAAAAAGGGGAAAATTGAATACAAAGGAAGGCCAGTTAGAAATATAAAAGAGTCCAATTGATATATAAGAAAATAACTAAGTGAGTATTGGTCGTACAGAGAGTGACTCTGGAGAATTAACAAGGTAGAACAAGGAGATGGCACATGAAAAGATCAAGTATTTTATATTGGTCTACATCACAAAGAATACAAGAAAATCTGAGAAATTACTGTAAATCAGCAAACGGAAGAGAGGGAGGAATTTTAAAAATTACAAACATCAGGGAAGTGGCACTGACCAAGTTGTTGGAGCTGCTGATTGACAAATCTCAAAGTCCTCAAGGACTTCACTCTAGGGTCTTAAAAGTGGCTAGTGAGATACTTGATGGGTTGGTTTAGATTTCCCAAAATTCACTACATTCAAAGAAGGCTTCCTTAAATTGTAAATTAGCAAATATAATTCCTTTGTTCAAAAGGGAGACACACAGAAAGCAGGAAACTCCAGGACAAACAGTTTTATATCACACTAGAATTTTAGCAAGTGTTGTGAAAAAAGAGGAACTGATGAATGGGTAATGTATTGGCGTGGATAGAAGATTGGTTAGCTGTTAGGAAGAAATGGTTTTTCTTTTGGTTGGCAAGATTTAGTGTATGCTGTGCCACAGGCATGTATCCTGGGCCTCAACTTTTATAACATATCTATATAATTTGGATGAAGAGACTTATAGTTTGGTTGCTAAATTTGCTGGCAATACCAAGATAGGTGGCAAAGCAAGTTTAGAAAGGGAATCGAATACCTAAGTAGGGATAGAAATACACAACAGCAATACAGGGCACTGTTGCAATTACACCTGGAGTACTGTAAACTGTATTGGTCTCCGCATTTAAGGAATGATGCAAATGCATTGGAAGCAATTCAGAGAATCATAACTGATCTAATATCTGGGATAGGCAAAGTGCCTTATGATGAAAGGATGGAGAGGCTGGACTTGCAACTGAAGAGTAAAAAGTGGTCAATTGTTTGAAACCCAAGATGTCGAGAGGTCTTGAGAGTGCGTGTGAAAACAATGCTTTCTCTCGTGAGACAGTCAAGGTCAGTAGGTCACGGTTTCAAACTAAGTAGTCACTCTTTTATAATAGAGGCTCGGGAGTCTTTGGAACTCTCTTCCTCTAAAGGCTTTAACTATTTTTAAGGTAGAGGTAGATAGATTCTTGAGAAGCAAAAGGACGAACGGCTGTCAGGGATAATCAGGAATGTGATCAAACCCAAACAGCCAGAATTATCTTGAATGGTGGAACAGGAGCTGAATGGCTAACTCTGTTCCTAATTCATGTGTTTGTACATTTATCAAATACATGTTCCATTGTCATGAAATGCTTCCAATTTAATCCAATCAATGGTCAATTACTCCCTCTTGTGGATTATGGTAATGAGTTAAACATTTTCAGAATCTACTAACATTTTAAGATTACGCATCAAAAAATTAATAAAATACCATCCAATATAGAACTTGAGGGAGATATTATTTTTTTCCCATAAGTCTGTAGATTGTATGGCTTTTACATCTGAGTTTTATTGCAGGAATAGTGAAAAGCATGAGGTTTATGAAGTTTGACAATTGGACGTGTTGTTGAACAAAGAGACTTAGGGGTACAGGTACATAGCTTCCTGAAAATGGGGTCAAAGGTAGACAGGGTGGTGAAGAAGGCATTTGGCATGCTTGCCTTCATCGGTCAGAGCAATGAGTATTTGAATCGGGTTGTCACATTACAGCTGTACAGACCATGGATAAGGCCACATTTGGAGTGCATGGAATCCTTATCGCAATGCTTTAAGAAGGATGTTATTAAACTGGAAAGGGTATAAAAAAAGTCTACAAGGCTATTACCAAGACTGGAAGGTTTGAGTAATAAGGAGAGGCTGGATAGGCTGACTCTTATTCCTGCAGCGCAGAAAGCCTCATAGAGGTTCAGCACACAGTGTAAGTGCAGTGCTTACACACAGTATTATCCTTGTACATCCAGTTTCTGCGCAGCGCATGGAATTCTCACGAGGGAGATGGCAAGGGAGGTGGTGAGAAAGGCAAATAATTAGGGTGGCAGGGTAACTCAGTGATTAGCACTGCTGCCTCGTGGCGCCCGGAACCTGGGTTCGATTCTGCCCTCGGGCGACTGTTTGTGTGGAGTTTGCATATTCTCCCCATGTCTGAACGGGTTTCCTCCGGGTGCTCCAGTTTCCTCCCACAGACCAAAGATCCTGGCTAGCCAGGCTAAATTGCCCATAGTGTTCAGGGATGTGTAGATTAGGTGGGTTATAGAGGTGTGGGTCAAGGTAGGATGTTCTGACGGTCAGTGTGGACTTGGTGGGCCAAAGGGCCTGTTTCCACACAGGAGGGTTTCTATGATAAAATCATGAAGGGCATAAAAAGGTGAAAAGCCAAGGTCTCTTCCCTGAGAGCCGGCAAGTTCAACACTAGGGAGCATAAGTTCCAGGTGAGAGGGGAAGGATTTAAAAAGGACCAGAGGGACAGCATTTTCACTCAGAGGGAGGTGCATGTGTGGAACAAGCTGCCAGAGGAAGTAGTAGAGGTGGGTACAAATACAACATTTAGTCAAATTGATTTTAGCACTATTCATTCTCAGTAACATCTGCTGCATGTCTTGATTACATTTTGTAGTGACTTTAAAAGATACAAATGCATATCTCACTCACGTGGAATTAAGTTTCTATTCAATGTATGCGTGATAACAATCAGTTGTACTTCAATAATAATAAAAAAAAGCACTGCGGATACTGGAAATCTGGAACAAAAACCAGAAGTTGCTGGAGAAACACAACAGGTCTGACAACAGAGATAATGGGAACTGCAGATGCTGGAGAATCTGAGATAACAAAGTGTGAGGCTGGATGAACACAGCAGGACAAGCAGCATCTCAGGAGCACAAAAGCTGACGTTTCAGGCCTAGACCCTTCATCAGAAAAGCGGGATGGGGAGAGGATTCTGAAATAAATAGGGAGAGGGGGGAGGCGGACCGAAGATGGATGGAGGAGAAGATAGGTGGAGAGGAGAGTATGGGTGGGCAGGTAGGGAGGGGATAGGTCAGTCCGGGGAGGACGGACAGGTCAAGGGGGCGGGATGAGGTTAGTAGCATTCTGAAGAAGGGCCCTTTGTTACTTTTGCTTTCTCCCCACAGATACTGCTAGACTTGCTGAGTTCCTCCAACAATTTCTGTTTTTGTTTGAGTTATGCTATAGTAATTGCCCAAACAAAATAGCTGTAAAATGGGAGGTGTAGTGGTACGCAAATCTTTCCAGAATTTACAGTTGAGAATGGGTAATTCAACTGCTCCTAAGGTTTTGTTTTTAAAGGATGCTCAGTAAAAAGAAAAGTGTCAATTCAATTATTTAGATAAAATGAGAACTCTGACAATTTTACTTGGAAGAATATACTTGGATCTATATTAGTGTGGTACAAGAAATTAATCAATATTTTTCTATTTAAATTCTTTCAAAACAGAACTATCTTCTTGGAAATTTACGTCAGCAGTAGACCGAAAAATGATTTATAACTACCTGTCTCTGGAGATTCATTTTAATTCCAGCTTGGAATATGAATTCAATTTTGTCTCCCTATCTGGTTCATTTGAGATGTATTCATTTAATTAACTCTTTTTTTCCTCACATCGAGGTTTCAGAAAATGAGAATGCTTTGCAATGAAGCGAATATGATTTTATGATAAAATTGCTTCATGAACCTTTGTGTTAAATTACAACAAACATCATCTTCTGGCATTACATGGTTATATCAAAGTCAGAGAAGCAGATGTTAAATTTCAAGTTGCATTGTCACCTAAGTACTTCTTTTTGTCAGGTATATCTGGCATGTTTTTCAAATACTTGAATGATATCTACCCCATCACACCCAGGACCTGAATGTCATATCAGTCCCTGTCTAAAATAACATTAAAATTCCATGTTGTTTATATTATCCTCAGGCTCTGTAAACAATTAAAACCATCTTTTACTTTTCTACAGCTTAGTTATGCCATACGAAACAATCAAAACTAATCTTCAACTTCATTGGATCTTCAATAGAGTTTGTCAGTGTCACATTTACACACAGGAATGTATCACTTTCAGACAAAAATATTTCAATGATAAGCAATCCGGGAAAGTGATGTGCTAGTGATGGAGTAGGTACTTCTCTTAAATTGAGCTGTTTGGTGCATTATTGAAGTGAATTACAACAAGCTCTGACTATGCTGTGTCTTTGCATGTACCACATGGCAGCTGAGACTGTTTCCATCCTCCTTGGCTCTCCTGGATGTTCTAAAATATGGGTGCACATTATGTACATAAATTATTGCGACAAGATCGATATACAGAAGAGGAAGTATATAAAAGGTTGGGAGATGACCCTGGTTGAGCCTTTAAGGATTACCATTTTTGATATTTCTTAATATCAAAGGTAATATTAATATGTTTTAAGAGATTATCTTGTGGCCTTGCCAAAAGCCAAAACCAATCGAGAAATGTTGCATATGACTGCTCATAAAGTCTCAAACTCATCCTCAGGCTCTATGAAAACAGTCAATACCCTCCTCAGAGTTCAGGGAAGATTGTAAGAACGGGCTCTCGGGACTTGGAGCTCTCAAATATGAAAAGATTCACGTAACTAAGCTTTTTATCACATAAAAGGTTGAGCAGCTGAAATAATTCATTCTCAGAAGCACTGAGGTGAAAACAGGTATTTAACTCAGAATGTGGAAGGGTGGAAACACAAGCCTAAAATCAATAAATCTCAAGCAAGTCTAGACACACAAAAAAATTTCTCTAACAAAATATTCCTAGCAAAAGGCTTAAGCCACGATAGTAAATACTCATCACCAGGTTATAAGCATAGAAGAAAGTACATATAAGGATGTATTTACACTGCACTTACAAGTCTAGAATGTGTTATTGAACATCCATTTCTAATCAGGCAAGATCTTGTTTCTTTGTGAGGGTTTTCCTGACTGCCCAGAGTGGTACTAACTATTGTGCTTAAGAATATACTTGGATATGCTAATTAATAACTGGTTCTCATGACCATTCTCCCACTGCTGGTAAAATTATAGCAGGCACGGTGCTCATGACAATTCACAGGGCTCCACACCTCTCATTCCACCCAAAACAATGCACTGGCTTTACATCAAGTAGAAATGTTGCAAGTCTACTCAGGTGTTTACACAACATAAGACCATTCAGCCCATTGTGTCTGTATAGAGCAATAAAACTCTGACCACACAAATTCCAATTTCCACCTCTTGTCCCATAGCTCTGGAAGCTATGGCAATGCAAGTGAACTCTGTTTAAATATGACAAGGTTTTTTTTGACTGAATCATCCTTTTTGGCAGTGAGTTCCAGATCTCCCACCAAAGTGTGCATGAAAAGGCCTCTCCTTGGCTCTTCTTTTACTTTAAAGCTATGCAACATCCATTTCACAGTTATTGACCCCTCCACTAGTGGAAAAAGTGGCTTCCTATCCTCCCTATCTATGCCCCTAATAATCTTATCCACATATCAGGACGCTTCTCAACCATCAGTGCTCAAAAGAAAACTATCCCAGTTGATCCAATCTTTCCTCATTGTTCAGATGCTCCAGGCCAAGCCAGGCCCTATCCTGGTACATCTCCTCTATATTGTTTCTAGTGCAATTGCATCCTTCCTAGCACATGACTACCAGAAGTGTACAGAGTACTACAATTGTGACTGAATAAACCTTTTATACAGTCCCAGCATAATTTCTTCTATTCTATGCCTCAACTGATAGAGGCAAGTATCCCATAAGCCTTCTGAGCCATTTTATTAACTTGCCGTGCTACCGTCAGAGATCTGTGAATATGCACACAAAAGTCCCTCCAATCCTCTGTGCTACTCAGAGTCATGCCTTTCACCATGTGATCTCCTGTCAGCCCTCACCAAATACAAGGCCTTGCACATTTCCAGGTTGAATTCCAGTATCAGAGATAATGGGAACTGCAGATGCTGGAGAATCCGAGATAACAAAGTGTGGAGCTGGATGAACACAGCAGGCCAAGCAGCAGCTTAGGAGCACAAAAGCTGATGTTTCGGGCCGAGACCCTTCATCAGAAAAAAACTGCTCTGCCCACATGATCAGTCCATTGATCTTGCTGCAGTTTACTGACACCATCCTCATTATTTACCACCCCACCAACTTTCATTTTATCCATGAACTTCTTGATTTAAATCCAAATTATTAACAATCATCATAAACAGAAAGGCCTGTGGAGCGAGCCCTGTGGAACCTGAATGGAGGTAGACTTCAAAATCACAGAAACAATCCTCTACCAGCAGCCTCTGCTTGTGCCTCTCGGCCAGTTTTGAATACAACATGCAACTCTGCCTTGGATCCCATGGGCTCTTACATTCTTGGCAAATCTTGACAGGCTTTATCAAAAGCCTTGCTTGAGTCATGCAGATCATATCACGTGCATTTCCCTCATCAACGCTTCTGGTGACCTCCTCAAAAGATTTGGTTTGGTATTGAAATACAACTTTCCTTAACAAACCCACACTGACTATAACAAATTAATCCACATCCTTCCAAGTGCAGACATATTCTGGCTCTCAGAATTATTTCTGCTAACTTTCCTACCTGGAAGCCCAACTGGTCTCTCCCTACCTCCTTTTCCAATCATTGGACAATGTTAGCAGTCCTCTGGCACCTCACCTACTCCCTTTGGTTGACATCATTTCTGTTAGACCGTAAGTAGACAATGGATTTACACTGCCAATTTTAAAACAGTGCAAAAAGTGTGCATACTTTTTAAGATTTTCAATCAAATTCCACCCTTTTGGAGTCAGTAACTTGAACTCACCAAGGTATCTGGACATGATACAATGAGCAAAGAATGGCAGGGTCACCTGACAGGAGTGCAGTGCGGAAGCTGCCTGCTTATTTAAATTGAGAGCTATCTTCTGAACCCTGCGTACCTTCACAAAATCAAAATCAATGGTCTCCAATGACCAATACTGGAACTGATGGATGATTCAAACCTTTGGAATCAGGATTTGTTAATCAACTTGGGCAAAATTAAACAGAAAAACAGTGATTTTTCCCAGGTTTTGTATCCCAGTTTGTTGAAGTGAAGTAATTTAAAATGTGGGGATATAAAGTGCTGAATGATATGGCAGTTGATAATGCGAAATGAACATACAAACAAACATTTAAAAACGAGGGGTAGGACAAGAGCTTCTGATCCATCCTGCCCATTCAACATGGTGTGATACCTTATAGGGCAGCTAACAGCAAACAGTTGCCTGTTTTAAAACAAAGCATGAAACATTAGAGAACAGCATAAAACAGAAGACTATTAATTCTGAATGACCTGAGAGCATTTTGAGAAATGCTTTTAAAAACAATCTCACATAAATGCAAACGTTTCAGGTAACGAACAAAGTCAATATTTAAAAAGAGTTCAATCTAAGCCATTGCAGCTTCCAAGAGCAGGAAACCAAATATAGAAATAATTTCAATTGATAAAAACTCTATTAATTTGAGGCATACAATGTGCAGTGCATGCCTGGCTGATGCCCGTTGGTTCATGAAATTAAATTGAAGCAAAGCAGGTTAATAACATTGTGACCTTTACATGCATGAGCAATGTAGGAGTACTGGGTGAACAAACTAAGATTATTAGACCTGGCATAAGCCCCACCTGAAATGAGATAGTATCCAGTTTCACCCTGCACTGACCTCAACCAAATTGCTTGGCTAAGTCTAATTATAATAACCTGCGTGAACCTTAGGCATGGAATAATGCTTCTCATTGGGAGCTTGCCCAGCAACATGGCATGGTGTGTGAGAGTTATGTGCTGTTTAAAAATGTGGAAACTAACTCAACGAGCTCTGCAAAGTGTGCAGTCAGCCAAACAGCATCCTGCTTATTGTGGTCCCATCAAACATCATCCAGAAAAAGCGGCCCAGAAGACAGTACTCACCTGAAGAAGAAAGATGTTGCCTAAAATATTGAGTGAATGTACAAACATTTGACAGCAAAGGAAAAATAAGTTGTTAACTTATAATGTCAGGCAAGGTATGAGAAACTATAATTACTTTAAAAGCTACATTTTAAATACTCTTTTGTCTGCCTTTTCAGGATGTGGGGGTTTTAATTCGTATTTCACCTTCTGCCAAGTTCCAGTCGCCATGTGCATTACTTCATTTCCCTCAGATACATAGAACAGCACTACTGCTAAGCAGGCTGACCTGCAGTTGCTCCAAGAGCTTGGAGAAGGAGATGACAGGAAACTCATTACCACAGTGGTGTTCAGTACAGAAGTCCATACATCGACAACAGTGAGGAGCAAAATTTCAGGGGCCTTTGCTTCTGAAGGGAAATGGTCAGAGAATTGCGTCACTTGTAATTATAAAGAGCATATTGTGCCAATTATATACTTACAGTGACTTGCCTTTACATGGAGTTGTGCACCTTAACATTGGTACCTATAAAGTAGTGGGGTCTCATCACTCTGAAATTTAGTTTCTCCAAAGAAAACAGCAGCTCAGCTGTATGCTGGGCAATGTGGAAATGATTCAGAATGGAGATAACCACTATAGCTGGTAAAAAAAAATCTATTGGGAGAATGAAAAGGGAAAGAGGAAGAGGTAGAAGAAAAGGAATGAAAAGTATGTGAAGGAGATCAAGTGGGAATGAAGGAAAAGAGCTGTAAAAGGAGACAGAAATGAATTCATTAACAGCATTAATATGGTAATACAAGGACGTTGATCAAATGGATGTGGGGAGAATAGATGGACCTTGGGGAGAAAAGAAATTCCTCAGATAAGGGCTATCTCGTTTACTGAATGCCTCATAATTCTAATCACTGGTGCATTACTTTGGATCCTTTCCTCCCAGTCACTTTCATTTTCACTTCTGAATTTCTTTAACCCCAGGTGTTTCCAAGATCTGAGTTATTTCATACCTCAAAGTTACGGAGCATGCAGCTCCATTCGATACATCTGGAGATGATCAGGCAAGTATCACAGATCTTCTCCAAGAGGCAGAACTTCGGTTTCAGAAAGCCAGCTCCATTCATTTCACATCCTTGGAGGAGGTAAGGCAGAAATACCTCCCTCCATAATCTGGAATCTAACAGCCCACCATACCACACACCATTAAGTAAGGGACAAATTCTGGTTCAAAAAGGAATGTGGGGAAAACGTCAAGAATAGCTACAGGCACATAAATGGTTTCAGCACAGAAGACATTCGATTCATCATCCATGTTCCAGATATTTTAAACAGCAACTCAATCAATCCCATTTATCTGCCCTTATCCTGTAAATCTTGTAGTTCCG
This sequence comes from Stegostoma tigrinum, assembly GCF_030684315.1. NCBI lineage: Eukaryota > Metazoa > Chordata > Chondrichthyes > Orectolobiformes > Stegostomatidae > Stegostoma > Stegostoma tigrinum. The sequence goes on along the minus strand of NC_081360.1, from coordinate 43,480,610 downwards.
TTCTCAATCTAATTATCCCATTCCCTTTCTTATGCCATGATTGTGGTAGAGGTAGGTTCACTCTCACAACAAAATAAAAGTCACCCATTGCCCTTCTGCCAATCAACTCCAATCAGTGTCCTCTAGCTCTCAAGCCATCCACCACTGGGAACAATTTGCCCCTATGTATGTTGTCCAGAACCCTCAAAGTTTTGAAAAACTCCCATCAAATTCTCTTTAATAATCTCTTCCCCTAGAAGGACAGCCTCACCTTCTCCAATCTATCTACATAACTCAAGTCCCTCATCCCTGAAGCCATTCTCCTGAAACCTTTCTCTAGTCTCTCAAATGGCTTCACATTTTCCCTGAAGTCTGGCAATCTGACCTCGACAATACTTCTGCTGTGGCAGAACCAGTGTTTTACATAAATTTAATGTACTTTAAAATCCTGGGCCCTATATGTTTTATTTATCACTTTCGTAAACTGTCTGGCTACCTTGAACAATTTATGCACATAGCCCCTGGCGTCTCTTGCCTCCTGCACCCGTGTTAGAATTATCCTACCAGAACGTATTGCTTTGCACTTCACTACATTAAATTGAAGTATCTACCCATTCTGCCAACCTCTCTCTTAAAGGTGCAATATTTTTAACTTTTGTGTCATCCGTAAACTTGAAAATTATGCTCTGTGCATCTGAGTTTATACCACTGTTATAGATCACAAAAAACAAATCCTAACACTGCTCACTGGAGTACACTGTTGTGTACCTTCTACCATTCTGAGAAATAAACCGTCATCACTCTTCTCTGATCCCAGTCACTCAGCCAATTGCTCATCCAAGCTGCTACTGTCCTTTCTGTATTCCATGCACTCCAATTTTGCTGACAAAGCTATTGTATGGCCCTTTATCAAATGCCTTTTGGAAACCCATTTCCAGCCCAATGTTGCTATAGCTCTCAGAAACATACTTTGATTCTCCATGGTGTTGCTACTATTCTACAAGGTACAAGATTTCATAGGGCTGTTCCACCAGGATCCATCAATGGCATCTTTAGCAAAGTGAACCTCGTCTCAAGTGACTCACTGTTGAGGACATCTAAGCTCAGGCATGGGTCTACAGTTTCGATGTTTGGTGACTCCAAAATCAGACAATATAATCAATTTCTGACAGCCTTTTGCTTTAAACAAATTATTCCTCTACATTTCTGTTTCAGTTGCTTGCTGTTTCTGTAATAAACCCACAACACAGAACTAAATCACCTCCCTGAATCTCCCCCATGACAATGTAGCGCCCTATGATATCCCTGATAGAGATTCCAACTCATTGCTTGAAAGTAGGAGACATTCTCTTTATTTTGAGAAATGATGTGAATAATTTGAAACCTTTATGAAAACAATTGCACAAATCCCATCTCCACTAAGAAACTCAAAAAGGAGCCACCAGTTGCTTAATGTTTGCCCACTTTCTATTTTGACCTGAGTAAATATACACAGGGCATCCATGTACTGGCAATGATTTCAAGTCTGTTCACTAGCCCCTCAAACCAAATGTTTCTACATTGAAAAATGCCACTTCTCAAACTGAAGTTATACACATAACACACAAGAATCATGAAATACGTTTTTGCCACACCCAAGAAGATCCAATCCAATTGGGCCCACCATGAAAAGTCTGGAAAGTATTGTTGACAATCTAATCAAGCAGCACTGGCTGAGCAATAACCTGATCTCCAACATCAATTGGCATGCTTGTGACTAGTTTCTACCTCCAGAAGCCACAACACACATGAACCCCAGAGATTTGTGTCATGGCAGAAGGATTTACAGGGAACACTAGTCACCATTGTCTTATTTTGTTCAGCTAGATGCTAAACTTCGACCTAGTATGGACAAAAAAGCTAAATTCCAAGGTGAGATGCTCCCTCAACATCAAGGTGACATTTAACCAAGAGTAACAAATGATAGCAGTTGACAAAATGGGAACTGGGGACAAAACGCTCCCCTAGCTCAAGTCATACTCCAAGATGGATATGATCAGCTAATCACCTCTGAAGATTCCTGCAAGAGTTTCTCAGCATAATGTTCTCATCTAAATCCTCTCAGATAATTGCATTGCTGTCACTGAATCTTTCACCATCAAACACCCTGAATTGGGAGTGTTTAATGTTGACGAGAGCCACTGTAGGGCCACAGTTGTAATTTGTGTGTCAATTTGTTCTATTTGAAGAGCTAAGTAGAAAGGTACCAAAGGTACCATAACTGTATTAAACTGGCTATCGCTTATATGCCTGCATGTCTTTTGTAAATAAATGTCCATCTTGAATTAAACATAATTTTTAGTATCTGTTCCAAAGCTGATTTGTGGAGGCATGGGAGATGCTCAATAGCTAAGTACGATGCAGTCACCATCTAAGACCAATTCACCAGGCACAGTGATTTTAGAAATCAGGAAGCTTTGGGGAAAGACAAAGGTTCTGGCAGATAAAGGAATTAAGTTGTCTACAAGGATGATGTAAAATATAAAGCTGAAATTATATATGCATTATATATAATTATATACATATATGCATTATATATACTACATACACATACAGAATAGAAAAAGCTTCATTTTTTGCAGCACACCTGTTATGAGAAGAATTGCTATTGATTGTCATTTCTAGGGTTTTATTTGTACAAGGGAAATTTCAGTCTACACTCCTTCAATTTGCACACCACTGAAACAAACAGGAAAGATTCTTAAACTACATGAATACTGTTTAACGACATGAGTGTGAATGCCAAATTTCCCATGCCAAATATTCAAAATACTCCATAGCCTTACACAACAAATCCAGACATGCAAATAAAAATTATGCTTCATTGGAAATTGATACATCATGTACAATTAACATATTGCTCTCCATGATCAGTGAACACAGCCCTCCCTCTGAGGTGAAATTTAGTTTTCATCTCAGAAGGACACCTTCGCACAAGTTATTCAAGTGCAACAAAAGTTGGTAATACTGCAGTGATCCAAAAATTGACCATTACCGCAAAAATAAATGAGAAACGTGTGCTCCATGTAAACTAATTTCATGCTGATAAACCACGCAGATACATCTAGCAAGGTAATAGCCCAGAGACTGCAGGAGTGATTTTTCGGGCATATTCATTCTGTCATGCTTCTCGTTAAAGGACTACAAAACAGTCTTTTTGATCCAACAATAAAACCATGCAAATTCACCTACATATGACAATGCAAATTAACTTAAACATTACAATCTACTGTAAATAGTTTAAAGCTAATTCAATAGACTTCAATTAATTTTCTTTAAAGATATAGTCTTTCCACTTGCAGTTACATTATCGAACAACAAATAAGACAAATTAAAAACAAATACATGCAAAATCAGAAAAAAAGGAAATAAAATGATTGATTCATATGCTTCTTCTGACACTGAGAAATGCAGTACAATGCAAGCCTTGAAAGTCTTCAGTGCACCTATCATGTTGATTAAACACTTGTACTAGAGGTTTTGCTCAAACCAGTCATACATCTCAATGCTCATGTCATGCGAACAGCATTTAAAAACACAGTCATAAGATAATCAAATCAGACATATTAATTGAAGTGATCCCATAGATAGCAGCTCATGTTTATTCCTATCAATTAAAGTAGATTCAAAAATGGTTAAATCCTAACATCAATAACTACCAGTTAAACATGAACTTGCAGCAGTTTCTGAATCACCAAAATCATGTATTTTCTTCGACATTTGTTAGTAGGAGCCAACATGCTTTGCTCAGGACAAGAACAAAGCCAAGGAAGAACTTTGCTTGTATGACACAGATAAAACCCGGTCAGAAATCACACAACACCAGGTTATAGGCCAACAGGGTTATTTCAAGACACAAGCTCTCAGAGCCTCACAAGCTTTACTGAGGCCCCGAAAGCTTATGTTTTCAAATAAACCTTTGGACTATAACCTGGTGTTGTGTGATTTCTGACCTTGTCCACTCCAGTCAAACACCGGCGCATCCTCATCACAGATAAATCAGGCAGCAGGGAGTCGAGAGAAAGCAAGCCGGAGGAAACCGCTGCCAGAAACAAATAGTTTAAAGCAGCAAGACACCGTGAATTTGTTCTGTTTGGAAAACAATCAAAGAATGATATCAGATAGCTATGTGAATAACCATTCTGAGGCAGTGTTTGTAAATAGCTGAAAATTAGAAAATAGTAAAATAAATTCACGCTAAATAATCCTCGAGCAATTGCATTTTAATTAAGATATACAAGAATGACGCAGATAAAAAGCTGGTATGTCTACTGTTTTGTTTTTAAGTTATAACTTTTATCGTTCTGCTAAGGTTTAAAGCAATACTTATAGTGCTTGCGAAGAGAGACATGAGATTTTAATAAAATATCACTATTAAAATAAACTAACTAGACAACCGTAAAATGACAGGAAGGATCATAAGTTGAATTGATAATGACAAAAGCTGCTGGCAGGAGTGAGATTCAGGCAAACTTCCAAAATTGACCTCAAGAATAAAAAGGTGATGATGAAATAGAGAGAGGAATTGACTGGTGAGGAATTCTACTTTCTAGCCTCCAATTTACGCTAAAAAGTCTGTAAAGTTAAGGTAAAGCATGGCAGGGCAACCTGGTCACATGGAACACATATCCTGTGACACACAGGAAGTCACATGATTTGGTAGCCAAGAAAACCATGTCTACCAGCTTCAGAACTCACGTGATGATTGGAGTCACTGGGGCATATCTATGTGGCTGAGATATAAAAGGTGAGCATGCAGGTTGAGAGAGTGCAGGCAGAAGGAGAATGGGTGACTGCCAGACACTATGCGGACTGGACAGGTAGTTAGGAGCATCCTCAGTCCGTCTCACTCATTAACTGGTTTTCCATTTTGGACAGCGGTAAAGCAATAGAAGAATACAGTCCAAACCAAGTCTCTAGCATGCAAGGCTCAGCTGCACAGGACAGGAGGAGTGGAAGACTGCATGGGGATTCAACATGGATAGAAAAAGACAAGTGCCTCTGCGGATGTTTGACCTGATTCTGGATTGAATGTTGCTGCCCTGACACCAGGATCAAGAATGTCGCTGAGCAACTGCAGTGTATTCTCATGCAAAGGGAATAGTCCAGAAACGATAGTCCGCAACAGTACAAATTTCATAGGGAGAAAGGTGGATAAGGTCCTTAATGATGAGATTTGAGAGGGTTAGGAAAGAGATTATAAAGCAGAATGTCAAAGGCAGTGGTAGTCCTGAGATTAAGTGCTAGCGAGTACAGAAATAGGAAGATTGAGAAAAATAAATGCATAACTGGTGAACTGGTCCAGGAGGGAGGACTTCAGATTTCTGAGGAGTTGGAACCTGTTCTGGGGCATCTGAGACCTGCAGCAGGAGGACTGGTAACATGTTAACTGGATCAATCTCCTCACGGAGAGTTTTGCCAGTGCTGATAGAGGGTTCTTCGGGGTCAGGCGGCGGAAACCTCAGATCGGAGAGAAACAAAGCTAATGACATTTCAAGGAAAAGTAGTCAGTGAAACCTGATGATAGCAGAAACAAAAGGACAGTGATAAATGCTTTAAAATGTGGAGAAATGTTCAACAGGCAAAAATCATGCACTCTAACTGAACACACACTGCATTCACAACAAAGTGGATGGAACTGACCACAAAGGTAGAGGTAAACCAGTATGATCTAACTGACATTACAGAGACATATTGCAGGATGACCAAGATCAGGAACTGAATATGATAGGTCAAAAAGTAAATAAAGATGATGTAGTTCAGTTTATAATGTATGACAACAATTGGAAGATAAGAACATAGGCACAGGAATAAGCTGTTCAATCCATCGAGCCTGCCATGGCATTCAGCATGATCATGGTTGTTCAAACATTTCAATGTCTTTTAACACTCTATCCTCTCTGCCAAATGGTGATCAGAAAACTATCAATTTCTACCTTAAACATATTGAAAAACTTCTACAGCTCTTTGGTTACTAATGGTTCACAACCTTCAGAGTAAATAAAATTCTCCTCATTTCAGACCAAAGTGGCAGCCCACCTTATTATTTTTGAATTGTGCTTCTAGATTCCCCAAACAAGGGCAACTCCTTGCCTGCAACTACCCTGTTAATCTCTTTTAGCATTTTTTTTCAAGTTTCAGTAATATCACCTCTCATTCTTGAACTCTTGAGAATACAGGATCATGTTGCCTGCATTCACTTAATGGGACAGTCCTAGCTTCTTGGCAACAAATCTGGTGAATGATCTTTGTACTCCCTCTACTGTAGCACTCCTGAGATATGCAGGATCTCCAAGTGCAGTCCAACAAGCTCCTATATAACTGAAGCAAGATTTCACAACTTCTGTGCTCAGATCCTCTTGTAATAAAGGCTAACATTCCATTGACCTTTTTAATGGCTTGCTGTATTTGCATGTTAGCCTTCTGTGGCTTATTTACTGGGATCCTATGTCCCTTTGTACATCTACACTTCCCAACCACCGAGCATTTAAAAAATAATCCATACCTTTGTTTCTCCTGTTAAAGTAGATTTTTTCATATTATGTTCCATCTGCTGTTCTTGCCTATTCATGAAGCATTGCCAAATAGAAGTATAGAAACATTGAAGATAGGAGCAGGAGGCCATTCAGCCCTTTGAGCCCACTCTGCCATTCATCACGGACTTGGCTGATCATCCAACTCAACAGCCTAATCCTGCTTTCTCTCCAAAACCTTGGATCTCATTTACCCGAAATGTTATATCTAGTCAGCTCTTGAATACATTCAATGCTTTGGCATCAACTACTTCCTGTGGTAATGAATTCCAGAGGCTCACCACTCTTTGGGTGATGAGATGTCTCGTCATTCTATCCTAAACGGTCTACTCCAAATCCACAGGCTATAGTCTCTGATTCTGGACACACATACCATCGGAAACATCCTCCCTACATTTACTCTGTCTAGTCTTGCCAGAATTTTTTTAAGTCTCGTATGAGATCCTCCCTCATTCAACTGAACTCGAGTGAAAACAATCCTAACCTAATCAATCTCTCCTCATACGTGAGTCCCACCATCCACAGAATCAGCCTGGTAAACCCTCGCTGTACTCCCTCGAGAACAAGAGCATCCTTCCCCAGAAAAGGAGATCAAAACTGCACACAATAGTCTAGGTGTGGGCTCACCAAGGCCCTGTACAACTGCAACATACCCCCACTTGAAATCTCTGGTCATGAAGGCCAACATACCATTTGCCTTCTTTACCACCTGCTGCACCTGCATTCTTACCTTCAGCGATTAATGCGCAAGGACAACCAGGTCCCACTGCACAGTCCTCTCTCCCAATTTACAGCCATTCAGGTAGAAATCTGCCTTCTTGATTTTGCTTCCAAAGTGAATAACCTCATATTTATCGAAAACATACAGCAACTGCCATTGATTTGTCCACTTACCCAAGCTGTCCAGATCATGTTGAAAGATCCCTACATCCTCATCACTGAAGGTCACTCAAGGCACTGGAACAATAACTATCCCTTGATAACACTCTCTCCACAAACCACTGGTGATGACTGTGCTAATGCAAATCTTCACCCCGACCACCAATCAGCATCTACACAGCCCTTTGCTTCCTGAAAACATTTTACTCCTCCCTAATTTTCATTTAGCTTTGTAGCATCTACAAATTTGGAAATATTACATTTGGTCTCCATCCTGAATTATTGATATATAACGTAACCAACTGGGGTCCAAGTACTGATCCTTGTGGTACCCCACTGGTCACAGCTTGCCAATGTAAGAATGGTCCATTTATTCCTCCTGTATGTTTTGTGTCTGTTAGCTAATCAATAATCCATGCCAGTACATTGTTGCCCATCCCAAGCATTTTCATCTATCTTACCGGCCTCCTGTGGGGAGATTTATCAAAAACTTTCTGAAGATTTAATTATGATATGTCCATTGGCTCTCCTCCATCAATTTTCTTAGTAACTTCTTCAAGTAAACTCCAACAATTGTGTTAAATGCTATTGCCTATTCCTAAATCTATGCTGACTGTGCCCATCAGATCAGAATCAGCCAGTTGTTTAATTTTCCCAACCTTTCATATAGCATCTATAATTTCCCTCCTACTGATGTGATGTCAATAGCTTTGTACTTCACTGTTTTGTCTCTCATTCCCTTCTTGAAATTTGATGGCTACATGAATGGTTAAAAATCTGGCAGGTGGACAATAATGTGGGAAAATGTGAAGTTATTTACTTGAGCAGGAAGTATATAAAAGCAGAGTATTACTCAAATGTAGAATGAATGTAGAATTCGGAGAAGCAGAGAGAATACGAGGAGAGGAGCATCCGAAGGCATCTAAAACTATGTGATGGAGGTTGAGTGGACAACAGCTAAAACAATGAATGTAGAATTCGGAGAAGCAGAGAGAGTACGAGGACAGGAGCATCCGAAGGCATCTAAAAGTATGTGATGGAGGTTGAGTGGACACCAGCTAAAACAGCTCAAGGAGAGAAAACAGACCGCAAGTAATATCTCAGGAAAGTCACGGGTTCATTAGTTGTTGAACAGTTGCTGTTGGGCATTGTGTTTCAACTCCAGTAATTATGAAAACATAAACTAGCACTGGGAAGGAAAGAATTTATAGGCACTGGAGAGGGAGCCAATTTGTCAGGAAGGGCAAATAGTTTCTCCTAATCTCCAGTTTGTAGTTAATAGTACAAGAGTAAGAGTAAAATAACAAAGCAATTCATGTTACAAGAAATAAAGCTAACTGAAAGTTTAAGCCTAAATATGACAGGACAACTTGGACAAGCAGAATCCCTGTCCAAAGCTACATAGGAACTTGTGCACATTTCCTGTGACCTCCATTCAAGAAGTACTACCGGCCCTACAAGCTCTAGGTTTCAAATTCAAACAGTGCTGGGATTATGCAGGTATGCCTGTGAGGCAGAGAGCTCTGAGGACAGCATATTCAAAGACGTGTTCATGCTGCAATTTAGAACCAAGTAGTTAGATAGGTAATGGGTGACTGCCTAAGTAATCTAAGTAGAAAATGCAGGTAATGCTAGAGTCTCCAGAGATTCTGTTCATAAATCTGTCTTTAGACCATAATGTTAGTGACGGCAAGGGATCCTTGAAGGAGAGCAGCTGCAGCCGTGCCCCTGGTACAAGTCACTCAGTCATACAGGATGGATGAAGAAAAGTGGAAGGGCAGTAACAAAAATAAGGGATTCTTTAATTCGGGGAACAGTTGCGCATTTCTGTACCAATAGAGCTAACTCCAGGGTGACTTGATGGCTTCTTATGCCAGGCTCAGGCAGGGCACAGAATGGCTGCAGGACATTCTTAATAGGGAAGACAAACAGCCAGACATCATACTCCACAAGTGGGATGCAGTCCAATAATCACAATTTACAGAGGCATGCAAAAAATTAGCAAGTAGAATTTGTAATGTAATAAGTTCTGATAATTCCCAATGCCACATGCAACTGAGTACAGAAATAACAAAATAAACAGAACAGGGACAGCTCTGTGGGAGAGAAAGAATCTTTGCAAGACAGACGGGTTGCATCTGAACACAGATGCTCATATTGTGCTCCTTGTGCAGTATTTTTCCTAATGCTGTTGGGGGAGGGATTAAACAAATTCAGCAGAGGTAAGAAAATCGGGAGAGAATATCAGAATGTAACAACATTGTGCACAATATGGAGGCCAGGCAGATAGTTCTGAAATCCAGAATAGGAAGTTAATAGGTAGTGTCAGAGTAAGAGAGAAGGTAATGAAGTCTAAATCGAAGATTTAGAAAAATTGGAGTTTGACACTAAGTTGAAATGCTCACAGAGCCAGTGCAGGCATGATGAGCTTCGAAGCCTCTTTCTGCTCCTTAACAATTCTATCAGCTAGATGTTCTAGAGTATGAGTGATAAAATGTTAGTATACAAACACAACAAATTAATTAAGAAGCCTATTGAAATGCTGTCTCTCATGCTATGCTTCAGTTATACAGGAAACTGCTAAGTCCAGATCATAAATATTACGTTTTTGGAGGCAGTTCAGAAGAAGAGTCCAAGATTGATACCTGGAATAAGTGCACAAGTCTTGTCAGAAAATGTCTGACAGACTGGGTTCACTGGAGTTGAGAAATGTGAGTGATTCAAGTATACAAGTTCTTGAAATGGTGGGTATAGAAAGGCTATGCCCTCTTCTGGGTAAATCCAGAATTAAAAGTCAATGTTTAAAAGCCAAAGTTTGCCCCTTTCAAGACAAAAAAAGTTCTCTTTTCTCAGCAGTTCGTGCAACTTGAGGACCAAAGGCCAAAAACATTTTTAAGGCACAGTTAAATTGTTGTTCAGCAAGGGAATCAATCTAAAGTTCTCAGAAATACGTGGAAATGTGGAATTCAAAACACAAAAAATCAGCCAATGTTCCTATCGAATGGTGGAGAATCTCCACGGGAAATACTGACTTAAAAGTGCCTAGAACAAGATCAGCCAGTTGGACCTCATAGAAGAGGAGTTCCCTGATTGGGGCTGTTAATCTGATCTAATCAGGGAGCCCTGTCTGACAGATATAAACAGGAGTGTCAGAGGTTCTGTTCACTCTCAGAGCCAGCTCTGAGCTAACGAGATCAGTGTCATGTACAATGCACGTGTAAATAAAGGATCACTTGGCCTTCATGGAGTTATTTCAGTGGCAAGAAGAGAAAAACATGCCCTGAAGAGATCCACTCACAGCAATTGTCTTTGAGTTGGGCTAAGCATTCTTGGCTATTTAGGATGCTTGACTCGTTTGATCCTGCCATCAAAGACTGGGCCCAGTATGTGTCTGTGTAAGACCTGAGCCAGACTGAGAACCTGATCAAGGATGCAATTTTGGTTCAGGTCTCTTATGACAAGCAGCTGGCTCGGTTACCACTGATTGTAGCATAAGGTTCAAGCCCAAGCTTGTTGGGGTGAAATCAGTTGAGAAAGATTTAATTTGATTGGCTCAACATTTTTCAGTTTATCCAGGTGTATTGGAAAGAGGAGGAGTAGGCCCTTTAGCCTCTCAGACCTGCTCCAACATTCACCTTGCTTGTTTTTCCACCTCAATGTCATTTTTCTGCAAAATCCTTTGACACCTTCAACATGTATCAATCTATTGGTCACTGTTTCAGATATACTAAATTGCAGAATCTCCTCTCTGGGGTACAGAATTCCAAAGGTTCATTAACCTTCGAGGGAAGAATTCCTCCTCACCTCAGTCCTACATGGCCTACGCCTTATTCTGGGAATAGCACCCGTTATGGGAGCCCCAGCCAGGGGAAACATCCTTCTTGCGTCTATCCTATTGGTCAGTGTGAACATTTGTCATTGTTCTCATTTCTGGAAATTATAGATACAGTGTCCCCAATCTTTCCTACATTGTATAACCTTGCCATTCCCGGAATCAAAGGAATCAAATATCTCTCCAAACAGCAGCTTAATAAAAACTATTTTGGCCAGATTTTTAGTTTTAGAGTACGTAATTCATTTTCACATCTATTTACAGTGCCTGATAAGGATATATATATAATATATATATGACACCTTATCATATCGATAGGGAGATGACAGAGCAGTGGTTAAAAAATCTGCTCTTCTCAAATAGTTCCAACAAGTCAGCCACATCACTCTGATAGGTAGATAGGATTGTTGTTTTCACATCTCATCAAAAACAATGCACCTCCGAAGATGTTGTGTTTCTTTCACGTAACAAAGGATCAGCTTTGTTTATACACTGATGGGGTCTGGAACACTCTCAGAGCACTGCCAGGAATTAATTCATCATATCCATTATCACTTTCAGTCTGAAAGCTCTAGTAGCACATTACATACTTGAAAATTTCACACAAAAAGCTCAAAATAATTTAAACCATCAATGCTTGACAATTTTTTTATTGGTCACTTTAAGCTCCATGTCCAATTTAACCAAGTGATGAAAAAGGACAGAACCTGTGGGTGTGACTTGTTACAAATTCCAATTCAGAAAGTCAGGTTAAAGCCAGTGGAGTTGCTGTATTAGAAGAGCATGTTTTGGGGTGTGGCTAATTCTAGAGCACAATCTTCAGTGCTACTGCAGAACATTGTCATAGCCTCTTCAATAACAGGTGATTTCAGCTCTTTCTCGCTATCATGCAGAGGGAATCAAAATCGGCTGAAAACTGGCACCTTTGATACCAGGGCTCTCAGAAGATGGCTGAGATTAATCATCCACTTGACACTGCTGGCTGAAGATGGTTACTAATGTTTTCCACTGATGTTCCAAACTCCCTATCATTTTCTATTCTTTCATAGATTATATCTGTTCTCAGCAAAGGCGGCTCTCCATCCCCAAATATCCTTGAACTCAGTGGTTTCCTAGGCAATCACACAAGGAAGTTCAGAATCAGCCACTTTATGATGGGTCTGAAATCACCAGTAGGTCAGACTAAGATGAAGATGGCACATTTCCGTTTTCACTGTTGATGTGCAAGTATTTTTGTGTTATAGCTTCCTGACATTGACACCTTATCATTTGGTATGCCTGAAGGACATTTGTGAACCATATTGTATTTACACTACAATTGTTTCTTAGTCGCCATCACTCATTCCAGTTTTCAATTCCAAAATTTAAAATGCAACAGCTACCATGGTGAAATTCAAACCTTCATTCCCAAAGCATTAACCTCAGCCTCTGGATTACTAGTCCAGTGACAGTACCCTCTTATTGAGGATGGTGATATTGGTAAAGCCTCCTCCTTGTGTTTGCAGTTTGTTGTCCATCACTATTCACAACAGGGTGTAGAGCAAAGTTTTGACTTCATCCATTGGTTGTGGGATTTCTTGGCTGTATCTTGAATGAGCAGCTTCTACTGCCAGCTTTTGAGCAACACTGCCTGACAGCTTTATCAAGTTGACACTTCTTTTAAGGTATGCCTGGTGCTCCCCCAAACTCCTCATTAAACCACTTCACGATCTGATGCTTTTTAACCATGTCCACAACTCTGGAAACCCAACCTATGGGAGAAGAAATGCATAGAAAACATACCTGCTATTCACCGATCAAAGGGCAGAATGTACAGCAGCTCTAAAAATATGCAGAGTTTATAACATTTCACTCTCATGACGAAACACAATAGTGTTATGGCACAAAGTGCCTTTGGGGTTATGCAACAAAGATACACAAATGCAATAAGAGAAAGCAAAATAATATTTTTAATTAACCACACTGAAAACTGATAGTAGGGCAGAAATTGTTTGCCTCTTACAGGAAAAGGTAAAAAAAAGGACAAGTCTACTTAGGGTACTTCTCTAATTTAGCTCAGAGCTCAAAGGCCCCTGTCTCTATTACTTTGTCACTTGCCCAAGACAGAAAATAGTGAGTAGATAATCTATTTTAATAATATAACTGAGCCTCTGCACAGTGCTCTCAACCTAGAAGTTACTTCTATGATTACAGGAAGGTATCAGCCTACCTCAGACTATCGTATACACTATTCAGCTGATTGCCTGACAGCATATCGTGATTCGAAAATTGGAAAAGATGGTCATAAAAATATTCTTGCTTTTAAAAATGCATGCAATGCCTTAAAATATTCAATTAAACAATTTCATATCTACTAAAATTAAGAAAAAAGATATTTTGTTTAAAATCCATTGTAAAATGCACAATAAATATCATATTATTTGCGAGTAATTTGCCCACAACTGACAAATGCTCCCCTATTTTTTCACCTTTTCAGTGTTAGAAGATTTCACCATCAAACTAGCAATAGTAAGGTCAAAAAAGTCAGTTACATTTTTCTTTATGATTGAATTCTGTATTACCTTATACTTTTCTACTCGTTAGGATCCAATAACAAATAGGTAAAGAAAAAAATGATTGATGAAGGAAGATAACACAATGCCTTCAGTTCAAAGGGTGAAGTATACTTCATCACTGAAAAGTGCAAAACTCAAGAACAAAAATGAGTTGAGATTCTTTGGGGATTTTATCACATCAATGAAAAGAATATCAAGTACTGACAAGAAGCCTAATCCAATCGTCACTCCACCACAAGTAAGGTGATGGCAACACTCAGAATCATAGGTCTGTAAAAATAGCCGGTTTGCATAATTAAGTATATTTTCAGAAAATATACTTCAGAGGAATATATTAATTGATGCAGAACTCACTCAGAAAACATTGAATAGTCAAGAGAAACTGAGATTGACAAACTAATCGCAAAATCATCCAATTGCTGTGTTTACATCCAAAAGAAAATTAAATAACATGGGACTCACCTCTGTTGAGCAATCTACTCCACATTATGGCTGGATCACCAAATATCCAATTGCTTGATTGTACAGAAGGAAAGACAGTTTTGACAAATGTGCTGTTAAAACTTCCTGGTTTCTTGTTTGAAGATCTGTAGTACAATGTTAGAAATCAGGTGTTGTCTGTGGAACAGATTTCCAGGGATGTAGGTTGGAATCAGTGGCCTTTTAAAATTCTGGATACTTGAGCAAGAAATTGGAATACTGACTCAGTTTATGAAGCAAGCAAAATAATTTCAATTTATTGGCAATGTGCTGCTACCTGCTATGGTAAAGGGTATGCATGTCTTGTAAGAAATCCAAGCAGCAGAACATGTGGAAACAGGCAGAGAAAGTCCCTACTGACAGTGAAGACAACCACTTGCAGTAATCTATTCAAATACCACAATGTCACAATTCCTGACTTCTTAGCATGGCCACATCCAGGCTACAGATGAAGAATCATCGACAAACACTATGCCTAATGCTAAAAACAGCATTTCTCTTTTCAGCGATAAGCAACAGAGACAGGAGGAAATCGGGGTTCTACGTTTCTATAATTTAAATGGCACTCTCACAATGAAGGGGTGACAGATCCAAAGCTGATGAGTTGTTCATGTGGGGAAGTGGGAGTGGGTCATAAAAGCAGCATAACTGTATTTCTTCAGACAGACCAAACCAACAAGTGACATCATTACAAATAATGGCTAGGAAAGAAAACACAAAGAAAAGTCCTGTTGACAGAGGTACCAATGACACAATGTAGCTTAATAGGAAAGTATTTCCAACATGTGCTTTTACCCAAGATGTGAACTAACATTTACTCAACCAGATGTAACATGTTGACTGTCAAACTAAATGAAGTCATATATTCCTTTCTAACATTTTAGAAGGGAAAATTCTGTTCAGTTAAATAAAATAAACCATCTGTCTTCTGAAATGTGCATCACTATTCTGTGTGCGAATCACTACTGAACTCGAGAGAAATTTACATCAATTTACATCCCTCTATGAGGGATTATTGAGAAAATTTGGAGTAGAAAGACATAAATCACCAGTTTCTCAAAGGTACATACTTCTTTAAATGTGCAGATTTTTATATTTATAGATACCAGCTTCATTCCTGGCAATATTTAATATCAGTCTAAGTCTTTAAAATACGCTGTAAATGCAGAGCAGTATGATGCATACCTGAAGGAGAACAATTGAGTGTTACTCATGAGTCATGGAAGATCGTCTGCAAAATAATAACCTACTTTTTATTCCAATTATATTTTGATAGTACCTGTTTCTATTTTGATTTGTAATATTTACAGTTTACTTTTTCACTCAATGGAGAATATTTCTTCCGTAATGAAATTAAAAGTTCATTCATATAAAGGGCTAACTTGTCTGAATTTTTAATTTAAATTTTCCAGTTATAATGTAAAAACTATTAAGATGTTGATTTTGACAAACTGTTCATATATTTTGGCTTGCGACAAATGATCATAAATTCAAAAGACAAATTTGCTTGCTTACTTGTACCTATTGAGGAAAATACATCGTAAAACTGTATTGAGGCATAGTGGCTCAGAAATTAGCACTGTTGCCTTACAGCACCAGGGACCGGGTTCAGTTCCACCGTTGGGTGACTGTCTGTGTGGAGACCGCACTTTCTCCCCATCTCAGCTTGGGTTTCTGCTGAGTGCTGCAGTTCCCATTCAAAGATGTGCAGGTTAGGTGGATTGGCCAAGCTAAATTGCCTGTAGCTTCCAGGGATGTGAAGGATGGGTGGATTAGCCAAGGAAAATGCAGGACTGCAGGGTTCGGGTAGGGGAGCAGATCTGGTTGGGATGCTCTTCCGAAGGGCGGTGTGGATTTGATGAGTTGAATGGCTTGTTCACACACTGTAGAGACTCCATGATTCAAATAATTGTGTCTAAGAATTTGTGCTAACTATAATCAAATAGCCAACCATAACTACTACCTCATACTTCAAAATGCAATTACATTGTTGATATCTGGTCTTTATTTTCATCAAAAAAATGTTCTCCAATAAGGAGGTTAATTTTATTCTGATTCTTGTTCTAATATAGTAAACATAATACCAACCGATTCTGAAATAAAATTCTAATCTCAACTAAACATACAGCTACACTGCAACTGAATCTCACTACCAAACAATTCTTCAGATTGATGCTGCAATACAATGTAAAACGCTTGATCCTATGATGGAACAAATAGCGCAACAACAACATTTATTGATGTAAAATCTGTTGCAAAGACAGAGTTTATAGTTCATGGCTTGGTAGCAGACAACTGACTTGACTGGCTAATATTATTGTATGTTGCTACCAACCTCATTAAACAGGTTAGATTTCAAATAGATTGAGCAATTCAAAACTGGGATCCATGAGGCATTGTGGGCCATCAACAGCAAAACTATATTCAACCACAATATGCAAGCTCCCGGCCCATAACCTGAACTCTACAATGGCTATTAAGTCAAGGCATTAACTCTGGTTCAGTGAAGGGCAGGACGGTGGCTCAGTGGTTAGCCCTGCTACCTCAGTGCCAGGGACCCAGGTTCAATTTGCCCTCGGGCGACTGTCTGTCTGGAGTTTGTACATTCTCCCTGTGGGTTTCGTCCGGGTGATCCAGTTTCCTCTCACAGTCCAAAGATGTGCAGGCTAAGTGGATTGGCCATGCTAAACTGCCCATCGTGTTCAGGGATGCGCAGATTAGGTGGGTTATAGTGGGATGGGTCTAGTTAGGATGCTTTGAGGGTCAGTGTGGACGTGTTAGGCCAAAGGGCCTGTTTCCACACCGCATGGATTCTATAAAGAGTGCAGAAGGACATGCCAGGAGCAGCACCAGGCATTCCTAAAAATGAAAACCAAAAGAACTACAAATGCTGTAAAACTGAAACATCAGAAAATTAAAAGTTGCTGGAAAAGCTCAGCAGGTCTGGCAGTATCTGTGAATGCTTCCTACCTCAGAACTAAAAGTGAGTTGCTATCCTGGTGAAGCAACATAACAGGACTACTTATGTGCCTAATAGCAGAAGCACAATGTAATAAACATTGCTTAGTGATAGCATGATCCACCTGGGTCTCCTCATCACGTCTCCACAAAGACAGATGCGGTCTTCAATTCACTCCAAGTGATATCAAGAAATGCCTGCAGGCACAAGATGCTGCAAAGATATGGGTCCTGACACTATTTCACCAATATTACTGAAGATATCCTCCACAATGAGCTGTACTCCTTGCCAAACTGTACTGTTCCAGTACACCTATGAAGAGCAACATCTTTGGAGCATGTAGCTAAAGTGAATGTTTTGAGTTCAACAACTGGTTGTTACTAAGTTACACAATATATTTAAATATATCACAGTGCTGAAAGCACTGAAAATTTATCACCACCGTAAGTTCAATTATGCACAGTCATATTATTAATCATTTGAATATCAAGCCTGGAATCATCAAATGTAACTTTAATGGACAAAAATTTAGGTCACAAACATAAGGTTTTAGCAACACCTAAAATTGCACAAAGATCCCCCAGAGACAAAATCTAAGTTCGCACAATGAGATAGGATTAGTTAATGCCCTGATTGCAGAGGGGCCCTAGGTCACAGTAATCATAACAAAATTGCACCTTACATCCAATTTGACAGAGGGTCAGAGTGGGCTCAGGCTAAGCGAATAAGTCGTTAGAGATGTAATGGTAAATTAAGAGGATTTTCCTGAATATATAATAAATACATTCTAATGACAATGAAAAATTCCAAGGGCTGGCAATTCAGTGGCACAAGGTGGATCGATGAGGGTTGTGAAATAAATTTTGTCTACACGGATCTAAGCAATTTGAACAACAAGGGCCCCCTTGGCAGAATGATCAGAACAGTGCAAGCCTGCGGTGCATATGGGAAAACAATTAAATGGACCCAAAATTAGTTCAGCAACAAGAAACAAAGGATAACAGTCAATGGATGGTTTTCCAAACGGAAAGCAGTTTCCAGCGGTGTTCCATTGGGGTACGCTTTGGGTCCCTTGCTGTTATGATACAATTAATGAATTAGGCTTAAATGTGGAATGCATTATTGGAAAATTTGCAAACAATGCAAAAAAATTGACTGAAGAAAGTTAATAGTGAATCGTGAAGAGGGTGGCTCGTGATTACAGGATGATATCAATAGTTTGTTTGAGTCGGCAGATAAGCAGCAAATAGAATTCAATCTATGGAAGTGCAAGATTAAGCATTTGAGAGAGTAAACTGATTTGAGAGAAGACTGACTGTTCCTAGATACCCAAAATGTTAAAGATAATCTTTACATTTCGTACAAATATTTGTTTGTGCAATGTTGAGTGGCAGGTGAGATGAATGGACAGAAAATGTAAAGTAGCAAAAAATGGCTTTTTTCCCCCTTCCTTATTAGAGAGAGAGCTGGTTAGAAATGAAAGAATAGAGAGTAAGATTTTCCAATACATACTTGACAAGGGAAAGAGTTGACAAAGTAAGTGTTGTTCTAGGAGAACAGAGATGTGAGTAAAATCCCAGAAATAGTTATAATTTAGGAAATGGAAAGAAGGGAGGAAATAAAGAAAATTGAACAGGCATGTGGGACTAGTTTAGTTGGGATTATGGCCAGCATGGACTGGTTAGACTAAAGGGTCTATTTCAATGCTGTGTAACTCTATGACAGTCTGATCAATATGCGTTAGCAGATCTCAACACGTCAATACATCAAATGCTTTGACTGCCACCTGCTGTTGAATATGCGTTAAGAGACTAACCTTACATTGAAGTTAAGACGACGCTAAAAGCTGTGACAGCAAATAACGCCAAAGTATGCAAAAGCAGTCTTTTGTTTAAAAAGGCTCTGTACTTGAATGAACATAACAAAGTGGATGTTTAAACAGAAATAAATATTTATGACCTGGTAGCCAGTGCAGAAACGTGGCTGCAATGTGACTATGACCTGAATATTCAAATTCACGTGGCATTTCAGAGCGATGGAAGGGAAAGGTTGGGCCATCTCTGTTCATTAAAGAGTACATTAGTACAATAGTCAGGCCTAATCTTAGTTCTAAAGATTAAAGACCTAGAATCTTGTCTGCAAAGACAAGAAATAAAAAAGATATCAGAGATAATGGGAACTGCAGATGCTGGAGAATTCCAAGATAATAAAATGTGAGGCTGGATGAACACAGCAGGCCAAGCAGCATCTCAGGAGCAATCTCAGGAGCCTGAGATGCTGCTTGGCCTGCTGTGTTCATCCAGCCTCACATTTTATTAAATAAAAAAGATAAATGATTTATTTGTGGATATACTGGATAGGGCCACTAATAAGGAAATGTCCAACAATGTTTACAAGAAATAATAATGCGACCTTACAAGCAAAGCACTGTAATACTCACGGCTAATTTCAATCTACATATTGATTGGATGAGTCAGATTGGCAAAGCTAGCTTGGAAGAGGTGGTGATGGGGCATTTTCAGGGCATTTTTTTGAAAGAATAAAACGTTTGAAAGCCAGTCAGACAGCCGTTTATTCTAAAACTGCTAAGATACAATGAGACAGGATTCATGAAATATCTTGTAGTGCAAGAGACTCAGTCAGCAGTGATCATAAGTGAATTAAATTTTGGATTCTATTGAGGCGAGAAGAGTGGGTAGAAGACTATTTTAAATATAAATAAAAACAATTACAAAAGATTGAAAACAAAAAAGTGTAGTAGGAAATTGGGCTCCACTATAAACATTCCTCGACCCGTGACAATCTACGTGAAGCAACATTCTGCTTGGTATCATTCAACTAATTTCATATCCACGCTACCACCATCCCTTTTATTCCATGCCCTGTAAATGTCCTCAAAAATCTGTTGTGCAGCACGGTGTTGTAGTTTGTGTACACTGCATCAACAGCTTTGCCCACACTGACACTCTGCATTACGTCTTTAAAAATTTCCAGCAAATTAGTGAGACATGATTTCCCTCAAGAAATCCATGCTGAATCTTCCCAATTAATTCACTTCTCGCTGTTTCAGCAGGTCGGAACATTGGGCAACCACCAAAAGAAGCTTCCTCTCAGTTTTCTGGCAAACTTCCGAACTAGCTATAAGCAGTAATGCCTATTCTAGCGATGCTTGTTCCAGCCCCTGCCAACCATACCAGGACATATCTTTCAGATTCCTTAAACTGCCCTTAACTAGACAATGCTTTCCTTCCCACATTCTGCCTGGTCACCCAAAGCAAAAACACACTCTCCGTCTCTGCTGACCCACTGTCTGTAATCTTTTGTCTCTTTGAAACCTCATGTTTCTCTCTTTCTGCCTGCAATTCTGCAAATAGAATACCTGCCCAGCTTCCCGTGCTTCAGTTTGCAGGAGTGAGGATTTTGAGACTTGCTCATTAAATCTTGAGGCCCCCTTGCTCCCAAGATAACCAAGCCACCTTGTGATGTTGCTGGGTAGAAATGTACCACTACCCAGTGTGTACCACCTCAAACCAAACCCCTTTCCTGGATTTTCACTTTTACTTTAAATTACAAAGGCAGTTTAAAAGATACTCTTGTAAACTCCACACTTAGAACAATTTGAGTCATTGTAAGAGCTAGGACAGGCGTTTATCCTTCTAGAAAAATGATCCCAGCAATAGCATACGTCGTCATATTGCTTCCTCAGGAGTTCTTACTTCTGAGCTCAGCAGCCTGCATGAATACTAATCACTGTGAATGGCCACACAGACAACAACCTGAACTCCTTCACAGCCTTTCAAAACAAAAAATTTTTTAACAGAGTCCTGGTCAGCACTTCCAAAACAAGGAGTTATAACAAGTTGTAGGAAAACCTTATCAGAAACGCTTTCGCATTTCAAAATTTAGCAAATAGATTTGGTTTCCTTCCAGCTGCTGTCATAGCATATCTTGGACAGTTCAGAAGTATGAACCACCCATTTCGTTATGTCCCTACCGGCCCCCAATGCCCTGGTTGATTTCTCAGGATCAGAATGATATAATTTGACCAGGTAACAGAGCCTTTTGGCTTCAATATGGGTCCACACAAGAATGCCAGACGGTGTTAACAAAAATTAGTGTGCTGACGAAGAACAATTAGTTCAAGAAAACCTTATTTCTGCAAATTATTAAGCAGTTGCAAATGTCAGCAATCCTCGATACTTTATCATTTGTCACACTATAATGTGTGCTGCGATCATGTAGCAAAATGAGCTCTAGATCGTCAAAGCTGGCTCCTACACATACAGCAGAGCCATTTTCTGCTGTGTTCACTCTTATTTTATATGGCAGCCTGCAGATGGCATTACTATTCTGTAAGTCAGGAAATTGACGTCCATTCCAAGTCCAGGATTTGCTGTGAGAAAGAGCTAAGACAAGAAATGAACAACGATTTGAGATTACTTGCAGCTGAGGGAATATTAGATTTTTTCAGCTTAAGGTACACATGCAACAGTCAAACCTTCAAATGTTGTGATAATGAAATCTATTCTGAGAATGATTCAGGCTCCTTGTGACCTTGATGTACCGTTGACCAACTTAAGGCTTAACTGTTTAAGGAGGAGAGTGGTAAGGAGGAGATAGTCCTAAAGGACTGGTGAGGTGACAAGGAGAAAAAGCACGTCCTAGGGCTGCTGTTTCAAGTTTGAGACAAACTGCTTGAGAAAATTGGAGTGATAATGGGAACTGCAGATGCTGGAGAATCTAAGACAATAAAATGTGAGGCTGGATGAACACAGCAGGCCAAGCATCATCTCAGGAGCACAAAAGATGACATTTCAGGCCTAGACCCTTCATCAGAGAGGGGGATGGGGTGAGGGTTCTGGAATAAATAGGGAGGAGAGGGGGAGGCGGACCGAAAACGGAGAGAAAAGAAGATAGGTGGAGAGGAGAGTATAGGTGGGGAGGGAGGGAAGGGATAGGTCAGTCCAGGGAAGACGGACAGGTCAAGGAGGTGGGATGAGGTTAGTAGGTAGGAGATGGAGGTGCGCCTTGGGGTGGGAGGAAGGGATGGGTGAGAGGAAGAACAGGTTAGGGAGGCAGAGACAGGTTGGACTGGTTTTGGGATGCAGTGGGTGGAGGGGAAGAGCTGGACTGGTTGTGTGGTGCAGTGGGGGGAGGGGACGAACTGGGCTGGTTTTGGGATGCGGTGGGGGAAGGGGAGATTTTGAAGCTGGTGAAGTCCACATTGATACCATTGGGCTGCAGGGCTCCCAAGTGGAATATGAGTTGCTGTTCCTGCAACCTTCGGGTGGCATCATTGTGGCACTGCAGGAGGCCCATGATGGACATGTCATCTAAAGAATGGTAGGGGGAGCGGAAATGGTTTGCGACTAGGAGGTGCAGTTGTTTATTGCGAACCGAGCGGAAGTGTTCTGCAAAGCGGTCCCCAAGCCTCCGCTTGGTTTCCCCAATGTAGAGGTAGCCACACCGGGTACAATGGATGCAGTATACCACATTAGCAGATGTGCAGGTGAACCTCTGCTTAATGTGGAAAGTCATCTTGGTGCCTGGGATAGGGGTGAGGGAGGTGGTGTGGGGGAAGGCGTAGCATTTCCTGCGGTTGCAGGGGAAGATGCTGAGTGTGGTGGGGTTGGAGGGCAGTGTGGAGCGAACAAGGGAGTCACGGAGAGAGTGGTCTCTCCGGAAAGCAGACGAGGGTGGGGATGGAAAAATGTCTTTGGTGGTGGGGTCGGATCGTAGATGGCAGAAGTGTCGGAGGATGATGCGTTGTATCCGGAGGTTGGTGGGGTGGTGTGTGAGAACGAGGGGGATCCTCTTTGGGCGGTTGAGGTGGGGGCGGGATGTGAGGGATGTGTTGCGGGAAATGCGGGAGACGCGGTCAAGGGCGTTCTCGACCAGTGTGGGGGGAAAGTTGCGGTCCTTGAAGAACTTGGACATCTGGGATGTGCGGGAGAGGAATGCCTCATTGTGGGAGCAGATGCGGCGGAGGCGGAGGAATTGGGAATAGGGGATGGAATTTTTGCAGGAGGCAACATTCCCCACAAATGTTCATTCACACTGGGGCCCATGTTAGACACAAGGCAAGTCAAACACAGTTTACAAAGTACAGCTTAGCAGATCAATGATTTGCAGTCACAGGTCCAAAAGCCAAACTCAAAGTGGAAGAAAAATATACAGACTGAACTCATTTTTGTTTTCATTAACAAATGAAGAACAAACCAACTGAATATTCTACCATGACTAAGTCAACATAGATACTACCAATGAATAAATGATCTAATATTACGACAATAATTTTATGCATAATATTGATAATTTGTATTAAATAATTACACATACCTGTACTGGTGCTTGTAACAATGGTACCAGTTGCTGAATTAATGGGAATGTGACTATTGGCTTGTTTCATCCTTTTCAAGTGAGACCTCCCATTATAGTGAACCTCAGCTTGTTCTGCAGAATTCAGCTGAATATTACACACTTCACACAACGCTAGTCCTATTTTTCTTTTCGTTATGTTCAACTGATAGTCCAAGTAGTCATTACTTAATATCTTCCCACCAGTGTAAGCGCAAAATTCGACTGATTTCATCGTAACATCTTCAGTTATCTGCTCAGGACTCAGCGGCCGTTTCATACCTGTAACAGTTTTAAACACAAGACATTTAGACAACCAGATCACATATGAACCATAATTTTTCAACTGAATGTGAAACCTAGAGATCCTTTTCTTAAAAAAACTGTAACAAATTGAATTACTGAGTAAATGAGCAAAAACACGACAATGAATATATACAGGAAAGTGAGAGACTCTCCAATTTGATAGAAGGAACAGATCTGTAGAGTATTTCCTAAATAGATGAAATTAGAACATGTAGATGCACAACTGGATGCCTTTGTCACTAAATCACAATGCATTTGGGGCAGGCAGTTCGGAAGGTTAATGGCAGTTAGTCATTATCACAAGACTCAAGTACAGGAGTAGCAAAATGTTGCTTCAATTATATAGTACTTGGTTAGATCACACCTGGAGTCATGCTTGCAGTTTTGGTCCCTGTGCTTGAGAAAGGATACTTTGCAGAGAGAGTGCATGCAATAAAGGGGCACCATGACTTGTTCCTGAAGTAGCAGAGATGTCCTGCGAGGAGAATAGAAAAACTGGGCCTGTATTACCTCAAATTTTGAAAAAATGGAAGATGATCTCATTTAAATGTATAAGATACTTAAAGGGATCAACAGGCTAAACGCAGCCATTATATTTCCCCTGGTTCCTAAGTCTAGGACCAGGGGACGCAAATTCAAAATAAGAAGGATACCACTTAGGACCAAGTGAGGAGTATTTCTTTTACTCAGAGGGTAGTGTATCATTGGACTTCCCTACTCCAGAGAGCTGTGGAAGCTTAATCATCGAGCCTACTTAAAATAGAGATTGTAATATTTCTAAATACCAATACATAAACAAATATGGAGACGGTACCTGAAATGGCATTGAAATTGACAACCAGACATGATTGTATCGAACAATGGTGTTGGATTGGTCTGAACGATCTACTCCTGATCCTATGGATAAAAAGAGCCTTGATTCTGAGATTTCTAGACAACACTGAGGCCAACAGTACTCACCATCATTATGGGACAAACTGGTCAGCAATGTTTGAGCACTGGGGCAACTAAAAGCAGAAATCTAGCAGGCCGTTAGAAATACCTCTTGCCAAATGGGATGATGTGGAGGTGCTGGTGTTGGACTGGGCTGACGAGATCAGAAGTCAGACAACATCACGTTATAGTCCAACAGGTTTATTTGAAATCACAAGCTGTCATAGCATTGCCCCTTCATCAGGTGAAGTGAGAAAGAAGCCCACAGGCACAGAATTTATAGGCAGAGAGATCAAAGGGGAGAGGGATCAAAAGATCATACAAATGGTGTGAGTGGAGTGTTGACAGGTTGAATACTAGATTACTGCAGGTGATCGTGAGTGTCATACAGTGCAAGTAAACTGCCAATAACAAGTTAAGTTATAACCTACAATCTGATTAAATGAGGCAGAGATATTACAAAAAATTAAAAATAAGGCGGTGCTAGAGACAAACCAAGTTTCTGGAATAACATGATAGGTATCAGAGTCAAATGCCAAGGGTCTGATCAAAGTAATGAGTCATCCAAAACTGTACAACTAATTAAGGTAGAAAGATCATAACAAATTATCAGGGTGATGGTGTCAAAACTGGACAGTAAGGAAGATGTGACAGATACAGAACAGTGCGGCGGGGTCACGTAGTGCGACATGAACCCAAGATCACAGTGGAGGCCGTCTTCATGAGTACAGAGCCTGTCTATCGGTTTCTGCTTATTGTCCCGTTCGAAAAAAAAATTCAACCAGTGGGTTGTCGAGATCTAGAACTCACTGCCTGAAAAGGATGGTAGAGACAAGAGCCCTTGAGACATTTAACAATTATTACTTTAAATGCCATAGTGCAAGACTATGGGCCAAGAACTAGAAAATTAGATAAGGATAGATGACCGTGGACACAATGAACCTAAGAGTGACTTTCCGTGCCGTAAACTCTACCAATCTAAGTTCTGGGTTTTCCTGTTTTCCGCACACTTTACGACCTTGATTTGATAGTTCAACATTCAAACGGCCTTTTAGAAATTTTAGAATCATAGGCCCAACCTATTCAGCCTCTCCCTAATAGCTCAAAGCCTCCAACTCCGGCAACATACTTGTAAATCTTTTCTGAACCCTTTCAAGTTTTACAATAACTTTCTGATAGCAGGTAGAGGAAGATTGAATGCAGTATTGTAAAAGGGGCTATTTTCCCTACAGCAGAGGTTGAGGGATGACCTTATAGAAGTTTATAAAATCATTTCGGGCACAAATAAAGTAAATAGTCAAGGTCTACTCCCCAGGGTAGCCAAGTCTGAAACTAGAGGGCGTTGGTTTAAGACTTGCTCGCTGAGCTGGTAAGCTCGTTCACACGTTTCATCACCCTGCTAGGTAACATCATCACTGTGCCTCTGGTGAAGCTTTGGTTTTCTGTCCCACTTCCTATTTGTGTGTCGTGGTTTGTTGGGGTAGATGGTATCACTGCTGGATTTGTTTTAGTGGTTGGTATATGGGGTCCAGCTCTACATATTTGTTAATGGAATTCTGGTTTGAGTGCCAGACCTCCAGGAATTTTTGTGCGTGACTTTACTTGGCTTGTTCTAGGATGGCTACACTGTCCCAGTTGAATTGGTGTTCCTCTTTGTCCATGTGTATTGAAATGAGTGAAAGCAGGTCATGTCCCTTGGTAGCTGGTTGGATTTCGTGAATCCTCACAGCTAGTTTCCTTCCAGACTGCCCCATGTCATGTCTTTGCATGCTACTTTGTAAATAACATTGGTTCTGTTAGTTGTTTGAGGGTGCTGCTTTTGCTGATGGCGTTGGAGTTGTTGGGCACCTGTATCCCTGGTCTGTCCAGAGTGAGGCTGATGTTTCTTTAGCTAAAACAATGTTTATGGAGGGAAATAGTGCAGTCACGTCGAAAGAGACCATGATTTTGTCCTCATCTATTCTGGCGTCGTTGATGATGTTGAGAAATTCTTGAGCAGGACGGTTCAAACTGCTCCATCCACTCCACAAGACAGCTACCGATGAGAATAAAGGATCCAACAATCATAACTAACAGAAGCAACGTTATTTACAAAATACCATGTAAAGACTGCCAAGAAAATTACAAGTGGCAAAGCTGAAGGAAACTAGCCATCAGGATCAAACTAGCTACCAAGAGATATGACCAACAATCACTCATTTCAAAATGCATGGGCAAAGAGGGACACCAATTCGACTGAGAACAAGTAGCCATCCCAGGACAAGCTAAGCAAAGACATGCATGCAAATTCCTGGAGGCTTGGAACTCAAACCAGAACTCCATTAACAAATATGTCGAGCTGGACCCCACATACCAACCCCAAGAAACAAATCTAGAAGTGATACCACCAACCCCAGCAAACCAAGACACATAAATAGGAAGTGGGACAGAACATCAAAGCTTCACTGGAGGCACAGTGATGGTGTTATCTAGCAGGGTGACAAAACATCGTGAACAAACTTACTAGCACAGCAAGCAAGTCAACAAACGTGTCAACAACCCGAGCTACAAATCTTCGCAAAAACCTTGAAGGCATAGGTTTAAGATGAGAACGGAAAGCTTTAAAGGAAACTTAAAGGGCAACTGTTTCACACAGAAGCTGGTACCTGTATAGAATGAGCTGCCAGAGGAAGTGGAGGAGGCTGCCACAATTACAACATTTAAAAGGCATCTGGATGGGTATATGAATAGGAAGGGTTTAGAGGGATATGGGCCAAGAGCTGTCAAATGGGAGCAGATTAATTTAGGATATCTGATTGGCCTGGTTGAGTTGGACTGAAGGGGCTGTTTCCGAGCTATACATCCTTATGTCTCTTTTTGTTCCAAATGTACTTCTTCTGGCTGTTGTCCTTTCAAGCAACACATACTGTATGACTCAAATGCACATTATTTATCATAAAGTAAATCAAAAGTTTAAACAGCTATACCTTACAAAGATTCTCATTCTTAAGAGAAACATTAAGTACCCATCCCTTCATTCAAAATAATCACAAAGGATATAATTCACATTGTCAAACGTTGGTGTACAGCAGTGATCATCAGATACTATTCCATTACTGAAAAGAACAGTAAAAAAACAGACATTATATCAGAAACGAGATTGTGGTCACAACTTACTGTGATGATACTATGGCTTTAAGTGATGTATTTTGTCCTTTTTTTCTATGGAAAGCGGTTGAGACAGGCAGTGAGCGGTCTGCTTCAAGCCAATAAACTAAACAGCTTCTGAGGCCTTAAGGGAATTTTATTTCTAAAAAAAATAGAAGCAGCCTGAATGGATTTCAATTTTAGCTTTCTGTAACTGTTGGGCTTGTGAAAATTGCTACCTCTCTTGCTTTCTTTGCTACAGCTAAAAACCTGGGTTCTTTTCCTGCCTAGAATTGCATGTGAGACAATCTATTTCACTGACTTTGCCTTTGCCAAGGGTGTGGTTATGGGATATGACTACAATGGAACAGTTACTGAGTAATTTATTACTTTGTTAAGTTTTCCTATAGTTACAACTAAGCTAATGCTTTTCTTTTAATTTCAGTTTGTCTGTATTTTAACTATAGCATATGAATAAAGTGTGTTTTGCTTCCATTGAATTTGAATCTGGAATACAATGCCTGGCCCTAGCTTTTAAAATATGTTAAAAGGTTACAGCCTAGGTTAGCTCCTTGACATATTTTGAGGGGTTTTGTCTGGTTCATAAAGTTACTTCCCTGCTGCACTTTTTAAAGAGTTGCTCTCATGTATTCTGAATAAATTCCATACATGTAATCATGGCAGAAAATTTATCCAGAGATAGTCAGAACTGGAGATGCTGGAGAATCTGAGATAACAAGGTGTAGAACTGGATGAACACACCTGGCCAAGCAGCATCAGAGGAGCAAGGCGGCTGACATTTTGGGCCTCGACCCTTCTTCAGAGATGGATTTCTAAAGAAGAGTCTAGGCCTGAACGTCAGCCTTCTTGCTCCTCTGATGCTGCTTGGCCTGCTGTGTTCATCCAGTTCCACACCTTGTTATATCTGAAAACGTATCCAGTTCTGGTACCAATTATAATTTGCTAAATTAGTAAATGAGTTTCAATATTTTTCACCCAAATAAACACAAGGTGAATGATGTTCAACCTTTGACAGTCTAATGCTGAATAAGGAAATTAGACACCGATCTTTTAATTAATACTAGATTTTATTTTTTTTACCGAATGCACCATTACAAAATGTCTGTCTCCATCCAAACAACAGCCGGTGTCCCAGAAGTGTCCAGACATATATGCTCAAAGTGCTTAATCAATCAATGCCCTCAATCGGGCATTGGGCGGCACGGTAGCTCAGTGGTTAGCACTGCAGCCTCACAGCACCAGGGACCCGGGTTCGATTCCAGCCTCGGGTGTCTGTCTGTTTGGAGTTTGCACATTCTCCCCGTATCTGCGTGGGTTTCCTCCGGGTGCTCCAGTTTCCTCCCACAGTCCAAAGATGTGCAGGTTAGGTGGATTGGCCATGCTAAATTGCCTGTAGTGTTCAGGGACGTGTGGGTTATAGGGGGATGGGTCGGGGTGGGACGCTTCAAGGGGCGGTGTGGACTTGTTGGGCCGAAGGTACTGTTTCCACACTGTAGGGAATCTAATCTTCATGAAAAGAAAATGCCAGTTAACAGAACCCCTCTGAGCTTTAAGTCCAAAAAAAATTGCACGATAAACAACCAATATTTCAAAACAAACTGAATAAAAAGAAAAAATGTGAGCTTCCATATTCCGTATACCACAAAATAGTATATCACAAAATCAAACTTCAATTTTCTCAGGAATTCAATCATTCTCTTTCGCAAGGATTCCTTTATGTGATAAAAAAAATGGTAACTTGCTATCAACTCATTTTGTCTTCGAGATTTCTTTTCTTTCTCACATCTCTTTTACATAAACAAGGACAATCTTCAACCATTGTCAATTACACTGTTTGTCAGAAGTTTGTTTTTTCTCAAGCAACGAATATCTATACAACATTCAAAGGGCAAACTACTCTCAGAGTTCTCATCAAACGAAATTTAAACTAAAACATGTCAGAAGTAAAACCCCACATGTAGTGCTTGCATTTGAGTCCGTGTTTCAGCAGTTGAAGTACGTTTTCCAATTTCACACAAGGAGAATATTATAAAATCAGACTTACCTGAATATCCACCTGGAAAATTTGGAGGCAAAGCATCACTAAAAATGACTAATTTCATGCTGTCTCAGCTCCCAAAAGGTGGAAAGTATAAAATACTTCCTCCAAATTTAATGTTTTTAATGTTTTATTTGCTTGAAAAAGTAAAATCCTTAACTGTAGATTTCCACTAAGTCAAGATTAGCATTTGGCCTTGTCTAAGTGCATATCCACTTCAACTGCCCAAGTTCCTTAACTGCACTGTTTCTTGTTTAGATGAAACTTTTAGTGATAACCTAACATGAAGCTGTTGATTGAAGATTACTCCAGACTTATTTTGCTTCATTAAAAGTCTGACTTCAAATCTAGTATTCCCCTTTAATATCATGAATGAAGCATTGATCCAATTCTACAGAGTGGTATCATATATATAGAAAAGGAGATAGTAATGATGGAACATTGCTAGATTTGCTTTCCAGAATGCAACTCACTGCCAT
Source organism: Stegostoma tigrinum (assembly GCF_030684315.1). Taxonomy (NCBI): domain Eukaryota; kingdom Metazoa; phylum Chordata; class Chondrichthyes; order Orectolobiformes; family Stegostomatidae; genus Stegostoma; species Stegostoma tigrinum. The sequence continues at coordinate 43,450,094 of NC_081360.1, read as the reverse complement.
CTCTTCCACATCAAGCAGAGGTTCACCTGCACATCTGCCAAAGTGGTATACAGCATCTGCTGTACCCGTTGTGGCCTCCTCTACATTGGGAAAACCAAGCGGAAGCTTGGGGACCGCTTTGCAGAATACCTACGCTCGGTTTGCAACAAACAACTGCACCTCCCAGTCACAAATCATTTCAATTCCCCCTCCCATTCCTTAGATGACACTGCCTTCTGCAGTGCCACAACAATGCCACCCGAAGGTTGCAGGAATAGCAACTCATATTCTGCTTGGGAACCCTGCAGCCCAATGGTATCAATGTGGATTTCACAAGCTTCAAAATCTGCCCCCCGACCCCCACCACTGCATCCCAAAACCAGCCCAGCTCGTCCCTGCTTCCCGAACCTGTTCTTCCTCTCACCTATCCCCTCCTCTCACCTCAAGACACACCCCCGTCTCTTACCTACTAACCTCATCCTGCCCCCTTGACCTGTCTGTCCTCTCCGGACTCACCGATCCCCTCCCTACCTCCACTGGCTCCATCCCCACGTCCTTAACTTGTCTGTCTCCTCTCCACCTATCTTCTCCTCTATTCATCTTCGATCCGCCTCTCCCCCGCCCACCGCCCCCCCACTCCCTATTCATTTCAGAACCCTCTCCCCTCCCCCTTTTCTGATGAAGGGCCTAGGCCCGAAACGTCAGCTTTTGTGCTCCTGAGATGCTGCTGGGCCTGCTGTGTTCATCCAGCCCCACACTTTGTTATCTTGGATTCTCCAGCATCTGCAGTTCCCATTGTCTCCTTTACAAGGGTAAATTGGTTTTAGCAATAAATACTGCCAGGAGTATTTACAACCACAGAATTATCTTTTTAAACTAAAAATTGGATATGCAGAGGTGGCTGATAAAGATGGGAAAGTGTGAAGGTTAATAAAGGCATTACACCACGACTACAAATGAATGGCCAAAGGATTTTCTTCCTCCAACACCCTGTAGAGTCTCATCTAATTAATAGCAACTGAAGTTAGTAAAACATACTTCAGCCTATAATTCACCTCGAAGTTCCTTACCATCCTTTGTCCTTGACATCACTGCAAAAATTCAAGTTGTAATGTGTATGCTAACCAAAATTCTAAAATGTAAACGAACTGCAGAGGGGTGGGTTGAGGTTGGGCAGGAAAGAAACTTCTTGCTTCAGGGCCATGAAGGTCCACAGCAATAACATTTCGGATCATGAGAGATTAAATGATAGCTGTGTCCTTGGGCTGTTGTCACAACGTGCAACTAAAATCATTTCTTGCCAGAGGGCTCTTGTGTCTTTTCAAGAAAACTTAAAAGGACATCATCCTCTTTCAGTGATGGCAAAGTAGTACAGAGACCTTGTGCCTGTTTATTTACTGAAAACTTTACTAAATGCTTACAGATAATAGTGTACGTAAGAATTACTAGTTTCACTTATGAGTAATGCTGGTAGTGACGCTTATGAAATAATGTTCACTGGAGCAGGTATCTTTCAGAGGAGAAAGGAGAGATTTTCGAGGGATTAAGTGATTGAAAAGTATTTATTTTTAGGATTAACCAGAATCTGTTCTGGTCTTGTCCGTAAAAATATTACACGGTGCTTTGAGGATAAAATGGAGTTTCATAGGGGTCTGAGCAACATGAGCTGTGACAAGGTCTGTAACAGAATCACACAAAAAGTCCAGTGAGCCAGATCTCAAAGCCTGGAGCATGTCCCCTGTAATTTATGCTTTTCACAAGTGGTGAGGCAGATTTCCCACTAGGGAGCAGGGAGTTGCCAATTTTGGAATTATTGTTTACTAAATGCCTTGTGGATGGCCCAACTCACCTTATTAATTTTCATTTTTCTATCTTAGCAAATTTGCTAAACAAGCTAGACATTGAGAAGTATCAACATTGAAATCAGAACAGGTACCTGGCAACATCAGCTTGCTGTCTGTTCTGAAGGTCCTCAATATTGGACCCTGGGTACTGACATCCCAGTGCATGTTCCATGGGCAGTGGCCACACAGACACACCGCATCCATGAATCCTGGCGCTCATGGACTGGACCAGATGTATCTCCAGGCTGGTTGCTTGCTGTCTGAGCCTGCCTAGCTGCTCAAAGCATCCGGACCTTGCCTTGGTGTGTGCTTCTCCCTCCACATTAGAGGCTGGCAGCCTGATACCACTTCTGTTTTGCAGTGCTGTGTCGCACAATCAAAAGACAGGGAGATCATCATGGTTGTCAGCAGGTCTCAACCAAGTTCAAGAGCAGAACTTACACTCAGGGCTCCTGGTCCCTCCAGCCAAGTGCAGCCGAGAGTACCAGTCAAGTGGCTTGGACGTAGTCAGTCAGCTACGTGAGGCAATCACAGTGAGGATGCTCTTCACATTAGAGTCGAGGAGCTGAATGACAGTTACCAAACCACCCACCTTGACTATTACTGCTCCCCCGGGGCGGGGGGTTGATTTTGCTCCTAAAATGAGAGACAGGTTTACAGGGAGATGTAAATGGATGGCACAGCTGTTACTTTCCACATAGGTGATGGCTGTCGTAGCTCGCTCAGAGAGCATGCAGGGTTAGTGGTAGCAGGACTCGGGTGGACAACAGCAAATGAGCGAAGATGTTGCAGGCAGTAGTGAAAGTGATAGAGCATGAGCCTCAGTGCAGGGTGAGTATGGCAGTAGAGAGAGTGTGAGAGCAAGGTATTGGAAGAAGATGGATGCACTTTCTGCCTCCAGAGGTGAGCATTCCTCCAGATAACTGAGACTGCTCTAACCAAGGCTGGCATGGTCTGGTGTCATGTCTTCGGTTGCTGCTCAGAGGGGATGGAATTGCTGAACTTCTAAAAAGCAAGTTACCAAAACTCATTTTAAAACATTTACACTGCTGTTTTGTTCAAGCAGTTGCTGGTTAATGGCCAGCACAAAATAGTGTATACAAAGTGAGATTCACTGCCAATAGCTTCTTGTTTGTGGAGTTATAATTCATTGAGAATGACAAAGACCATTAGCCTGACAACAGCAATCTCATTGGCACCTGTACTGCTGTACAGCTTGTGAATGTGAACGATATGATCAGGAGCCTTTGGGCTGCTGCAAGGAACAAATAAATGGTACATTCTTTTCTCCAATGAAGAAAGCCAGTTACCTTTCCCTCACCAGTAACTAAGAGGCTTGGCAGTTAGCGCACTAATTGTCTGTGTCTTCTGTAAAGAGGTGGAAAGAATCTGAAGAGAGAGTGAAGAACAAAAAGTCCAAGCAAGCACAATGATCATCTCATCCCATTCTGTGGACTGGGGCCATTGAACTGCTTCCCAGTTTCTTTCCCCTCCAATACCTTTATTTTCTGTATGTGTACAGGGTCTTCAGGAGGAGGTCAGAGTTTTAACTCATAATTATATATCAACAGTTGACCATATTTTACCTGTGGTATAATCTACTTATTTTGAAAAAGTAATAATTCTTATTAAGTAGAATACCCTGCTCCATATTTATGATTAACTTGAGTCAATCAGGCAGGTAAATTAGTGAATTTTGCATACTTTAATGTAACTTTTGTGATGATTGTGGGACAGTGAAGCTGTCTTTCCAGTACTCTACCCCAGTAGGGAAGCTAGTAGAGATAACAGAGATCTACAGATCAGAAAAAGGCCCTTCAGTCCACTGAGTCAGCAACAGTCAAAAACAACTACCTAATATTCTGATCCCATTTGCCAGTACTTGGCTCACAGCTTTGTATGACTTGGCGTTGCAAGTGAACAACTGAATTCTTGTCAAATGTTATGCAGTTTCTGTCTCTACCAACCTTATAGTCAGTGAGTTCCAGATTCCCACTACCTTCTGGATGAAAACACTTCTCCTCATGTTCCCTCTAAATCTCCTCTTAACTTAAATCTTTGCCCCTGGCAATTAACCCCTCCACAAAGAGGAAACACTTCTTGCTATCTACTTATCATAATTCCTCCTCAGTCTCCTCTGCTCCAAGGAAAACAACCACATTCTATATAATCTCTCTTCATGGCTAAAACTCTCCAGCCCAGGCAACATCCTGATAAATCTCAGTTAACAAAGTGTGAGGCTGGATGAACACAGCAGGCCAAGCAGCATCTCAGGAGCACAAAAGCTGACGTTTCGGACCTAGACCCTTCAACAGAGAGGGGGATGGGGAGAGGGTTTTGAAATAAATACGGAGAAGGGGAGGCGGACTGAAGAAGGATAGAGGAGAAGATAGGTGGAGTGGACAGTATAGGTGGGGAGGGGATAGGTCATCTTGGGGCCTGCAATGAGGGGGAGGGAGGTGGTGTGGGGGCAAGTGTAAAACTTCCTGCAGGCCCCAAGATGACTTTCCATATTAAGCAGATGTTCACCTGCACATCTGCCAATGTGGTATACTGTATCCTCAGTACCCGGTGTGGCTTCCTCTACTTTGGGGAAACCAAGCGGAGGCTTGGGGACCGCTTTGCAGAACACCTCCACTCGGTTCACAATAAAGAACTGCACCTCCCAGTCGCAAACCATTATAACTCCCCTTCATATTCCTTAGACGACATGTCTATCCTGGGCCTCCTGCAGTGCCACAATGATGCCACCCGAAGGTTGCAGGAACAGCAACTCATTCGACTTGGGAACCCTGCAGCCCAATGGTATCAATGTGGACTTCACAAGCTTCAAAATCTCCCCTTCCCCCACTGCATCCCAAAACCAGCCCAGCTCGTCCCCTCCACCCACTGCATCCCAAAACCAGCCCAGCTCATCCCCACCTCCCTAACCTGTTCTTCCTCTCACCTATCCCCTCCTCCCACCTAAAGCCACACCTCCATTTCCCACCTCCTAACATCATCCCGCCTCCTTGGCCTGTCCGTCCCCCCCGGACTGACCTATCCCCTCCCAACTTATACTATCCTCTCCGCTATCCATCTTCGGTCCGCCTCCCTCTCTCTCCCTATTTATTCCAGAACCCTCTCCCCATCCCCCTCTCTGATGAAAGGTCTAGGCCCGAAACATCAGCTTTTGTGCTCCCGAGATGCTGCTTGGCCTGCTGTGTTCATCCAGCCCCACATTTTATTATAGTAAAATGCTGAAGTGTCTTCTGAGGTAATCTGCGACTGACCATCATGAAGTGCCAATGCCGGTGTTTTGACAATGCTAACATCCACGGACAAAGTGTAGAGACTGGTAACTGCATAGAGAGTGTGCCGTGTCATGTTGGGGAATGATGGTCAATATGGAGTTTGAAAGAGGACACTGGCAACCTGTACTTACCAGGTAACTACTCAGACTTTGAAGTGTAGAATTGTTGCTATGCAGTTTCTAACTAGTACCTGGGAAAACTGCGCATGGCATATGAGCTTATGGTGAGATATAAATACATGGAAATAAGGTCCTTGTTACTCAACAGTGAGATTGTCGTCTAACAGCTTAATGATCAAGAGAAAATCAGGCTTTTGTTTCTCGACTCCGTGAATCACAGTTTTCCCCACAGTCACTACATTCTACCAAATTTTTCACTGTTGCCCGATTTATCCAAGCTGATCAGGCTTCCTTTAATTGAACTAGTCCCATTTGTTGGCATTTGACCCATATCCCTCTAAACCCTCGCAATCTTCCGTCCATTGACTCTGTCCACACTTTCCACTGCCTCAGGAAAGCAGACAACATAATCATAGACCCCTCCCACCTCCATTAAATTTGTCTTCTGTTGGGCAGAAGATACAAAAGTTTGAAAACACATAGCAACAGATTTAAGAATAGATTTTTTTTGGCAGTGTTTCACCTTAAATGGAACAATTCTATACTCTTTAGTTCATTTCTTTCCCACTGTTAACTGACACCTCATATATTCGAGTTGAACTTTCTTTGCACCTTCTCAGTAGCTATCACACTATATTTTGCATTCTGTTCTATTACGCTGATGTGCTTATGCAATGCATGCTTCATCTGGTTAGCTTGCAAAACAATACTTTTCACTGCATCTCCATAAATGTGACAATAATAAAATCAAATCAAATATCCATGTACCAGTCCAGATGTCTTTCAAATGTTGGAATTGCACTCGCCTCTAACCACTTCCTCTGGCAGCTCATTGCAAGTTAAGTTCAAGACACAAGTTCTAATTACTAATGACATCACAGGATGATGGGAATATGGCATTGAGATACATCCACGCTACAGACAACTGAAGAGGAAAACTGTGCAGAGAAGGGAGAAAATGAAAAAGACTGGTGCAACCAATTTCTGGCAGTCTCCTTGCTTCCTCTGGTTACAGTCCCAACTGTTCAATCAAAGGGTAGCTTTTATGTTGATTTCTCCTGGACCCATGGCAAATGATGCCACCATTTGTATGGAAGTAACTGTTGGAGATGCATCAGCTAGCTTCACTTTGTTTTCCTGAACCTGTAAACAACTCCTTACACATTCCCTCCTTTTCAAAAGCAGTCATTTTCCCTTTTCAGGCCACAGTCTAAAAATAAAAATACGTGATTTCTAACAATGAAATACATTTTCTGTGATCAGAAACTGGCAAATCTCCATGCATTTGTATAAAGACAGCACTGTGGGTGCACCTATATCTGACACAGACTCTAGCAGTTCACCACTAACTTCTCCAAGGATAATTAGAGATCAGCAACAAATGCTGGACGAGCAAGCAACACTTACATTCTACAAAAGAACGTAAAAACAAACACAGCCAGCATTTTTGGAGACAGGGGTGATGAGTGAGGGTAATTTCCACTAGAGGTTCATTATTTTGGCTGCGTAACGTTGCTACACTCCTGAAAATCATTCTAATACACATCACATCCACCTGCAAGGAGGACTATTATGGTAGTGGTTTTGCTGCTTTAATCATGGAATCTCTCTCTCTTCAGAAGGCAAATCAACCCAGCAGAACAAAAGGCATCAGAAAGCCATTAACAAATACCAGAGGGAACCTGCAGCTGACACATTAACTTCTGTGCAGATAGATGTAACCAGAGTGTGCTGTTGGCAACCAGCTATTTAAGGTCCTGAATGAAGATGATCTTTGGCATCTCTTTACACAATCATTCGAGGAGGCTGGATCACAGGACATAAAACTAGCCGTCTTGCGAAGTGCTCATGTGGGAAGTGGAGAACTGTCACATTGCATTGTTCTGGGCAGTTTTCTCGGAATCAGACTGAGCAATGTTACATTTTGTAGTGTTTCACCTTAAATTCTATACTCTATGATTCATTTGCATGTTGACACCAGTTGCTAGAAATTACAATTATTCCATCACACAAAGCTAAAGTCTCTCGCCTTGACAAAAAATCCTGTATTTATATACAACAGGCTGTAAGTTGAACCAAGGTTTCACCACTGTTACACTCCATTTCCATTGCTAGCGTGCTGTTTCCACTTGTGGTACTTCTTGTGATTGATGTACAAGGACACCAGAGTCCCTCTGTGCTGCAATATTTTTTACTCTAGTCTATCTTGACGTAAACAACATTCTACTTTTCTGTTCTTCCCGCCAAAGTGATCAATGCCACATATATGCACCTTGTACTCCAGCTGCCAAATACTTACCTGCTTACCAAACCTACTTAAGTTCATCCTCGTCACATCTCGTTTTCTGACCAATCTTCGTATGGTCAGCTGACAATACCATCTGTCCCTTCATCTAAATTATAACATAAATCATGAACAACTGAAATCCCAGCACAGATAGCTGTGGCACTCCATTCATTCCTGTTTGCTAAACTAAAAATTACCCATTCATCTCAGTTTAGCCAGTCTTCTATGAAATAACCCGATAACCTGTTACTGTCATTTTGATCATATTGAATAGCACACAAGGGATAATAGTCCCACCTACCTACCCACCACCGCCCCCCCACCCCAAACTTCATTCATAGAATATCATGGAACCTTTCACATCCACCCTAGATGAGATTCTGAAAGAACCAAAACAGAAGTTGCTGGAAAAGCTCAGCAGGTCTGGCAGCATCTGTGAAGAAAAAAATCAGAGTTAACATTTCAAGTCCAGTGACCCTTCCTCAGAACTCAGTTCTGAGGAAGAATCACCAAACCTAAAGCGTTAACTCTGACTTTTTCTCTTCACAGATAGTGCCAGACCTGCTGAGCTTTTCCAGCAACTTCTGTCGTTGTTCCTGATCTACAGCATCCGCAGTTCTTTCGGTTTTTATTTACTGAATATTGAACCTTGTAACTGAAAAGTACTACTGAATCATAGATACACACAAACGTGTTCTTGAAAAGGTTTTGGATTATGAAGCCTGTATAAAGTTTTTTTTTATAAATATTGAATAGACCAAAAATTCTCATAACTGATGAAGGATATGCTTTTGCCCATCCAATCTTGGATAGATACGCAAAAGGTCACTGCAGGCGTGATTAAGTCAATAGTATGGCATCCTCCACTCAGATCCCAGATGCCTATAAACAGGAGTAACATTATCTTCTTAACCAGGTTGAAAAACAGTGACGTGATTAGCACAGAAACTTTAGCTAGAATGGGTGATTCGATGTTCAATACAATCCAGAAGGTAAATAGGCAGAGAGGGAACAAAATTAAACAACTAAGCAAACAGCAAAGGTGACAACCAAATGTGAGGCTGGATGAACACAGCGGGCCAAGCAGCATCTCAGGAGCACAAAAGCTGACGTTTTGGGCCTAGACTCTTCATCAGAGAGGGGGATGGGGTGAGGGTTCTGGAATAAATAGGGAGAGGGGGGGAGGCGGACCGAAGATGGAGAGAAAAGAAGATAGGTGGGGAGGACAGTATAGGTGGGGAGGGGATAGGTCAGTCCAGGGAAGACGGACAGGTCAAGGAGGTGGGATGAGGTTAGTAGGTAGATGGGGGTGCAGCTTGGGGTGGGAGGAAGGGATGGGTGAGAGGAAGAACAGGTTAGGGAGGCAGAGACAGGTTGGACTGGTTTTGGGATGCAGTGGGTGGAGGGGAAGAGCTGGGCTGGTTGTGTGGTGCAGTGGGGGGGAGGGGACAAACTGGGCTGGTTTAGGGATGCAGTTGGGGAAGGGGAGATTTTGAAGCTGGTGAAGTCCACATTGATACCATTAGGCTGCAGGGTTCCCAGGTGGAATATGAGTTGCTGTTCCTGCAACCTTCGGGTGGCATCATTGTGGCACTGCAGGAGGCCCATGATGGATATGTCCTCTAAAGAATGGGAGGGGGAGTGGAAATGGTTTGCGACTGGGAGGTGCAGTAGTTTGTTGCGAACCGAGCGGAGGTGTTCTGCAAAGCGGTCTCCAAGCCTCCGCTTGGTTTCCCCAATGTAGAGGAAGCCACACCGGGTACAGCGGATGCAGTATACCAAGCAAACGTGACAGGCAAGTTGAATCTCTTGTTAATAAAAGTTTGAAGGTATACATTCCTCAGTTGAAAGAGATTATTTTCAGAGCTAGAAAGATTGGCTGATAGCAATAAACTTCTGCTACATTGTTGAAATAACACTTCATTTGACTTTGTTTTCTGTGGTCAGCTTACTCTGAGGTTACAGTGTGAGGAACTTCACGCAACTGACTGCATTTAAATGGGGAGTCAAACAGTGAGCTAGCACAAAGCAAACAGTCGGGGAAGGGGAAGAAGGGCATGTACTCCCGCAAGGAGCTTCTCCATTTCCACCCTTCATCCACTTTTGCTGAAGTTACTCTGGTATTTACACATAAATGGCAGTGAATGCTGTTAGCCTCATCAATACTTTGGAAGTGATTCTTGAACCAATGTATTTCTACTGCACTGAGATTAATTTTTAATATGACAGAGAGAGTTTCCTGTGTATCTTGATCATTTCTCAATGCTGAAAATTTGTAAGTTGGCATTTCACCCACAGGTGATATTAAAGGTGAAGTAATAAAGCTAAGCAATAAGACTACAGTAGTAGGAGCAGAAGTGGGCCATTCAGCCCATCATGTCTGCTCCAGCATTCAATAAAGTCATGGTTGATCTGATAATCAACAACTCAATTTCACTGTCTTATTCCCATCAGCCTGGATTCCTTGAATGATTAAAAATGTGTCTCTCAGCCTTGAACATACTTAATGAGCTAACTTCTAAGATTACTACCCTCACAGAAGAAATTCCTCTACATCTTGGTCTTAACTTCCTCTGAGATTATACCTGCTTATCCTAGACTCTTCCACAAGGGAAAACTGCCTCTCTGAATCTACCCTGACAAGACCTCCATGAATCTTACATTTTTCAATAAAGTCATCTCTCATTCTTCTCATATCCGATGAGTACAAGCCCAACATATTCAACCTCTGCATTAGAAAATCCCTCTATGCCCAGGATCTGAAATCAGTGAAAGCTAAATTGATTAAAATAAATTTACATTTTAATACAGTACAAGTGGTTCATCAATACAAACACATTTCAGTCAAGTGTGCGCTAGATTTGCAACAACATCCAGATCTGGCAAGGACTACGCTGTTCCCAAGGTAACCACTAGGAGGTGCAGCAAAGCAAAGATGTGCTCCCTCTCCCTTTTATTCTGCATCACGAAGCATCAATAAGATCAGGGTTCACATGTCATGCATTCCATCCAATAGCAGATAATTGCTTAAAAATATCATTATGGATTTCTTCTGCTTTCACTGAAATAAAATGCCCATGGTCACATTCAGGATAACCAGACACATTATGCCAGAACAAAAATCAACTTTAATTATGTGAATACATTTAATGTGTGGATTGAAAATGAGAGTTCCTTTTAACTGAGTCAATTAATAGTGAATATTTTAAGCATTAGGTTGTGTAACTGCATTAAATAATTGAGTATGATGCCATGACCAGATTAAACAACCAAATGGACCCGATTGGGCCATCATGACTGAGATTGTAAATGATGTTTTAATTGCTCAACTGAATGGAGTTTTAAATTTTGAGAAGCCAAGAATGTTTATCAGCCGATGGTATAGGCAAACACAATGCACCCAATGGCTCCAATTCACCAGTGAATGACACTGACAAAGGACTGTTCCGATGAAGGACTACTCTTCCAGTTCTGATTAAAAAGGTCACTGAGCTGAAATATTAATTCTGTTCTTCTCTCTTCAGATGCAGCCAGACCTGTGAAATCTTTTCAATATTTTCTGTTTTATTTCAAATTTCCAATTTGCAAAGTATTTTGTCTTCATTCAGTTTAAATGTGTTCACCATCAAAACTGCAACAGACACTTTAATGTGGAAAAATTAGCATTTGTATTAAAATTATCAGTGGTGGCATTTCAATTTCTAAATTAGGAATAATCCAATATAACCATTCAGTGTAAAAAAAATTCTTGAGGGTGTCTTCCAAGACCTCATCAAATCACTAAAACACATCTGGCATTAAAGTACGTTCAACAGAAATAGTGGGATCTTTCAGATTTGATTTTTTAAATTTTGATTTGATTTATTATTATCACATGTACCAAGATACAGTGAAAAGTATTGTTTAGCATGCTAACCAGACAAATCACAGCTTATATATTACATCAGGATAATAGAATCAAATGCAGAATACAGTGTGATAGCTACAGAGAAAGGTCAACTGAATATATGAGAGGTCCATTCACAAGTCTGATAACAGCAGGGAAGACACGCTTAAATCTGTTGGGAGTTGTTTTAAAAGTTTTGCAACATCTACCCAGTGGCAAAGGGTGGAAGAAGGTATAATCGGAGTGAGAGGGGTCTTTGATTATGTTGGTTATTTTCCTGAGGGAGGGGAAAGTGTAGATGGAGTCAATGGAAGGAGCACTGGTTTCCATGATGGACTGGGCTGGGTTCACAATTCTGTAATTTCCATCAGTCTTGGGCAAAACAGTTGCCACACCAAGCTCAAGAAGGACAGAATACAAGATAGGATGTTTTCTATGATGCATCTTTAAAAATTGCTAAGAGTCATTATAGACATGCCAAGTTTCCTTAGCCTTATGAGGAAGGAGGCGCTTTGGTGTGCTTTCTTGACTGTAGCATCAATGTGGATGGATTAGCATAGATTGTTAGTGATATTTACTCATAGCAACTTGAAGCTCTCGACCGTTTCAGCCTCAGCACTATTGATATACACAGGGGCATGTATGTCTCTCTGCTGCCTGATGATCAGCTCCTTCACTTTGCACATGTTGAGGCAAAGATTGTTGTCTTTATGCAATGCCACTAAGTTCTCAATCTCTTCCCTGTACTCTGTTTCATCATTATTTGATACCTGACCCACTACGGTGGTGTCATTTGCAAATTTAAAAATGCAGTTAGGGTTGAATTTAGCCACACAGTCGTGAGTGTATAAGGAGGATAGAAAGGCCTTGCGGGGCACCAGTGTTGAGGATTATTGTGGAGGTGGTGCTGCTGTCTACCCTTGCTGTTTGTGGCCTGTGGGTCAGGAAGTCCAGAATATTTACCAGAGTGAGCAGATTGAAGTTTTAGATGGCAATCAACCTGCAATTAGTGTCTCGGTGCAGGATTTGAAACCAGAACCAGAGGTGACTGCATTATCACTGAGCGTCAACTTGACTTCTATTTTTCCTGCCCACTCACATACAACTAGAGGCATTTATTTATATTAACAGCGCTAGACACAAGTTGCTGTTCAAAGTGAGGATTAAAATTGTGTTGACATCTCTTTGAATAACATATCCCTGTGATTTTACTGACATATCCATTGTAAGTTCAACATGGGAATATCAGAAACAAAAACATTAAACAACCTAGTGTCTACAACGATACAATTCACTATTGAGAATACTGACTGCTGAATGAGCCTTCTTTGACAGTGTAAATGTATTATAAGCATCCTGATGCAAAGGGAACTTGACAACCTGGCTGAACATATTGAATGGAGTGATGCATTTGAAGTATGAGCACTGCAGGGACTAAGAGGACAATGGCAGCTCCTCGCAACACTTCGTTTTGTCTTTTCTCCCCAGGACAGCAAAAAAAACCAAAAACCATTTCCATCTGTTACTCAGAACAAGCTGAGTGTGCTAAAGGAAAGGTCATAGTCAATGCTTTTGCAACAAAATATTAATTATAAACATTCAGATTTTATTCAAACAAAACATGTAATTTTGAGGGAAAACCTAATTCCATAAAATGTGATCATATTTAGAAACATCTTCAATGCACAACATTTAATATTTCTGCATACAGTACGTACAATAATTTTATCAGCTTTCAGTGTAGTCATAGAATCAGTGAACAGGCAAAGTGCAGAGGTCATTATTCCCAAAGATAACATCGATTCTCTGCACAAGGATTGGAAGTTAACTCATAGACAGCAATGTAACACCATTTCGTTCAATTAGCAACATCTCTGCTGCTTTTATTATTTTGAAACTGAGCAAAGAAATAGAGAGATGAAATGCTACTCACTTCTTGTCTCTTCATAAGTGAAATTTAGTTCTAAATATTACAATCAAGTGTCCATTTTTATTTAAAACGCGCTCCTGTATAACTCAACCAGATGAAAAACCTATATTTTAAGCTTAAAGGCTCAACATCAGTCTGCCAATAATAAAGGACGTGAGTTTTAATTTAACATAGAAAGCAAAACAGCATGTTAACTAATGTGACCCTCATATTGTAAGGTATGTTTTTCCACTGTTACGATTTTTTGATACATACACAGTGTCAAGTTCACTGTACAGTGACCGCAACAGAAACAAATTGCTGGGAAAGCTCGGCAGGCCTGGCAATGTCAGTGGAGAAAAATCATTTTCTTGACCGATAGAATTAAATCAATGATAATTTCAAAGCGCTCTTGACTGCATATAACCCCAGGAACCGTAAAGCAAATCTTCAAGTCATAAATTACATACCTGGTGAAATTATCAAAATATAGCTGGATCACCATATACAGCAAATAATAAAGGAGATGATATGGTTATATGGTAATATGGTTGTAAGAAGTAATATGGTTAGGCTCTCTCTTTCTCGTTTGCCTTAAGCTGCTTTCCTTTCCCAGTTTCTTCTGTGTCTCAATGTTTTTTTTTGTGCAACCTTGCTCTGTGCAAATTGACTGCCACATTTCCTCATGCTACAACACTGGCTCCATTTTAAAATGTATACGTTTGGCTATGCAGTTCCTTGGGTTACCCTGAGGCAATGAGAAGTGACACCAACGGGATTCAGTATTCTGCTTCATACATCCATCACATTTTTACTAAGACTCACTATAATTAGATATGTGGATTATTCGATTGATGTACTTTTTATGTGGAATCGCAACTTAAACATCTTCAAAGTTCAAGGTTTGTGAACGAATAAAGATGTAAGTGAGTCGCTTGTTAAAGATTGAGGTGTCATCTGAAGGAAGTGAGTACGACTGAATTTATCAACTAATTTGTTTTGTTTGCAGTTACAGCTTACATTCCATGTACAAAATGTAATTGTGTAAAATTAGCAGGTATGTGTTTGTTCAGCACTTCATCACTCCCCTCCAAGGACCTCCTCTGTATCGATAAGAATTGTCTTGAGTCTAAAGCTTATGCAAGCAATGCATTCACTTGAGGTGGCATTGTATTACAATAGAATTGCTATATTTATTAATGTTGCTATCCTTGTCATTCTTGTTAATTTACATTGTGTATACAATTTCAAAGTTACAGCAACATTAATCAACTTCTAATTTCATTCCGCAGGAACCGCTGCTTAATGTTTAATCGTCTCAGGATGTTATTAATTTGCTGTGGAGAATTCAGTCTAAACGCCAGGATGTCCCTATGCCTATTTTTAGAATATAAAACGTAGTTAGTTAAACTTACTGCATATTACGTTCAGTTTATATTCTGTTCCGATAGAAAATATTGGTATGATGGACTATGCAAAAATTTAAATGCAAAGGAAAGAATAAAATGTAGATTGAGACTCATCCTGTAGGTAGATGCAGCTGATGCTACAGCTGTTGTTCTTTGGGATTTAGATTAAACCCCGTCCATTATCTTTTAGTTGACAATCTTTCTGAGACAAATGAATCGTCAGATGACATTTACAAAGCATGTCAGTTCATACAGATCTGCACATTATAACTTGGAGCACAGCACAATCGGATGTAGATAAATAGTAACATTCATTAATCACATCATAGGAACATTTTATATTTGAACAACATTATAGAGCAGCATAAACTTAGAAGTAACTCAGGGAGTCTTCACTGTCAGATTTTAAGTGTAGAAACAAACACAGCAGGGATGCTTTCATGGCTGGCATAGCTGAACTTTTATCTCAACAGCTATCAGTGTATTTATATTATCAGTGAACACAGAACTTGCTGCACTTCAGACTATTAAATGCTGGAATCTAGTTTCACTACCTAGCATAGGTACATTTTTATTGGTTGATAAAGGTGTTTTGTGGATCATTCTGTCAAACACTGAACACAATCAAGTCCAAGTTTTGTCTAGATCAGATAATGATAAAGGGCATTTATAGTCCATCCTGAGGAGAGTGGAACATCTCTGAGACTCAACAGAAGTTCTAACAAATAGAATTTGATACCAAGCTTAAAAAAAGAACGTTGGTTAAAAAGATAGGTTTTAAAGGAAATCTTACAGAAGGAGAGGTAGGCAGGAGGTTAGAATTATAGATTCCCTACAGTACAGAAGCAGGGCATTTGGCCCATTGAGTCAGACCCTACTACCTATCCCCCGTAACTCTGCATCTTCCATCGCTAATCCACCTAACCCACACATCTCTGGACACTACCGGGCAATTTAGGATGGCCAATCCAACCAACCAGCACATCTTCGGGCTGTGGGAGCAAACCACAGCATCCAGAGGAAACCCAAATCCAGGCAATCACCCAAGCGTGGAATTGATCCCAGGTCCCTGGTACTATCGGGCAGCAGTGCTAGCCACTAAGGATGAGAGGAGAAATTTCCGAGGCCTGAGGCTGAGGTAGTCAAAGACATGCTTAGCCATGGTACAGCAAATGAAACTGGGGATGCACGTGAGGCCAGAGGTGAAGCAGCAGTGAGAGCTCAGAGGATTATGGGGCTGGAGGAATGTAAAGAGATAGCCAGGTCATGGCCACAGAATGATGTGAACACTGTTGAGAACTTGAAATGTAAGCATTTCATTTAGCGCTGCAGACGTGATGGTTCAATGGGATTGGATTATGATATCAGCATTAGAATTTGGAAGTGCCCAAGTTTACAATGAGGATGGAAGTTGATAGATTTGCCACAGGAGTACCGGAATTGCAAAGTCTGGAGTGAGCAATCAACGAAAATCCTCAGCAGTAGGAAAGCTACTATGCTGCCTTTCTTCCCATATTCTAAGATTTTGTGTTTCCAAGGCCTACGGTCAAAGTTCTCCCTCTGTTTGGAATTCAAGCTTTGTTATTTCAATTCATTGTTTTCCTGACTTTACACCCCATTTCATTTTTTTTTTAAATCTTCTGATTGAAATTGGTTTTAAAAAAGTATGTGGAATGATTTGGGGTGGAAATGAGCAATAGCCACAGGTGGGAGTCATTAATAGGCCCCCAATGTGCTGCTTCATCGCTGGGCTAAATGGAAATCAGAAAATAATGCAGGGGTGTAAGATAGACAATACAACTGTCCTGGGAGTTTTCAATCTGCATTTGACTCAACAAAATCAGGTCAATAAAGGCAATATGGAAAATGAATTTGTGAAATGCATCCAAGATCCTTTCTTGAGAGGAATATATTTGCTATCAGAACAGGTTATTTTCAATCTATTAACATATGAAAAAGTAGGTTCAAGGAAACATCTCATGGTTAAAGATCCTCTCAGGGTAATAGTACAACATGACAGTCACAATAGAACCTCAAATTCAGTTTGAGGGAGAGCAACTCGGGTCTGAAACCAGCATCTTTAAGGACAAAGGACACACGTACAACGAAAGAGAGTTGTCCAAATCAGGCTCGGGAAAAAAAAATGAAGGAAAAGTCAACAGTCGCAGGCAGGCATTTGTACAGATAGGCAATAACACTCAGCAAAACTTCATTTCAGTCAAATAGGACACAAGGATTAGAAAAAGAAAACAAACATTACTGAGAAAACTGGTCAAGGAGAGCATCTCATCAGAAACTAATACATTCAAAAATGGCTGAAACGAACCTATGTTTAGGAGCCGGCAGCACTTGCCTAAAAAGCTAATAGAGGGAAATAACTGATGGTGAAAGTGAATTGGCAAAAAATACATAAAAAGCAAGAGCTTCTACAAGCATATAAAAAGAGAGATTAGCTAAAGTGAGCATGGAACTCCTGAAGGATGCATCTATGGCATTAAAAACGTGGAGCAGGAAAACAGCAGATAATTGAAATCAATATTTTGCCATTGTTTTCAGGATGGAGAACACTATAAACATCCCAATATAACAGGACAACAAGCAGCAATGGGTGGAAGGGTTGTATAACAGTCTCTATCACAAGAGACAGGGTATTGGACAAACAAATAGACAGGCAAGTCACCAAGGCCAGATGGTCTTGAGCCAACGGTTTTAAAAGGCAGTAGTCGCAGAGATAGTCAGCATTGGTCAAAATATTCCAGCATTCACTAGATTGCAAGAGAGTTCCAGCAGAATCGAAAATTTTATGGTGACCCCCTCCCCACTCTGACCACGTTGTTTCCCTTGCTCGTGCCCTCTACCCTGACTTGCGCACACCTCCCCCTCCTTTCCTCATGCTCCCTTGCTCGTGCACACAGTCTCCCTTGTGCCCGACCTCACACCTTTTTCATCATCCCTCTTGCCTTGTCCCTCATGCTCACCCCTGCCCCAGGTCATGCTCCCTCCCCTATCTCATGCACAGCCACGTGCACGCGCTGTCCCTTGTTGCAGTTTTTCCACTCTTATAGAACCACACAGCACAAGATTCAGCCCACTTGAACTGAAACACTTACAGGAGGTTAGAGGACCCCTTACACTGATTAAGGAAATTAAAGGTCAGACACTACCCTTCCAAACTGTGTGTCAATTTTCCAAGAAATATTAAGAAAAGTGAGAGAGTTTAAAAACTTTTGCAAAGTAGTCAGCAATCAATAAAAACTAAAGCAGAGGAAAAAGGCCAAAATCTCAGAATTTTGTCGCTCAAGATTTGGTGCTGTTACTGTTATCTATCTCCAGGGAACCATTAAAAGTAAAAGGAGGCTCAGTGATGAAAATTATCAATGGAGTGCTCCAGACAGGAGATAAAAATCCACACGCGTATCATGTCAAAGAGATATAATGACAGGGATGATAATCAGAACTGTATTTGCGGTGCTAAAATAAATAGAAAATGAAATAAAAATGTAAGATTGATTGATGAATGAATTGGAAATTTAAAGTTCAAAAGTGGACTGTCCTGCAGTCAGATAGGATAATATCAAATGTCTAAAAAGTTGATGGAATATTTAGTTATTTTCAAGAAAATTATCACAATGACTTATAAGAGATATTACAGACCTTTGACGTAGTGTATGTGAATAGACCAGGAAATAAAAAAGCGGTACTGACTTTGACCTCAAGCTAAGTTTCAGACCCCACATTTTCCATCAAAGACCAATCAACATAACACTTCTGGGAAATACTTCAGGATGATCTCTCTTGTACTGTTACTGTTAAGTAATAGAAAACAAGATCACATTTGAATGGGAGTCACAATTATTTAGGCAATTTGCAGCTAACTTGTACAATGAAAACTCTGACAGTCACCAAATTAATGTATTTAACATCAATGAAGTTAACTGACCAGATGACGTTGAACCAATTGAAGGTTACGTAGCTTTAAACAGTTGGATAGAAAAGCTAAATGAGGATGGCATTTTCCATGTACCTCTCAAGCTTTTTCAGTACCTGCAAAACATTTATGCTAACATTTTACTCACACCTGAAGGTTCTTGTTTAACACGCTGAATTCATTGAGCTCACAATGGGTTTCATTAACTATATGTGCAGTTCTATATTAGTCTCGAAAAAAACTTGAAAATTCTACTGTATTTAGAATATACAAATGAATATTTCTACAACAATTTATTTTAGTTAGGACTGGGAATGAGTCACAGTTTAAATATTGCCAAGTAAATACTGCACGTCTACAAGCTAAACCAAAAAAAACACCCCTTTTAAAAAAAATTTAGACAGGACATGTCCAATATTGTGTAGGCTATTGTTTAGTTCCAGATATAACCCATCTATCTCTTCTTGTTTTGCATTCAATAATATTCTGGTGGCTGAATTTTTCTTGAAGGTGGTGGTATCTGATGGAGGACTGTCCCACAAGTGGAGTCAATAACTGTAGAGCTGGAAAAGCACCATCGGTCAGACAGCATCCGGGGAGCAGGAAAGTCAATGTTTCTGGCCAATGCTCTTTGTCAGGACCGAGGAGGGGGAGGGGAGCCCAGAAATAAATAGAGGGAGGAGAGTGGAGATGGAGATAGGAGGATGTAAGTAGGGGATGATTGTGGTTGGCCAGTGGGAAGGATGAAGTGGATGGGTGAGTACGGAAGTTAAGTAAACCTTTCAAGATAATAAAATGTGAGGCTGGATGAACACAGCAGGCCAAGCAGCATCTCAGGAGCACAAAGTAAACCTTTCTGCTGGTTTTTCCATACAGTACTGAGCAGTCGTGGTAATGATTGAAGCAGTGTTCTGACAAAGTCATCGCCTTATGTTGTAAATGATCTTTGTCCACAGAACTGGTCTAGGTGAACAGCTGAACAAAACTGTAGGCTAATGATACTTCCCTGTGTCATTACCAAGAAGTCAGATTGTTGCAGATAGTATGTTGCTGAGGCTTCAAAACAGGGCCTTAATTTGTCAATGGGTCTTTCCCAGCTCCCATGTAAAAGGATGCAACTGATTGATTTTTAGGGGTGCAAAATGTGAAATGCAAAGTTGAAAACTTGTACAAATAATTGGAGCTTTAGCCCAGTTGCTGCAAGTTTCCAATGCCTCAAGCATCAATTTTCATTCTCCCCACACCAAAGTGTTGTCCCTGGTTGAAACAGAAACCTCAATGAACTTTATGTTAATCAGGTTGACATCAAGGTTATTGATCTTGAATGACAAAAGACAAATTTATTTTGTCACTAAGCTATTACACGATGATAGATCAGAAATCCACCGAAGTTTCACACACTAACAGCAGAAACTGGGAAACAGTCAATAGCAAAGTCGTGGCTGGTGTCAGGATCAGAGTCACGGCTAATATTTCTCTTTCCCAAGGCAGGCAATGTTGGGGTCAAGTGCGCAATGATAATTGCATGTCCTAGCCGACACAAATGAAACCTTGGATCTCCTGGTCTTTGTGAATTAAATCTTTGGATGTGTCAAGTATATATTTAAAAATCAATTTAGTTGAAGCATGATATTCAATTGTTAAAAATGTGGTTCTAAGTAATGATTAATTGCTCAACACAAACATTACACATTTCCCTCCCTTCAAATTTGCCCTTGGCTCTCATTATTGATAGGCATCAACTGACCTTCAGAAACCATATTATCCTTGCCACAAAACAGTCATTTGTGAAACTCCACAGGGATAAGATGCACACAGCTAATTTATATCCATGCTGTACCCCAGCTTTCTTGGATTGTTGCCTGAAGCATCTTTGAGAATGTAAGGAAAATTTCATTCATTAAGGAGGTCATTGAATTTTAGAAACTGGGCCAGGCTTCAAATTTTCAACACTGCAATTTCTCCCAAATGCAAAATGGTAAAGTCAGTCTTTGATGAAGCATTTGAATTTACACTCAAGATGGTATTTAAATGTTAAATTATGAATTTAAAATGAAGACCCAGCAATTTTTATGCAAGATTGCTCTATGTGCAAAAAAAATCCACATGCACTCACTTATTAACTCGATAAATTAAATGTTCACTACAAAGAAAACCTGAACTGATATAGTGCCTTTAATGTAAAAGCAAAGCTCCAGTTATTTCTGTCCGATGTAATAATCCTGTATTGGAAACATCCCTGCAAACAAAACATAATTAAACAATTTGAGGCACAGACTAATCAGAGAATCCAAGCTCATCATTTCATCCATCTTGTTAATGCACAGTAGCAAAGTAATACATCGTTGCAGAACAGAAGAACTAATTAAAGGATTAGCTAACTATCTGATTTTTAGTCGTCACCGAATTAAGAAAACACAGCAGCACTCAGTGAAAATATTATTTGTTACTCATTTGTATTGAATTCTGTTTTGACGCTGAGAGAATTGCTCTTCATGTTTTGTTAAGAAGTTATATTGACAAACTTCATTCACAGACAGTGATCACTAGATATTAATAAACTATGGCTATTTATATAACTAAATGAACTGCATTTTTATTCAATTAATTGTGATTTTTGTTTGGTCTATCTACAATGTTAGCATCTAGTGTTAGTTTGAAGCTAAATACTGTAATTCTTGCAAATTTGTTCCTCATTAAATTTATTCCATCAGAAAAATATGAATGCTAAATTGCAGCTCAGGGGTTAGCAGTGTTGCATCACAGTGCCGGGAACCCGGGTTTGATTCTACTCTCGGATGATTGCCTTTGTGGAGTTTGTGCGTTCTCCCCATGCCTGCGTGGGATTCCTTCAAGTTTCATCCCACAATCCAAAGATATGCAGGCGAAGTGGATTGGCCATGCTAAATTGCCCATGGTGTTCAGGGATACGTAGATTAGGTGGATTACAGGGGGATGGGGTGCTCTGAGGGTCGGTGTGGATTTGTTGGGCCAAAGGGCCTGTTTCCACATTGTAGAAATTCTATGATTCTACCTTAAATTGTTACATTAAACTTGCTGAGAGAAATACATAATTCTACACAGACAGCAAACTTGAACTGCAATGGAATAAAGTGAAAATCAAAGTTTGCAGCAATCACAAGTTATTTGTGCAAACTTTCTGCTGAGCACAGAAGAATGCTTCATTAAGAAATCTCAACTTTTCCGCCGAGGAAATCTGCGTTATAAATTATTTTCATGTTATTTTACAAAGTAGATTAATTCAGCCCATAAAAGCCAACAATACTTATTGCCCTACCATTGGGGCAACACGGTAGCTCAGCATTTAGCACTGCTGCCTCACAGTGCCAGGGACCCGGGTTCGATTTCATCCTTGGGTGATTGTGTCGAGTTTGCATGTTTTCCCTGCATCTACGTGAGTTTCCTCTCGATGCTCAGATTTCCTCCCACAGTCCAAAGATGTACATACTTGGTGGACTGACAATGCTAAATTGCACATAGTGTGCAGGGATATGTAGGCGAAGTGGGTTAGCCATAGGGAGTGCAGGGTTATAGGAATAGCATAGAGGGTGGGACTGACTGGGATTTTCTTCAGAGGGTTAGTGTAGCTCAATAGGCCAAATGGCCTGCTTCCGCACTACGATCTACGAAGAAGCTACGATCAAATACCAATGGGACAAGATCCAATTCATCTTTGGGAATAGAATATCATGGAGAAATCATCTTGGAAATTGCATCAGACTACCTGTACGTGTACAGCATTCTGGACAGAATAACCGATAAAACACGCATAAAACACCCAGAATGTGGAAGACAAGCTGGCCTATAGCATTCGTTTTGAACCTGGTTTTGCTCTTTCACTGATCCAGGAAACCAACTATTTGTATTTAGTCAGATGACACACAACAGGAACAGTCAGTCACTATTCAAGCTAAATCCCACATTTATCTAAAATAATCCATAAGAAAAGTTGGTTAATGACAGTGTGACATTTCCATTGACAGCTTTCAGGACTGCTGAATGTTAAGTCATCTTGGAGCACGTGACTAATGTCTATTACTGTGCGTTTAGCAGACCAATTCAACCTTCAGACTTCTGAAATCCCCAAGTTACCACAAGATTACACCTTACTCATTAAGAATCTCAAAAAGCTACAAAGGTAACAACCATTTAACAAGTCCCTAGTTCAAACCTTTGCTAATAGTACTGTGTGAGACAGAAAAATCTAACAGAACATTATCAGATGGAATGCAAGTCAAGATCACACTCTCGTATCATTAAAATTCTTCAACTACCTGCTTCAAATTTCCAGTCCCTTACTTTAAAAATAGCAAATGTAATTTAAAATGTGACAGTAGTTTACAAGAACAATTTTTTTGAAATTCATGTGTTTGCTTCTCTCCCTCGACTCAAGGGGAACTGCGACTAGGGTTCTGTCCTAGAAATAACAGTTAATATCTCATCTAAATTGTTTTTATTTCATGTTCTAATCCAAACAGCAAGTACTCATTCTTTTGCAATTGACCGTGAAGGTCATGCAGCTGAGCCTAACCCAGTTTCTAACACAGACACTTGGATAGTGATCAAAACCTACAACACAGCTGATCTCCTTATGTCAGTAACCCCAAAGCTGCATGATTAAGACGTTCATGTCCCAAGATCAAATCAAATCTCGGACCTCTGGGTCTCTAGTCTTAATCCAATAAATACTTTGATCTCCAAACCATATGACAGTGATAAAATCTGCTACATCATAAAGCCTAAATCACCAATCCCTGATACACATTCCAATATTTTTTATTTGCAAATAACCTACATTGTAATCCTCTAATTTAAAAAGGAGCTTCAAACCACAGTTTTACACAACTGGGAGATTCTGCAGAGTCGGGCCTAGTGACAGATGACAAATGCAGTTGAACTATATTGGTTTAGTCAGCACAACTTAAAATAGTGAAGGATCTTACTCATCCGCACCTCAGCTTGTACTGCTGCACCTACTGATACAGAATCAAATTAGAACCAAATTCTAAACGTACCAGGTACGTTTTGCACAAAATATTCCAGTTCCTTATGTCAGCATCACTATAATTACAACTGAATGTGAAGTATAATGGAATAATACAACTCAATAGGTATATCATTGTTATTTCCAGTATGCTGTGTGTGGAGAGATGAAACAGAATAAACATCACGACCTACCAGATATAAATGTGCAACATAAAAAGAATGGGGTACCACAGACTAAATTAATGCCCATTGTAAGAATTGCCCTAGAAGACTTCACATAATACAGAGGTTGGGCTGGCTCACTAACTTAAGTCAGGCACACCACTGCTTCACCCCACCATCCACCGTCCCCCCTCTCTGCAGTCACCAGGGCAGTAGGTGGCTGGGACCCTGCCAACTGGTGACAAATGTGGGGAGAGCACTGGGAGGTGAAACTGTTTGGACCTGGAGAGGGAACAGCACCCCCTGAGGGGAATGGAGTGAGGAGCCCTGAACAGAGGCAGAAGAGGAAACGAGGAAGGAGCAGCACCATCAGCAATGGGGCCAGGGCCAGGATGGGCAGCTGCAACAAAGCCAGGACCAGATGGAGTGGTCGCATTGGGACCTCAACCAGTAGGCCTGCTGTAGCCACAAAAAAAAAACAGGTTTGTTGCAGTGGGCCATGCCAATGTGATCACATGAAATGGACTGGGGGTATGAGCTCTCAATAGTTTTTCTATGTTTTAGAGCATAACATGATTATCATCCATTGCTCTTCCTTTAAAACATGACTGCACTTTAAGTTTCAGAGATGGTAGGAACTGCAGATGCTGCAGAATCTGAGGTTACAAGGTGTAGAGCTGGATGAACACAGCAGGCCAAGCAGAAGGGTCTCGGCCCGAAACGTCAGCCTTCCTGCTCAGCCTGTGTTCATCTAGCTTCTACACCTTGTTATCTCTGCACTTTAAGTTTGATGCCATTTGGAATTCAAAATCACTGCAATAGGTCTCATGCAGTCTGTGTACTCAGATTCTGCTTTACATTTCATTTAATTTGTACAAGAAATTGAAACATCTACAGTTGTGTGAGAATTAACACTACCGGATAAAGCAGCCTACGCAATTCCGAACTAACTAAAGAAAATGCCTGAACTCTCAGGTCAGGTGACACAGACAGAACACTGAGTAAACACTTAGGATGATACTCCTGATTAGCAGTACTTAAAAAGACCAGAACAAGACGTTTGCCCTGAATCTGGTCAGGTTGTACAGAATCACGAGTGTGACACAACTCAGGTGGTGGCCATTTGGCCCATCATGTCCACACCAGTTCTTTAGATGAACGTTATGGTTGAAAGTAAGCCCACGGATGCAGCAGGCAATGAAGGAGGCGAATGGCATGTTCACCTTCACAGTGAGAAGATTCAAGTCCAACAGCATGAACTTCCTGCTGCAACTGTACATGACCTTAGCAAAACCCTATCTGGAGTGGTGTGCACAGGTTTGGACTCCCCATGAGGTAGAACGTTCTGGCTATGGAGGGATTGCAACAAAGGTTTACCAAACTGATTCTGAGAATGGCAGGACTAACATATGAAGAGAGACTAGATCTGTTGGACTATATTCATTGAAGTTTAGAAGATAGAGGGGGGAATCTCATAGAAACCTGTAACATTTTAAACAGAACCACTCAGGGGAAACTCAAGAAAGACATCCCCAATGACCAGGGAGTCCAGAACCAGGGTCACAGTTTAAGGACAGGAGGATGACCTTTTAAGAGTGAGAAGAGAACAAATGTCTGCACTGAGAGCAGTGAGCTTGTGGACTTCTCTGCCACAGAGAGTGGCTGAGGCTAAAACATTGAACGAAGAGTTAGATGTAGTTCTTGGAGCTAAAAGAGTCAAAAGGAGTACAGGGAGAAAGCTGACTCAGGGTAATGAGTTCAATGATTAGCTATGGTCATAATGAATGGTGGAGTAGGTTTGAAGGGCCAAATGGCCCAAACCTGCCATGACTTTTCATGTTTCGATGTTGACACCTTAGTGCCTTTTTCCTGCTTTCCTCTGAACTATTGCACATTATTCTTATTCAAGTAATCAAATGCTGACTTCTTCAATGCCACAATTGAAATCAGTCTCTGTCAAACTTCGAGGCAGTGCATTCCTGAATTGAACCATTCATAAAAAGATTGATTCTCACATCACATTTTCCAGTTTTGTAAAATGCTTCAAAACTGTGCCCTCTCATTTTCAATCATTTTATCAGCAAGATCAGTTTCTCCCTATACTCTTTATCCAGGTCTCATAGCTGGAAAATTTCTATTAGATTTTCTCTCAGTTTTCCTTTCGCCAAGGAAAACAGAACAAACTCTCCAATCTATGCTCATAGCTGAAGTTTGATAAATAAACATGAAAGTCTGCAAATCCTAAATAGGTCAAACACTGTTTGTGGAGGTAGAAATAGAGTGAACTGCTTGAACTTTTACTCGCAAGGCTTGGCAAAAGTGATCCAAATGGGGCAATTTTCACCTGCACAGGGAGACACAAATGGGTGGGATGAGTTGAGCGTATAACTACAGGGCACATATCAGGAGTGGCTAACAGGGCTGTCAAGCTGTGATTAGATAGTTAGAAGGGGCACCTCAGTCCTTTGTGACTTGGTTTCAATGGAGTTGCTCAACATAAGGCCTTCTCATACTCACCCACTCCCAGACTCCATCCATGCCAACTCCCCAGTGCGCCAACGCCACGCATGCTAACCCACATACCAAGTCACCCTCATATTATACCCTCCATGTCAATCCATGCACTCTACCCATCCACCAACAGCTTTTGGTTTCAATGCCAACTTTGTTACCTCCTCCAGATGGCCCTGTCATTTTCATGTCTCCTTGCAGCTGACATGGCAGCCTAGTGCCAGCTCATGACTCCCCATCCATCATTGCTCGTTATTACATTATGCAACCTAATACTAATGCATGCTCTCCACTATGTGACTTGCACCTTCAATGCAAATTGACCAAGTGCCCACCAAATGGAGAGGAAATGAAATCAAGTTTTAAGTATCTATTATCAACTTCACCACATAAAATACCAATGAAAGCATATTCACTACATCTAAATCCCCTCAAATACTGCATCCAAAATATAAGAAAAGAAATGCAAACATTTGTATTCATTCTGCCAGCGCAAAGTCTCTAAGCCTTACAGCTGGCAAACAAAACATGGACTTACAGCCGTTCTTTCACTCATTCATGGGACGTATGCATTCTAATTATGTCCACATTTATTGTCCAGCCCTTACTGCTCTTGAACTGCGAAATTTGCTTAGCCATCTCAAAGAGTGGTAAAGAATCAATCAGACCAGACCGGGCAAGGGTGCCAGATTTTGTTCGAAAAAGGATATGAATGAACTAGATGGGTTTTTATAATAAATCAACAATGGTAACATTGTCACTGCTCGTCAAAATATTAATTTCAGATTTTTATTGAATTCAAAGAGCACTAGCCGAGGTCTCAGAATTGCCAGTTCTGTTACATTACTACTGCATCACCACTTAGCACTGTAATGATAGGCTGCACAAAGGAAGCTGTTAAACAATATCAATGTTATCGTGATAATGTAATATATAACGTCACAAAACACCTGTTGAAATTGCAAGAACAGATTTACCAGGATGTTTTGGGAATGCAAGGTTTGAGTTATAAATACAGGCTGGATAAGACGGGACCTGTTTTCACTGGAGCGAAGTAGATTCAGAGGCGACCTGATAGAAGTTTATAAAATAATGAGGAGGTACGTATAGAGTTGATGGTCATTGTATTTTCACAAGGATAGGAGATTTCAAGACTAGGGGGCACGTTTTTAAAGGTGAGAAGAGAGAGATTTTAAAAAAAGACATGAGGAACAATTTTTTTTTACACAAAGGGTGATTCACATGTGGAATGAACTTCCTGAGGAAGTGATGGACGTGGGTACAATTCAACATTTAAAAGACATTTGGATAATCACGAATAGGAAAAATTTGGATCCATGTGGACTAAGAGCAGGCAGGTGGGACTAGTTTAGTTTGAGATTGTGTTCGGCATACAGTGTTTGGACTGAAGTTGCAGGTTTTCTGTGTTGTGTGGCTCCAGGACTGAATCAAAGAATGACCATCGCTGTCCAGACAAAAGCATATCACTGTTACTTAAATTCAAAGTATTATGACTGGAATTTGATCTTTAGAATTTATTTCCTCTTCTATGTTCTCTTCCCATAATATTTGTGCCAAGTCTTCTCTTTTGACAGTCTTACTTCTTAATGAGAATCATTGAATCTGTAGAGTGTGGAAACAGGCCATTCAGCCCAAAATGTCCACACCAACCCTCCGAACAGCATCCCACCCAGACTCACCCCACCCCTCCCACCACCCAATCCCTGTAATTCCCATCCTTGGACACTGAGGGCAATTTAGCATGGCCAATCCACTTAACCAGCACATTTTTGGGCTGTGGGAGGAAACTGGAGCACCCAAAGGAAAGTCTCACAGACACAGGGAGAACGTGCAAACTCTACACAGGCAGTTATGTGAGGCTGAACCCGGACTCCTGGCACTGTGAGGCAGCAATGCTAACGACTGAGTCATCGTGCCACCCCAAATCCAGAACATTCAAAATCCAGCAGGATCTCAGGAGGGATGCATCTGAGAACATATACTTTGAACTTGCATGAGGTAGAGGTTAAGTTGCATAGGAGTAGATTAGTAAATTCTTTGTCATTTTCTCCGCATTTGAGAGAGTTTTTACAACAGTTTTTAATTTTCCTGTTAATGATGAAATCTGGTGTGAATTGTTTTTGGGTTGATTTGGAATCAGTCAGACAAATTGATTACCTTGGTGATTTAGTTGGGTCTTCACACTGTGACAGTTCGTGGAACAGAGGGGTTTGATTATCAGTGCACGCTTCCCAGTAAAGTTCTAATGCCTGTTTTGTGTTTGACGAACATGTAACAGAAAACTTAAGGGATTGTTTGCTGCTTTAATATTTCTGGGAGACATCAGTTTGCATAAGGGGTAGACTTCAAAACATCATAGTTAACTGAAAAACTAACATTAACTCATGTTTTCTATTTTACACCTGAAAGGTAAAGAGCAATGACTTCAATAATGAGTCATATGTATGAAATTGTAAGGGATTTTCTAACATTTTTACAATCTCATTTAGAAATACTTGATCTCTCAGATGTCGTCTTATACACATGCAAGTCTACTAATAGAATTATGATAATTAATCAACCTTTGCAGAAGTAGTGATTCTTTCAGAGGACCGAATTAAATTTCCTCTCAAATTTGACAGAGGAATTTAGAAGGGCAAGCCACGTCTCTCTAAAATCATTTCAGAAATCCTCATTATGTCTCAATTTGGTCTCCTTACTCTCAATCCAACTCGTAACTTGAAAAGCTGAACCTTCACCACTTTTCATTTTGTGTCAGAAGTAACCAGAGTTCTATATCCTGGAGCAGATGACACTAACGATTGTGGGACTGATTTACTGCATTGTGTCCTCGTCACTGCAATAATTTGTGATGGAGAGACAGGCAGTTGGACTAATCTTGCATACACACAGGGTTTGTATGTGCAAGTATGCTTGAAGTAATCAATTCTGAGATCAAGTTACGTTTTTCCAAATTCTAACAGTATTGATGATACTCAAGTGCAAAATCAAATAATGTAAAAACAAAATTGTACATTTACAGTTCACGATATCTCACAGACAGCAAACTAAAGTAGCTGTGTTCACACTCAACAACTTAACATTATCTTGTGCGACTACCGAAGCACTGTGTATAACTTCTACCATTATTCACAACCAAGAGCTTCCTTGCTGCAATGTCATAAAAAGTATGGAGACAAACCTATCCCATGTCTGCAGACATGCTTTTAGCTGAACTGGACCAGTCATATAAATACTTTGGCTCCAAGAGCAGGTCAGAAGCTGGGAATTCTGCTGTGAGTGGCTCACTTCCTATCTCCCTAATTCTTGCCCATTCCTTGTGGGTACAAGTCAGGAACATGGTCGAAAACTCTCCACTTGCCTGATGGCTTGACACCATCCAGGACGAAGCAAAGCAATCTGCTTGACTGGCATAACTATTCACCACCTTCAGTATTCACCACTTCCCCTGCGACACATCGTAGCTGCAATATGCACCATTAAAAAAAAATACACTCTGGTAACTGAACATGGCTCCTTTGACGTCACCGACCAACCCATGACTTCTACCACCTGGAAAGACAAAAGCTGCAAATGCACAAGAATGCCACAAACTGCAAGTTTCCCATGAAACCACTCACCATCCTGACTTGGAACCATATCATTGTTCTTTCACTGCTGCTCGGTCAAAATTCCGGAACTACCCACCCGGCTCCCCCCCATTAGCATGTGCCCCTACATTCCAAGGGCTGAAGTCATTCAAGCAGGCAACATGCCAGCACCTTCTCCAGGGTTATTAGGGATCAGTGATGAATTCTGGCCCAGCCATGACATACCAAAACAAGTCCAGCCCTGTTTTTGCAAGGATTTGTCCATGCTTCAGAAGTCAAATTAGTCATTGTGATATACTGTATTGAAAGATGTGAGAATGAAGTAGTATAAAGGCAATAAATTTGGTCTTGACCTATTTCTGTGCTGTGACAATCTATGTGTCATCTGTCTGCTGTGAAATTAGCTCATTTATATTGAATGCCAGTTTTCTGCACTAAGTTACTTCTTTTAAGTTGTGTATGTTCTCTCCTCTCCTGAAGGTGGTAGGTTGTATTGCATATAGTTCTAATGTTTCTGTTTATGGCCCACTCTGCATATTCAGAGAGGCTGGTTATCATCTGGATTAAAAAGTCTTATCTCTTTTGTCTAGCTTGCTAGGGTGAAATGGTGAACTAGTTACAGTGCTGCTCTTGCTGAGATTAATTACCTTAGCATTGATATGGATTGAACCCATGATTCTCTTCCTCTTAGCAAACCAATTCCATATAACTAGGGCAGCTTCATTGTTTAAACTATGAGGAAAAAAAAACAAAATTCCTCTCAAATCAAATCATCTTCAAATCAAAAATAAGCAGTTTGAGCACATCACTCCATCCAGTTGATATACTTGTATAACTCAGCATTGTCACATTGCAGAGACTCATTCTGAAATATTTGTTTTACTATTTCAGATTGTAATAATATTTCAGGAATGAGTAAAACTACATTGTTCACATGAGGTGTCTCAAATGCACCCCTCTCTGAGATCCTGTCAGATTTTGAATCGTCTGAATTTTGGATCACTTCTTGAAAGATAGATGCATCACTCAAAAGACTCTGATCTGTATTTAAGTTGTACGTTTTTGTGAAGTGGAGAACTGGGCTTCTCTAACCCTCTGAGTTGGATCATCTCCTGAGCAGTCCACGACATCTACTGAATACAAACAATGATTACATATGCACAGGATAAATGATATAAATTCTGCATTGTTGAGTGGCACTCAGAGAAAGTCATGTCTGGTATTTAGGCAATTCTCATTTCTGGATTCAGAGTATTGTACCTGCGCTACTTTAGTTCAACAGGTTGACTACTTTTCAACAAAGCGATAATTTTTAGGGAAGAGACAAATCCCCATACCTTTTGATTGAGGTAAGATTGACTAGAATTTAACTAAGACAAAGGTCAACGGGATACTTCTGAAATTGCACTGCCAATTTTCAAATGGTACAACACTTCTGTGCGCTCAATATAACTGAGGGCATCAAATGTTGAGAAGTGCCAATCAAGCAGGGTGCTATGTCCTGGATAGCATCAACATGTTGAGTGCTTTTGGAGCTCCACCCATCCAGGCAAGTGGAGAGTGTTCCACCACACTCCTGACTTGTGCCCACTCGGAATGGTCAAGAATTAGGGAGACAGGTGAGCTACTCACAGCAGAATTCCTAGCTTCTAGCCTGCTCTTGTAGCCATACTGTTTACATGACTGGTCCAGTTCTACTTCCATTACTTGGGAACCAGCAAGACGTTGATAGTAGGGGATTCTATGACAGCAACGTCATGAATGCCAGAGTGATGGTTGGGTTCTTCCTTGTTCATTACCTGAAACTTGTATTCCACAAATATTATTTGCTGCTCATCAAGTCAAGTCTGGAGGCTCTCAAGATCTTTCTGCAAATGCATATAGACAGTTTCTGTGGAATCACATATGGTGCTAAAAACTGTGCAAACATCAGCAAATTTCTCCACTTCCAACCTTATGAAAACTATCTTGAGAAACTCCTGCTGTGAAAACCTTGTGATGAGGTGAGTGACCCAACAATAACCATCAATCTTTGGAGCAAAACCAAAGCTGCATATAGGTCGAACCAGCAGCTCATCTGATGAAGATTTTCAGAAGTACAGTCATAAACAAAAGAGGCGAATTATCAAGTTGGACGGGGAGGCGGGGTGGAGAGTGGAGCTGTCCCTTCCAGCCCAGAAACAGTCAGTTATGGCACAGGGCTCAGTGAAACCTCATCTCCTGTCATCAGGAAGCACTGCATCATAGCTCTGAGCAACCAGAAGCAGTAACACTCTGAACCAGGAACAGAGCATAGCATCAGCTCTGCCTGACACAAAACAAGACTTTCCTGGCTTCATCCTCGCTCCAATGACACCAGATCGGGACAGTAGCCCCAGCGAGGAACAGGACAGCTACCTTAGCCCTGCGAAGGTGCAACAGTTAATCTATACCACAGGGATACAGGAGCTCACCCTGCGACAGGATAGTGGGAGCACCTCAAATGGGACTATTTATTACTTGCCCTCTGACATTCAATGATTTTCAATCCCCGGGAATCAACATCCTTGGGATTACGATTGACCAGAAACTGGACAAGCCATATAAGTGCTGTAACTACAACTGCAGGTCAGAGGCCAGGAGTCCTGCAATGAGTAACTCACCTCCTGATTTCCCAAAGTCTTTCTGCCATTTACAAAGCAAAAGTCAGGAGAGCGATGGAATATTCTTCACTTGCCTGGATGCGTGCAGCTCCAACAGCATGCAAGGAGCTTGATACCGTCCAGGACAAAAAACAGCCCATTTGATTGCCATCCCATTCACAAAACATTCAGTCCTTCCACCACCAACATGCATGTGCAGCAGTGTGTCAAATTTACAAGATACACTGCTGAAATTTCCCAAGGACCCTCAGGAGGCATCGTCAAAGCCATTGGCATCTACGACGTTGATGGACAAAGGCAGCAGATATCTGTGAGGGCACCACCTGCAAGTTCCCTCCAAGCCACTCATCATCCTGACTTGGAAACATATTGCCGTTCCTTCACTGTATTGAAATCCTGGAGCTCCCTTGCTACTGGCATTGTGGGTCTATCTACACTACATAGATAGATTGCAGGCATTCAAGAAAGCTGCTCACCATCACCTTCTCACAAACAACTAACAATGGGCAATAAATGCTGGACCAGCCAGGGATAACCACATTCCATAAGCCATTAAAACAAAACAGTTAACAAAGCTGGTACGACAGAAGCTTGCAGTGATGCAAACACTTGAGTCAAAAACAAACTTCAACATTGGATAATAAAATGTGAGGCTGGATGAACACAGCAGGCCAAGCAGCATCTCAGGAGCACAAAAGCTGACGTTTCGGGCCTAGACCCTTCATCAGAGAGGGGGATGGGGGGAGGGAACTGGAATAAATAGGGAGTGAGGGGGAGGCGGACCGAAGATGGAGAGTAAAGAAGATAGGTGGAGAGGGTGTAGGTGGGGAGGTAGGGAGGGGATAGGTCAGTCCAGGGAAGACGGACAGGTCAAGGAGGTGAGATGAGGTTAGTAGGTAGCTGGGGGTGCAGCTTGGGGTGGGAGGAAAGGATGGGTGACAGGAAGAACCGGTTAGGGAGGCAGAGACAGGTTGGACTGGTTTTGGGATGCAGTGGGTGGGGATGGAAGAGCTGGGCTGGTTGTGTGGTGCAGTGGGGGGAGGGGATGAACTGGGCTGGTTTAGGGATGCAGTAGGGGAAGGGGAGATTTTGAAACTGGTGAAGTCCACATTGATACCATATGGCTGCAGGGTTCCCAGGCGGAATATGAGTTGCTGTTCCTGCAACCTTCGGGTGGCATCATTGTGGCAGTGCAGGAGGCCCATGATGGACATGTCATCAAGAGAATGGGAGGGGGAGTGGAAATGGTTTGCGACTGGGAGGTGCAGTTGTTTGTTGCGAACTGAGCGGAGGTGTTCTGCAAAGCGGTCCCCAAGCCTCCGCTTGGTTTCCCCAATGTAGAGGAAGCCGCACCGGGTACAGTGGATGCAGTATACCACATTGGCAGATGTGCAGGTGAACCTCTGCTTAATGTGGAATGTCATCTTGGGGCCTGGGATGGGGGTGAGGGAGGAGGTGTGGGGACAAGTGTAGCATTTCCTGCGGTTGCAGGGGAAGGTGCCGGGTGTGGTGGGGTTGGAGGGCAGTGTGGAGCGGACAAGGGAGTCATGGAGAGAGTGGTCTCTCCGGAAAGCAGACAGGGGAGGGGATGGAAAAATGTCTTGGGTGGTGGGGTCGGATTGTAAATGGCGGAAGTGTCGGAGGATAATGCGTTGTATCTGGAGGTTGGTAGGGTGGTGTGTGAGAACGAGGGGGATCCTCTTGGGGCGGTTGTGGCGGGGGCGGGGTGTGAGGGATGTGTCGCGGGAAATGCGGGAGACGCGGTCAAGGGCGTTCTCGATCACCGTGGGGGGAAAGTTGCGGTCCTTAAAGAACTTGGACATCTGGGATGTGCGGGAGTGGAATGTCTTATCGTGGGAGCAGATGCAGCGGAGGCGGAGGAATTGGGAATAGGGGATGGAATTTTTGCAGGAGGGTGGGTGGGAGGAGGTGTATTCTAGGTAGCTGTGGGAGTCGGTGGGCTTGAAATGGACATCAGTTACAAGCTGGTTGCCTGAGATGGAGACTGAGAGGTCCAGGGAGGTGAGGGATGTGCTGGAGATGGCCCAGGTGAACTGAAGGTTGGGGTGGAAGGTGTTGGTGAAGTGGATGAACTGTTCGAGCTCCTCTGGGGATCAAGAGGCGGCGCCGATACAGTCATCAATGTACCGGAGGAAGAGGTGGGGTTTGGGGCCTGTGTAGGTGCGGAAGAGGGACTGTTGACTCCTCCCACTTCCTACAGACTAAGGGGGTGGCCATGGGCACCCGCATGGGCCCCAGCTATGCCTGCCTCTTTGTAGGTTACGTGGAACAGTCCCTCTTCCGCACCTACACAGGCCCCAAACCCCACCTCTTCCTCCGGTACATTGATGACTGTATCGGCGCCGCCTCTTGCTCCCCAGAGGAGCTCGAACAGTTCATCCACTTCACCAACACCTTCCACCCCAACCTTCAGTTCACCTGGGCCATCTCCAGCACATCCCTCACCTTCCTGGACCTCTCAGTCTCCATCTCAGGCAACCAGCTTGTAACTGATGTCCATTTCAAGCCCACCGACTCCCACAGCTACCTAGAATACACCTCCTCCCACCCACCCTCCTGCAAAAATTCCATCCCCTATTCCCAATTCCTCCGCCTCTGCCGCATCTGCTCCCACGATAAGACATTCCACTCCCGCACGTCCCAGATGTCCAAGTTCTTTAAGGACCGCAACTTTCCCCCCACGGTGATCGAGAACGCCCTTGACCGCGTCTCCCGCATTTCCCGCGACACATCCCTCACACCCCGCCCCCGCCACAACCGCCCCAAGAGGATCCCCCTCGTTCTCACACACCACCCTACCAACCTCCGGATACAACGCATTATCCTCCGACACTTCCGCCATTTACAATCCGACCCCACCACCCAAGACATTTTTCCATCCCCTCCCCTGTCTGCTTTCCGGAGAGACCACTCTCTCCGTGACTCCCTTGTTCGCTCCACACTGCCCTCCAACCCCACCACACCCGGCACCTTCCCCTGCAACCGCAGGAAATGCTACACTTGTCCCCACACCTCCTCCCTCACCCCCATCCCAGGCCCCAAGATGACATTCCACATTAAGCAGAGGTTCACCTGCACATCTGCCAATGTGGTATACTGCATCCACTGTACCCGGTGCGGCTTCCTCTACATTGGGGAAACCAAGCGGAGGCTTGGGGACCGCTTTGCAGAACACCTCCGCTCAGTTCGCAACAAACAACTGCACCTCCCAGTCGCAAACCATTTCCACTCCCCCTCCCCTTCTCTTGATGACATGTCCATCATGGGCCTCCTGCACTGCCACAATCATGCCACCCGAAGGTTGCAGGAACAGCAACTCATATTCCGCCTGGGAACCCTGCAGCCATATGGTATCAATGTGGACTTCACCAGTTTCAAAATCTCCCCTTCCCCTACTGCATCCCTAAACCAGCCCAGTTCGTCCCCTCCCCCCACTGCACCACACAACCAGCCCAGCTCTTCCCCCCCCACCCACTGCATCCCAAAACCAGTCCAACCTGTCTCTGCCTCCCTAACCGGTTCTTCCTCTCGCCCATCCCTTCCTCCCACCCCAAGCCGCACCCCCAGCTACCTACTAACCTCATCCCACCTCCTTGACCTGTCCGTCTTCCCTGGACTGACCTATCCCCTCCCTACCTACACTCTCTCCACCTATCTTCTTTACTCTCCAGCTTCGGTCCGCCTCCCCCTCTCTCCCTATTTATTCCAGTTCCCTCCCCCCATCCCCCTCTCTGATGAAGGGTCTAGGCCCGAAACGTCAGCTTTTGTGCTCCTGAGATGCTGCTTGGCCTGCTGTGTTCATCCAGCCTCACATTTTATTATCTTGGAATCTCCAGCATCTGCAGTTCCCATTATCTTCAATATTGGAATTGGTTTTGTACTTGAATAGTCACATTTGTTCTTCTAAGGTTTATGTGCACTTTTGAGAGGTTTCAAACAAACAAAAAGAAAGACTTCCATTTATATTGTGTTTTTAAAACCACCAGATGGACAAAATCCAAAATGTTTTATCACCAAATAAAGTATTGGCTGAAATGCAGCCAATTATAATATTGCAAAGTAATCTGTGCTTAGCAACCCCCTCACACACAGCAATATAATCAGATAATTTTTCTTCCATGTTGATCAGGGACACTAAGTTAACTTCACTTTTCTTCCGGGCAAATGGGGTACTAGTTTAACATCCCATCCAAACGCAATTGTCTCTCATTGCACTGCTGTGCCTACCTTGATCTTTGAGTTCAAGTTCTAAAGTGGAACCTTGCAATTCTTGCAGTGAATATATTCGTGCAGTAAAACGATTCCACTGAAATCGGAAAATCTTGAAGAACATGAGAGTTCAATCAACAATTATTATTGCTGTTCATGGTGATGCAGTTACAAAATTTCATAGAATCACAGAATCTCTGCAGTATGGAAGCAGGCCATTTGGCCCAACAACCTTCTGAAAAGCATCCCATCTGGACCCACGCCATAGCCTATCCATGCAATGCTGCATTTCCCATGGCTAGTCCACCTAGCCTGCAAACCTTTGGCCTGTGGGAGGAAGCCGGAGCCCCCAGAGGAAACCCATGCAGGCACAGTGACATTGTGCAAACTTGAAGAGTAAATGTGTGCTGGTGCCATGCCAAAGCATAACATTATAAAGTGATAGTGTCAGCACACACTAAGTAAACCTCTTTAACTTCCCCATCGTGTCTGAGAAAAACCCTCATAACTAAAATAAAAGCAAAGTACTGCAGATGCTGGTAATCTGAAAAAGGAGATAAGTGCTGAAGAAATTCTTCAGGTCTGGCTTTGTTAGAGAGAACAGCGTTAACATTTCTCGTCCATTGAGTCCAGTTTGGAAGAACAGTTTTTGGACTTGAAATGTTAACTGTTTCTCTCTCTGCCAGACTTGCGGAGTTCCTTCAGTTCCTCATTTGGACAACCTCTCCCAGAGTTACTTGCAGTAATGTCAAAATGTGAACCCACTCCTGTTCCCTGTATTTCTACAAGTTCTCGGTCCCAACGTGCAGCATACAGAAGAGTACAAAAATTTGAATTCTTCTCCACAGAATGTGCTAGTTACTCTTTGAAGAGTTGCAACAACACAATAGCCTCCTTCGTCAGAGATCCCAGTAAACATCCTCTGTGATCTCATCTTTAATCCAATCAATTCAGAGAATGAGAAGATTATGGAAATCTCCAAGAAGTCTCTCTTTCGTCATAAAACACTGTTAGTACTTTTGATGCACTGCCTTCATAGTAAGTCAGAAATCTCTTAACTAAAGGAATAAAGGTACAAAAGATCATGCTGTTAGTATGGTATTTTGGATTGAAGCATAGGGCTATTGAGTATGAAAACCAGGATGTGAATTTATGCAACTCATTGGTTATGCTACAATGACACATGAAGTTCGAAACCATATAAAAAAATTACAGAATGGAAATGGACCATTCAGTCCTTTTGTGTCAGCGTGGCTGATTAAACTAACCATCCATTCTGATACCACTTTTCAACACCTGGTTTATGGGCTTGCAGGTTACGGCGTTTCAGTTTCAGATCCAGATTCCTTTTAAATGTGGTGAGTGTTTCCACGTTAACCACTAAACTGGGCAGTGAATTCCAGACACACAATGTCTTCTGGATGGAAAGCTTTCTTCTCATGTTTCGACTGATCCTTATACCATTCACCTTAAATCTGTGATCCATGGTAATTGATGTCTCTGCTAGAGGAAACATCTTTTCTGTCCATAGTACCCAAGCCCCTGTTTATTTAGTACACTTCAATTAAGTTATCCCTTAGCTATCTCCTATTGAAAACAGCCCTAAAATATCCAATCTTTCCTCATAGCCAA
The DNA here is from genome assembly GCF_030684315.1 of Stegostoma tigrinum. NCBI lineage: Eukaryota > Metazoa > Chordata > Chondrichthyes > Orectolobiformes > Stegostomatidae > Stegostoma > Stegostoma tigrinum. Next base: position 43,411,645 of record NC_081360.1, on the reverse strand, counting down.
TTTCCCAGTCAGTAATATACATTGCAGACAACAAGGGACACAAAACATGAACCCTAAGGAACACTGCTGGAAACATGCTTTCCAGTTGCAAAAACATTCGGTGACTTTTACGAAAATAGAAATTGCTGGAGAAGTTCAGCAGGTATGGCGGTATCTGTGGAGAGAAATCAGAGTTAATGTTTTCGTTTGAATGAGCCTTCCTCAAAACTGTTGACTTTTACCCTTTGTTTCCTATCATTGAGCCAATTTTAGAACCAAGGCATCATGTTTCCCTGTATCCCGTGGGCTTTAATTTTCTGACCAGGTTGCCACATAACACCTTAACAAATGCCTTTCTAAAATCCATGCAGACAGCATCCACTGTACTGCCCTTACCAATCCTCTTTATCTTCAAAATAATGTGATTAAAACACATATAATGTCAGCATAAACCAGTAATAATTTGGTATTGCACACGGTGGCCTGGTTGGAGTGTTGCAACTATCTAATTGAAGAAGACAACAGAATGAAAAATGCTTCCATCAAATAAATGTTGCTGCAACTGTACAAAACGCTAGTGCGGCCTGTACAAAACGCTAGTGCGGCCTCATTTAGAATATTGCGTGCAGTTCAAGCCGCCCCATTACAGGAAGGATGTGGAAACGTTGGAAAAGGTGCAGAGGAGATTTACCAGGATGTTGCCTGGACTGGAGCGCAGGCCCTATGAGGAAAGGCTGAGGGACTTGGGTCTCTTCTCATTGGAGAGAAGGAGGCTGAGAGGGGATTTAATAGAGACATACAAGATGATCAGAGATTAGATAGGGTGGACAGTGAGAGTCTTTTTCCGAGGATGATTACTTCAGCTTGTACAAGGGGGCATAGCTACAAATTGAGGAGTGATAGATTTAAGACAGATGTCAGAGGCAGGTTCTTTACTCGGAGAGTGGTAAGGCCGTGGAACACCCTGCCTGCCAATGTAGTTAACTCAGCCACGTTAGGGGCATTTAAACAGTCCTTGGATAAGCATATGGATAATGATGGGATACTGTAGGGGGAGGGGGCTTAGATTAGTTCACAGGTCGGTGCAACATCGAGGGCCGAAGGGCCTGTTCTGCGCTGTATTGTTCTATGTTCTATGTTCTATGTTCCACACAGGCAGTCACCCAAGGCTAGAATCGAACCCGTGTCCCTGGCACTGTGAGCCACCAGAGCCACCGTGCCCAACCTGCATTTCTCTCTAGTATTCAACTAACAGAAAATTTATTTAACACAAGAAATAGCAGAAACAAATTTATATCTAGCATATTTCTTGACGTCATTTTGTTCTAAAGTGTCTTATTTTAGACAGCACTGCAGAGTTCCAATGCAGAGAGACACAGCAGTCAATTTGCACTAAGGCAATAAAATTCCATAAGTAACAAAATCAATGATCTGACCTGCTGCTTGTAATGTTTGTTGAAATGCACATTTTGGTCAGAACAGAAAGAAAACCACTTCTATTTTTAAAAACTACCCAGCCAAAATGTTTGCATTCTTTTGACGACTGATGGGACTTTAGGTGAACAATTTTATTCAAAATCTAGCACAGCCAACAAAACAACACCAGCTTCAACTGCGGTTTTGTACTGAATTCTTAGAGTAGGCTTGAACTCACGTCCTTCAGATACAGAGATCAGTCTGTTACTGGAGTCATGGGTGACACCTGAAAATCAGCATGTTTCCATGAAGAAAACAATGAAGGCTACATCTTGCATGGCATAACGTGATTCACTGAACATAACACAGCACTTAGCCCTTCCCATTCCTCCAGTGACCCTGCAATTCATTAAGATCTAATCACAGGAGAATGGAAAGCTAATGGATGCAATTTTAAAAAAAACACTCCTGTTTGCACTTCAATATTATTGACTAATCAAAGCCTCTGGGAAAAATAAAAACTTAAGTCATATGAAAAATAGTTTTAAAAAATTCAATATGCTCTTTGCGCCAGAGGAAATTGGGGATGTTCACATGTTGTTTCTGAGGTTCTGTTCTACCCTTTGGAATTGTCCCTTCTTCTTTATGTGCTTCATTAACTTGAACTTGGCTCACAGACTATGACTCTCAAGTTCCCATTGTTGTCTCTATGCTTTCCATACATTCGACTGAAGCATAATTTGAAGATGTATCAAATAATCGGTAGATGTTTTAATACATGAATATATAATACAGAGAGAGAGAGAGAGAGAGAGAGAGAGAGAGAGAGAGAGAGAGAGAGAGAGAGAGAGAGAGATCTGAGAATCTACTCCCTTATCACGAGGTTACCCTCCTCTTGGTCTCCAGCAGCACCTTTACTCTAGGGTGAGGGTCCTTTGCATTCTTTACATTTATACAACTCCAGGTTAGGGAATACAGCTTTTTAACACAACGTCAAATTCTTCACCTTGTGCAGGTTTCTGTCTTCCTTCTACTTATTCTGCTCTGGTGTGATAGCTAACATCAGTTCCATCATCACTCGCACATACTATAATCAGTACAGTATACCTGAATTTTGTTAAAGATTGGAAAAATACTACAAAACAAAAAGCTCACAAGTGGATTTAATCCGTTCGAAAACTGATTCCTGCAATGGTCAGACTGAGTAGAGCCAAAGGGATGAATATTTCTTTGTACTGCAATGTTTTTGGTTTAATTTAGCATTACCACCAGCACTGTGAAAAAAATGTTTACGTGAGCATGATTCTGGACTCTACGTCAAAAACGAGGCCTAGGTTTTTTGATTTCACACTGCAGTGAGATAAAGTAATGGCCATGGCAAAATAAACAATCTATTCCTTTCTCCTGATTGTGTGATTTTCTTCAGTTAGCAAACCGCTTTTCTTGTAACAGATATAGTCAAAAGGGTACGGGGGAGGTGGCATGTTGGCCTGATACTAATCTGTTCATGGAAACCTTGAACACCTCCAAAGTGAATAATTCCCATATGCTTCCTCATCCCTGCCCTCTAAAACTACTTCATCCGAAGCCCTGTTGCTTATATCCTACTGCATTAGAACAGCTTATGTATTAATCATGCTCTTCCTGAACACCAGCGGTTTAAATTTCCCCAAATACTTCAAATATACGATTCTCATCTGAGTGATGAATTTCTGAGATGGCTTTCTCCCACATTTACCTGATCTTCTCCAGCCTAAATGCCTCACCCACACAATGTGTTCTTCATCGCTCTAGTTCAGGCCTTTCGTGATTCCCGTTTATTCGTCTCAAGACACTGGCAGCTGTGCCTTCAGCCATTTAGTCTTAGGACCTAACGCCCTCTACCTCTGTCTTTTTGAAATACCCTTCAAAACTGGAGTCTTTGAACACGGCTTTAGTTGTCTCTCATCATTTCTCTAACATTGTCCTTTTGTTCTGTTTGTTTTTCAATTAAATCACTGTGCATCTTTGAACATTTTACTACACAAGAGACACGACATAAATGCAAGTTGTTTTCTGTGCTAGTGTTGCTTCATCAGGGCCCTGATGCATGGCAGTGGGGTGAAATCCTAATACAAACACCTTGTACCAACTTTTAAATAAAATGTTCCAATTGCTTTTGCCTAATGTACAACACTGAAAACTCTCCAAACATAATCAGCAGAAGGACTGATCTCAGTGCACTTTCAGCCAAATCCTGAATCCACCAATTGGCAACTTATTTTTCAGAGCAGCAAGAATCTTAAAAAGTGACACTTCACCTTGAAAAGTGTTGCTCAAATAGAATTTGAATTTTGCCAATTTTATTCTGGAGCAGGCAAGTTCTTCAGCTCTCATTGGGGATGTTTAACTATCCATGCAGAAGGCTATAGCTCTCAGATCGACTTTTTTGCAGACAGGATATTCAAGAATCGAAGTAACCAACACTGAGTGAAGGAAACAAATTCCTCATTTGGAAACCAAGCATGCTTTTTAATTATGTAGTTACTTCTTTATTTTAAAAAAGGAAACGTTTTAAGATCTTCCACCTTCAGTGAGCATTAATTAATACAAAAATGTTGTCAAGTACAAAAAGTCATAAAAAAATTCAAATTGTTTGATTCAAATGTTCATTCCAGTCAAACTCAAATAAAAACATCCTTATTTGGAGATTTGTCAGCTCCTTCAGTCACCTCAACTTCACTTCTGCACATTCCCAAGTGTCTCAGTGTGTTTATACCATCTCGGATGCGTCTTCTCCATTTTGGTCATTTCTAAGCCCGAGAGTCAGCAGGCATTTTTGACTTCACCAGGATCCTTAGCAGACATTGCTAAAGCACTTTAACTGTCTTGCCATGACTAATATCTGACAGAAACAGTTGCTTCCAGAATCTCAGATCAGGCACACAAACTGTGTCCCCTCCCCACTGGGGATGGTGTAGTGATCAGCACCTCAACAATGAGTAACCTGACTTGAGAGGAGACACTGCGGTTCAATGGCTTTTGTACAAATGTACCATCAGTTCAACATGCCTGCTATAGGTTGCCCCAGACCCAAATCCTCTGGCTGGAACTGTGTTGCCTTGAGGAAAAAACAAAATCTCAATAGCAGACTAAAATAGATAGGCTGCTGCAGAGCCCACAGGGTTATTAGTGGGATCACCTCAATTTAACATTAGACTCTTTAACCCAGTTTTTGCCTGTGGGGTACTGCAAGTAAGGCCACAATGCAGCATGTTCAGATATAGATTTATACTGAAGGTGCCTACCGCAGTGCACTTCAGATTTGTAATCTGTACTAAGTGGAGAACAGGCTTTTCTTTACAGGGAAAAATTAAAACAAAATTATTTTAACCTTTCTGACCTAAAGCAGTGATAGAATGCCCATTTGAAACCATTCTGAAGTGACTTTTCACAGATGTGGTGTAAAACTGGTGGCATACCTAGCCAGTGCAATACTTCTCCTTATGCATGTGTGTGTGGGTGGGTCTGGGTGCATGTCAAGCAGAAGAGAGCTCGATCAAGTTGTCTTATGTTATGTCAATGAAGGCCCAGAAATTGATCAGGCCAGTGAACCTCAGGTGACTGGATACTGATCTGAAAACATGGTTGACAGTATTGCAAATAACTCTTGGGTTATGCTCAGACTCAAGTTCTTGATAAGGTCATGTTTCTATTCACTTGATTGTTAGTGCTCATTTTCTACTTGATTCATTTTTTTCTTGGAATCAACTGTGGAAGTTTGTCACTATCTTCCAAGAAGTGATGATCACAAAGCAATTGCGAAGTCTGTAACAAATACTGAACAATTCCGGCATGGCATCCAGCACAAGAAAACAGAAGTCAAAATTGTCTGGCCCAAGTATAGTGTGGTTGGAGATACTTCAAAAAAAAGTATGCCCAAGATTAATTCCCTAGGAATAAGTTCTGAAATTTCCATGTGTTCCAGATGCGTTAGTTTCATTCTTCTGAAATATAACATCTGAACTTAGTCTTGCTGTTAAGTCGCAAGTATCTATTCCTTTTCCCCAATAATATCTTAAACATATAAGTACACACACACACACCTTATTTAAGGCCTCATCACAAATGGGATTTATCTTAATCTTCTACAAATCAAATTATCAATATCAGCATTATTTTAGCACAAACTTCAGCCATGAATTTATAATTAAATTTAAGGAGGAGGAACAAATGGGTGAGTAAAAATTACCGCTGACCAACCAAACTGACCCTGAAAAATACAGACAATATTGTTAAATGTCTCCACAATAATTAATTGTTTTCAAAACTATATTCCTTAAATTTATAAATCAAGATTTCTTCCAAACATTTCAGCTGCTACCTTCAGCCCCATGTGTACCTGCCAATTTTTATATCAAACACAGTTGGGTTATTTTTGTTTCTCATTTCCCAGTTGGCTGTTTGTGAAAATCAAAAAGAAAAATCACGGTAGAGGAGGCCGCTATGACCAGCAGTGTTTGTGTCTGACAGAAAAGCGCTATTTGACCCAATCTATGTTTCAGCTCTTGCTCCATAGCTCTGCAGGACAGAGCACTTCAAACATTTTTTCATGTCTGTATTACTTAAATGTACTGCAGCTTTCTAACTACTTCCCCTTCAAGCAGAGAGTTCCAGACTCTCACCAAGCCATACTTTGCTCATCCTGTTAAAAACATTATAACACGTCAGTTCAATACATTAGTCCTTTTATGTATTTGCTAATTCACGATATTGTTGTACTTAATGCTGAAAGTACGCAAGAAGTAATGTACAACCAACTGCCTATCAAATGTCACCATTCTGATCAGAGATGTCTCTCAGTGAGGCTTTCACAGCCAGTGACAAGTACTCAATTTACATCTTGTCAACCTGTTCATGATATCCTTCATCTAAGATACAAGGAACGTTTTGGAATTCGAGCATTTGATGAACAAACTAACTTTTATATAAAACAAATTAAACAACGTTGAATGTTCTCATTTTTTGTTTAAAAAACTGCTGTCTTTTGACCTTTCCAAAGAAGCAGATCCAAATCTCAATGACTGAAGCACACTGCAGAAGGTAAGGAATTTTACAGTGAGATGAGAATTAAAAACAATGTTTGCACAACTGGCCTAAGAAATTCAAGATCTGTAAAATCGAATGAGGTAAAAACACAGCTAGTTGCACTAAAATCACTGAGCACCACCACAGACAAAAGATTAAACATTCTCATCATCAGGTAATACAGTCATAAAGTCAGAATATTACAGCATGGAAACAGGCCCTCGAGTCCAACTCATTGACACCGACCAGACTTGCAAATTTGACCTAGTCCCATTTGCCAGCATATGGCTGATATCCTTCCAAACCCTTTCTATTTACATACCCATCCAGACGCCTTTTAAATGCTGTAATTTTATCAGTCTCCACCACTTCCTCTGGCAGCTCATTCTATGCACAAACCACCTCTGCGTGAAAAAGTTACCCCTCAGGTCCTTTTTAAATCTTTCCCCTCTCCCTCTAATTCTGGATTCTCCCATCTTAGGGAAAAAAAACCTTGGCTATTTATCCACATCCCTCATGATTTTATAACGCTCTCTAAGATCATCCCTCTACCTCCGATATTTCAGGGGAAAAGCCCTAGCCTATTTAGCCTCTCCCTGCAGCTCAAATCCTTCAACTCTGGCAACATCCATGTAAATCTTTCCTGCTCTCAAGTTTGTTGAACCAAGCGTTCCAAGTTATAAAGACAGTAATTTTCTTTTTAAAGAGATAAATTATTACAATGCCCTTCCCCAAGGAGTGATCTGAAGGCACTTGTGACCACAGGGAGTGGTTGAAGTGTACAGTACAGATGTATTTAAGGGGAAGCTTGGCAAGTATATAAAGGGAGTAAGTGAAAGAGGGTTACATTGATAAATTTTTATGAGCAAAGATGGGAGAAGGCTGGACTGTAGCATCAACATTGGCGTGGATAGATCGTCTTACATGGTTAGTTTCTGTACCACATATCCTCGAAGGGCTGTCCTGTGAGATATTGTGGAAGAAAAAACACTCCTCAAGCTCCTAATTATTTCCTTAATTTCAACAATTTGAATGAACACAGCATACATCAATTTAGGCATATGAAGCATTCGTCAAATAAATTGCTTAGTCAAACATTATGGTAATCTCAATTTCAATGCATTAGATACAAAAATATCCAACCAGAATTGCACCCAGCAGGGAAGCTCATTATCACCTGCTGTGTTTAAAGCCTCTCACTAACATAAATAGAACGAATATGCAGTAAATTCCTAGCTAGCTATTTTAACAAAGACCCTCGTCACATTCCAAGTTTACCAGCTGAACAATTTCTCTAACTGAATGGTTCAACTTGCTTCCCACTAGCATCTATTAACAAGTGCCAATGGTTTGTTACCAGGATATTTTGGACAAAAAACATTTTGGATATTTTAAGTACAATAACTTCCTAAAGCAGAGAGCCAGACGCCAACTCTCCGACACCACCTCCTACCGCCTCCTCGATCATGACCCCACACCCGAGCACCAAACCATCATCTCCAACACGATTCACGACCTCATCACCACAGGCGACCTCCCACCCACAGCCTCCAACCTCGTTGTTCCCCAACCCCGCACGGCCCGTTTCTATCTTCTTCCCAAAATCCACAAACCTGCCTGCCCTGGTCGACCCATCATCTCAGCCTGCTCCTGCCCCACCGAACTCATCTCCACCTATCTGGACTCCATTTTCTCCCCTTTGGTCCAGGAACTCCCCACCTACGTCCGTGACACCACCCACGCCCTCCACCTCCTCCAGGACTTCCAATTCCCTGGCTCCCAACACCTCATATTCACCATGGACGTCCAGTCCCTGTACACCTTCATTCCGCATGGAGATGGCCTCAAGGCCCTCCGCTTCTTCCTGTCCCGCAAGCCCGACCAGTCCCCCTCCACCGACACTCTCATCCGCCTAGCTGAACTCGTCCTCACACTCAACAACTTCTCTTTTGACTCCTCCCACTTCCTACAGACTAAGGGGGTGGCCATGGGCACCCGCATGGGCCCCAGCTATGCCTGCCTCTTTGTAGGTTACGTGGAACAGTCCCTCTTCCGCACCTACACAGGCCCCAAACCCCACCTCTTCCTCCGGTACATTGATGACTGTATCGGCGCCGCCTCTTGCTCCCCAGAGGACCTCGAACAGTTCATCCACTTCACCAACACCTTCCACCCCAACCTTCAGTTCACCTGGGCCATCTCCAGCACATCCCTCACCTTCCTGGACCTCTCAGTCTCCATCTCAGGCAACCAGCTTGTAACTGATGTCCATTTCAAGCCCACCGACTCCCACAGCTACCTGGAATACACCTCCTCCCACCCACCCTCCTGCAAAAATTCCATCCCCTATTCCCAATTCCTCCGCCTATGCCGCATCTGCTCCCACGATAAGACATTCCACTCCCGCACATCCCAGATGTCCAAGATCTGCAAGGACCGCAACTTTCCCCCCACAGTAATCGAGAATGCCCTTGACCGCGTCTCCCGTATTTCCCGCAACACATCCCTCACACCCCGCCCCCGCCACAGTCGCCCCAAGAGGATCCCCCTCGTTCTCACACACCACCCTACCAACCTCCGGATACAACGCATTATCCTCCGACACTTCCGCCATTTACAATCCGACCCCACCACCCAAGACATTTTTCCATCCCCTCCCCTGTCAGCTTTCCGGAGAGACCACTCTCTCCGTGACTCCCTTGTTCGCTCCACACTGCCCTCCAACCCCACCACACCCGGCACCTTCCCCTGCAACCGCAGGAAATGCTACACTTGTCCCCACACCTCCTCCCTCACCCCCATCCCAGGCCCCAAGATGACATTCCACATTAAGCAGAGGTTCACCTGCACATCTGCCAATGTGGTATACTGCATCCACTGTACCCGGTGCGGCTTCCTCTACATTAGGGAAACCAAGCGGAGGCTTGGGGACCGCTTTGCAGAACACCTCCGCTCAGTCCGCAACAAACAACTGCACCTCCCAGTCGCAAACCATTTCCACTCCCCCTCCCATTCTCTAGATGACATGTCCATCATGGGCCTCCTGCAGTGCCACAATGATGCCACCCGAAGGTTGCAGGAACAGCAACTCATATTCCGCCTGGGAACCCTGCAGCCATATGGTATCAATGTGGACTTCACCAGTTTCAAAATCTCCCCTTCTCCTACTGCATCCCTAAACCAGCCCAGTTCGTCCCCTCCCCCCACTGCACCACACAACCAGCCCAGCTCTTCCCCCCCCACCCACTGCATCCCAAAACCAGTCCAACCTGTTTCTGCCTCCCTAACCGGTTCTTCCTCTCACCCATCCCTTCCTTCCACCCCAAGCCGCACCCCCAGCTACCTACTAACCTCATCGACCTGTCCGTCTTCCCTGGACTGACCTATCCCCTCCCTACCTCCCCACCTACACTCTCTCCACCTATCTTCTTTACTCTCCATCTTCGGTCCGCCTCCCCCTCTCTCCCTATTTATTCCAGTTCCCTCTCCCCATCCCCCTCTCTGATGAAGGGTCTCGGCCCGAAACGTCAGCTTTTGTGCTCCTGAGATGCTGCTTGGCCTGCTGTGTTCATCCAGCCTCACATTTTATTATCTGAGCATTAAAGCAAGTTGGTCATATCACTTCATATCCTGTGATGCTTGAAGGAACAATATTAAAATCATGTCGACAATGACTGGTGGCACAGCTTGCATTTAAGACAGTCCTGAAGACTCTCTGCTTCTTTCTTGAAGAGGCCTGCCCAGTTTTGCACCCTGCTTTGTCTGGCTGAATGCGTTCTCACTTTGAACAACTTCATCTTTAACTCGTCTCATTTTCTCCAAATCAAAGATGTGGCTATGAATATCCACAGGGCCCCAGTTATGCTTGTCTATTTGTGGGTACATGCAACATTCCCTGTTCCCCTACTCAAGTCCCCACACCACAACTCCTTCTCAAATATATCGATGTTGTCTTCAGTGCTGCTTCCGGCTCTGGTGGAGAATTGGAAAATTCATCAGTTTTGCTGCCAATTTCGACCCTGCTTTCAACTTCACCCAGTCCATCTCTGACTTTTCCCTTCCTTGACTTCACTATTTCTATTTCTGGGGATTTGCTGTCCACCAACATCCAGAAAAAAGCCCATCAACTCTCAGTCATCTTGACGACACCTCCTCACACTCTGCTTCCTGCAAGGACTCCATTTGATTCACCCGGTTTCTCTAGCTCTGTCACTTCTGCTGTGATGATGCCACCTTCCCATCAGGCTGCCTTCCGCATGACCTCCATTTTCCTAACTCAGGATCCTCCATCATTGTAACTAATAGAGCCCTCAGCTGTGTCTGGCCCATCTCCCGCAATTCTGCCCGCAGCACTCACCTCCTTCCTGGTACAATGGTGGGGGTCGCCTTAACCTCCCTTTCCACCCTTAGAGTCTCCATTGGCAGAGAATCACCCTTGACCATTCCCACAACTTCCAACAGGATGCCACCAACAAACGTACCTTTCCCTCCCCTTCAAAATGCCCTGATTCACTCTTCCATGACTCCTAATGCTTCCTGGCTCTACTGTGACACTTTTCCATGCAATTGTAGGTCTAACATTTGCCCATTTACCTTCTCCTTCCACTTTGCCCAAAGTCCCAATCAAACTTTCCAGATGAAGCAGACATCTCAAGACCTCTTCAGAGCAACTCCACCACCCGCTAACTCTCCCAACCACCCACAAACCAACCTTGTCTTCTTTGTGGCCTGTTTATTTAGTTATCAGACAGAACCCATTATCTCCCTTGCACACCTTAAATTACACTCGTACTTCTTTTAGTCTTTCACCACTCTGAATAATCCGTCTGCCTTTTGCACTGGACCTTCACATCGCCTGCCCTGCTGCTCCTGCTCCTTGTCAAAACTAGTTAAAAAAACCTCAATTTTCCACCACTTTTTGGTTCAAAAGGAGAGTCATACCAAACTCAAAATGCTGATTTCATTTCTCTCTGGACAGGTGATGCCAAAACTGTTGAGTTTCTCCAGCATTTTCTGTGTTGTTCTAATCTGACAGTAATTTACTTGCTCAGAATCAACTACAGAAATTTGACATGCTTTCGACAAATATGGCAGCATTTGCAGCTCTAAGCCACAACTGCATGGGTTCAAGTCTCACTCCAGAGACATCAGCGCAAAATGTAAGCTGGTTCTTGAGAGCATTCCCAAATGAGAGCTGTTCTGTTGTAGGTGCCACCGTTTAACTGAGATTTTAGCATGTAGACAGGTCCTCAGGTTAAGGTGAACGTAAACATTTCCAACATGTTACTAAGACGATCAGTAGAATTAATCTCAATGTTTAGGGCAAGAAACATTTTTTCTTTGAATTACCATTACAAAAAGCAGATGACCTGATTATTATTGCATTGCTGTTGTTTGTGGGAGTTTGCTGTGTAGAAATTGGCTTCTACATTTAAAACAATGACTACATTTGAAGTAGTTTAGTAACTATAACATGCAGTTGGATGGACTGAAGACTATATAAATTGCCATCTCTCTTTTTCCTTCTATTTTTTCATGGAAGAAAAACATCCAACTGGAAGGTAGCTGAACAATACCTCAGAAAGAACCTCTAAGAATGAAGAGAACAATTGCAATGGGGTCAGGAGAAGCTCACCAAAATGTAACCAGCAGCTTGACCAGTGGCCATTCTTTATTACTTGCAAAATGAGAGACAGGACGTTAAAAAAAAACTGCTGCTCCTAAATTCCCTGATGCAGCAGGGAAACTGAGAACTAATGATATATTTTTTAAAAAGCTCCTTAAAAAAGCCTTAGAAATTACATTGAAAATTACAACACCCTTGATGAGTGGGTTGAGGCACGACAGAAGTTTTGAAAGAATGAAACTGATGGGACATCAATTCCTTTTCCTCCCAAATGCTAATCAATTTGGACAATGCAAAATGCAAATCTTCAATTTACGTCCTTACTATCCACTAGTTTTCCGTCAATTTCCACAGTTGATGACGTTTGGAACAGAATGAAAGTAACTCAATTACAGCTGTCTTGACAGTAGAAAACAGGTGGTGGTGGTGGAGGCTTCTTTTTCAGATTGGAGGTCTACGACCAGCAGTGTTCCACAAGGTTTTGTATCAAGTCCACCTTTGTTTGTCATTAATATAAACTATTGTATGAGAATATTGGAGGTATGGTTAGTAAGTTTGTGGTTGACACCAAAATTGGTGGCATAGTGGACAGTGAAGTTGGTCATTTAAGATTACAAAGGCATACTGATCAACTGGGTCAATGGGCTTCTACAGATGCACCATAGAAAGCATTCTGACTGGTACATAGTGGCATGTCACAGCAACGGCTTTGCCCAGGACCACAGAAAATACAGAAAGTTGTGTGCACAACCCAGACCATTACAGAAGTCAACGTCCCATCATGGGCTCCATTTGCACTTCTCATCGCTGTGGAAAGGGTGCCGACATCAAAGGCCCCTCCCATCCCAATACTGCTCTCTTCCAAACTCTTCTTTAAGGTGTAAGTTACAGAAGCTTGAACACACACATCAACAGGCTCAAGAACAGCTTCTTTCCTGCCATTATTGGACAGCTGTATGGGCTAACTTCAACCAATGTTGATCTTGTTAATGTTAATCCTGCTTCACACACCTATTGTGCAGCGTAACCTGGATGCCTCATTCTGCCCAAGCACCCTATGATCTGCCTGCACTGCTCGCAAAACAAAGCTTTTCACGGCACTTAGGTACATGTGACTACAATAAATCAAATCAAATTAGGAGTGACAGATGGAGTTTAATTTGGATAAATGCAAAATATTACATTTTGTAAAACATAAAGGGCAAGACTTGTGCAATTAATGGTAGGGCCCTGGGTAGTATTGTGGAAGAGAGAGACCTCAGGGTTCAGGTACAAAATTCTTTGAAATTTGCGTCACAGGGAAACAGGATAGTTAAGAAGGCATTTAGCACCCTTGACTTCATTGCTCAGACCTTTGAGTACAGATGTTGGGACGTCATGTTGGGGTTGTACAGGACATTGGTGAGGCCGCTTCTGGAATACTGTGCGCAGTCCTGGTTGCCTTGTTATTCAAAAAATATTTACCATCATGTTCTGGGAATGGAGGGTTTGAGTTATAAAAATAGGTTGGGACCTTTTTTAAAAAAATTGGAGTGCAGGAGGTTGAGGGATGACCGTATTGAGGTTTATTAAATCATAAGGAGCATAGATAAAGTGATTAGCCTTTTCCCCAGGGTGGGAAAGTTCAAAACTAGGAGGCATATTTTAAGGTGAGGGGGGAGCAATTCAAAAAGGACATGAGTGCAATTGTTTTTTACATGGAGAGTGGTTAGTGTGTGGAATGAACTTCCAGAGGAAGTGGTGGATGCAGGTACAGTTCCAATGTTTAAAAAACATTGGGATAAATACATGAATAAGAAATGTCTGGAGGTGACTAGATTTAACACTTGCGGGGCGGGGGGTGGGTGGGAAACAGGATCAAAAGGTTACGGGGAGAAAGGTTAGGCTATTGAGTTGGACAACCAGCCTTGATTGTGAAGAATGATGGAGCAAGCTGAAAGGGCCGAAAGGACCCAAAGAGATCCCTACCCCTTCTATCTTTGAGATTTCTATAATATGGGCCAAAGGGCCAAATGTAAGCAAATGGGACTGGTTCCGTTTGGGAACATGGTGGGCGTGGACTAGTTGGACTGTCGGGTCTGTTCTATGCTGTCTAACTCAGTGCCTCTATAACTCAAATTAAGATTATTGCTCTGAGCTGATCAGTGTAGCGTACTAAGTACAGTGAAGTTATTCAGTTTACATGAAACCAAAGTGACATTTTGTAATGATCACACTAGTGAGATAATTATGGGTTAATCACCATATCACATATGCCTAACGCATGTCTCAGAGTCTGGACAGTTGCACATGTCATATAAACTCAAACACAGCTGACGTTATCCTCAGGAAGCTTCCACATTTCAAGGGAGCCAAGGAGGTGTGCCTCTGATTTACAATTTTAGACGCTGCAGCAGGCAATTAGCACAAAAAGTCATCTACAACATAGGCAAGGGCTGATCAGCTCAACACCAGTAATTCAGCTCCTCACAAATAAATGTGCTGTCCTCTTCATCTAAGTGTATATCGCTTTATACTTCTGTCTTATTCAGTCACCTTGCCTCACCTTGAAGTTAATCCCAACTGCACTCAAACACCAAATTTAAATGCTGCAGATGCTTAAAGCCTGAAAAAAGTATGCTGGAATACCTCAGATCAGGTAGCATTTGTGGGAAAGAACAATATGAGTGTTTTAGCATTTTTGTTTCCTCTCTTGCCACCACCCACCAACCCCCACCTCAGCATTGTATTGTAACAATTTCCAAATTCTTACCGCTTTTTGGACAAGGAATTTCCCGCAAAATGCCCTACATTAAACAACTGGTAACCATTCTGTATGAATGGCCTCTCATTGTGGTCTCCCATACAAGTGGAAATTTTTTGTCAATATCTATCTTATTGAGCCCTTTTGAAATTTCACGTATTTCATCAGGTTAACATGGAGCTTTCATTTTCTCAAGCAGACAGCCCCAGGTTTTTCTCCCCTGCATCTTATGTAGGTATTCTCAGCTCTAGATCATCCTTGCAAACCTTGGTTGCACTCTAATGTTTGTGTTCTTTTGAAAGATGGTAAGTACAAAATGCACAGTACAAGAAGTCCCGTCTAGACAAGGTTTGTTTTAAATTTTGCCTAATCTTTTCTCTTTCAAAATCTCTCCGGTAATGATCTCCAATTGATTTTGGATGATTTTTCAACTCAGCACTTCTAAATGCAGTCTGTGCATCCAAATCTTTGATCCCTTTGTCTCTATGACTTATTTTAAGTCCCTCTCAATGGTGTATTTTCTGAACAGTTGAGCAGTTCCAAAAATTGGGGATGGATTTTTATAAAACATTGTTATTAATATTTTTGGTAGATAGAGAAAGAGACAGAATTCCACAGCACTCTAACATGACATGATCAAATCTAGCTACGAGGAATTAAATTTAAAAGCAAACGACACAATACTAAAAGAGCAACATAAATTAGCATTTTTTTTTCCTGATGTTACTTGAGAGATAAATTTTAAATGTTGGCTTGGACACCAGGAGAACACCTTTCCTCCTTCTTTTGCAAACTGTGCTCTGAAATCTCTCACACTTGAACATCAGATACAGCTTTACCTGAAAGAGAGTACAATCAGCAATTCAAGTAATTGAGAGGAATAACCTTGGGGAGTGGAGGAAGCAAACAGACTGCAAAAATACGCAGGAAGAACACGATCACATTTGGTGGGATCAGTTGTTTCAAAAATTGCTTGATATTTTGATATTTATGAGTGCTGCTACCACACTGGATATGATTGGAGTTCTCCTAATGTATGGACACTTGTATGCAAGTGTGGTTGGAACTTGCATTAAAAATCCAGGTCTTTCATACATATTTCTCACGTGTAGCGTTTTGATAAGTGTACTTATGTTCACCTGAATCCAACATATTCATTTGTAACAACAGTGGGATGGAATCTGTTCATGTTTCCAAAAGCAGTCTGGCTATTTGATCTTCCAAGAACTTCACAACTCATTTTTTTTTGAGAAATCATGGATTGGAGCCCCTGCATTCAGCATATAAATAAAACTGGATAAATTTTAGAAAAATATGTAATCAGTAGACCACATGATATTTATTTTAAACTGGTTACATATTGGAATACATTCCAAGAGGTGGGTCACAGTTTGCTCCAGGAACTTTATGTCACTGCCCAAATTCAAACAATATACTCATTTCTGTATGATTTGCAGAATGGTTGCAAAGGCAGTATAAAACCAAACCAGATCTTCCCTGTGTGAGTTCATCCATGAAAATGGTATGTATGGCAAACCCATGTAAACAAAGTAACTGGTCACCAGAATTTACTACTTGACAAAATATAAAATTATTAAGCACAAGAACATCTAAACATACAAAAACTAGAGGTCAGCAATGACTGCTGCAAGCTTTGAAAACTCAGTGGATGATTTCAAACAAAGAGGAAAAGGACGCATACAAAAATTTTTGTTTTCAAAATATAGTACATCTGAAAATTCACCGATAATAATTTAATGTATAAATTTGTAAAAGAAAGCAGCTTAGGTTTTGAGATGGAATGCCCCAAGAACACATAACTGAAACATTAGTTATTAAGCGTTCACACTGAACACATCTGGATTGCTAAAAACAAGCAGAGAGTTTGTACTCAACAGTTAGAAAACAACTCCCAAGAAAATGACTTTCACATCTCACTCCACTGTCAAGTTATTTGCAGTTCGCTAAAGGAAGCTAAATTTTTACATTGAAATAGCAATACTGACTCAAGAAACAACTTCCATATTGCAATTTCTGCAGCAGCACTATTTTTAAGAAAAATGGCTCTTAACTACTCACAGTTAGAGGAGTGGGATTGTATTAACGTTCAAGTGCTCAAAATAATATTTTCTTCCTACTGACAATTATTTCTCAACTTGTGAAAATAGGTTAATGTCTGAAAGAAAAGTTATTTTGTTGCTCCATTTACAAGAATAATGGTTAGATTTAAACACAATATTTGCACATGTTCTTGCTAACAGACAATTAAAAATTCATTTTTGGACAACTCAACAATCAATTCATTTGACTGAGAAATAAAGGACAATTGATAAAACTTGAAGTGCTTCAGTACTTTTCAGCAATCAGCAGATATAATGTTTGAGGAAAGCTGCATTATTTTTAGAAAAACACCTTTTTATTTCAGTCAACTCAGATAATTTTAATACAACATTGTTGTGTTAAAACTGTGATCAAATTTTCAAAGTTCTGCTTTAAGCTGGAATCATTTTAAATGAATCACAAAAACTATCATTGTTTGCTGACACAGAGTAGCTTTACCAATACAAAAACATTGCGTAAGCATGCATAAATTAACAAAAAGTTGAAATCAAGTATGACAGATTCTCAACCAAACACAGGTTTAGAAACTTCACTACTTCATTTGTTGAGTGCAATTCACATAACAGTGGTAAATTTGAGCGCTGAGGCAAACTGTGTCAACTGAGTCAGCTTCTTTATCACTGTTTCATTAACAGTAGAAAAATATGAAAATGTAAAAAACATAGACAGAGGCCACTTGGCCCATCTGATTCAAGCTGCACACACAAATCTTCTCTCACCATAATTGGGCTGAAACGTACGCTTTGGTCATATCCTTTTATCTGTTCTCGCTCATGAGATAATTAGACTGTGGAAGAATTGAGGGATATGAAAGGTGGGGGGATAGGTAGTATGGAGGCAGATGATTAGCCATGATCTTATTGAGTGGTAGAGCAGGCTCAAGTGGCCATATGCTTTCTTCTGCTTTTTCTAATATGTTGCAATTACTATTTAAAAAAAAACAAAAGAAATGTAACTGAATGCACAGGAAAGAAATATTTATAGGATTCATGCTTTACATGCTGATGTAAATCTTAGACTTGAGTCATTCTTTCTGGAGTGATTTCAAACAGTCACATTTTTGTTCGTTCTAAAATTTAGGCATACAAAAAGATAATGTGTGTTTTTGTGACGTGTACTCGAACAATGTGATAACGTGCAAATAACACCAAACTGGATGGTATAGTTAATACTCTGAAGGACTGCAACGTATGAATATGTAGAAAAACACCATATCATCAAGCAGAGCAGCATGGCTTCATGAACAGGAAAGCATACCTGATAAATTCATTCAAATTCTTTGAGGAGCTAACAAGCAAGATAGGTAAAGTATAATGAATGTAACACATTTAGCTTTTCAGAAGGTGTTTGATAATATATCAGATGTTTGACTACTTAATAAGAGAAGTGCCTGCGGTGTTGGAGATACACATGAGCACGAAGATAGGATTGACTAACAAGCAGAAGACAGAGACTGGGATAGGGGCACATTTTCAGGATAGCAACCTATAACTAATGATATGCCACGAGAATCGGTGCTGGGGCCACTAATATACAGGATATATATTAATGACTTGGACAAGGAATGAGAGAGTGTACTGTAGTCACATTTGTGGATGCCACAAAAATAGGGATGGCAGGTGGTGAGGACGACACAGGCAGATTTAGACAGGGTATGTGAGTGGCCAACAACTTAGCAGATGGAATATAATGCAGGAAAATGTGATGTTATGCACTTCAGCAGTAAGAATAGAAGAGCTGAATATTATTTATATTGCAACAGACTGCAGAAAAATGCAGGGGTATTCGGCAGTCTTTATCCATGAAACACAAAAAATGCAATTTCGTTGCACAAGAGGGAAAGCAAATGGAATTCTGGCTTTCATTCCAAAGGGAAGAGACTATATATAGTGGGAGGCTTTGCTAAAATGGCTCCTAAAATCTCTTCTAGCAACGTACAAGCCAGACAACGGCTGGTATACGATGAATGATGTGGCGCCCGAGATACACTGGTGTGGGACGCAGTCCAGAGAAGATTTACTGGGCTGTTATCAGGTACGGAGGGGTTGTCTTATGAGCACAGGTTGATACATTGGTCCAGAACTTATTGCAATATGGAAAAACGAGAGGCAGACTTACTGCAACGTGTAACATTCTTGGAAAGTTAGAAGGGTAGATCTGGATGGGTCATTTCCCTTTGTGGGAGGGTCTAGGACTAGATGGTATAACCTCAGAATAAGACACCACACGCTGAGGACAGACAAGGAAGAATTTCATCTCTCAGGCAATAGTAAATCGGTCTTATTCTTTAACATGGAAGGCTGTTGAAGCTGGTTCATTACGTATTTTCAAGGCTGTCATAGATAGACATTTAATCAGTAGGGGAATCAAAAGTTACAAGGAAAAAGGTACAAAAGTGGTATTAAGAATTATCAGAACAACCATGATTTCATTGAATGATAGAACAGATCTGCTTGGCTGAATGGCCGACTTCACCTCGTATATCTTACGGTCTGTCTTTTAATGTAAAACAAACACATATTCTTGAAAGTGGGCCTTAATCCATGACCACTAGGAATTTTCAGCATTATCTTTGCACTACTGAACCAAACACCAAAACCCATCAAAGATTACTTGCATACAATAGCATAGCAGTTATAGTAGAGGACAAGTCATCCAACATCTACTGAGATAAACTTAAATCACACTATACAGTTCAATAATACACTTTAATCTAATTTCGTAAATCTGGAATGAATATTTTCAGTACTGGTGCCCAAGCCACAAGACTACCACTACATAAAATAAATCTGGGGTCGGTTAAGCCTTTCCTTGCTACCTTGTCCATTCAATGTGTGACTGCAAACTCATGGTAATCTGGCAACTCTTAATTACCATCTGAAATAGCTGACCAAAACTACCTTCAAAAGACAATAATATCACCCAGCTTGAACCAACAATGCCAGATGTGTGGGAAAATGTGGCACCAAGTTAGTTAAGTGAGAATAGAAGGGTAAATTTGTGATTTTAAAACAAGCAGAATGCTATAACTACAATGTTACGGACATACTAAAATATCATGAAGTTCTGTCGTCCTACAATAGCTAATCACAAGTTATGGCAGGGATCGTTAACTACTAATTGGAGGTTTCAGCTCCATATAAAGTCATACTGTCTATCATGGAGGTGCCCAGCACAACTACCAGAGGCAAAGTTGATACACTCAACCATCTTCAGCCAAAAGTGCTAAGTACCTATCATTTCTCAGCCACATTCTGAGATGCCTCCCCAAAATCCCCAATGCTTATCTTTGACCAGTTCTATGCACTTCCTAAGAAAACATTGACTCCGCACATTGGATACAGCCAAAAGCTATCAACCCTGCTTTACGACTGAAAATGTACAGTCTAAAATCAACATCATGGGAGTTACTATTAACTAGAAACGCAACTGGCCAGGTTAAATAATTCTAGTGGCTACAAAGACAGGACAGAGACTTGGAATCCTGCAGCGAGTAACTCATCTCCTGATGCCTAAAGCCAGTCCACCATCTACAAGGCACAAGTCAGGAGTGTGATCGAATAACCCCGACATACCTGCTTGGGTGTGGTTCCAACAACACTCAACATGACACCATGCAAGACAAAGCAGCCGGCTTGATTAGCATTACATGCACAAACATCCCTCCTTCCACCACTGATGCTCAGTCGCAGCCGTGTTTACCAGCTACAAGATGCACAGCTGAAATTCACCCAATTTCCTTTGGAAGCATCTTCCGAACCCACGATCACTACCATCTCGAAGGACAGGGTCAGCAAATTCAAGGGAACATCACCACCTGCAAGTTCCCCTCCAAGGTACTCATCACCATGACTTGGAAATATATTGCTGGGCCTTTAACTACTACTGAATCAAAATGCTGAAATACTGTCCCCCAATGACAACAAACTGACCACAGCAGTTCAAGAAGGCAGTTCACCAGCACCTTCTCAACAGCAACAAGGGACCTAGCTAAATTAGCAATCATTAAGTCCCATGAATGAACATAAAGTACTCCAGAACTATTTGGATCGCAAGCCAAGTTTTTCCAGTACATTTAGAAATCTTGCATCGAACCCAAAGTGGAAAACTAACAGGTGTACCCATTCACAAATGGCCAGATGAATCCACTTCAATTAGCTATCATTCTATCAGCTAACTCGCAAATATATTTTCAGATCAACCCATTCAGGGATGTTATTACACACTTGCAGAACTGTTCGGGCTCCTATCCAGGCCTCCTGGCTCAAAAGTAGGGATAACACTCGTGTGCCACAAGAACCCTTGAACTCTCAATCTTCAGTCAAGTGATTAAAACTGACAATGGGGTTTATTAATAAACAATTTATCAATCAATAACTTGCCGATGGTCAGTTTAGAACATACCAAGAACACAATTTATCGCAGCCTTGATTCAAACATGCACAAGAGTTTAACTTATGATCCAAGGTGATAGCCACAGCCCGTGACCCAAGGCAGAATTTGGCTGGCTGTCATATTAAGGACCCCTAGAGAAATTAAAATAAATTGAGATAGAGAAGGTGGGGTGTGGGATGTTTAAACTTAACTGGTTGAAGTCATAACCAGCATAAAGGAAGGTAGGTGTGCTTGTTGAAACCCAATCATTACAGTCCCAGGATATGGCTGGAGTTTCTCGAGGACTCTGCCTCAGGCCGAACCATCTTCAGCTACTTCAGTTATGTAGTCTGAATCAAAAGTCAGAAATGGGAGAGAGAACTGATGATTGAAGAGTGTTCATGTCCATTTTGCTGCTTGTCAGATACTGAAGCAGCCTGTCCCTGCATGTGACAAGATCAGAGTATTGCAGACTGGGCTGATAGGCAGATGTAACATTTGTCTTGCACGTGCCACGCAGTATTACTTTACACAAGAGTGTTGAACGTCTACTGACATTACACAACATGACTATGGCCAAATTCCTCCAGCAATATCCACTAAGGATCCAAAATGTTGACCAGACCAGCCACATAAATGCTGTGGTTAGATTAAGCCAATAGACACAGGGTGCTCTGCACTGAATGACTCCCAAAACCTTTGCATGACCTACAAGGCAATTACGTGGATAAGTGGACCTTTAACAAAACTCAAGATCATTCATGTGCATTCAAGACAAACTAGCCAGCTTGATCCACATCTTTTCCACAATCTCAAACTTTAGGTCTATCAAGCATCTCCACATTTACATGATACACCACAACTCCTTTGACAGCGCTCTTCCCACACCACCTCCCCCAACCAACCAACTTCACCCAAACCTACAGGTACGTAGGTGGCAGGTACACAGAAATATTATCACCATTGCATGGTTCGTTCATACCCCATCTGGATTCGAAATGTAATAAGTTAAAATATTGAAACGCCCCAATTCAAAAGCACTCAGTTTCTTGTAGGACATGGATTACAAGAAGTCAAGAAATAAACTTGCTGCTCCTTTCTCATGTGCAATTAGGGATGGGCAATAAATGTGACCTTGCCAACAATATTCACATCCTCTGAGTGACTCAAAAATGCTCCACTTTACAGTCACTCATCTTTCTTTAATATCACACAGAACATTGCTCACAACACCATCATTTAATTATCGATTTTCTATACAGCCTTCGATATGGAATATTTTATTTTTTGAGGTCCCTAAAGACACAGTTCCTTCACCTTGTTCACATGTGAACAGTACTTTGTTCAAAAAAAACTTGTATGGCTGTCTCCTAATTCATTCTTCACTCATCTATATTTGTTCTGTTGTCCCACAGCGAACATCATTCTCACCTCTGTCCTAAATAAAGTGGTGTCTAAGACATCTGCTTTCATTTCCTATTGACTGCTCTAAGGGTCCTAAACTATAATGCTGCATGTCTTGTAATGGAGTCTGCTCCTAATACCTCTCATCCAACCTGGAGATGATTAACAGAAAATACTGTGTCCAATTGGCGATCAGATGTTTTTATCTTTGGCCATAATCCACTCTCTGGTTCAACTTCACCTGAATACATTTCAAACCAAAGTCCTGTGAATATCAGAGATAACAAAGTGTGAAACTGGATGAACACATGAGCTGATGAAGGGCCGAGGCCCGAAATGTCAGCTTTTCTGCTCCTGAGATGCTGCTTGGCCTGCTGTGTTCATCCAGCTTCACACTTTGTTATCTTGGATTCACCAGCATCTGCAGTTCCCCTTGTTACTGTGAATATCAATACACTTCTGAACTCTCTTTTCCCTTGCAAGCTGCAAATCTATCAATCTGCAAGCCTGTCCTTTTGTCCATTTATTCACATGATTTGGAAAACCAAATTCACTCACTCTCATTTTAACACTTTTCCCCCTTGGACAGGGAAAAAAAATGTAGCTATTTGCCAGCATCTGTCTTTTAAGTCTTCACTTTTCAAATTTTACAACCAGATTTGAAAAAGCACTAATCCTTGGCTCACAGTCTCTCCTACTTTATTCTTGATCAGGCTGGTATGCTACACAGGTATCATGGCCTTGAATCTTCATCTTGAGACATGAAGATAAGACAGAAACACAACAATGAGGAGCAAATGCAGGCCATTCACTCCTTCAGGCAGCTTCTCCATTCAATATGATCATGGCTGATCCTCTAGCTGTACACCAAATTCCAGCTTTTGTTCCATACATGTTGAGCCTTTAAATGACTAAAATTGCATCAAATGTCTTGAATATAACCAGTGACATAGCCTCTATAGGCTTGTGCTAATGAATTCAGGTTGACAACACTTCAAGGGAAGAAGCATCTCACCTTGGTCCTAAATGGCCTACTCTGTATCCTGAGACTTAGATTTCTGGTCCCCAACTCCCCAACCAAGGGAAGCCTGCGCTCCACATCTAGACTGTCCAGCCTGTTTAGAACTTATGCCTTTCAATTAAATCCCTTCTTATCCTTCTGAACTTGAGTGAATAATGGCCCAGTCAAACAAAATCTCTCCTCATTGCACAGTACCTTGTATCAGCCTTGTGAACTCAAAGTGCAGTTGAATTAGCTTTATTGTCACTTCTACTCAAATGAGTACAATGAAAAGTTTACAAGTCACCCCACGACGGTGCCATCTAAGGGACAAAGGATCTTAGGATCAAAGAATAAAGTCTTAGGAACAAACAAAAATTGGAAAGTAAAGAAATAACAAGTCCAGTATTACAGATCATAGGAATAAATGAGAGAAATAAAGAAATGAAATATTCAGAATAACAGTTTTTCCATCCCAGTCTATGCCAGCACCTAGCCTCCAGTAAATCAAAGAGGGATGTTCACCACTTTGCCACCACTTGTGCAGACCCACCAATGTAGGAGCTGTCACTTGGCCAATAGCCAGAAGTTCCTGCCCTGGGCCTTTCACGACTACAATCAGGAGTCTCTGGCTTTGCTGCTCCCACTGCCACGCCAGCACCAGGAGTCCCTGGCTCCACTGCCAGGCCACCGCACCAGGAGTCCTATTTCCTCCAATGCCAACTGCATCTTTCCGTAGGGAGGGAAAACACACTGCAATACAATACACCAGGTGTGTTCTCATCAAGGCCCTGCATAACTGCAAAAACATTCCGACTTTGGAACTCAAATCCTCTCACAAGGCCAACAGACAGGTCGCAAATCCTTGGTGTGTAAACCTCAGGACCAACTAGTTTTCAGGTAAAGGATTCTTTTTGATTCTACTATAGTCTGCTTGGGCCCTTTTAAAAAAAACTTCATTTAACCTGAATGAACCAAGAGCAAAGCTTTCTTTCCTCAAAATGACCCAAACAGATCCAAGTAGAATGACAGATATGCTGAGTTTGGCCCTTTTGGTGGGCCTGTTTTTGACGCCTTTTTGTGTTTTGGATGTCGGGGTGAACAATAGCCGACCTGCACATTCGCCTTCCTCATCACTTACTGCGCTTGCCTGTTTACTTTCACTGTGTAGCAAACAAGGACATCCACATTCCCCAATATCATCGCCATTTAAATCAGCGTCTGCCTTTGTGTTTCTCACACCCTCATGTAGAAAGTCACATTTATCCACATTAGACTGCATCACCACGTGTTGGCCCACACACTCAACTTGTCTGGACCGCACTGAAGCCTCCAGTAAATCTCTTTGAAACTCACATTAAAAGTGGGAAGCTGAACTTTAGATCAAAAAAGTTCTTCAAAGAAACAGCCAACCAGCAGATTTTAAAACATTGATCTGAGGGAAAGCCATCTACCTTTTTTATTTTAATCGATGACAGAACGTTAGATAAATTCATCAGAACAAGAGGGTGAAAGACGTGCGACTCTCTAGATCATGCCATACGCACAACTGCAACCGACATCATGTTCTCTCCGTGCCACAGTGCTATATTTAGACCCGATTGGTTTTGTCTCGAACAAAGCGGATTAGGAATACATCTGTGCTTTAGGTTCCTGTCAGTCACTTATCAGAGCAAACTGTTTCTTCATTACTGCCTCTCAGTCTCTGGATTAATAACCAGTGAAGATGTTTCACAAGATTTCCGTTTATTCGCAGTGGAATTCAACTGTAGAGCACGATAACGGTCCTTCCAACACTGAGGATGCTACTGAGATCAATCGTTTGCAAACAATGCAACATGGCTACACACGTCAGAAGATTAATTTCATCTCGCTTTATAAGGCAGTTCAGCACCGTACCAACGTTACAATCTGTCAATGTCACTGCTGTCTTTGTATAAGTTGTCAGGTACTGGATAAAGGAATAGGGATCCCCCCCCACCTTCTATTTTATTCCGCGTTGGGTTGCCCCGCTACCATCCAGCTTCGGAAATATTAGTTGACAGCCCGCAATAATACGTTCATTGGAACAGAATTACTGAACAATAAAATGCTTTTTAAATATTCTCACTTTTAACATCAAAATGTTCTCGATTTTCACACGGCTTTTAAAAGAATCATGTTATTTGTCTGACTTCGACAGATTTGAAAACAGCTGAGACCATCAAACAATGTAGGTCACTTCACTGGAGATATTTAAAAGACACAAGTTGAACTATTTGCCATGCATCTGAAGTTTCTTTCATTTTTCCGAATAGCTTCTGCTGAGATTTAAACCCATCCCAATCCAGAATAAGAGAGCCACGATTGAAAATATACAGTTCCCCATCACGCTGATGCTCCAAGCGGCCCTTTCGAATTCAATGCTACGGCTTTCTCTATTTAACATTAAAAGGGAGACAGGTCCTTGAAATTGACAAGAATTTTAAACCACTTCCAGCCCTAAATAAAACATCCCTCGGGCTGACCGCCCGGCAGCGACCCGATTCACCTAATACGGCCTAATAGAGAAAAAGGCTTAAAATTATACCAGCAAAAAGAAACATACAACCTGCACCGGAATGCTCAGCTCCAAAACCAGAGCAACCGTAAGCTCAGGACAGAAGACAAACCCCCGGACATACCTCGTGCCCGCAGTTAGCCGTCCCTTCTGGCTGCAGCTTCCACACAAAACCCGGGCAAGATTTCCAGGGCTCCGGCTGCTCCCATCTCCAGCCCCCCTTGCAACGGCAGATCCGGGCTCCGTGCTCCGCCGATTCCTTCGCCAGTTTTTCACAGGAGCTTGCGCACAGGACTGACCTGCTCACCTACAAGCTGGTGTCTTCAAAAATACACACTGATCGAAATACATCACATCCACAGCTCAGCTTAACCCTTTAGAACAGAATGGTGAAGAAAAGTTGATCTGTCCCTGTGATTACACGGAAATGTTCACAACCCCATAGGAATCCCCCTGGGATAGAAACTGGGCTCTCAGCTCATCAAGACTACGCGTGCTTCTGTCCATCAGCCAGGAATTGATATGAATTAACATTTCTCGTTGCTTTCTGCTGATCTTTTCTGTTTGCATTGCCGCGTTCGATGACCCTGTGTGAACGCAGAACGCGGTGTCTCTGCTCCTCTTTCACATTCGGATATTAGTTTTCTTGCGGACTTCCAAACAGATTTAGTCCTGTTTTTGTGCACTTGTATATCTGTCTAACTTACCCGTGCACTGCTGCAGCATTTCACACTCTCTCCGGTACATGAGCAACAGCTCACCCTCAGGCAAAACGTGCAGCTCATGTATTTCCATATTCATAGGTATGTCACGAAATAAGAGTTGTGTTTCTCAGCATTCCTATGAAAGTCTGGTTTACATTTTTTCATGAAAAATCATTTGAAATGTACTCACTCCACATTGCTTCGTGGCAGATTTTTGTCTCATGAGAACTAACTTTATAATCATCTCAGTACACACCCCTCAGTCAGCAATAAAAGTGAACTGGTCATTCTTCCAAGTGTTGTTGTGAAATTGCTTGCCAAAGGTGTGTATAAATCGACACTGCACTTGACAAGGTAACAAAACTAACTCACTTCAAACAAGTGACTGCGAAACGCTCTGGGTACGCTCAGAATCTCTCTAAATGCAAAATCATTTCGACGCGTTTTTTGTTGCTCCAAATCATTGCCTCAATGTCTCTCTCACTCCCGCGGCCTGGTCCCCTTGGTTCCTTGTGCGACGCAGCAGCGGGCCCAAAGTTCTGTGCCTCACACAAGCGTTCCTGTACATGCGCTGCTATTCGGTCCCCCTTATCTGAGCCAGTCATTAATCCGCACCAAACCTTCAAAGCTCTCGTGTCTTGAACTACGCCTTTTGCAGCATCGAGCTTCAGAGTTTCAATGGTTATCGGCGAACTAAAGGTTGATCCCAAAGCCCATTCCACTTGATGTGGAGAACTTGACGTCTTTGAACTCCACCCCCTCCCCACTCAGCCAACGTATCCATTATCCATCGCTTTTTCTCATTCTAATTCCGAAGGAAAATACTCCGGTCCCCCAAACTGGAGATGACGGCGTTGTGAACCGTTTTGTCCAAACTGAAGGCAACCGGACGAAAAGGAAGGCGGTGGGGTGTTAGATAGAGTTATGATGCATAGTTACAATGCCTTTGACATAAACCATGGTTTATAAACTAAACCGTGAACTTGCCGAGCAACTTGCGAGAGAATATTCATTTTTCACTGTTCGTGCTCCTTACAAACCGGTTATCAGAGCTCCAAGCGCCATCTGTGAAATGGAGACAAAATTATTGTGTTGCTACATGTTCTTCATTTAGTCAAGACGGTGTTTGTCTCTACAACTGCAATGACAGGAAACCTGCAATTTTATCTCCTCGCCTCTTGGACCTCCGCAAAAGTGTTGGAGAAACTCAGCAGGTCCAGCTGTATCCGTGAAGAGTGAGAGTTAACAGTTCGAATCGAATTCATGTCATTTGGGCTCGAAAGTTAATTCTGTCTCTCCCTCCGAAGATGCTCCCTTCACTTTCTTTGCAACATCCTCAGTGTCTTGCTTTCGTTTTCTTTATCATAGGAGGTGGAGACATCGCCAACATTTCTGTATTTCTGTTGAAATGTCGATTTTGTTCTTTTTATTTGCAATAATCACCAATTTTGGACATAGCAAATGGTTGATAATAGGTAAAAGTGTGATTTCTTTCACAGTACACTTCGAAGACAGGGCTGAATTTTTTTTAGGAGACTATGGATAATGATGGGATAGTGTAAGGGGATGGGCTTAGATTAGTTCACAGGTCGGTGCAACATCGAGGGCCGAAGGGCCTGTTCTGCGCTGTGTTGTTCTATGTTCTATTGGTTTTATAACAGAGAAACTGCTCCGATTTAAGCTTCACGCGGAAGTGCTTTTTTGTTGTTCAAAAGCGTTTCTTTATATGAGTCAGACAGCACTCAGACTTGGTCACGGGAAAAGCATGAGCAGAGAGCCCATTTCGCACAATAAGTCGAAAACATGAACGCAGGGCTGTCTGGGCGAGCGTCAATTTTACAAGTGTCTTATGGAATAAACGGTGTACTTATGCTTCTCAGGTGTACAACTCTGAACGTGTCCGCACATGGTTTAACTGCCTGTACTTCGGCATTTTGTTTTCAAATCAAAAGTTACCGCACCAATCGGTAATTGTACAACAAGTGAATACCACAGACATAATTCTCGCCAAGATACTGTTAGCCTTGTGCCTTTCCAGTGCCGTAAGGATGGAGTGAGAACTTTTAAACTAAAATGAGACAACAGAAATGGATTTCTTGTGCTGTCGGTGAAGGAACAGATCTGATTTTTGACAAGTTTTAAACCATCGCCTGCGAATTTTCCTAAATGCAGTGAAAATGCTGGTCCACACACAGTACCATAAAATACAGAGGTGGTGACGGCTAAGAGTCACCTTAATAATTGCAAACAAATGCAAATATTGCACAGCAGCCTTTAGTGTCAGCCTTGCTTTTCAATTTAACGTTTTCTTTTCTGAAACTCACTGTTTAAAAAAAACTTGCTCTAAGACCTAGAGCGTCAAATATAAAAACGTTCTCCTAAGTAATATTATTCTACTATTGCAACTGATTATTTAAAAAATGAAAACAAACGTTTCTAGGCTGTCCATTTTAGCAGTGTTTAAACAGGAAACGACTCTCTTGGAAATTGGCGACTGCTATATTTAAGTTGGCTCCGCCGATTTCCTACTCTAATTGTGACCCCTCTTTAACAGCATTTCATTGGTTTCCAAGGGCTTTTGAAAGTCTTGTGAAAGGCTCAATTTCACGATCATTCTGGGTGACGTTCTGTGTGACAGCATTTGCCCAAATATTTACTGCAAGTCCTGGAAGACAACTCACGCACGGAGAAAGCTCCCTTCGGTTTCCGTTCGGAGCAGCATGGAGGGTGGAAATGGGGATTTGAGGCCGTTTTTGATCTTATTAAACGGTGGGAGAGGTTCGAGGTGTCAAATGGTCTATATATTCGTGCTCCTTGTTCCGATACTCTTATTCATGTATCAATTGTTGGTAATATTGTAACTTCTGCAAGAGAAAACCAGTTGTGGTCTGTTCCATCAAAACAACGTGCAGCCTGGAGGCATCCATCCATAGCTTTCCAATGGGAGCTCTCTTAGACCTCCAAAACAATAAACAAACTCCAGGAACTGCAGTCATTGTGACCACCAGCCTTGCTGACTTCAACAACTTTGGACAATGTGATGTTTTATGGTCACAGCAAATAGTCCAGCTCCCCAGTAAGGTCTGAAAAGAAACCATACCAATTACATATTTTGCTAACCTAATTGCAATCAGTAAATCTGAATTAACTTGCTTATATTCTTACTGATGGTCCTTATTTTTGTCTCTGTATCAAACTCAAATAATCTACGCAGCCTAAGAAAGTATATTCCTGCATAATTGTAGGGCTTGCATAAAGAATAGCAATTAAATTGATAAAGAGACAATAGTATGAAAGTACATGAGCAAGAAATACACAAAAAAAACAGAATCTAAGATAATAAAGTGTGAAGCTGGATGAACACAGCAGGCCAAGCAGCATCTCAGCACAAAAGCTGACGTTTCAGGCCTAGACACATGATCAGAGAGGGGGATGGGGTGAGGGTTGTGGAATAAATAGGGAGGGGGGAGGGGGGGGGCAGACCGAAGATGGAGAAAAGAAGATAGGTGGAAGCGAGGATACAACGCATCATCCTCTGACACTTCCGCCATCGACAATCTGACCCCACCACCCAAGACATTTTTCCATCCCCACCCTTGTCTGCTTTCCAGAGAGACCACTCTCTCCATGACTCCCTTGTTCACTCCACGCTGCCCTCCAACCCCACAACACTCGGCACCTTCCCCTGCAACTGCAGGAAGTGCTACACTTGTCCCCACACCTCCTCCCTCACCCCTATCCCAGGCCCCAAGATGACTTTCCATATTAAGCAGAGGTTCACCTGCACATCTGCCAATGTGGTATACTGCATCCATTGTACCCAGTGTGGCTTCCTCTACATTGGGGAAACCAAGCGGAGGCTTGGGGACCGCTTTGCAGAACACCTCCGCTCGGTTCGCAACAAACAACTACACCTCCCAATCGCGAACCATTTCAACTCCACCTCCCATTCTTTAGATGACATGTCCATCATGGGCCTCCTGCAATGCCTCAAGGATGCCACCCGAAGGTTGCAGGAACAGCAACTCATATTCCGCTTGGAAACCCTGCAGCCCAATGGTATCAATGTGGACTTCACGAGCTTCAAAATCTCCCCTTCCCCCACCGCATCCCAAAACTAGCCCAGATCGTCCCCTCCCCCCACTGCACCACACAACCAGCCCAGCCCTTCCCCTCCCCCCACTGCATCCCAAAACCAGTCCAACCTGTCTCTGCTTCCCTAACCTGTTCTTCCTCTCACCCATCCCCTCCTTCCACCCCAAGCCGCACCTCCATTTCCTACCTACCAACCTCATCCCACCTCCTTGACCTGTCCGTCTTCTTTGGACTGACCTATCCCCTCCCCACCTCCCCAACTATCTTCTTTTCTCTCCATCTTCGGTCCACCTCCCCCTCTCTCCCTATTTATTCCAGAACCCTCACCCCATCCCCCTCTCTGATGAAGGGTCTAGGCCCGAAACGTCAGCTTTTGTGCTCCTGAGATGCTGCTTGGCCTGCTGTGTTCATCCAGCTCCACACATTATCATCTTGGATTCTCCAGCATCTGCAGTTCCCATTATCTCAAGTACAGAATCTGAGCCTTTTTACCAGTACACTAAAAGGAAGACATTAGCCAATGTTTATGTGGGTTCCTTAGAAGCAAACACATGAGAATTTTTTTTTAAAAATTGAACTGTGGATACTGAAGACCTAAAACAAGAAGAAATTACTGGTGACACTCAGCAGGTCTGTCAACATCTGTGGGCAGCATCTTCCTACAGGCAAGAAGGAAAGAGCAGCATTAAACAAATATTTTCTGTCTGTCTTCATAGGAAAAGGCAGAAATTATGAGGAACCAAGTGTTCATTCACAATTATGATACTGAGATGGAAGTCAGTCAGCATGCCTGCACCAGCTGTATTTTCTCATCTGGCACTCTTATCCAGCACCAAACTCCTGCCTTTCCCCCATAACCATGTGCACTATTATGATCCAAATAATCTCTGATGCCTTTCTCAATTGTTCAACTGAACCTACCACCGCCACCACATTTCCAGAATGCAAATTCGACACTGTAACTACGTGCTGTGAAAATATTTTTTCTTATGATTCCTCGCTTCATTTCCACATCACTTCAAATCCATGCCCTTCTATTCTTGTTTATTTTACCAACAGAAACAGCTTCACATTGTTTAGTCCACTCATGATTTTGAAGACTTCATGAGAGTGAAGGAAATTAAATCATTCATATAAAAGAAAATATACTGGACAAATTACTGGGACTACAAACCAAGAAATCTCCTGATAATTTCAACACTGGGTTTTAAAGGTGGTGGCTATGGAGATTACATTGGATCTTCCATCACTCCCTTAACTCCAGAAGAGTCTCGATGAATTGGAAGGTACAAAATAAGGAACCTTTTCAAGACAAGTGTGTGAGAAAACTGTACTGTGGCCAGGTAGCCTGGCATTGTCAGGACAGAAATTACAAGATTTTTTCATTGGGGGTGTGATCACAAGACATTTGTAAGACTGTGCATATCCAGCAGCTGCTGGGGAGAAAAAAGTTGTTAGTATTTCTCACCCAATTGAAAATCTAAAGTTGTCATTTCAGATTTGAAACGTGAACTCTGTTTATCTCTCTGTCGATGCTGCCAGACCTGCTGGGTTTCTCCAGCATTCTTTCTGTTGCAGCTTTTATTTGGAAGTCATAATATGATCAGGCAGATTCAACATGATTTTATGAAAGGGAACTAAGTTTTGGCAAGTTGTTCATTTCTTTCAGACACAACAAGCCGGGTGGTTAAGCGAAAACTCTCGGATGTCACAAATATTTGTTTCCACTTGACGGTCGTAAAGTACCACTGCAAAGGTGATAATGGCTGAAGTGCAGTAGACTGAGTAAAGATACATTTGCCAGAGGAGGGCTGCAACCAAGGTTGAATAGATCAATGCCATCTGATTGGATTTCGATGCCTGCCAGACTGGTCGCACTCAGGTTATCGTATCCACGAGACACAAAATATCTGCCAAGTTATTGAAACAAATGCACAATTTGTTCTGTGCAAATTGTCAACTACCAATGAAAGAAATCAAGTACTCCAGTTCATAGTCTCTGTCACTAGACTCCCCTAGAACACTAGAGGAGAAAGCTGACCCCATTTTCAGTGTTTTACAGAGGGATCTTGAATTTAGAGGCAGACAGAAAGAACACGGGCAGAGATGGCAACAAATGGCAGACTATTTTATTTCATTGGCACCTTATCTTTCAGGTCATTACAAACTCAATATATGAATGATGTCCTGATAAACAGATCCATGGCCTGACTGATATGCAATTCCTTTTGGATAGCAATATAGTTTACTGTCCTTGTGCAATCAAGGATGAATGTTAAATTGCTGTCTTGCAAAGTACACGCATAAACCTCTCCTCAATTGTACCAAAATTCAGTATTGTGTGACTCAAAGTTAAGAGTAATTTGCCACATCTGCTTGTTTACCATCTGGTGCACTGACAATACTGCACCAAATTGGTTCCTGGAATGAGGGCAATATCTTCAAGAAAAATTTAAGGAAATTGGATATTTATCCCCCGGAGGTCAGAAGAATGGGAAGTGATTGCATTGAAACAAAGTTCCTGGAGGACTTGATAGGAATATTGCTGATGATCTGTTTTCCTTGGCTGGAAGATGCAGAACTAACATCACAGCCCATAGCATAAGAGGTCAGCCATTTATAATAGAGATAAATATTTACCTACCTCAAGCTTGTGAAATGTTAAAATTCTCTACTCCAAAAGGGATATGAATAGTTAGTTGACAAATATAATCAAGACTTAAATCCATAAACACTTGGGCACTAGCAGTCTCTTTGTTGGCCACTCCTCAGACTAAAATATTCCAGTTATACACAGCAAGGTGTGGACATGGTCATAAGCCTGAAAGTTATCCATGTTCAAGAACAGAGAAGTTAGCAATCTTTCCTTGATATTCAATGACATTAACATTCAGGATGCCCCTATTAATATTCTGGAGTTGCCACTGACTAGAAATTAAACTGGACTAGCCAAATAAACACAGGGTATAACGGCAGATCAGAATTCTGTGGTGCATAATACACCTTCTGACTCCCCAAAACCTGTTCAACATCTAAAAGTCAGGAGTATGATGGAATACCCTGCATTTGCCCAGATGCGTACAGCTCCAGTGGTATTCAAGGAGCCTCTTACGCTATCCAGCTCAATCCAAGCTGCTCGATTACCAGCCCATTCTTAAACATTCACTCCTTTCACCACTAATGCACCGTGGCAGCCGTATGTACCTTCACAAAGCAGCACCAACTTGTCCCATCTGAAAGGACAATGGCAGCAGAAGCATGGGTTATTTGGCATCCCTAAGTTTCTCTCCAAACTGCACACCATTGTGGCTTGGAACAAGAGTTTTATTCTTCCACTGAATTCTGTTGAGAACAACACTGAAGGTGTACTTCTACCACATTGGACTGCAGCAGTTGAAGTTAGCAACTCAACCGCTAACAATTGCAAGTAGGATTGGACAACAAACGCTGATCTAACCAGCAACAATTCCATGAACAGATCTTAAAAATTAGGAACAAACACAAAGCTGGAGAAACTCTACAGGTCTGGCAACATCTGTGACTCTTCTTCCGAACTGACAACAGTCCATGATACTTGAGGTAGTATATTTGCATGAGTTGGAAATATACTTTTGGCTTTAGTAAAGGAGGAGAAAGAACGCAGATGTTGTAGAGATCCAGAAGAAAAGACAAAAGAGATTAGCAATGACAATGAACAAGAAAAAGACATGCAAAATGGGTAGAAATTAAATTGTGTAAGTGGGGAGAGTGGATCTTCTCTACTAAGAGCAAACCAAACAAGAGAATCATGGAACACATACAGTGAAGAAGGCGGCCAGTCAGCCCATTGAGTCTACACCAACCCTCCAAACAGCATTCCAACCAGCTCCATCCCTGCTACCCTATCCCTATAACTCTGCATTTCCGATGGCTAATCCATCTAGCTTGCACATCCCTGGCCATGGCAGGGCAAGTTGGCATGGCCAAACCACCTAACCAGCACATACTTGTGACTGTGGAAGGAAACCACAGCATCCAGAGGAATCCCATGCAGACACAGCAAAAAATGTGCAAACTGCACAGACAGTCACGCAAGGGTGCACCGAAACCTGGGTCCCTGGCTCTGCAACGCAGCAGTGTTAAACACTGAACCACCGTGCCACTGTGAGTCAGCATGGTTTCATGAAAGAAAAGTCATGCTTGGTCAGTTTATTAGAATTCTTGGAGGAAAAGGTAACAAGCAGAAAACGTGGAAGAGAACCAACACACGTAATACATTTGGATTTGTCTTGTGTTGAATGTGAGGCTACGTAATAAGACAACAGTACATGATACTTGAGGTGGTATATTTGCATGAGTAGAGGATTGGCTAAATGGTCTAAAATAGAGTTGGGATAAAGGGGAGCATTTTCAGGATGGCAACCTATTATGAGTGGAAGACCATAGGGGTTAGTGCTGGGGCCACAATTACTTTGAAGATATATTCATGGCTTGGATGAGGGAAGTGAATTTTCTACAGCCAAGTTTGGGAATGGCATGAAAATATATAGTAAAGGATGTTGTGAGGATGACATAAAGAGCTTACACAATTTAAGTGCATCGGCAAAAACTTGGCAGTTGGAAAAATGCGAAGCTATGTAATTTAGCAGGGGTAAAAAAAAGAGATGACCATTACAAAAAGCTGCAGTTGAGCAGAAATTGGATGTCCTTGTACATAAATAACAAAAAGCTATTAATGTTCAGCAGAT
This sequence comes from Stegostoma tigrinum, assembly GCF_030684315.1. Taxonomy (NCBI): domain Eukaryota; kingdom Metazoa; phylum Chordata; class Chondrichthyes; order Orectolobiformes; family Stegostomatidae; genus Stegostoma; species Stegostoma tigrinum. The sequence goes on along the minus strand of NC_081360.1, from coordinate 43,375,850 downwards.
TACAGGGAGCCAAACAGAAAGTTGGCCTTCATTTCCAAGAGAATGGAGTACAAAAATCAGGATGGTTTACTGAAACTATACAAAGGACAAGTTAGACCACACTGAAAATACTATTTTGGTCACCTTACCAAGGTAAGGGCATTGGAGGCAGCCAGGGTTACTGGGTTGATCCAAGGGATTTTCTTCTGAGAAATAGTTAAGTTGCACCTGTATTCATGGCAGTTGAGAAAGATGAGAGTTGTCTGCAGGGTCTTGTCAATGTGGAGAGATTGTTTCCCCTGTGGGAGACTCTGTGCCCTCTGGTCTTAATCTCTTAATGTAGGGCATCGCCCAGTTACAACAGGGACAAAGAATAATTTCTTGTCTCTGAGGATATGAATCTGTACAATTCTTTTCAACAGTGACGTGAATGCCGCATCATTAATTACAATTAATTTGGGGCAAGACAGTGGCTCAGTGGTTAGCACTGCTATCTCACAGCACCAAGGACCTGGGCTTGATTCCAGCCTTGGGCGATTGCGTGGGTTTCCTCCGGGTGCTCCGGTTTCCTCCCCCAGTCCAAAGACGTGTAGGGTAGGTGGAGTGGCCAGCTCAATTACCCATAGTGTTCAGCGATGTTGAAGTTAGGTGGGTTAGACAAGGGAAATGCAGGGGTGGGATGCTCTTCGGAGGGGCGGTGTGGACTTATTGAGCCGAATGGCCTGTTTCGACGCTGTGGGGTTTCCATGATTCTATGGATCAATGCTGAGACAGACTGACGTTTCATCTTTAAGGGAACCAAGGATTCCTGCGAAAAAGGAAGGAAATTGGAGTGGAGGATTATCAGATCATCCATGATGTCACTGAATGGCAGGACAGACTCAATGATTAAAATGGCTGACTTTTGCTCCTTTGTTCTATGGTCTTCCTAGATCCACAACAATGTGCTTGAATCTTAACATACCTCTGAAACTCTGAAAGGGATTGGTGAAAAATACAGGCCCAAACAGCAATGCCTACAACCCAGGAACGATCAATAAAAGAAGTCTTTTCCATTTCTCTCCTCTAGATACCAACCGCAGGCTTCCTTCCCCATGCCAAATTAGTCTAAACTCTACTTAGAATATGCACTCTTAAACAGATGCAATGCAAGTATTCGATATTGCACCAATAAAATGTCTAACATACCCTTGGAAGGGTGTGAATGGCCGAGACACCTCAATGAAACACCCATACACTCAGTGTTTTTAGCTATTTCTACAATTGCCAATAACAGTCTCTCCCATATTTAGTTATTATGAGAATTTAACAGTATATTAAAAAAATTTAAAAGTATTAAGATGCAACCAGTTGAGTCTAAATATAATTCAAGATTCCAGAACTCTATATGCTCCCATTTTTATGCAGTGCATTGTTCGAAAGAACACTCTCAATTATGCTATTAAAAATGCTAGAAAACTAACAACAAAATACCTCTACTGGACTTGTGAAATTTAAGCTGAAATATCCACCAATGCTCAGTTGATCAGGCATCAACTGTGGAGAACATCATTGTGATAAATACTCAAGTAAGCGACCTGAACTGGGAGGGGTTAATTTTACAATCCCGACAATGTGCAAACAGGTCCTTCAGTCCAACAAGTCCACACAGAGCATCCCACCCAGACCCATCTCCCTCAACCTGTGCATCCCTGAACAACATGGGCAATTTAGCATGGCCAATCCACCTAGCCTGCACATCTTTGGGCGTGGAAGGAAACCGGAGCATCTGGAGGAAACCCACACAGACACGGGGAGAATGTGTAAATTCCACACAGACAGTCGCCCGAGGATGGAATTGAACCAAGGCCCCTGGTGCTGTGAGGCAGCAGTGCTAACCACTGAGCCACTGTGCAGCACTTACAACATGCAAGGAGTAACAGAGCCAGATAATAGGTGACCTAGACAGGGGATAAAGAATGGTCTATGATTAGATAGAGACAGGATTAAATTCTCTCTCAGATTGTTTGTTGGCAGGTTCAGTCCAGAAAATTATTTTTCCAACATAACTATCTGAAAGAACTGTATAGCTTTGTTACGTCCACGGCCTGAAAAACAAAAAGAGAAAACAGCTTAATTGTCTCTTCATTGCAAACATAACATGACCTGAGCTATCTTTGCAGGTGAATGCTGAGAGATTAGCTTTATCAATTAGGCAGCTGGTTACATTTTGAAATCACTTGACTATTCTGTAACCTGTTTCCAATGACATGAAACTTAAAGTATGATGGTTAATTTTATAAGTAAGCCAGTGCTTGCAAGTCAAATCATGATGTAATGGTGCACAAATTATAACATCATTGCAATTTCCAGCAGTTTTTGAGATTCGAATTTTGGCAAACACAGTCACTTCAATGATACACATTAGTTTCACACCATCCGCATCGTAATTGCAACTTAAAGAGCCACATTTAATTTCAAGTTTAAAAAGTATTCCAGATGGTTGCTTTGTCGTGTGACTGAAGTGTTCAGAGGACAGTTGGCTCTTCCGTTTGCGTTAAAAACAACTGTGCCGCAACGCTCTCAGTGGTGACTGAAGCTTTACACATATTTAAATACATGGCTGCTGAGATAGTGAGCCAGGGCAAAAAACTCACATGGTTCTAAATTTGGTATGAATAGCAAAGTGGTACTTACAGGAGAAGGTGGTCATAAAAGTGATCAGAGGATGACAGCAAAGGATCTTAACTGTCTTTAGCTGCAACAATTGGGATAATTCTACTGATTATATCATAAGAGCAAAACAGATTAAGTCATTTTGAGTACCAGTTCTACACATACTTCATTGCTCTACATCAAAATACGTTTGCATGCTTTTAGGTTGTGGGGAGAAGGTTAAAGAAGAGACCAGTGATGCTAATATATAGTGACCCCTATACCATTGTGCAAGAGCTGAGAAAACAAAAGCCGAACTGGCCATTGGGTGGCTTTCAGAGCAGTCAAAAAGAAGTGAAATTGAAGACATGCAGAGATCTGTGAGGGCTCCAAACCTGGAGGGAATTAGAAAGAGAAGGAACAACAGGTCAGAGAGCTCTAGAAAATCAAGAAGAATTTAAACTGAGGTGCCACCATACAATGAATCAAAGTTGATCAATGTAATCCAAGATGATGGGTGAATTGAAACTTGATCCAGATTAGGCATGGCAGACCTTTTGGATGAGCTCAAATACATGGATGGGGGGGGGGGGCGGGTGGAGAGCAGTAGGAGTACCTTTCAATAGCCAGGTGTGGAGATGACAGAGCTTGGATGAGTGTTTTAACCCACAGATAAGCTGAGCCACTGGTGCAGAAGTCAATGTTACCAAAGTGGAAACAGGTAGTCTTGCTGACACAGAGTTTAGTCAGAAGCACACCTCGGTGTCAAAACTGCAAACAGTTTGGCTTAGTTTGAAAGTTTCCTCAAGAGATGGAATATTTTTGGTATTTGGGAATGTATTTTGTGGTTTAGTCCCAGTGTTTACTTAAAGAGTATGCAGTCTCCTCGTGTTTCCTGTTTGATCAACAAATGTGAAAAATTTACTGGCAATGCAAGAGTTGAGGTGGTGCATGTGCCAAGGTATCTGTAGAAATTGATGTATACTTGGATAATCACATGAAATCCCAGAATGCAGCTAAGACATTTCATTGCCAGAAGTCATGATGACACAGCAAGAAGTCAAGTTATTACAGTTGATTTTCTGACTTATGACTTGACAACAAATAATAGAACCAGCTGTGTGCTGACTCATCCACTATTTGGGCAATGGAAGCATTGGTGCAAGGCGACATTGGCACCATTAAAGGCAGTTAACAGAAAAGATCAGCAGTGATTGGTGACTGCAGTCACAAAGGACACTTCTTGTGATTTCAATTTGGGCCATTTCGCCACTGGGCCAGGTTGAAAACCGAGTTGGAGAATCTAACAAAGCAGCTCTGGGGAAAAGAATGGTACAGATGTGGTTCCAATGACCAAATTAGAGAGCAACAGGAAGCTTGAAATATCACAATACACGCTGCAGGAATAGAGGGATCTAGCATGTTGTTTTCATGAAAGGAATCACAACAGCAGATTTGAAAGGGAGAAGCAAAGTTCCTGAGAACGGGAATCTACACATCTATAAACTAACACTGGAAGCATAAAGGGAAACATGGTGATCAGTAATTTAGTATGAACAGAGTGAAGGAAGAGGAAAACTCAGGAATGCATGAGAGAATATGACAGCAAAAGCATGAAGACATGATTTTTGGGTGAGGGGACACATGGATGGAAAATGGCAGGAAACTGAACAAACCATCTTAAATCCTTGCATGAAAGGAGTCCAGGAGCTCCTAACCCTAATTGAAAGTGAAGGTGGAGGAGGCAGGATTTTAGATTTGTCAACAGTTTTGGCAGATGACAGCAGGACCTGGTTGTATGGTACATGCGGTCATTAGAAGTAGCTACGAATGGCTAAACCAGTTGTTTGTCATAAACATGCAAATCTGAATGCCTTAGGAGTGAAGATGAAGGCTGTGCTGGGATAAATAATGAGAGAAAATTTTGGTTTAATTGGGACAAGGGCAAAACAGTATTTGATGAAGCAGCTTGATTGTTTCAGAAATCTCATGGCAGCTGGTGGGTTAAAAAACAATAATTTGACTGATTAGGAACAGCAATTTTAACTGCTAGGGTTTGTGGGTGGGTGTGCAGGAAGGTGGAAGAGTGAGTTTTGTTCGAAATAGGTGGAATTAAGATTGGGAGGGGAAAAGAGAAAGTTGCTGCAAAATAGTGCAATAACATTATCAGAGACATGTGTGTTGATAAGATGGGATTAGCAAAGCCACGTGAAATAGCAGTCAAGAGGGTGAATGTGGATGATAGCATTTAAATGCACATTGATTTCAGTACCTTAGCGTCCTTCCTCAATCTTGGAGCATCGAAAGCACAGCAAATTAAGATGGCAGTTAAAATCACCAAAAGTAAATTGATTAATTGAGAAAGTGATGGAGTAAAACATGTATGATGCATACGTCCAAATCTAAATCCACTCGGTGAAGAGTGTGTGGAGTTTACAGGGAATGAAAATCACTAAAGAAATTGTTCATGCTGAAGGAGGACATCAGTGAAGATATCAGTGAAGAATAGTTATTTAGGCGGTCGGGAGTGAACATGGGTTTTAAAGAAAAGGTGAGAGGTACAGAACAAGCTGCTATCTTGTATGGAGAAAACAGTCTCAGAAATCTAAGGGTACAGACCAAAGTGCGATTTCAGTTAAAACAGCAACACATGCTGATTTGGGCGAGACAAGTAACAAAACCGGATCAGCCAAGTCGGCTTTAGTAAGGGGGATAAAGTGTTATTATCCCTCGGCCAAATTCCCAGACTGAATATGCTGATGACGAAACTGCAAGAGATTTCTGGCTAGATAGTAGGTGGGGTGTTTCAGTAGGTCTTCCCTTCCATCAAACTGTGTGTTCAATTGTGCAATTCTGGCTGTGAGCTATGAATGAGATATGAGAAAGGAAAAAAATACAATGTATTTTGTCTGTATTAATTGCTTTTCTATTCGTAAAACTTGATTATAACCTTAATTCCACTGAAACACTTGGTAATTCAAAGCACGTGTAGGTTATCTCCTAGCACAGAATCCACACGTGAATATTCGGATGTGCTTCCATTGAAAGGAAAAGAAAGCACCATTCTGAAGCTGCAGCAGTGTTGTAGCATAAATCTGGAGCAGGGATCCAAAAGTAATCTCATTTATTTCATTCCAGTCAGATTATATTTCAAACCTGAAATAACAGACGTCGAGCTATGTACTGAAGAATCTTGGATTCTAACGGGAAATATGCCAACCTGTGGTATCACTGCCAAACAATCAAACTGTGTCACAGAATGCTCGAAATAGCACGTCTATTTGGAACTGATGTAGAGCAGGAAGGTGTTCATTTAAAATGGCAACTGAAAAATTACATCCTTGAAATTGTTTGCTTGATTTTTTCCCCCTCTCTGGTATTTGTTCCAACTCTCAATTACTTCACTCAAATCGACATAATGAACACTTGTTAACTCTATAAAAGAAACTGTTATCGCAGTGATGAACCGACCGAATACTACGGGAGCAATGTTTCTCGTGTCTTATAGAACAACAATGTTACAAGTAAAAAATGACAAGTGCCTAATTCTTTCAACCCGTAAAAATCAGAACTCGGGATATATCTGTGCAATAACAGAAACAAAGTAATTTTAAGCAAGGCTAAGTATTTGTATCCTCAACATTTAATGCAATAAACTAAGAGGGTTGCAGTGCAATCATTTACAATATGATATTTCAACTTGACTGAAATGGGGATAATTTCATAAAAATAAACCGGGTAAACCGTTTCAATTCAATCAGAACTTCAAGTAAAAGTTAAAATGACACAAAATCCTTGTTGCATGCGATTATTTTCATAAAATATAACGACAGTTAAAAGCCTCAATTGATACTGGAAAAATGATTTTGTTAAAAACTCAAAATACAATCTGTAATCAAAGTTAATATTGTTTCTGAAAGAAGATGCATCCAAATCATTATAACGTCTGGCCAATTTATACTGTTACCAATGCATGATTGATACACACAGGACAAAGGGTGTGCATGATAAGGAAGTGAAACACTGTAGAGATGTCGATGCAAACAATGGACGAAGATAACTATGAATTAACATCATAGTGAGTGACGAGTGATTCTCTTACCAATTAACTCAAACTAAAACCACCTCAGCTATGATAGGAATTTCAACAGATACAATTTCATTCAATGCATTATGACATGCAAACCGATACAGTAATACGTGCAGATTAAAAATCAATGCCGAATATCACTAGTTTTTCATGGCATCTCAATGTTGAGTGTTGCCTTTTTGTGTGAAATGCCTTGCTACTTCACACCGTTACAGAACATAGAACAACACAGCACATTACAGGCCCATCGGCCCTCGATATTGCGCCGGCCTGTGAACGAATCTAAGCCCCTCCCCCCACACTATCCCATCATCATCCATCTGCTTATCCAAGGACTGTTTAAATACCCCTAATGTGGCTGAGTTAACTACATTGGCAGGCAGGGTGTTCCACGCCCTTACCACTCTCTGAGTAAAGAGCCTGCCTCTGACATCTGTCTTAAATCTATCACCCCTCAATTTGCAGCTGTGCCCCCTTGTACAAACTGAAGTCATCATCCTTGGAAAAAGACTCTCACCGTCCACCCTATCTAATCCTCTGATCATCTTCTATGTCTCTATTAAATCCTCTCTTAGGCTTTTTCTCTCCAATGAGGACAGGCCCATGTCCCTGAGCCTTTCTTCATAGGGTCTGTGCTCCAGACCAAGAACATAGAACAATACAGCACAGTACAGGCCCTTCGGCCCTCTCCTTTGCACCTTTTCCAATGCTTCCACATCCTTCCTGTAATGGGGCGACCAGAACTGTACGCAATATTCCAAGTGAGGCCGCACTAGAGTTTTGTACAGTTGCAGCATAACATCATGTCTCCGGAACTCAATCCCTCTACCAATAAAACCTAACACACTGTAAGCCTTCTTAACAGCACTATCAACCTAGGTGGCAAATTTCAGGGATCTATGTACATGGACACCAAGATCCCTCTGCACATCCACACTACCAAGAATCTTTCCATTGACCCAGTATTCTGCCTTCCTACTATTCTTCCCAAAGTGAATCAACTCACATTTAGCCGCATTGAACTCCATTTGCCACCTTTCAGCCCAGTTCTGCAGTTTATCCAAGTCTCCCTGCAACATTCTTCCACACTGCCCACCACTCCACCGACTTTAGTGTCATCTGCAAACTGAGTAACCCATCCACCTATGCCTGCGTCCAAGTCATTTATAAAAATGACAAACAGCAGTGGTCAGAAAACAGATCTGTGAGGCACACCACGAGTGACCGGACTCCAGGCTGAATATTTTCCAACCACCACTCATTGCCTTCTTACAGAAAACGAGTTTCTAATCCAAACTGCTAAATCTCCCTCAATCCCATATCTCTGCATTTTGTCCAATAGCCTACCACGTGGAACCTTATCAAAGGCTTTACTGAAGTCCATGCACACCACATCAACTGCCCTACCCTCATCCACATGCTTGGTCACCTTCTCAAAAAACTCAATGAGGTTTGTAAGACACAACCTGCCATTGACGAATCCATGTTGACTATCTCCAATCAAATTGTTGCTTGCTAGATTATTGGAGATCCTAGTTCTTATAATCCTTTCCAAAACATTTCCTACAACAGATGTAAGGCTCACTGGTCTATAATTACCTGGGTCATCTCTACTGCCCTTCTTGAATAAGGACACAACATGTGCAATCCTCCAGTCCTCTGGTACTAAACCTGTAGACAATGAGGACTCAAAGATCAAGACCAAAGGCTCCCACCACCTCCTCCCTAGCTTCCCAGAGAATCCTTGGAAAAATCCCACTTCTGACTTTTACTGGCCCTATTCCTACCCTAGTCTTCCTCTTATTCCTCACATACCTATGGAAAGCTTTAGGGTTCTCCTTTATTCTACCAGCTAATGTCTCTCATGTCCCCTCCTTGCTCTTCTTAGCTCTCTGCTTAAATCCTTTCTAGCTAATCTGTAACTCTCCATCGCCTCATCTGAACCATCTCGTCTCAACGTCACATAGGCCTCCCTCTTCCAAATAACAAGAGATACAATTTCTTTGGTAAACCACGGTTCCCTTACCTTATCACTTCCTCCCTGCCTGACAGGGACATACCTATCAAGGACACGCAATGTCTGTTCCTTAAACCAGGAAAAAGTTCTGTGCACATTACATGCTGGGAGTACGAAGGGGGAAATGGGTAGTTTATCTGAAAACAGCATTGGATAGAATTCCTAGTGTCTTAAAAGCATCCCACCCAGACTCATCACCCACACCCCCACCCTGTATTCATGTCACTCTGCATTTCCCAAGGCTAATCCACACACCCCTGGATACTGTGGGCAATTTAACATGGCCAATCTAACTAGCTTGCACATCCTCAAACTGAGAGAGGAAATATGAGCACCTGGAGAAAACCAAAACAGACAAGGAGGCAACGTGCAAACTCCACACAGTCGCCCAAGGCTGGGATTGAATCCAGGTTCCTGACGCTGTGAGGCAGCAACGCTAACCACTGAGCCACCGTGCCGGAGCTCTTCAAAAACTGAGGAAAAAGTCCTGCAATAAACCTGATTATGAAGAGCTTCATTTCAAGATGCAGTTCTGGAACTTACATTTGAGGAGCTGCTGATACAACAGCTGGCTTTTTAAAAGCAAAACTGCTGTGAGGTTTCATTTGTGAACAGCAACTCAAGAGAGACAGTAAAACCATGACGCAAAACACAGAATATGGCACAAAGTGGGCAGGCCGTTTTCATGGTATACTCAAAATTTCAATGCCACCCCTGTACAAGTTCACAAGAAACAAACTGAAGAACCTTTATTCCTCAACTGCAGTCTTGCCCTTGATTTTTGTACAGTGTTCCATATCATTGTAAAGGTAATGTGCTTACCCAGAAAATCACATGGTTAGATTTTGACATTACAATTGGGTGACATATGTTTCATCATTTTCATCCAAACACATTGCTTTTCTATTGCAAAATGCAGACAAATAACAGATGACACAGCAAGCATAACACAACCGTTGAAGAAGCAAGAGGCTGAGAGAAGCACAGCTTGCTGCTGACCTCAAAGAAAGTTGTCCAAAAGATCTCAGTATATCTACGGCATGGGTTTCTCCTTTCCCATTGCCAATTTAAATCAGATGCCAAGGAAACACATTCTTAAGGCAGCAGCAGTGATGTTAACAATCATGGTAAGCAGCCAATCACATTCAAGTATTGCGACAGAAAACCAAGAAGTGAAGAGACTCAATCCTTCTACTTCCAACTCACAAATTGCAATAACTAAATATATGGTTTAAGCTTGGGTTTTGAAGCTAAAATAGATTTGCCAACTGTAAAATATGAAACGTGCAAAAATTAAAGTGAAGATATTGAACATTCCATAATTATGAATTAAGCTGTTTGGGGAAAAGAGGATGCTTAGGAGTAATTATGAAGTTGGTCATCCATTCAAAATAGCATATTCACAAAACACAACATTTCCAAGCACATAACAATTGAACGTTCCATCAGTTCGTAGATTTTCCAATAATCTCAATCAAGGGACCTTCCAAAGTACATCCTCTTGTAAAGTGCAGAATGTTTGATAACATTTTTTTGCCGTTATTTGCACATGTGCTGATGCCTGACCATCCCATTACTTTCAGTGGAGTAATGACAATGAATGCCTTGTTTGGCCAATATTTCCATGCAAAGTTCACAAAAAAATATCAGAAAAGTAGGAGATGGCAATTGAAAAACACAAGAATCTGAAAAGATTTGACAGAATGCATGTGGAAAGATCATTGCAGGGAAATCTAGAATTTAGAGCTGCTGTTTCAAAATATAGGGCCATCTGTTTAAGACAAAGATGAGAATATTTTTCTCACAGATAATGATGTATCTTTGGAACTTGAGATGTGACAGAAACAGAATCCTTTAATTTTTAAACAGAGGAAATAGATGGATTCTTGATAGCAAAGGAGTAAAAGTTATCAGGGATAGGGAGGAATATGGAGTAATCACATCAACCATGCTATTGAATGGTGCAGCAAACTCAAGGTTGATATGACTGATTTCTGCTCATTTGTTGTCTCTGAAACTTGAGACATGTCCTGGATGAACGTTAAAAAATTGCACTTCCTGACAATAATGCCAAAATTTATAACCAACATCACTATTACAAATTATATTGTCAGCATATGCTGTTTGTTGGAAATTATCCCTTAGAAATTAGCTACTGCACTTCCAACATTAGAACAAGAGCATTTTGTTGGCTCTCCAGAAAGTCAGCACTTCCGGACATTGTGAAAGGCACTACATGGAAGTCCTGATATAGTTGGTCATGTAGTCAATGGTTAGGGGACATGGGAGGTACACATATTTTGCAGGGTGAAGTTACAGAACACCTTGCACTTTGCCACATTAATACATCTCAACTTGTAATAGCAAGGCCATCAGAGACACAAGGTGATCCTGTGACTTCTCTGACAAACAGATAGGTATTCTGCAACAATTTAACCCACTTGTTCCAATGCTCCAGGGACATCAACTTAACTTTCACTGTGGGGGGAAAAAACATTGGGGTAAAGCATCTTGAATACATCTTTGCCTTAAACTGCAATGTTAAATGAAAATTGGGTTTTGTTAAATTCAGTTGGCTTTGTCAGAAGGTAGCTGTACCAAAGTAAGGAATTTTGAAATATGTGGATAACTGCTGTGCCCTCGATGTTTCAGTCACCTTAACAGTATCCAAGTTTACAACCTGTTTTACAATTCATTTCAGTCGGCAAATATGCTTTCAATTTGTTGATCGAAGTGGTGTCCGATTTGTTACAGTCTGCCATCTGGAAAAGGTTTTTGCAATTTCATGATGGATGTGCTTCAGGTTATAAAATTGCACAAAAATCTACTGACGCTTGGTTGAATACAATGATCTGTATATTCAATGCAATTATTCTGTTTGCTTTTAACAGAATTATCCATGAGCTGAAAATAACTAAGAAATGGCTGCATCAATTTGAAAAAGATTGTTGTTCTGCATCATCTTACTTCGAATCCATCTGATTCAATTTGGCTGGCCTTTAAATACTGGTACCAATGTAAGGCCATTCAAAAGTCATCACCTGTTATATATGTGAGAGATAATGGGAACTGCAGATGCTGGAGAATGTACCCATTCTGCATGTCACATCTAATTCGACTTGCCCACAACTGTAAACAACAACTTACATGTATTTCATTGCTTATGATTGGCAATGCACCACTGACAGAATATTTGGTGTATATTTAGTCAAGCAAGTCGAGTGTACTAATGAAAATTAAACAAAATGAGCCAGTTTCAGTGAAAGCCCCCGACATATGAAAACATGTCTATTTTTCAAAAGACCATCTCAATTGCTATTCAGATACCGGAATTTTGTAGTTTGCTTTCCCTAACATGTTTGGGAGCTTTAACAAACATAGGATGTAATGCAGTACAGATTCTCCCCAACGTAGTTGCTTCCTTACTGCAACTGTGCCAAAAAATTGAGCATTTATAACTTAAACTGTGAGAAATTGATGTACAAGTGAATATCATCAGTCTTAGGTGCACTTCCAAATTCCTAACACACCAAATTCTTCTTCTGTATTTAGATAAAACCATTTCCTGAAATGTGAACACTGCCTCAATAAATGGAAAGCCAAAGCACAGTTACATTAAACTTTTCTCAGTATGTCACTTCAGGTTACTACTTTGAACTGAATGAAGAAAATAACTCAAACAAATCAGCCATTTTAACCTTTGACAATTGAATGGTCATTGGTCACATATTAGTTTGTTCATCTGACAAAATTTGACTTTTGGCAAGCAAAGAACATTGTCATCATGAGCAAATGGAACATTCTTAGGGAAGACTCAATTTAATTTCTCATTTGCTGATGTAAAGGAGCTGTATGCTTTTGCATGTGCTTACTCCAATGTATCACCAAAACATACAGTTCTGTAAAAGGTAGACTGTGTAAAACATTTCAAACATTTAGATACAAATTATTGCTATACCTTACTTGTCGCATGGAACAAATGTTTGGTCTGATCACTTTCCACTCAATATTCCAAAGTATATTAATCAACTGCATGTTCTGAATTTAATATCCAATTAAAAACACGACATCTGTACTATTCAGCTCATTTCCAAAATGTCTTATCACCAAAAAATTCCAAGTAGGCTGGAAACATTAATTGCATGCCTTTTTTGGTAGGCAGCTTGTTATGCCTTTTTTTTCTTTTCTGCAACTGACCCTGGCATCAGACATAGCACTTGCAGGAAGCTGAGGCCTAACTTTACACTTACACCAGTATGGCTTGCAAACACCTTTCAATCAGTACAAGAACAGCTTGAACTTTCATCCAAGATGACTCCACTTGGTATTCCCTGTACATTATACGATCAAAATCAGGAACTCAATAGCGAATTGAACAATGTTGCGATAATAAAACATTCAGCGTTTCATAGATATATCATTTTTGTGTGACACTTTGTATATTTAGTGAAACTAAAGTACAGTGGGACTGAGGATTGCTCTGTGAGGAGCTTATATGAGTTCAATTTACTAAATGGCCTCCTTCTGTGCTGCAAATGACTGACTTGGCATAATGGTACTTTAACTAAGACTAGCTACATGGTTTCTGAAAAATAGATCTCGCTAAGATTTGAAACCTAAAATGGTTTTCTGTTTAAAAAGGATAGTCAGGCACAGATTAAAGCATACAGCTCCTTTAATTAAAAGATGCTACAAATTAATATGATCACATCAGAAACATGATTAACTGTACAATTTTAAGTACTCTGAATGCATACATTATTGCATACTAAGTAGATTAATTTCTGTTTAACTTGTATTACTGTATACATACTTATATGACGTGATTGCAACCACAAACTCGACAGATCAATCATACTTCAAAACAAAATCAATACATTCATGTTTCCGAGTTACCTGAGATGACCAACTCGATCAAGAAGTTCACGTTTTATTTAAGAATCATTAATAAATCATTCCCAAATTAAGAACTCTTTAGGAACAACAAAGTGAGACATTTTTGCATCTTCAAGTCACTGCACAGCTCACCCATGAAACATCACGACACGCACAGAAACTCAATTTATGTTTTTCAAGTTTTAATCCGTTCGAAGAGTTAGATAATGCTGCCTGGATTTCCAACATAACTCATAATGCTCGTTAAAACTGCTATCTGTCTGGAAACCAGTTTGTTTTGTATTTAACAGAAGTAAATAATTCCTATTAGATACATCAATGACAGAGTAAAACCGATCAAACATCCTGGCATTCAATAAACCCTATGTTCTGTACAGACATAGTTGATTTGACCATTTTGGGGACAGAACTTTGGAATGTAACAAAGATTCTCATTTATTCAGCTAACTGTGAAATCAGCATTGCAATAACCAAGTACTTTAAGACAGTTTTGTGTTTGTTTTGGATACTTCTACAAAATAGATGGAAACATAGGTGCAGAATGTGTCATGCAGGTTCAGATTAGTTTTACCATTTCCACAGTCATCCTTCAAAGGTCTGCTCGAGGCAACAGCAAAAAATAGTGACAAGCAATATTTCCCTGCTTCTCTTTTGAACATTCCTTTTCCTCTCAGCTATGTTCCTCAGCACAACATGAACTTTGGCTGCTACCAGTCCTCCTTCATTTCATCTGTACACACATTCCCAATTCACCAAGCAGTGAAAAAAAAAGTATATTTAACTTATTTTTCTTTCTACTGCTCCCGACTCTCTAAGGAATCCTACGCCAAACTTCCAGTCAACCTCACTTCTCGTTTCCCATCATCCTTGCCTCACTATCTTTTACCAGTTTTGTTTTCTTTCCTGCCTGAGACAACTGTGCTGCCCTTCATCTTCTCATTTCACTTTCTTTTCTCACTTAACAAGATTACAAGTCCTGTTCATCAGTCTCCCCCTCTCCATCATCCTCTCCTTGCCTCCCCATTGCTTTCACTGTTCTCCCCTGTCCAAAGTCCTAACCTTCCAACATCTCTTTCCTCAGTCTCAATTTCCTGCCCTATTCTTTGATCACCCTCTTGAACACCATCTATAACTGCTCAAGTTGCTCTCTCCTGTGCATAAACTGGCCCCAGCCACTTGAGTGGGGGGCAGATAACTGTAGTAGAAAGTTGAGGGTACTTCGCTGGTGCAAAATTTAAAAGGTGAAATAAGCACGAACTTCAGAATCATTGTAATGATGCAAGCCATGGAATCAATTCACTAAATGTGGTGGGGGGCAGCTGCTGCTTTGATATGATTGCATTTCTACAAGTGTCGGAAACACCAGAGTTAACAATGACATACTGAACACACTGCACACAGTTGTTCACAAACCTCACTTCAGTTTAGGTCCCAGTCATGTGTTTACTAGTCACATGGCAAGTCATTTGTGCTTTGATGTGACAGGGCTGGAAAGTTGATTGATATCATTCAAACATGGAATTACAGTAAAAACAGGCATTGATTAAGCAGGCAGCTGCATGTTCAAGTATTTGAGAGACAAAAATTCAGATTCTGATGAGTAGTAACTAGGATTTTTGAGAAAGGTTCACAGTAGAAGATTTAGAACATAGAACATAACAGCACTGTACAGGCCCTTCGGCTCTCGATGTTGTGCCGACCTGTCATACTGATCTCAGGCCCATCTAACTTACACTATTCCACGTACGTCCAATGACGACTTAAATGTACCTAAAGTTGGCGAATCTACTACCGTTGCAAAGCGTTCCATTCCCTTACTACTGAGTAAAGAAACTACCTCTGACATCTGTCCTATATCTTTCACCCCTCAATTTAAAGCTATGCCCCCTCGTGCTTGCCATCACTATCCTAGGAAAAAGGCTCTCCCTATCCACCCTATCTAACCCTCTGATTATTTTATATGTTTCAATTAAGTCACCTCTCAATCTTCTTCTCGCTCATGAAAACAGCCTCAAGTCCCTCAGCCTTTCCTCGTAAGACCTTCCCTCCATACCAGGCAACATCCTAGTAAATCTCCTCTGCACCCTTTCCAAAGCTTCCACACCCTTCTTATAATGCGGTGACTAGAACTGTACACAATACTCCAAGTGCGGCCGCACCAGAGCTTTGTACAGCTTCACCATAAACTCTTGGTTCCAGAACTCGATCCCTCTATCAATAAAATCTAAAACACTGTATGCCTTCTTAACAGCCCTGTCAACCTGGGTGGCAAATTTCAAGGATCTGTGTACATGGACACCGAGATCTCTCTGCTCATCTACACTACTAAGAATCTTACCATTAGCCCAGTACTTTGCCTTCCGGTTACTCCTACCAAAGTGCATCACCTCACACTTGTCTGCATTAAACTCCATTTGCCACCGCTCAGCCCAGCTCTGCAACTTATCCATGTCTCTCTGCAACCTACAGCATCCTTCGTCACTATCCACAACTCCACCGACCTTAGTGTCGTCTGCAAATTTACTAACCCATCCTTCTAGGCCCTCATCCAGGTCATTTATAAAAATGACAAACAGCAGTGGACCCAACACCGACCCTTGCGGTACACCACTAGTAACTGGTTAAGCAGGAGCAGAAGACAGAATCTGAAGGAAAGCAGTTAACATGAACTAACGTGGAAGGCTGGGATGTTAGCTATTTAATGTGCAAAGTGTTGAGGAAGAGGTGGGTCCCAGTGGTGAGCTGAACTTGTTAACGGAGCAGGCAAGTTAAGAAATAACAACAAAAAAATCACAGTTCATGGGAACAGAGAAACAAAAAGAAATGAGGCAGAGGCAGAGGGCCAGGAATTTGATAGTTTCAGTCTAATAAGGAAAACGTTTATGGGATTCTCACACTTCTTGTTAGAGGCGATGGTAAAAGGATAGGACAAATGGGTTTAGCTGGGTCATGTTGTACTCCTCGAACGGGTTTACAGTTAGCATGGACTGGTTGGACCGAAGGGTCTGTTTCTGCGCTGTCTGACTCTGAATTTGGACAGGAATTTTGTCAGACGGCAGCAGAATCTGCCAGTTCCTGGTCCAGTCAAATTGCAGAGTGAACCAAGTACCACATATGTGCTAAACAAGGACATTTTCCAACAGACGAACAGCGAATTGTCTTGCCCTGACTTGCAAAGATAACACATTACTGAATTCCTTACAACCACCACCAGTCAAAGTTCAACATGACCTGCCAAATTCAAATCTGGCAAAGTAAAAAGTAACATTCTGCAAAGCGATTATTTCCTAACTGTTACTTCCTGAGCTCTCAAAGGCTCTCTACTGTCAAGAAAGCTTGCAAAGTGTGATTGGCTTTCTTGTCATTCATTTGGGCAGGTGCAGGTTCATCACCAGTCAAGGAGCTTAGTGTCATTCTGGACAAAGCAACCTACTTGACTGGCCCTCAGCCACAAAGTACAACCCGAATTGCACTTAGGCTGTGATGGACAAACAAGATTGATTGCAACAATGACTCTTTCTTCAGTAGCGTACTGCTGAAAAGATCATTTGTTGCCACAGTGTCCAACTACAAAATGACCTTTTCCAACGCACAACATTCGCTGGATACTGCTCAATGTGTGATGAGTTACGTTGGCAATCAATCAATCTAAGGTAAAAACAAAGTGCTGGAGTAACTCAAGTGGTTTGATAACATTTGGCAAGACAGAAACAGAGTTAACAGTTCAAATCCACTGTGGCTCTTCTTTGGAGCTGAGGTTCCCTTGAATTCCACTAAAACAGTCTTATCAAACTCAAAAAGTTAATTCTTATTGTCTCCACCAACTGCCAGATTGGCTCAGCACTTGCTAATTTCCAGCATCTACAATAGTTTCCTTTTAACCAATTTAGGATCATCAGTTGAGCCCTCCTTAGGGTGCACTTGTGTACTGGAAGCTACATAGGGCCTTGTTAGCAGACAGAAATGACATATGCATGTACAATGCCTGTTTCAACTCAATGAAATATGTGACAACCACTCTCTGGGCAATGCCCTGACCAAAGTCAACTTGCCTGCCTGGCAGCTTAGCCAATCATTAACTGCTACATTCCCCATGGCAATGTCCCTAGCAGAGTCCACTTTCCAACCAAAAAGCACTACTTCCTGACACAGTATAAATGTTGGTTTCCCCTTTATTGGTACTCTGACGCATTGCCCTGCTTAGTGGAAGATAAAAAGTGACAACATAATGCGTCCTTTGTCAGAAATGCTCAAATTTTGTACTACCAAATGCCTATCGATCATGGTCCTGATTTAAAAAAAGAGAACCGCAATAGTAGCAGATAGGTTATACTATGATAACAGCCAAATTCTCAAGACATTCACCATTCTGACTTGGACCTACTATGACATTCATTCATTAATCATGTACTTAGATCTGACAACTCTCAAGAACAACTGAATGAGCACCATCTCTATCAAAAGAACATTAGTCATTATCACACTGCACAAGGCACATGTAATAAGTGTCACCGTACCATCATTACTCTCTTTCAGGGAATTAATTGTCAAAATGAGCAAATACTGCAATGCGATTTGTGGAATAGGTATAAGTATACTACATTTAGATGATTTTAATTAACTATACTAAGCTAAAAACTATTTGAAAAATGCTTAAGTGGTTCATCATAAACCCATTTAAGACCATAATAACCAGATTTTATAAACCTTTCACAGCTGCCAATCTGCACTTTCAGTCCTAACTAATTCAACAACATTGCGAGCATATGTCATTTGCACACTTATTACCTCAAAGCAACAGCATATTATGGCTTAAAATTTGGCCATTAATAATAAAGTCAGAGTCATATGGCATGGAAACAGACCCTTTGTTCCAACTCATCCATACTGACCAAGTTTCCCAAACGAAACCAGTTCCACTTGCATGTGTTTAACCACAGCCCTCTAAACCTTTGATAATTATGTACTTGTCTGAATGTGTTTTAAATGTTCTATCTGAGCCTGCATCTAGCACTTGTACTGGCAGTTTATATCGCGTATGAAACACGCTCTGGGTAAACAAGTTGCCCCTCAGGTCCCTTGATAAGAAGTCTCTCCTCTCACCCTAAACACACATTCACTAATTTTGAACTCATCAACCCTGGAGAAAAGACCTTTGCTAGTCACCTTATCTATATCCCTCATGATTTTATAAACCTCTAGATAATGCCATCCCTCAACCTCCGATGCTCTAAGTGACAAAAGTGCCAGCCTAACCATTTAAGTCAAATCCTCCAGTCCCAGAAACATCCCAGTAAATCTTTCCTGAACCCTCTCCAATTTAATAATATTCTTTGCAGGGTGACCAGAACTATACACAGTACTCCAAAACTAACCTCACAGATGTCCTGTACAACCTTAACACAATGTCCCAACTCCTATACTCAATGGCTTGAGCAATGAAGGCAAGCGTGCTAAATGCCTCTTAACCACCCTGTCCAACTGTGACAAAACTTTCAAAGAACTATGTACTTGAACTCCGAAATATCTGTTTGCTAACACTACCCAGGGTCCTACCATTAACTGTGTAAGCCCTGACATTGTTTCTTTTATCAAAAGGCAAGACCTCACATTTATCCAAATTAAACTCCATCTGCCACTCCTCAGTGTACTGACCCAATCGAGCGAGATTCCTTTCAAATCTTAGATTACCTTCTTCACTGTCGACTACACCACTAATTTTGGTGTCATCTGCAAACTTACTAACCAGGGTTTCTAAATATATAAAGTGTACAAACATCATGAGATGTCCTTAGCATTTCAGTAGAATGGTGACAGCGTCTAGCACTGCTGCCCCAGTGCCAGAGAGCCGGTTCAATTCCACTCGAGTGACTGTCTGTGTGGAGTTTGCACATTTGCCGTGTCTGCGCGGGTTTACTCCGGGTGTTCCACTTTCCTCCTACAGTCCAAAGATCTGTAGGTTAGGTGGATTGGCCGTGGGAAATTCAGGGTTAGAGGGTTATGGTAGGGGATGGGTCTGGATGGGATGCTCTTTAGAAGATCAGTACAGACTTGATGGCTGAATGACCTGCTTCCACTCTGTAGAGATTCTATGATTCAGTTGAGAAATCTCAGTAGTAAAAAGGTAACCTTTTGGTTTCCACAATACTGCTCTGAACAACTAATTTTATGTTTGTATCAAACTTTATAGTGAAATCATAGAATGAACAGCATTACATTTTAAGCATTCTTAAGTACGTTAACACCTTTCATTTAAGTTGTAGTGCAATGTTAGTGCTTTGAACTGACTTGTACTGACTTGATCAATCCACCCATAAATTTACAGTAGTCAATGTTCATTGCCATTACTTCAGAAAAGGCACTTTGAAGTAATAATCCTAAATTCTACTATACACCTTGACTGTGAACAAAACAAATTCTATTCTGGATATAGCATTCTCTTTCTATCTCAAATTCACCTTTTGCATACTTGCAATTTGATTTAATTACCTTCACAGTATGTACTTCAAGTAAAATAAAATACATCTACTTACCAAACTCAAGGATCTATTTGTTTGACATTGATTTTTAACCTTGCTCATTAATGGTAAAAACAGACCTTACGAAAACCAAAACATAATACAAATTGAACTATAATGACGCTATAATGACGCTTGATAAAATTCTTCACAGGTGTGACATATCTGCACGATTTTTATTTCAATTGACAAACAAAACATTTACATGGAGCAAGAGAATGTCAAATCCTCTATAAATGCATTATCAAAGATATCACTGTCCACAAAATAAATCTGCACATCTTTCAGATTTGTCCAAAAGGAAAAATTGTTTGAAGGTATTTCCTCAGAATTTATTTGAAATGCAGATTTTTTTAATTAATTACAAAATATGACAACTGGAAACGGCAGTTTTTAAGGTTCCAGTGGAAACTACGTACAGATCAGCAGTTCTATGCAAGACGTGGTTCCTTCTGTTTTGGCTGTGGCCTTGATACTTCCCCAAGAGCTTTGGCAATGCAGTTTTTCAAATAATAGCACTAAATTCTATTTAGTGTCTTCTTGGGGAACTTTCTCTGCACCTATCTTCGTCCTTTCTGTAATCCTTAGAGCGCTCAGCATATCTGCTCTCCTGACGGTCATGCTTTCCTGATCGCTTATCCACTCCATTTTTGGGGCGGTCCTCCTCACTGTTTCTTGAGGTCATTTCCTTGCGACTTCTCTCTTTAGATTTTGACTTTTCTCTTCTTCGACTGTAGTGATCATGGTTATCTTTACTCCTGGAGCTGTTTCGGTCATTTTCAGAACGAGAATGGTTTCTTGTGTCTTTTCTGCTTTCAATACGTTTATCTGAGAAGTCTCTGTGTCTATCATGACCCCTGTCCCGATTAGAACATTTCCGATCTCGTTCGTGTATTTCTTCTCGATCATGCCTTGTCGATTCATCTCTTCTATCTCTGGACTGTCTGTAAGTTCTGCCACTATTTCTATCTAGTTTGCTTTCCTGCTCCTCACTGCTGCCACAATACCTGCTTTCCTGCTCTTTTCCAGATTGCTCTCTCTCACTTGGTTGTTTTCTACTGTCCGCCTTTTCTTGCTCTTGGTTTTTATTCTGTACCTTCTTGCTCTTTGAATTTAAATCATCTGTTAAGAAAAGAAGTCAATAACTGTAAATGTACATGTTTAAATGTTTTCCTGTTTGGCTACGTTATCACAAATTGAGATACATGTACTTTTGAAAAGGTATAGATAGATTTACATAAACTTCATTTCAAATTCAAACTAAATTACATTAATTGTACATGCCAAATGAGGAGCTGCCATTTTGCATGCATCTGTCCGTATGCTAATTTAAATTTCAGCCTAATCGCTGATTGTCGTTATATTAATCACAATTTCAATTAGAATTTACAAAAACAAAGAAATAACTGGGGCATCAGAATTCAACATGAACAAACACCTGTTTTATTACCACGTAACTGCAGAATTAACAAAACTAGGCTTCACATCGTAATGCACCAGCAAAGCAGTAAATATGATATTTACCTTGTGGCCAGGGAAAAGTGGAAGGAATATAGTTCCCTAGAACTTTCCAGAAAGAATGCATTACAATGGATTGAGTTGTTCAGTTCAGTAAGTCAGTCCTTGTACATATTTAAGAATCTGGGATAAAATGCAGTTTAGGTGCAACAGTAACTTGCATGTTAACAAAGTGCATTTGGGGAAGCAGGAGAACTAATATCACCTTCTAAAAAATGATATTCTCCCAATGGCTCAGATTTATTAAGGTAGTGGACATGAACAGTAGTTTCAACAGATTGCTTGCAGCTGTTCAGGACTATTAGACAATCTCATTGTGTATAAATTTACATTACTTTCTTCATTTCCTAGTGCCTATTTAATACTAAAATTTATCAGTCTTTGATGAGTCTTCAATCCATTTTCTTCAATTTCAACCACAGAAGTAAATGGAACTCATCTGTTCAGAATCATCTGCCCTTTGAGGCACATTTACTTACTTGATGCTTTTTATCATCCTTCAGTGAAATGTGCAATATGACCTGTCCCACTCAAAAAATATTAGCCGGAGAGCTAAGAACAAATTTAGCTGTCATAACATGAAGTTATTACACTCTCCAATATCTGTTTCAAAAATTCAGAAGACAAATAGGAACATCCATTCAATGGTACATTAGAAAATCTGTTTGCGAGTTTTGAGAAGATTTGTAGCTCAGGTTGAGGTTCTGGATGTGAGTTTGCTCGCTGAGCCGGAAGGTTAGTTTTCAGACATTTCGTCACCATTCTAGGTAACATCATCAGTGAGCCTCCGATGAAGCGCTAGTGTTATGTCCTGCTTTCTATTTATCTGTTTAGATTTCCTTGGGTTGGTGTGTCATTTCCTGTTCTTTTTCTCACAGGATGGTAGATTGGCTCCAAATCAATGTGTTTGTTGATGGAGTTCCGGTTGGAACGCCATGCTTCTAGGAATTCTCATGCGTGTCTCTGTTTGGCTTGTCCTAGGATGGATGTGTTGTCCCAATCGAAGTGGTGTCCTTCCTCATCTGTATGTAAGGATACCAGTGATAGTGGGTCATGTCGTTTTGTGGCTTGTTGATGTTCATGTATCCTGGTGGCCAGCTTTCTGCCCGTTTGTCCAATGTCGCGTTTGTCACAGTTCTTGCAAGGTATTTTGTAGATGACGTTCGTTTTGCTTGTTGTCTGTATAGGGTCTTTTAAGTTCATTAGCTGCTGTTTTAGTGTGTTGGTGGTGTGTTGGTGCTGACAATCAACCCAAACAAACAGACAAAATGGGCCCAGAAACCATAACCGCTCTCCCCTACATCAAAGACACTTCCGAAATGACTGCCAGACTACTCGGACCTCTTGGCATCAGGGTAGCCCCTAAAACCCACCAACACACTAAAACAGCAGCTAATGAACTTAAAAGACCCTATACAGAAAACAAACGAAACGAACGTCATCTACAAAATACCTTGCAAGAACTGTGACAAACGCTACATTGGACAAACAGGCAGAAAGCTGGCCACCAGGATACATGAACATCAACAAGCCACAAAACGACATGACCCACTATCACTGGTATCCTTACATACAGATGAGGAAGGACACCACTTCGATTGGGACAACACATCCATTCTAGGACAAGCCAAACAGAGACACGCACGACAATTCCTAGAAGCATGGCATTCCAACCAGAACTCCACCAACAAACACATTGATTTGGAGCCAATCTATCATCCTCTGAGAAAAAGAACAGGAAATGACATGACCAACCCAAGGAAACTGAAACAGATAAATAGAAAGCGGGACGTAACACCAGCGCTTCATCGGAGGCTCACTGATGATGTTACCTAGAATGGTGACAAAACATCTGAAAACTAACCTTCCAGCTCAGCGAGCAAACTCACATCCAGAAAATCCGTTTAATTGAGCACACAGAAATAACAGTAAAGCAGCTCACCCATGCTCAGTTTGACAGGCTGTAAAGATCCATTTGGTGTTAAGGATCTGTCTGTTCAGGTCAAGTCAAACAGATTCACAGTACAGCCATCTGTGGCTTAACTAAAGATACACCTTCCAAATTTTTCCTTTTGCACCTAAGTATTACGATTCAGTTAAACTCAACCTGTCTATCATAATGCATAAGAGAATGAAAACACAATTTCTGATGGCATTAATTCAGCTTCAGATTTCCACTACAAATTAAATTTACATACTTTTGAAGAGGTTAGATAACCGAAACTGTTTGAGTTACATTGTATATGCTATTCTCCACTAAACAGCATTTTACAATGCCAACTTGTTCTTTTGACGCAACAGACGAGAATCATTATATGCACAAACAATGAACAGATATTAACAAAAAAACCTGTCAATAATTTATGTTCTATCTAAACTGAAAAATGTTAAAACCTTTTAGCACAACAGGAGAAATTACCTGCCCAATTCCTATTCTCATTACATAATGTGATAGTCAATTGCAGGGCCAAGTTGTTCAATTAAGGTTAAAAACAATGTTCTAGTCATATGCTTGCTATTTGTATTTTGGCATTCTTATTCCACAAGAGAATGTTGGAGATCTTGAGTTTACTGCATTTATCAATAAGTAATAAAAAGACCAAAACCAGAAAATTCACCCCAAATACTAGTCCACTGGAATGGAAACATGTCAAAAGGAATGGCAAAAGGGAACACCGCGTCAAATTTACTGATCTTAGCTGAAGCTGGCATGGGCAGTAAATTGGGTCTTTTGAGTCTTGACAGTAAGGAAGGTTAAATCACTGCTTTCAGAAATCAGCGGTAGGAATTTGAAAAATTTATCACAAAACAACAGCTGCCATGGAATGATCTGTCAACTAACTGTCGAGATTTTCGGCTAAAGGGAAAGGGAAGGGGAAGACAAAGACAGAAAATGGAAATAATGGAGAGATCTGAAGGTGAGCACTGTAAGGATTTTCAGCTTGGAATGATAAAATGTTTCCAAAACTTTTGGCAGACATTCTGAAAATGTTACAATGTTAAACCATGTTGTACAGCCTGCGTCCCGTAACTGTTCAAACGGTACAAAGGTCAAGCTCCTGTGTCTGAATACAGTCTTTGCAAAACAACGTCCATTAGGTTTCAGCTCCAACATTTCTAAGATCTGAAATGCCTCTTGAAATGGTTAATTTACCAAATGCACCACACCTCAGTTTATAAATTACTAGAAACTGCATTAGAAGTCCGGTCTCCAAACATATCACATTTGCGAAAATAGATTATCATTTAACAAAATGAATTTTCCAATGTTAACAATACTGTAGAGGTTTCATATTATACTTGTACTTTTCCAATCACACATGAAAAAGTCAAACTTGAAAGATTCTCTCAGTTACTATGAAGAGTGAATCAATGGAATTTCAAAATACAGTTTTTGTGCAACATTTTGGCACAAATTTGACAGCAAAATCAACAGTATTAGATAAAGATCATTTGTGTTTTTAGACAGTAAAGGGATGCATGACTGAATTCTTTTTGTGTGGGGCAGAAGGACAAAAACACAGTGAAAAAGTACAAACCTGAAACACTGCTACTGCTGCTAGAAGATGAGGAGTCACTGTCGCTCGAGGATCCAGAACTGCTGTCACTGTCGCTGCTGCTGCTACTGCTGCTTTCAGATCCTGAATCAGTTGAAGAATCTGAATTGGATGAGGATGAGGATGACGAAGAATCTGATGATTCAACATCCTGTCGCTGGGTCATTATTATTTTTGGTGCATTTTTCAAGTGTTCTCGCAATTCATCTCTGAAGTGGAAGCATAAATCAAATATTATTGGAGCCAAACACAAATTAAATTAAATACTGGGTGAAAAGAAATTACAAGTAGAAATAGGCAGGTTTACATACGTTAGTCCTCCAAGACCAATAGAAGTAAAAAAATTTATAGCAAATCGCGTATTGCGTGGATTATCCCTTGGAAAGAGGCCTTCAAAGAAAGGCTGTAATGTCCTAGGAAAAACATTTGATAAAAAATTAATCCTAATAATAAAATTATGTCAATTCTTCTGCTTTGTGAATCTCACAACAAGCAAATTATATACTTCAATTAAAATAAAATCAAAAATCTCGTACAATATATTCAAGTGCTCAACATCAAACTTCATGAATTTCTTATGAAGATAGTAGGAACTGCCAATGATGAAGAATCTGAGATCACACGGTGTGAAGCTGGATGAACACAGCAGGCCAAGCAGCATCAGAGGAGCAGGAAAGCTGACATTCTGAAGGGTCTCAACCCAAAATGTCAGCTTTCCTGCTCCTCTGATGCTGCTTGGCCTGCTGCGTTCATCCAAGCTCACACCGTGTGATCTCATGCATTTCTTGTTTGTTTGTGTCTAATTAAGTCAGCTACAATCAAATTTTAATGGGAAAGAAGAGTTTCATTTCCAACTTTGCGTAAATACAGCTTCAGATGTAAATTTGTTACAATTCAATCCGAAATTAATTTCAGACGACCTTGGAAACATTTAAAAACATATTCTGCACAAGTTAAAACGTTTCTTTCAATTATAACATTGACACTTTATTCTCTCTAATTTCAATTACTGCTCATGATCTGTTGCAGCACATGGTCCCTGTAACATTGACATATACACTTCAAAGGCAAGGTTGCTTGGCATGGACCTAACCTGTTGTCTGCTATACACATGACCAATTACTGTGTTGCTGCGCACATTTTTCCTCTTTTTTCATTCACAGGATGTGCTGGGCCAACATTTATTGTTCATCTCAATGTGCCCCTGAGGGGATGGTGCTGAGCTGCTTTCTTGAATGGCTGCAGTTCATTTGTTCTAGGTGGATCCATAATTTGACTAGCAAGAGGCTTTCAGGATTATGACAGAGCAATACCAAAGGGCTACTGGGAACCTATTGCCTACCGGAACACTGGCTCAGCCCTTCAGAATATAAATGGTGTACTTCAAAATACATTAATTATGCATTTCTTGGGAGCTGGTCAAAGTGTTGTAAAGGATATTATGTTCTTCTGCACTTTCTAAAGGAACCATTTATGACTTCTTCAAAAAATGAATGCTTTCCATTGGACATGTCACTTTTTACAGCTAAGATGTTTTGGGGACGAGCAGACAAACCAGAACAGAATTTCAAAATAGCTTGGACACTGTTTCAAGTCCTGATAATACCACGATAAATGCACATTCAATTTCGAGAACATTCAGGCTTGGTTAACTCCACAGCAAATGTCAAAATCATTTTAAGTCATGACAGGAACAGAAGCAATATTCCCAGTTTGGTAGGACCTGTGTTCTTAAATCATATCAGATTCAAAACATCAACTTTTTGTCTGTCCACAAATGCTGCTAGACCAGCTGATATTTTCCAGCATTTTGTCTGTTTATTTCTAGCATCCACAGTACTCTGCTCTCATTTCAAGTCACTGTATTTGCTATTTACGGTGGAGATGCTTTAAGACACAGGGGATTTCTTATCAGGGCCATCTCAAGAGTGGCTTACCAGTTAAGGGACTTGATTCAAGTCACTTTTCAGCAATAAGAAACCGCCCAGGGTTTAAAACCTCATTTGCCCATAATTTTCTTAACCAAAAACAAGTGAAGACTTGAACCAAGGGCTACCAAGGATTTTCCTGCTTTCCTGTGATGCCAAGAAATGTAGAATTCCCTTCTTCCTGTGAGCTGGAAAGGTTGTGTGCGATTTGACTTCAGTAAAGTCCAACCCAATCATTCATACTGGAGCAATGACATGAATACAAATTCAACTGTTCAGCCTTCTCTGCTCTGCCTTTCAGTAAAATGATTGTGGCCTCAATTTCTCAAGTCCACCTGTCCTTTAACTCGTGGATGGTCACAAATCTACCTAGCATTGCCCTGAAAGCATTTAATCCCTCACCTCTGATGCACTCCATGGTAGAGTTCCAAAGACTCAAGATTCTAAAATTCCTCATCTCCTCTTCAGATAACTGTCCCCCCCACTAGATTTGTTCTATCTCACAATGGGAAACTATCACCTCAGCATCCACCCTGTCAAATCCCCTCAGTATCATATATATTTAATTCTTCTGAACTCCAATGAATACAGGACCAGCCTGTCACTCTTTCACACATGCCGAGTTCGAAAAAAATTTCTAAGTACTGTTTCACACTGCGTGCTTTTGAAATAAATAGGCATTTTTGTTAAATAAAAAGGTGGTTGGAACCAAATCAGTTAACTGTTGTAGTTATGACACCGAGTATTTAAATGTCACAAGAACACACTATCATGCAATACAGTTTGCACTTACATGTCTTGTAGCCTTTGATTTAATTTGGGTAGCCCCATATATTCACAAAGCTCTTGAAAAAGTATCTTCACAAAGATTCTGCTGGAAGATGTTGTTGTTTCTTCACTTAAATGGATACAATCGAGTACCTGCAAAAAGGTAGAAAAATTGAACTGATACTTGAACCTAAATGTTACGATAAATTTACCACCTTGTTAAAATTCCAACATTGCATCTGCCATCAATATCATAAATTTGCGGCACATAAATGCACAAGGAGAATAACCACAACTTAATTCTTGAACATCATATTTCCAAAGTTATTCTAAAGTACTTGTTCTTAATAGGTAAACAATGGGTAGGTAACCCGAACGTTGTCTGCTCACCTCCTCAGAACTGAGTGAGCCATGATCCAAATTCAGCGTGTTGAATCTACCCACTTTCAAAAGTAAAAGTGCCATAGTGAACTAACTCAGTGAAAGCTGCAAAACTGAAAAGTAGTACGAGTTCCTCAGAGGTGAAAGAAATGCTCCATTTTATCGGTTCCCCTCCATATGCAAATAAACATGAAAACTGGAAAACGTAAAAGTAATTGTTGCCAAAGCATCTTTCTGCAGACATGTACAAGGATAGCGGCATTAAATAAAATTAATGGCATCCTCATGTTTTACGGTCAGAAGTACAGAATTTGCAAGTTGATTGTGAATTTATATATGAATCTTTAAGATTATAGTTTGAGTCATGAATAGTGTACAGCATCACATTGTAGAAATTTTACTGAGATAATCATAGTACTGCAGCAATTATGCAGAAGCTACTGGACATGAGAAACTACAAATATAAAGGATGTTCAGATTTTGAGTCATTTCAGTTAAACAGATGAAATATGCTTGAAATTGCTTTGTGACGGGAATCAAAACACAAAAACCGATGGTTGGCAGTTACTAAGTAGTTTCGACTAAGTGCCTTAGATTTAAAATTAAATACAAGAAATTTAGCACAGCAGGAAGTTTAAAAGTATCAAATACTTTGTTAAAATGACTGTCTGAAGTAGAGGTGTTACCAATGTTTAAAAACAGGTCAAACACTCAGCAGAGAAGTGGAAGACAAAGCATCTTGGGGCAGAGAGTACAGTGGATGAGCATTTCAGTGACACTCAAACAGATTGGTTGGGCCAGTTTTCTGTTGTAACTTCTATGTATTTCAATTCACCATAACTGAGATTCAACAAGATGTAATTCCTTTAGGAATTTTGGACCAATTTAAAATGTTCAACACAGCTGCTGTGAAGGTTTCCCTGAGCAAGCTAACTACAGCTCTTTAGCTCAAAGCAGCTCTTCCCCTGCTCCTGGCTGAGTGAAACGGACTGATCCTTGAAGTTCTCTCTCAGACGTCAGTCCAAATAGATATCTAAGACATAAGCAAAATAGTAGCTGGGAGAAAATTGTGACGTACTATGCTCAGCTGACATATTTTAACATTAGCACCCTTACAACTCACTGATTCATGAAGTTTTTGTGCAGCTCCTTTAACGTTACAATATGTCTCAAAGCACTTCATGGGTGTATCAGAAAGCAAAACTTGACTATGTGTGAACTAAAGTGATTAAGGCAGATAGTCATAAGTTTGACGGAAGAAAAAGCTTTTCAACATGTCAAAGGAAGCAGGACAGTAAAAGTCGAACAAGTTCAGACGAAGAATTCTAGGGCTGAGGGCCAATGCAGCTTTTGGTCCAGCATTACTAAAATTGAGGTTGCCCAAGAGGCAAGAATTAAGAAAGCTCAGATACCTTGGGGGCTTGTGGGCCCAGAGCAGTTTAAAGATAGGGCGGGGGTGAGGCCAAAGAGGGATTTTCAAAAAGAATAACAATTTTCAAATCAACACATTATCTGGCAGATACAATACAAATGATGACTGAAAAGGAGTTGATGCAACTATCAACACAGGTAATAGAGTTGGAGCAAAAGGAAGCATTTACGAAGGATGTTAAATTTATGCAGGACGCTACACAACTCCTCAGGAATTGAATGCAGTTGAAACATGTTATGCTCAGTTGTGAATTATGGACAAGTTACATCACTGAACTGGTCCAACCAGCTTTGTGAAAGTGATAACTGAGTAATCCATAACATCATGTGCCACCCAATTCTCCCACAACACTTTGTAGAGAAAGATCAAGTTTTGTGATATGTATGGTAGAGGTACTTCTATGTCACTTAACCTGAAACCCTCATTGGGTTATTATCCATAATTCTGGATATAAACGTAAAAGCACCATGTTCTTAAAGGAAAACACAACAAGCGCAATGTCACTACTGTCACTACTCTAACTTACACTCCATGGAATTGAATCAGTGTACAAGAGATGTGCAAACATTTTTGCTACATTGCGTAGTTTATTTGTTTCTAAGCGATGTATTGTTTCGTATTGCTCCTTGAAGATTCCTTCGAATGCCTCCATGTAGTCCTTTTTCAACAGGCAAAAGCGCTGCAAAAACAATGAAATATTAGGAGAACTGTAGCATGTTCAAAGCAACATGAACCAGAACCAATATACCAAAATCAGGAGACCTGGCAGCATCACAGAAAATCTGATGCTGCCGGGCCTGCTGTGTTCCTCCAGCTCCACACTGTGCTATCTCTGACTCCAGCATCGGCAGTTCTTACTATCTCATGGCAAAATCATATTCAAGGACAAATGTTTAAAATTATCAATGC
The DNA here is from genome assembly GCF_030684315.1 of Stegostoma tigrinum. Classification (NCBI taxonomy): domain Eukaryota; kingdom Metazoa; phylum Chordata; class Chondrichthyes; order Orectolobiformes; family Stegostomatidae; genus Stegostoma; species Stegostoma tigrinum. The sequence goes on along the minus strand of NC_081360.1, from coordinate 43,345,223 downwards.
TCAACTATGAAAAGATGGAATAGCACATTGTTGGAGAAAAATTGCAGTTAGAATTCCTGAATACATACTTGAATAATTTGGCCAATTATTTTGCTAATAATTGAAACTGAATACAGATGTTGCTGAACAGTTCAAATTACCAATGACAATACAGAGAATTACAATGAATGCCTCACCCCAGCCAAAAGACCAAAAAACTTTTCATATGTTCTCTGTTGTGCACAACAGTCTAGAATCATGTTGCATAATTCTTTCTGTGGAGACAAAAGAAACTGGTTTAACCCTTGGTTTTTAAACAGATGAAATTAATCTGATGACCATCAAGAAAAATAAGGAAAGAGCGAAGGAAATGATTAAACACCATTTGAGAATGGTTATGACCAGTGAAAAATGATGAGTTTCTTTAGCCCCACCTGAGTTTCATTTCAGTTACTTCTGCGCAAAATCAAGTAGTCAGATGAGTTACAAACAACGAGCATGGTAAAAGGTTTTTCCTACTTTACACAATAGTCCAAATGACTTGTGAACATGCCTCCACTTTACTTGCTCTAGCTGTTCAATTGCAATGTCAATTTATAACGAATTGATAGCCAGTATATTTCATGTCTTACCATTTTAAATCTCTTCACAAACTATCAAATATGCTAGCTTTCCTCATAACGATAGCTCATACATGCTCTTGATGCCTCACCTGTTTGCCCATGCCATAACCAATGTTTTCTCAGAGTTACTGATGGCACACCTGTCAATATCCAACTCTTTTAGTTACACTGGATTTAGAGTTTCATATTCAACACAAGTTAGATTTGTAAAGAAACCAGCTATATAATACTTATATAGTGTTACCATCTCTTTTGAATGTGCCACCAAATAGCAGTTCAGTACTTGGAAACATGAACATAGCAAGATCAAGGACTGTGTGGTGTGGAATGGAAAATATTCGAGTTTCTGGTTTCGGTGCTCATCACCATGTTATATCGGAGGAACAGTGCTGCTTTGATTGGTGCATTGCTCCTTCAGTGCCCTTCGTGAATAGAAGTTTGATTCCATAGATGACAAAGCAATAGAATCTTTAGAATTCCAGAGTCAAATTCCAATATGTAACTGAGTAGCTGCTGACAGGTGAGGACACATTAAGATTCAGCTCTCCTAGCCTGGGCCTAAACCTTTTGTGGGGTGGGAAGGTTGGTGAATTCATTCCAGTTCCCATAAAATTCACTCAACCACAAACTGTCTTGCATTGTGGATATTACAGGAGGAAAGGATCAGCTTTGGATGTGATGCTCTCCATAACCAAGTAGTTGATCAACATTTATTGTCCAGAGTGACATTGAGAATTGGGACTCAGTCTAAGTAATGGACAGCTATGGCTTCTGTCTGTGCATCTCTGTGGAATGTGCCTTTGCAAAGAAGGTCTGGAGAAAGATGCAGTGGTTTTTGTCAAAGTTCATCCTGAGCGGCTCCGTGACACACGACTCTGTGCTCTCTGGGCTGTTCCCTGGAACACTGCCTGGAGGACCATCAACTTGGTAAAAAGATGCTCTCTGGTCTGCCAGAAACTTGTTGGTCTTCCAGTGTAATGAGTTGATATCAACCGAGCGTTGCAGACTGGCACATTCAATGGTCCAGGATTATATGCTGAGAGATGCACCACAGCTTGGGCTGAGTGCTGCCCAAGGCACAGTGGGGAAAGACCACCATTTTAGGTCTTTCTGGGAAAGTATAAGGAAGGTCCATTCAGTTCTTAGACCCTCTTGTGACCTCAATGTCCTGCCTGAATAAGAATTGCCTTTAGTCTTTTGCAACTCCTGGGAATGTCAAATTCCAATGCTTGTTTTCCATAATATGCCAAGACTGCACAGAATTCCTTTAGGACCTGTGAGCATAGATAAAGGTGTGAAACTACCAAGTACAGAGATACACAGTGCATTTTATCTTGGCACAGGATGAACTGTACAACTACCGCCAGTATTTTATCTTGCTGTGTATACTATTTTCAGACACATCTATTTACAACAAGTTGTAAGTTTTACTGTACTTCAATAATACCTGGATAAAATATGCCGCACAAAATTCCCAGCTATAAATGCTTGGCTAGCTGAGCATTTTCTTGCAAGGTCCATTGACTAAGCAGTAAATAAGTATAGAAAGGATCTATTCACAATAATTATCAAAACTACATTGATTAATTTTTCATCATTCGAAAGATACTGGAGCTTGCTACAAGAACATCTGAGTTAATGAATCGGTATCTGCTGATTAAAATAAAGGGCATATGACATTGTAGGTAGTGCAATGCAGAACCATGCTGGCAACGCCTACCTCAGGACAAAATTACAAGACCATATTTTTCCAGACTTCAACCACACAAAATCTTTCTCAATATTGCGATGTACTCATTTTAATTTGACAAAAATCAGGCATTAAGGTTTGGAAAAGCTGACAGCTGGGCTGTTCATATGCAAGCTGGCAGCAACTTCAATTTTCATCATGTGAAGTGGATACCTTTCATTTCAATGAAATTTTGTCACTTCCATCTATCTTCTATTCAATGTCCAATTATTATGTACGTCGATCACGAAACATGATTAACAACTCAGCACAGAGAACAGTCAAGTATACAAGAAGCCCTTCCTTCTGAATGCAACTGCTTTCCTCAAAAACCAAATTTATTTTAAGCATTAATTCCTAAGGGAATCAAAGATAAAAATGAAGTTAAGTTACACAGGGCCTGACTCAGCAGCAAACAGTTTTAAGGAACAGCACTTTAAATGGAATTTGCTTCTAACAGGCCCTCCTGGAATGGTGTCTCAGAGTGAGCTATTCATTCTCACCACTCTGGGCTTCCTGTTGGGTCCCTCACTGTATGGATTGCACTTTTTGAAATCATGTACAGTTGAATCATACACATGAAAAATTAATACTTTGGCAAATGGCAGTTAAATTTGTAACATCTTTTAGAGGACTCAGTTAACTGTAACTCATTCAGAATTCTTTGCAATCATACCCTCGGTGATACTAATTTGTAAAGTTTTTCTTTATCAAAACATTTGTATCAAAATCTTGTTAGTCAGTGCATAAAGTTAATGATTGCATAACTCGCACAATGACAGCTGTTACAGGGTGGCACCAGGACAGTACTAGTTTGTGGCTTCAAAACTAAACGCAGAGAAGGGATGCTCTTGTTTGAGGATAAATTATTAAAAATTCAATAAAAACCTCAGGAGTGCATTGCCATATCCTGAAAATGGTATGTTGTATTTGCAACATCCCACAAAATAGCCACATGATCAAAAACAGATGTGAGATTAGCTTTGCCAGCATGATTTGTCAGTGGAATTGCTAGTTAAGGATGCAATAATTGGTCACACTCCATCCTCATCTTCAAATGATGTTTTGGAATATTCAAAATGCACCTGCGTCTCCAAAACAGAACGACTAATCAAAGTTTAACATCTTTTCCAATCAATACCATCATTGATAAAGCCAACATTATATACTATACTGAAGTGAACGGAACTGAAATGTACGTTCAAGCCCTGGATTGAGGCATGAACCCAATACCTTCACAAATTGAGGCAAAAGGGTTAATAGAATAAACTGGTTAGATGTTATGCAAACTTTATTATGCTTTTAAATTAAGAAATTCCTGAGCTTAAGACACATTGTTCACTTCTGAATTTTTTGTACAGTTCAAAACATCAGTTTTTAATAGCTGAAGACAAAAGTTCCATTACAGTTTGTGTTATCAGTACAAGAACGTTGTGTTTAGTGTATTTTCATCATGTTTTGTTTTTACGTTCTATTCCCTTTTGAAAACTGCACTGTTTTGAAGTAGATGGGGTTTTAAATTGCTACTGAGTTTGTGTGCACTCGTCAGCAACATGAGGCTTGGGTTTAGCAGGTGCATCAGGTACTGTGACTGGCAAAAATTTTGCCAGTTCGAAACAGTCACGTGGAAGACAGTGTTACTTTCAATATGAAAATCTGAAATTGAATTTTTATGTCAAGACTCTTGGAGGTGGTTCCTCTGCAGTGCAAGCACTGCACAGTACATTCTGCAGCAACAAGCTCCAAGCGTATATCACAGAACTTAAAATAAGCAGAGTTTAGTGGCGGATTGCTGCTTCAACTGCAATTACAGGAGGAGTCATTTTAAGTCAGTGAAAGAACAAACACAGTAATGTGCACATTATTTCCAAGTATGCATGGATTACTGCCAGGTGCTCCAGTTTCTTCCTAGTCCAAACGATGTGAACATTAGATGGATTGGCAAATTACACGGATGGTGGGTCTGGGTGGGATGCTCTTGGGGGCGGGTGGTCAGTGTCGACTGGATAGGCTAAACGGCCTCATTCTGCACTGCTGGGATTCTAAGACACTATCATGTGGACAATCATGTCTGACAGTTAAGAACAGAAAAACAATACAGAGCTCTGAGGTACAATAGGATCTGTGTGTCCTAGGAGATGAATTTTAAAGAACCCATTTCAGACTTGTGTTACTGTCCTTTTTCATGAGCCAGAAATACCCAAGTGATGGCAGTGGATTTGGGGTTACTCAGAGATCAAGGAAAATCATGGGCTGACAGCAGTCTTCAACAAACGTCATTACGTTGTGCACAAACTCCTGCTTTTTCCCCCATGCCTCTGGAAAATGTTTCCATCCAAATCACCTCTTGAATATTCCAACTGAACCTGCCTTGACTACACTTTCAGACAGTGCATTCCATACTCAAACCAGTCACATGTGAAAATGGCCTTTTTAAAAATCACATAACCCTTTCATCGCTTTAAATTTAAACGTTCTTACTCTTTTTCCTTTTGCAAGCAGGAGCAACTTCTCCCTATCTATTCTATTCAGCCCGCTGATAATTCTGAAAACCTCTTTCAAATATCCTCTCAGCTTTCTTCCCTCCAAGGACAACAGTCCTCACGTCTACGGCCAATCTTCATAACTGAAGTTTCTCATTTCCGGAACCAGTCTTGTAAACTGCTTCTGAACTCGCTTCCATGCATCTTTTCTTCAACGTCGCGCCCACAACCGTACACATTACTCCAGCTAAGGACCAACAAATGCCTTCAACAGGTTCAACATCACCACCTTGCTCCTTTACTCTATGCTCCTATTAATAAAGCCAGGGAGACATGCTATATTAACTGCCCTCTCCACTTGTCCTGTCAACTTCAATGATCTGTGTGCATATTCACCCAGGTCTTTCTGCTCCTGTACCTGCTTTACTGTCGTAGCCTTTACCGCATATTGTTTTTCCAGATTTAAGGTCCACTAAGCAAAATTTTGCTGAATGACAAAGTGGGGGCCATTAAGGCTACACCAGCTCCCAATATGTTAAGTAACACAGCAATCAAATCAGAAACTCCTTAACCTGTTGCTGCACCACTGGCCACATTTGAATTGGCAACTGAAGATTAATTTACTGCTTCTTTGAGATTTCAACCAAGAATCTCTAAAATTATCCCATAGCTCAGTAAGCTATCAAGGACACTGACCTGAGAGCAAACTTGCACTGTGATCTACTGCCACAACTATGTTTAACTTGAAGTTAGCCTTGGGGAACTTTCTAAGCTTTTTATTGACAGGAAATAAAACAGCTATGGCCAGTCATTTCTTTGTACAAACATGTGCTTTGTTCTCATCAGATGTCTGTTTTCAGGTTGGCACACTGTCTTCTTAACAATACGAAGAATTAAGCTTTGTTTCATGAAATATTCATCAAAACAACGTGAAAAAAATATTGGCACTCAATTCAGTTCAAAAGATTGTTGCCTGTCATCAGATCAAGTCTTCATGTTGGCCAAGTCTTCGCACACGTGGATTCGGTATGCTTCAATATCTGATGAGTTGCAAATGGTGCACCTCGTGCAATCATAAATGAACATCCCCACTTCTGAGATTATATTGTAGAGAAGGCTACTGATGAAGCATTTGAAGATGCTTGGAGCCATACATATTATATCTTGCAACACCAGATGGAATAATTTCTTTGTACAGACAGAATTGTATTAAAATCCCTTCAGTGAGCCAAAGAAAAACAAAAATATTAAATGCTGACATTTTGCTAGGAGTGGAAATAACTCCAAAAATGGACTGTGTTTCCAGTTTAAAATAATGGTTATGTAAACCTGAAAGCAGATGTTGAAATGTATCAAATACAAATTAAATAAGTCTTCGTTCCATAATTACTGTGAAAAACCCACTTTGAAAAACAACGTAACAGAATTAATTCATTTCAATGTGGTTCAGAAAAATTCTAAATTAAGTCAGTTGCATCTTTCTTTACGAGCTGCATTAGTTTCAGTGATGTGGCTAAAAACATCAAGTCATTTTACGTGTTGTTAGGACAGATGAGACAGTCAAGTTAAGGAACAGTTTGGTCATACAGGTCAGTTTTATTCTGATAACATCCTACTGGCATTGGCGGAGAAAACAAAATTGTGGATGCACAATGGGCCAGAATCACAACAATGCAGAGATCTCAGACGCATGGAGGACAGGACACGACAAAATTCTTGAAAACAAGGATGTTGGGCAAGGAGCCAATGTAAATCAATGAGAAAGGAATGATAGATAAACAGAGATTGATATGGGTTAGGATACAAGCATAAGTGTTTTGGTTAATCGCAAGTTTACACAGGGGCCAAGGTGTGAAACCAATGAAACAGTTGAGTCTGGAGTAATAAAAACGTAGATGATTACGAAGATCATCCCACCCAGACCCACACCCTACTGTAACCCTGCATTTCCTACCCTAGACACGGTGGACAATTTAGTATGGCCAATCCACCTAATCCGCACATCTTTGGGCTGTGGGACGAGACCAGAGCACCTGGAGGAAACCCACACAGACACGGAGAGAATGTGCAAACTCAATACAGACAGTCGCCCAAGGCTGAAACCAAACCTGGGTCCGTGGGGCTGTGAGGCAACAGTATCCTCATATAAGGGACAAAAACAAATCTTTTATGAATGGACTGATTCAGCTTGAAACAATCACCAGGGAACAGTAATTGGACTGGGAACATAAGAGTTTTAGTCTTCCTGACATGTTGAGGAAATTTTCAGTCTTGATACAATAGCATTAGTCAAGTGTTTATTTTGCAAGATGAGTTGGAATCAACTAGATTCCTCTCTCTCAAGGCTTTGAGGCACATGGCAATTTGACAATCTAATGGGCATAGAAATAGTTGAGAGACAGATGAAGGTGGAAATTTTTTTAACAACATCAGACCTGGTTAACATGGTGCTGGTGAAGGGCATGAGCACAAAGTCAACCATCTGACCTTTGGCGTTAGAGCTACAAACAATGACTACAGAGTTTTTTGCATGCAGAGGGCATGAAGAATTTTATTAAGGGATATATGATTCTTAAGTGTGCTGTTAAGTTGGACCAAAAAATGAGCTTAACATGGCTGAGATTTCATGAAATAAAGTGCAGAACTGGAATGGTAAAAAGAACAGTGAAATGCCTTGTGAAGCAATCAAAACACGTATCAGTCATTTTATAAGACAGCTGGACAATTATTAACTGGAAAATTGGCATTCATTGTGATTGTGGAACAAATGCTTTACCTTTTAAAAAGCAAATTAATTGATGCTCAAGGGAAATACACTGTTCTGGTTAACTTCTATTCAAAAAGAGACATTTGCATATTATCTGATAGTACAAAAAACTTCATGTTGTGAAAAAAGGAAAAATCAATTTTTCTGTGGATTTAATACAAAATTCATAATGACAAAGACAGGTAATGAAGATCATTCGTGATGTCATTGTTCAAATCGTTTCCAGTCTATTCAAATTTCTGACAGATATGACAAAATTTGATTCCTAGTTATTTGCACATGATAAAAACAACGTGGGTCACAACACACCCTTTCATGACAGGGATGACATGTATATCCTCTGAAGGTTAGAGACTCTGGAACTCAACTTGGATGGTGGTGGACGCAAGGTTATTAAATATTCTTAAGACAGAGGTTAGGCTGTGCAACCTCGGACTGTCGTAGCTAGATGGGAATGTTGAGTTCCAAATACAGACAGATCAGCCAACCTTTAATTAATATCAAAGCAGGCCTGAAAAACCAAATGGCCTGGTACTGCAACTGTTTTCATATGCTCAAAGCAATAAACACAGAAACACCATTGTGTACATTTAACAAACCCTGTCACGATAAAACTCCTGAAATTTAAATCCCCTTCAGTAAATTTCTTCTGCACTCTCAAAAATGCATTTAGAATTCCACACTTGTTGCTTTCTGGCTTCTTCACCTTCTCCACAATGAGGTTATACCAATGTTGCCGGTAAAACTACAATTGCTACTTTTAACACTATTACAGGAGTCAGAAAACACTTGGGACTCAAAAGTTTAGATCAGTTATGTTCCATATGGGTTCCACGATGATTCAACTATCTTATTTGCAACTTGTACCAACATCTAAAAGATAACTGGAGCCTATGTACATTAATACTTACAGTTTGACTTTCAGGAAATTCCATCTTCAATAATTTATGAGCGCATTCTTCAAAGTCCAAACTGTAGAAATATAAGAATCGACATAGAACATAATTAAACAAAGCCCCAAAACATGATCTGCTTAGACCTTTCATGCAAATAGAAATCACACAAAGACCACAGTCCTGACTTAGGATCACAGATGCATTAAGCAAGGAAACAGGCCCTTCGCCCCAACTCAACCACGTAAGGATGGTAGTTACCCTCCTTCAAGGACAATAGTGAGCCAGATAGGTTTTTCCAACAATTGACAACAGTTTCATGGTCATCATTTGGCTCTTAGATCCAGATTTGTTTGACTTCAGATTCCACAGTCTGCCCTGCCAGGATTTGAACCCCACATCCCCAGAACATTACCTGGGTCTCTACATTAACAGTCCAACACTACTTACATCCATAAACACCGACTTAGCCAAAAAGCCAAGTGCCACACTGCCGGATGAATCATGAAGGCAGGCGCCCTAAGACACCAAAAACATCAAAGACAGCACTCTGAAACTGCTGGATCCGCGTCTGATAATCCACTTCACCGTCAACGACTGTACATTCAAACAAATCAACACAACACCAATAAGATTCCCAACATCAGGGCTGATTGCAGAAGTGGTAATGCAAAGATTAGAACAGACAGCGCTCCCCACAATACAACCCAAACTCTGGGTCTGCTATGTAGATGATTCAAACACAAGATTATAAGAAACCCAGTGACGCATGAAGAACATCCTCACAGGAATAAAATTCATAAAAATATTTAATAATATTGGACTACCCTTCCTAGATATTATGGTAGAACCTAAGAACAACGGCGACCTCCAGACGAGCGTATATAGAAAGACCACACATAAGGACCAGATTCTTAATTAAACCAACAACCACCCCAGCTCCCATAAATGGAGCTTTGAGAGGTCATTATTCAAACGTGCCACAACACACCGCAGCAACCTGGGACTGCTCAAAGCTGACCGGCAACAGTTATATGGAGCTTTTACAAGCAGTGGATGTGCAAAAAGCATAATCTGCTGTTACCTCTGCAACAGACCACAACAAGACACAACACAGCCAGACATACTAGTCACCCTACCATACATCAGATGTGTCAGACATGACCAGAAGACTACTCAGACCCCAAGGTATGAGGGTAGCCCAAAAACCAACCACCACCCTGCGGCAGCTACTGACAAATGTAAAGGATCCCATACGCACAACCAATAAAACCAACGCAATTTAAAAAATACCATGCAAGGATCGAGAGAAACATTACACAGTCAGGCCACACCAGAAGTAAACTAAGGATTCACAAACACCACCGAGCCATCAAGAGACATGACCAATTCTCATTGGTCTCAATACACATGGACAAAGGAGGACACAAATTTGACTGGGACAATGCATCCAGAACAGCACAAGCCAAACAGAGACATACCAGGGAATTCCTGGAGGCCTGGCATTCCAACCACAACTCCACCAACAAATGCACTGAACTGGACCAAGCATACAAACCACTTAAAAACAGAACTGGAGGTGATGCCAACCACCCCAGCAAACCCAGGCATATAAATAACAAGCAGGGCAGAACATTGATGCATCAGTAGGCTCACATGCCACTCTTGCAACTCAAAGACTTTGAACTTGAAATTGCAAATGCTTTTAGCTCCCTATCTGTACAGACGTTCACCCACACTTAACTGACCTGTTTTTCTAAGTCTGTGGTTAATATCAGAGAATCCCTGCAGTGCAGAGGGGTCATTCGGCCAACTGAGACTGCAATGACCCTTCAAAAAGCACCCCACCCAGGACCACTGCCCCAAGTTATCCACGTAACCGCGCATTAACAATGGCCAATCTACCTAACCTGTACATCTTTAGACAGTGGGAAGAAACCGGAGCACTGGCAGAAACCCACACAGAATATGCAAACTCCGCACAGACAATCGTTCAAGGCTGGAATCAAACCCAGACCCCTGGCGTTCAGGAAACATGCTTTTTAATATAACTTATGTTTAATGAGTAATATACCTTCCTGCTTCACTGAACAGAACATTGGAATTGGCTTCCAATTTTTGATTTGGTTTATTAATTTTCAAAGACATGTGACAGCTACATTGTAAAGAAATAAAAATATTTTTGCAACTATCCGAAATTATGCCATGTCGGAAGGTGACGTCCTCACCATCTGCTCAAAATAACGTGGAATCAAATATTCTGTCACCATTTTTGGGCTTGCCTCTTGTTCTTTCACCTGTCAAACTGCACATGAAGACCCTGCACCTGATTCACACCATTAGAACTGTAACATATCTTGATGTTTTCAAGGTTTGGATTTCAAAACTTATCAACAGTGAACTGAATTGACACTTGCAGTTCAAGACCTTATAATAGTCCAGGTGCATAGGATCAACAGCTGCGGTAATGCAATTTCAGTCATTCCAAGTGAAAATAATAAAATAACAGTATTATGAAATATAGGATAATTTTCTCCAAGGAGCAATTCAACACCACAAATATGAAATGCTGTATATTGCAATGACAGGATTGGTGCAGATAATAAACACTGAAGAAGTTCCACACTGTCTAGGACAGCAGAGCCTGCTTGATTAGTTGTCCCCATGATTTGATTTTTAACTCTAATATTTATTTGTCTGATTTATGTGTCATTTTAGGAACTTACCTTGAAGGAGGCATCGTGTTTATTTCGATATTTCAACTGCACCGAAGCATCAGGACAGGTCCAGTGCATGCAAACAGTGCATTTAAGTTTTCCACTAAATCGTAAACATTTCTATCATTCAATCATCACTGGGCCAGAATTGTGTACTTCTACAGTATGCTAACTTCAGTAGAACCAAAGGACTGCAGAGATTGCAGCAAGAAGGCTCACCAGCACAACCCCAACCACAAAGAAAAACTACACATTATCACACAAATATGCAGCAATGTTTCATTAGGGACTGTTCACCTGCACTACAACAGCAAGTTAAAACAAGTACAGCATTATAGAGGTTTTCTGGAGCTTTGAGAATTAGCTTATCAAGTTTTCAGAACATCTCAAGGTATAAATTAGCTAAGGTTAAATCCATGGAAGAACAGAGCTTGTTCAGTTAATTCTCAGTTTCTCATTGTAGATTCTTCATACAACAACTCAGTAAAGCATATGAAAGGTACTGATGCCACTAAAACACAGATTATACAATAAACTTGGATCATCCTTTGTCAAACAATGGAGTGGTCGAACAATACATTTAGTGTTTTGATAATATTACAGTTCTTGCATTAACTGAATGCATGAAACTGATTTCAAAGAAGGAACAAATTCAAAGTTCTGCGTTGACTAGGCGGACATTCAGAGACTAGACAGCATTGGTCAATAGCAAAGTATGTTTGGTCCTTACATGAAAACATTGAAATGCTAAAAAGGCAAGGAAAGCATTTCTAATAATTGACAAATGTCACAGTTCACATTTAAACTGCCTGAAAGATGAACTGAACATCAAAATTAACAGAGCTTCACAAAATTATGATGCCATCTTACCATTCGACTGATAAATTTTTAACAGAAACACTAAGTTGTTCCTTACAGATTGCATTTCATTTGTAACGAGTTTCTAAGAATTCAAGATCACCTGGAAGAAAAAAAATAGCAGGCGAAAGATCTGTGCATCAGCAATCAATGGCAACAATCAGAAATACTGGGATGCTTTCCTCAAGAATTCAAGAACTAAACAAGACGTTATTGGCACGCCTTACACTAAATTCATTTGTTTGCTGTTCAATACAAGAACAGAAAGAGATTTACTTCTCCTCGGTGGTTTGAATTCCAAATCTTATTGGTTTCCATATCTGACAGAGATTTCCTATATTTATCAAAATTTTCTCTGTGTTTCAGGTCCAGTGACCCTTCTTCAAACTGGGTTCTGAAGAATAGTCACTGAACTCAAGACTTTGACTCCTCTTCCTCTCCACAGATACAGTCAGATGTCTTGACTTTCTCCAGCAAGCTCTGTTTTTGTTTCAGATTTTCAGCATCTGCAGTTCTTGGTTTTTTGTTTTCTACATCCATACTGACTTCCTGTACAAGTTAACCATTCACTCATGAATTCTGTGATCCAAATTACCCCACTGACATGTTAACTTTACTGAATATTTAGATATTTTTTACTTCACTTCCCTCTCTCATCATAAAGATAATTTCAGCTTCACCTATACAAAAGTGATTCCTAACTTAATTTCCAACTGGCACGATTAAATTTTAGACCAGTTGCACAGTAGCCTTGCACTCCTCAGGCGTCAAAGCTGTTGGTTGTAGCGAAATCGTGATGCGTCAAGTATGAATTACCTGAAACTCAGTTTCTGACAAAATCATCAACTATCCCTTCTGGTACAATAAGAATTCTGGATTCGTTGAACTAGTGCTCTCACCAACCAAGTTAGGCCATACAGGAACACAAAAATCACAGACAGGTCGGCAGTAAAGGCTGCAAAATGGTTTCATCTGCACTGTGTGCCAGGAGACAACTTTAATGCAGGTCAAACAGATCTGTTTTACCACCTTTTACCCTAAAGATGAAACATGATTGCTGTGTCACTGCTAAGGTTTGAGAATATGGATGGCAGCTAAGTGTGGCTGCTTCTTCAGGCATGAAAGTTCAAGAAGCCACATTGTTTTGAAAGTTTTAAGGCACTACCCACACAGTATTAGATAAATAAAGCCATCCGGAGTTCCTCCAGAATTTTGAGACATGGATTAGGAAAGCCAACAAAAGATATCAACTCATGAAAAGTAGGATTATCACCTTGAGTACCCGAAAGAATCTGATGAAAGCTTACTGATTTACCTGCCTGCTTTCCTACCTGAAATGCTCCAGGATTTCGCAATGCAGCCTAAGAACAATGAAAACACGCTTGGCTGCTGTGATGAAATAGCAGACTTGTTCAGAGGCAGCACAATAATTACAGCTTTTCTGGAGCTAACTTGCAATTTTTTTTTCAATGCTTTTCACAAGACAAGGTAAAGAGCAAGCAAGTTGAAAAATAAAGACTTTTCACCACTATTTATTGTTCTCCAATTTTCAGTTGGTTTCATCTCAAAGCTCCACTTGACACAAGCCTGCAGATGAGCCCCATGCGATTTGACTTCTTGCCAAATGACTGAAACTATAGTCAGTACTCAAATTAATATTCAGAATTTAACATTTTAAATCTAATCTCAAGAGATCTGTTGGATTATCTCCACTTTTTTTTTAGTGGTCTCGACTAATGGCAGACATTTTGCACATTAACATTTTCCCTAGCTAAGTGTCTTTCTGCGTAAGGAAACAAGGTTACGCCAAGAGGTTGGTTTTTGCCGTACCAAGTTGGCTGGAAAAGCATAAAACTTACCAGACTGCAACAATCAAAAGTAACAGAACCGTCAAATGGCATGTGCAGCATTATATCATGATAAATAAATAGAATAATTTGACAAATGAGACACTAAAAGATATAAAACTGCACAAGATAACAAAGTGTGAAGCTGGATGAACATAGCAGGCCAAGCAGCATCTTAGGAGCACAAAAGCTGACGTTTCGGGCCTATCTCTGATGAAGGGTCGAGGCCCGAAACGTCAGCTTTGGTGCTCCTAAGATGCTGCTTGGCCTGCTGTGTTCATCCAGCTTCACACTTGAATTTCTCGGATTCTCCAGCATCTGCAGTTCCCATTATCTCGAAAACTACACAAGGCTTCTTTTTAGAGATGCCCCCATCTAAGAACCACCTGGGATTAAGGTTACACATTCTTTCAATGCTGTAAAGTTAAGCAACCTAAGTTACGACCATTCACAAAGTGAAGTATAACTTCTTTTCAATTAATATAAATCCTTGCTAATAATTACAGAACTGTATTAATCTTTAATTCAAAGCATAGAATTTTAGAGCAGGGCAAGCAGCGATTTGGCCTGTGATATCTGTATCAGTTCATAGAGCTGCCCATTTGGTGTCAAGTTCCTTCTTTTCTGCAGAAGAACCAAAATTAGTTTCAAGGACATGTTCAATTGTGTTTTGAAAGTTCCAATAATATTGGATTCCACCATGCTTTCAGGTAACATGATCCACATCTTAACATAGCTTTCTAAACACATTTCCTCTTGGTTTATTGTTAACAATTATATCAATGACCTCTAGCTAGCTATCATTCTGTTAAAGCAAACAGTCAATGGTCACTGGACTCAATACTAATTCTGTTCTCTCCAAAGATGCTGCCAGATCTGCTGAGTTTCACCAGCAATGATTTTGTTTCAGATTTCCAGCATCTACACTTTTTTCTTGTATTAAGTTTCTCCCTTTCGGCACCACAAAAACCCTTTAATACCTTCTTGGGTATCAATCATTTTTGCCCAAAAAACAATTATACCTATTCCAATCTTTTCACATATACATTCCTCTGTAGCCTTTCCAAAAATCACCCTTTCTCATATATGCACTAGAATTGCACACAATACTGCAGTGGAGATCTCAACAAGGATTTCCCAAAGTTCCATGGCTTTTTCTTTTCTTATTTTATATTTACAAAGCAGTGCTCCCCACATAAAAACTGAAAGAACTGCAGCTGCTGTAAATGAGGAACAGAAATGTTGCTGGAAAAGCTCAACAGGTCTGGCAGCATCTGTGAAGGAAAAAGCAGAGTTAACGTTTTGGGTCTGGTGACCTTTCCTCAAGAGGAGGGTCACCAGACGCGAAACATTAACTGTTTTTCCTTGCACAGATGCTGCCAAACCTGCTGAGATTTTACGGCAATTTTGTTTTTAATGCACCCCACATGCTTTCTTAACTACTGTATCACCCTGAATGCCACCTCTAAAAGGTTGGCAATTTTACATGACAACAGCCTCTGCTCCTGTGACCTCTGCATATTCGAAGTATTAAGAGAATGCTGGCTCTTCATGTTCCTTCTCACCTATCCAGGTTAGATTGTATCTGACATATTCCTGTGTCTTTTACTGATGTGGGTAAACCTTCAGAATTTACAACCTTGTATCCCAGTTAAGACATTACCAAATTTGAACCACCTGCAAACTTGAATTCACAGTCCCTATAGCCAACGCCATTGTCTTTCAAATGAGAAAAAAATTCTTGGGCAGTCCACTCTCCAATGTAGGTTCACCACTTGTCTTTACTCGCTACACATCCAAGTTGCCAGCAAACCTTTCATACCACAGGCTTCTATTTTCTTGATAGATCTATTATACTGTATCTTGTGTCATAGGAAACATTCCAGTGTTCGTTTATACTAATATTAATTCATTTTCACTAAAACTTGGAGTTTCACAACTGAACCATCCATTCTGTTGTACAGTAGAGTTCAACACCCTTCTGATAACTAAAACCGAAACACCCAGATAAGCTCACCTTGCCCAATAATTTGTAACAAATAGTGTGCAAAGTGGTATAACCTGCCTCACACCCCTAATATGTTATAAAAGAGTGGTTAAATGAAATAAAGTCCCAACACTCACTCTATTATCAACAAGTAACAGTTTATTCATCTAACTCTAACAGTGAACAAATCGGCTGAACAATTAACTATTCATGAATAAAACAAGACTGAAAAACAACAGTGTGGAGCTGGAGGGACACAGCAGGCCAGGCAGCATAGTTGACTCGTCTGACGCTGCCTAGCCTGCTGTGTTCCTCCAGCTCCACACATTGTTTTCTCTGACTCCAGCGTCTGTAGTTCTTGCTATTTCAAAAATAACAATTACAAGGTTCCAATAGATACAAGTCCTACTCATACGAACCAAAACACAAAAAAATTAGAACTGCACCCCTCGAAATTATAGCCAGATTATGGCTTCCCAAATATTCTGTGCCCTCCCTGTTGATCTTCTGTCAGGACTGTTCTTTGAATTCTTCTGTCTGGAGTATTAGCTAACCTTTAGTAATTACACAATGCTTTCTCGAAGAGCTGAGAGTGTTGACCTCTCATCACATGGCAGGTTAGTTCTCTCCCGATTTTCCAAATGCCGTCATCTTTTATACCCTTGATGGCATATCAATTTCTTCGAAGACATTGTCAGAATCATCAGATTTAAATTTGATTGGTTTCCAGTATCTAAGTGCCTGGTTTAAATTAATTGGCCAAATTCAAATTTGTTGTCTTGGTAGAAATGCTGCTTTGCCTGTTAACAGGATAGCCTTTCTTATAAATGTTACAATTAAGATACTCAGAGCACCTGCAAACCCAGAAGCTGTCCACAGACATTTTTTCTCTCCAATCCTAGAAAAACTATATCTTTTAAATGGACCACACACTGCCTTCACCCTATCCCTTTACAGCAACAATATTTTAAAAACGTGAAATTCTAATGTCCTGTCTTTCAATCCACAAGTACTCTACTGAACTTCATGCACACAACATATGCAGCAACTTACATTCCATAAGCCACCAACAATAATTTTGGACAAGAATGCATTTGCAAAGACTGCAGTATGAACCATTGATCACAGATACTAATCAGATTCAATGGGAAAACAAGTTGTAATGCCAACCCCACAAAACTACTTGCAAAAATGGAACAATAACTAGCCTATTTCTATTTTGTAGGCATTAAAACCAAGCTAATCCACTGGCCATTCTCAATTGAAGAATCAATATATTCTATCTGCTTGTTAATTAGTTAACATTAAGAAATGAGGCAGGCAGGAAAACAACCTTCTCAAGGTCAAAATCTTTAATGCACTGCGAGCCCAAGCAAAACAGAGGGACATTTTTTCGCCTAACAAAAATGGAAGCAGCTAGTTATCAGACATTATGCCCAAAATAGCCGTTAAAACAATGAAGGCAAGTGAATAGAAGAGGTTTTCTGAAAGACCATTTGAATATTTTTATTGACTTCGACCACTAGTTGTTTACTAAATACTGTAAACGCAGAACAAAGTCATGCAGCTATGAAATGCACTTAATCCCAAGAGACTTTCTGACCTTCAAATCTTCTGAACTTTCTGGGAACCAATTCTGACACAGGAACTTAAGAGCCTGCACCCAAACACAACCTTCCAGTGCACTTGTTGATTCGAGCAATCAATCATCTCATTACAACATGTTTAAAATTCAATTTGAACAAACAGGAAGGCTACTGTTGAGTAGCAGATAAAGCAAGATCTAAGACAGCGACAGCAATTCCTACGAAATTCCAGAATACATTCATTCAGGCTCCAAACAAGATAAGTAAAACTGACACATAGAAGTGAAATGGTCCTTTTCAAGAAACTTGCAAGATCATTAATGATAGCGGAGCAATGAGAAGTACACGAATTGGAAGAAAACAAGGATTCTTTAAAGATCTCTGTTGGGGCATTAAATGTCCGTTATATTTCTCTTTGCGCTGACTTCACAACAGAGTCATATCCAAGTTTTCCAATGATACAAAGATGGCTGAGTACTAAGGACACAAGATGGCAGCATAAACTGAGAAGACATTGTTGGATTAAGTAATTGGGAAAAACTATCACAAGGTTATTACAAATAATAAGGCTATCCATATTGAAGGAAAAATGTGAAAGATCCCGTATTATTTCAGTTGTGAAAAGCTAACGTCAGGTGATGACTTAGAGAGAGTTAGGGCTCCACGTACAGAGATCAGAAACATTTTGGTGATGCACAAACAAAAAATCAAAAAGGCAGATTGATTATTTTTAAAAATAATATCAAAAATAAGGAAATTGCAGCTCAACATTTTTTGTTCTAAAATATAAGGCTAAAGGGTGACTCAATTTATATTTTTGTTCATGAGTTGTTAAGGGTTTGAAAGGGGGAAGAATTTTGTCAATTGGTGAACACGTCAAGGCTACGAGGAATAGAATCTTCATAAGCAATGCTAGACGTTAGCAAACGCTTCTTTATGCAAAGGGTTCAAAGAACTGTGGAAGTGATCTTAAACCTTTTGTCAAAATATCTAAAAGGATATGGCCAAGAAACACAGATCACACAGGATATCAATGAATTGCAGAACAAATCCACACAGCTGAATGGCCTACTGCTGTTCCAATAAGACTTGTATTTTAAGGTCTTTTCCTGAAGGAAAACCAATTTAAATCAGTTATTGTCTTGGCAAAAGCATTACACATTCACATCTCAATTAAAAGTCAACTGGGTCAGAACCATCAGCACAGAATTGAATTCAAAGCAAAATAGCTACACTGATTCTCACGATGGATTAAACTTGATTCCCAACTGCCCTAGCAAGTAACATCAATGAGCCCACAATACGCACATTAGAACCGGGAGCTCTCCTGCACGTTGGCCAACATATACACCTTGACCACATGTTGTCGTGGGACCACAAAATAATTCTTGGCTTGTGAAACAAGCAGGAATCCAGTGGTCATGAAATGCATGATATGAATTTCTCTTCATCAGGGTATTAGACCATTACTCTTTCTACCAGACGTTAAAAACAGGTCTTGGCATTTCTACTTTTAGACCTCCAGCCTATGAAGTCCAATGTTAAATTATTTATTTAACAGCTAAACAGATGATGCTGAAATAGTACAGCACATAGAAAATTAATGCAGAATTTGTCACCTATCACTTTTTGTACCAGTAAGGTTTTCACTTCAGTCACTGTCATGTCAGATTAATTTTACGTCTACTTAGTTTATGTTTAGTGTCAATTGGAATGTTTGAAGCAAAACCATTAACTATAGCAACACTAAATACTGTGAAATATATCAGTCAAAACACGTGACAATAAGAAGAGTTCAACAGGAAGATGATAAACTCATCACACAAACTATGACATACTTTTCTTGCCAAGGTAATATTTTAGTTAAATCAAAACCAGATCATATGAACATTAGGAATTCTGCATTTTCTCCAGGCATGGCAGTTGGAAGTCATCAGCAGAACTAGCTCAAACATGTTAAATTACTCATTTCATATTTCCTTGCCAACATTCTAAAATCTTCAAGAATTACGCACAGGTGTGCAAGGGAAGACCAAGTTGAGACCATCAACATTTGTTTCAAATAGATTTATTTAATATGCTGATTGTGTTATCTTTAAAACACTGTTGTTTTTGCGCAATGTGGACCAGGAGAAATACAGCAGGCCAAGCAGCATCAGAAGAGTAGGAAAATTGACATTTCGGGTCGAGGCCCCTCTTCAGGGAAAAAAATTCTGAAGAAGGGTCCTGACAAAATGTCAACTTTCCTACTCCTCTGATGCCGCCTGGTATGCTGTATTTCTCCTCCAGCTCCACACTGTGCTATGTCTTCCTCCAGCATCAGCAGTTCTTACTATCTCTGAGCAGTATTTTCAAGTTTGCCTTTCAGAAGGATTGAAAAATCTGCTTACCTTGACTGAATAGCAAGATAAATTGTACGACGAAATGAAACAAGATTTACTTCAGTCTTGTCATGTATAGTTAGTTTCTTTTCCCCTAAAACAAAATGGAATAATTTGTAGTCATTTTCAAATTTAAGATTCAAATTAGTCAACAAGTTAATCTCTTCATGAATTATTCAGCCACTTAAGGGATGAGACTGAGCACAGCAACCAAGAGAGCTTTTGTCTCACAGTACCATCTGACACTGATGTAAAGTGGCAGTGTAAAAACACTCCACATGCACTGCACAATCAATGCGCCAACAGCTTGATATAAACACCTTGCAGCAAAATAGTCCCTGTTCAATCTTATCCTTGACAAGCAAGCTATTCATGAAAATCTTGTGACAACAAGGTTTTAAATGATTATGCTTTCAGACTATGTTATGATTTATGATAAATTAAGAATACTTGATCTTTTCTGTCTTCCGCCTAACAATAAATCTAGATCATATGTTTATTTTAGATCTAAAGAAGGCTTAAGAGACTCTTTTGCTGAGCAGGTGAAAGGTATTCATGTTTGGACAAAAGCATATCTGTGATCAAGTTTACCCTGGATACAGAGTCTTCCAAAATCCTGAAAAAGTGTTACTCCATGAGTTAAAACATTTGTGCTGGAAATGATCCATGTTATTTCTAAAATGAAAGGGAATTGGGATCAAAGATACACAATTATCATTTTTTTCTGGATGCAAGGCTTACTGTCATGGGGAAGAGGGCGAAAGGGGTTATCTTGGAGATGAAATTACAGGCTTCCTGACAAATCTGTGAATAAACAGAACGTTTGTTTGAGCAGCAGAGGGAAAAGCTTGTTGGACTTTGCAAGCAACTGCAGCCAGTTGCAACAGGGAGTTGTTCCTTGTTAGATTTTTCTCTGCCTCAAATTTTCACCCGAAATTCATCTAGATTGGAAAGATGCTCAAAGACTTCAGCTCCAATACTTCTCTAGGTCTTGGTGCTTGGTAACTGGCCAAAAAAGTATCCAAGCAATCTGACTCCTGTCCTCCACTGCACAAACTTCAGGCAGTTCTCAAAGATTGCTTGAATGGTTTAATGAATCCCCTTACTTCTGAGCTCATGTGTTACACAAGACAATTTTGCTCACTGCTTTACTGAAACTAATCCAGATATTCAAAAGCCTGCGGACTCCATAACTGCAAACTCTTGTAAATAAAACTTAATTGCAACATCTTAATTTAAATTAATTCAAATCTTACGTTATTCAGTAGATCTAAAATCTCAACGTATAACAACAACATTCTTAGATCAGGAAAATAAAAATGAGACGAACACAAATAAGCACAAGAAAATAAGATGAGAAGTTAAGGGCAATACAATACAAAATTAATGTGACAAACAGGTTTTTTAAAAAAAATTGTTAAATGTTAACTATGCTTCCAAAAATCCCTATCTTCAGGATAAATCCAACAGGATTGAAAACCACTGGGGGGGAAGAGGCAAAAACAGCTAATGCAACATCAGTTAGTTGAATATGTGTCGTTGAGGAAAATATCAGAATACATCACACAGGATGCAATCATGGTGCATTTAGAAATTCATAATATCATGGAGCAGAATCAGCGTGGCTTCATGAAGAGGATATCATACCTGACAAATTTATTAGAATACTTCGAAGTAACATGGACGATGGCTAAAGGGGAACCAGTACATGTTTTATATTTGGATTACCAAAGGCATTTGGTAAAGTACTGCACAGACGGCTACTTCAGACAACAGCCCATGGCGTTGGGGATAGTACATTAGTTATACTGGTAACGTAATAATATAATTCAGAGTTATGATTATAGAGTGCATTTTCAGGATGGCAACTAATTACTAGTGGACTGTCACAGGGATCGGTGCTGGGGCCATAATTATTTCCAAAAAAGACTAACAATTTGGATGATAAAAGTGAAGAGACTTTTGGTAAATGTGTGGATTACAAAAATAGTCGCGAAGGCAAGCAGTGAAGATGACAGAGTCTACAGTGGGTCATAGACTTTAAGTGAGTGACCAAAAACCTGGCATATGAAAAATAATGTTGGAAAATGTGAGGTTATCCATTTTGGCAGGAAGAGTAGAAGTGACCATTATTTAAATATGAAAAGACTACAGAAAGCTGCAGCACAAAAGAACTTGAGGGGCCCAGCGAATGAATCACACAAATTAATTGTTCCATAATTAGTGCATAATATCGAAGGCACATGCAATATTGGCCTTTATTTCAAAAAAACATGGTAGATAAACAGGGCAATCTTGCAAAAACTATACAAGACACACAAAAGACCACAGCTGGAATGCGATCAACACTTCAACTCCCCTTATCTAAGGGGATATATACTGGTTACGCAAGCAGGGAAGATTCACAGCTTTGAGGAATTTTGAAGAAAGATCACCAAGGTTGAGCCAGTACTTACTGGGCTTTAGAAGAGACCTAACTGAAACATAAAAGATTTTGAGGTACTTATGAGGTACAGTCATCGAGCTGGACAGCATGGAAACAGACCTTTCAGTCCAACTCATCCATGCCGTCCAGGAATCCTAAATAAATCAAGTCCCATTTGCCAGCATTTGTGCCTCTAAGCCCTTCCTATTCATATACCCATTCACATACCTATTAAAATGTTGTAGTTTTCCCAGCTGCCACAACATTCTCTGGCAGTTCATTCCATATATAAGCACAGAGAGGCTGTTCCCCTGTGTGGGAGAGGCGAAGACCCAATGGCGCTATCACAGAGTAAGAGTTGCCCATTTGGTACAGCAAACAGCAAGATTTTTCTCTTTCAGAGGGTAGCCAATCTGCGGAATTCTTCATAGCTAATGGTTATCAAAGCTAGGTCTTGAAGTGTCTTCAAAGATTAGACAGATTTCTAATCATTATAGAAATTAGAGTTGTGGGGGATTTGGCAACAACATGTGACTCGACAATTGTCAGATCAGCCACGATCTCACTGAAAAGAGGAACAGACTTGAGGAGCTGAACAACCTACTTCTGCGCCTATGTCATATGGCAAATAATAAACAGAACGAAAATCAAATTTTGATTAAACTTTACTTCCAAACACATTTGGCAATGAGTTCTATTTAAATCTGGTGCTTTGAAATAGTGAAATTATACTAATTTCCAAAAATGATTGCAGTAATTAAACATGTACATCAAAAAGCAAACAAGCCAGTTTGTAGAATGCCAGCATTAGACATTTCCTATTGTTAACTGGAAGAGTTTATAGGTCATCTCTCAACATCAACATCAACATCAACACAGGGGAGGCAATGGTCTTATCGCTGGATTTATCATTAATCTGAACACCCAGATAATGTTCTGGGACTCAGGTGTGAATTCCGCCACAGCAGTTCGTGGAGTTTCAATTCAATAAATATCTGGATTTAATAATCTAATGATGACTGCAAATCCATTGTCAATTGTTAGAAAAATCCATCTGGTTCGCTCATATCCTTTAGGGAAGGAAACTACTCCCCTAATCTGGTCTGGTCTACATGGGACTCCAGACCCACAGCAATTTGGTTGATGCTTAAGTGCCTTTTGGGACAATTAGGAATGGGCAATAAATGCTGCCGAGCCACAATCCTGTCATCTCATGATTGAACAGAAAAAATTCAGCCTGTCAAGCCCCTTAAGAATCCTATGTTTCTATGAGATCACCTCTCATTGTTCCAGGCTCCAGTGGGTGGAGTCCCAATTTATTTGGCCTTTGCTCATGAGATAATCTTTCCACGTCAGGGACTATCTTTGTGAACTTTCTCTGAACTACATCCAGTGAAACTATGTCCTTCCTTCAATAGGGAGAGCGGGCCTGCTCAGTGCTACGGATATGGTCTGACCGGTATCTTGTACAATTGCACTAAGATTTCCCTACTGTTTTATCCAACCCCCTTGAAATAAGGATGAATATTCCATGACCCTTCCTGACTACCTCCTGCACCTGAGTGTCAACTTAGTGTTTTGTACGCAAGTCCCCCGTAATCCCTTACAGATGCAGCTTTCTGCAGTTTTCTCCATTTAAATAATGTCCTGTTCTTTTGCTCTCCATTCCAAAATGAGCAACTTCACATTTTCCCAAATTATACTCCATAGGCCAACTTTTTGTCCACTTCCTTAACGTATCATTGTCTTCAAACTTTTAGTATCCCTTTCACAACGTGCCTTTCCATCTATTTTTGTGTTGTCTGCAAATTTGGTGACAGGACATTCACTTCCATCCTCCAAGGCATTGATATACTGAGTTGGTGATGGTCTAGTGGCATTATCACTATAATAGTGTATAATACAGAATATAATTCGCACACTCAGCTCATGTTCGGACACTCAGGTTAAAATCCTGCCACAGCAGACGGGGAAATTTGAATTTAATAAAGAACCTGGAATTAAGGGTCTAACAGCGACCCTGAAACATGTTGATTGTCAAGGAAAACCTGACATCCTCACCTAGCCTGCCTCACAAATGACTTCAGACTCACAGCAGCATTGTTGGCTCTTAACTGTCCTCTGGGCAATTAGGAATGGGCAATAAGTATTAGCCTAGACAGCAGTTCAGTGTAGGAGTCAAAGAATGTGGAGCTGGACAAGCACAGTATGTCAGACAGCATCCAAACAGCAGGGAAGTCAACGGTTCTGGTTGGAACCCTTCCTTAAGTCAAGTTCTCAAGAAGGGTTCCGACTTGAAACGTTGACTTTGCTGCTCCTCAGATGCCGTCTGACCTGCTGTGCTTCTCCAGGTCCACATTTTTTCACTCTCGCATCTGGCATCTGCAGTCCATTCTGTCTCCGAGTTAAGACGCCACGTGGAGGTTGTACAGGACGTTGACGGGGACTCCACAGGATTGCTGTAAGCAGTTCTGGTCACATTATTATAGAAAGGATATTATTGAACTGGAGAGAGATCAGGAAAGGTTCACCAGGCTATTGCCAGGAATGGAGTGTTTGAGTTATAAACACAGACTGGTTAAGCTGGGACTTTTTTTCCACTGGAGTGTGGGAGGTTGAGGGGTGGTCTTATTAAAGTTTCTAAAATCATGAGGGACACGATGATGGTGAACAGCAAGGGTCATTTCTCATGGGTGGGGGAGTTCAAATTTAGGGGACTATTTTTAAGGTGAAGGGAGAAAGGACGTATGAGGCAACATTTACTTTTCCCCCCAGAGTGGTCGGTGTATGCGATGAACTGCCAGAGGCAGTGCTGGATATAGGTACAGTTACAACATTTACAGAACATTTGGTAAAATACGTGATTAGGAAAAGTTTGAAACAATCTGGGCCAAAAGCAGGCAAATGGGATGTGTTTAGTTTACAAACATGATTGGCATGGATGAATTGGGCCAATGGGTCTGTTTCCATATCGCATGACTCTGACTCGAACATGCACAAAAGGGTCAAGAGAAATCAAGTTGAGAACTGTCAGCATCTGTTCTTGGCTGAGCCCATACCTTTACATGTTGTCACGACAGGGCAGCACAGCACTGAAACATAGAAAAATGCAGCACCGGAAAAGGCCCTTCGGTGCACCATGTCCAGGATCACACTAAACTAATCACACCTGCTGCACATGGTCAATACCTCTCTATTCCATGCCTGTTTGCATGGCGACCTCAATGCTTTGTAAACAGTACTACCTCCCCGAACAGAAACCACCCGCCCCTGCCACGTAAAAAAAGCAAGTCTTACATTATCTCTTTTAAAACCTTCCCCCTCTCACCTTAGACCCATGTCCCCTAGCATGTGACATCACCAACCCTGGGTAAAAGACTCCAATGATCTACCCTATCCATGCTATTTCTATCAGGTCGCACATCAACCTCTGAAGCTCCAGCAGAAAAGAATCAACTTTGTCCAACTAAGATAGTCCCATTCAGGCGACATCCTGGTGAACCTTTTCTGCATCCTTTCCAAAGCCTCCATATCCTACCTATAGTGTGGCATCCAGACTGCACACAGTCGTCCAAATGTAGCCTAAGTCTTACAAAGCAGCAACATGACTTGCCAACTTTGATACTCAATGTCTGGCCAATAAAGGTAACCATGCCAGAAAGTGGATGCTAGGGATATATGTCAGCAAACCCCTAATTCCTAATGTCTTTATATCAGAGACAAGGGCAACAATGCTCAGAGAAACACATGCTCCAAGTAATGGTGCTCTGATCTTAAGATCCTGTTTCCCCACTTGCAACAGTGGCCACGCTCTCAAGTACTTGATTTGTTATGAAGCACTCTGGGGCCTCCTAAAGGCAGGATACAAATCAAAGCCTTTCTGTTCCTCTTTTTTTTGGGTTCAAATCCTGCAAGGCCAATCTAACACCAATTTGGGAACATCAACCCAATGCTGCTGCAGTTCAGGGGCAAGACCAGATACCACCTGCAAACAACTACAGATGGGAAATAATTACAGCCTTGCAGAACCAATGTTTTAGGAACAGATTTGAATGACAAGAACATCATCTTCAGATAAACAAAAATACTTGGAGAGTTCTCGAAGATCTGAACACATAAATATTTGATATCTCAGAGCAGAGATTCCTGCAATATTAAATGCCAGAACTCAATGCACGTAAATAAGGCTGTTGCCAAGTACAACAAATCTTTGAGACCTAGATAGTTTTCAAATACTGGAACTCAAATTCTGCAATTTTCAAGTTAACAAGGATAAAGCACTTACCTTCTTCCTCATCTCCATCCTCGTCATTGTCATTATCACTATCGTCAGCATCATCATCATCACCAGCATCTTCATCTCCAGATGCAGAATCACTGCTACCTTCATCTAGGATTTCTATGTGGAAGACATTTATAACCAACATACAGTTTTTAATGATAACCTGCAATGCATATCACACCTTTTCTATTTTCGAAAAGTCATGTATCATTATCTTGCACTGCCTATGTTTAATCTTTACAGAAACAATATTCCAAGAAACTGATGATCAATATTCAAGTAACAAGTACGTACATGGTATGTCAAAGATAGAGTAAATCTGAAATCTTGAGACCAAATCTCACATGATCTCGCATCTAGTAACTATTGCAGAAATGGCTGGATAAAAATTAAAATCTTTGTTCTTTACATATGGCCCTATTCAAAGTTAATAAATAGTAGCTTTTATTTTTTAGTTAGCTTTTAGTCTTTCATTAAAACATGAATTACAACACTCACCTTTTTTTAATTCTTTGTACTTTTGTTCGTTATCAAGGAAGTCTGAATCCATCTTGAAGACATCTACATTTGAAACAGTTTTCAAGGTAAAATTCAGTTTTTAAAAGTACACACAAGTGATGTCGTCATTACAACGCCTATTTAATTAGACTTAATTATCTAACAATGAAAATGACAAATTTGTTAACTAACTGCCCAATTACTTTGGTCACTTTAGACTCTGACATTTGCTGCCAACCACAATTGAAACTGTGGCCACACTTTTTTGAACTCATAGAATCCGTACAGTATGGAGGCAGGCCGTTCAGCTCACTGACTCCACACCAACACCCCAAAGAGCATCCACCCAGGCCCAGCCCTGGAAACCTCATTTCCCACAACTAACCCACCTCACTTGCACATCCTTGGACACTATTGCCAAATTATCATGGCCACTCCACCTAACCTGCACATCTTTGGGATTGAGAGGGGAAACTTGAACACACAGACAAGAGAAAACGTGCAGTCACCTCACACTGGAATCAAACCTAGGTCCGTGGCACTGTGAGGCAGCAGTGCTAACCACTGAAACACCCTGCCACCCCAAACTCAAAATGTTAAAGGTTGACGATTCTAGGTAAAGAACACATCTGTTATCAAAGACACGTATGAGGGCTTATGATGAAGTACACAAGTGTCGTGGCCGTTGTCCCTTTGACATCAGCAGCTCAAGAAAAGTACCTTCAAGAGTCAGTAAGTTTGCTGTATTATGATGTGGTTCAAAATTATTTTTCCCCAACTATCTGAATGATCTGATGAAACACTAACTGCTTTTATAATCATTAATATATGCAAATATGAAAAATCCATAATAGAAGCAAAAAAGTGCTTTAAATTTTATGAACAGTACAGTGCATTCAGTCATCGAGTGCACTGCTTCTTCGCTTTGCTTCCTAAATGGATTATAAATGGGCACAACTGGATTTAGTGGACAGGGGTGCTGGCGAAGTGCAGGTGACTAACACCTCGAGTTTTCGACAGCAAATTTATGGCAGAGTTCAGGGCATCTAGCCCAACTCTACCACCATATCATCAACATCCAAAGGATCCAGGGAGGTTTAGGCAATTTCACTGTGTCAATTAGAAATTCAAAATTGCTGGTTAAATATGGGCACAGACATGGCTAAGGCTTCCTCTGGGTTCTGACATACAGCAGTAGCCAACATCTGAACATTCATCATGCCTTCCATCAGAACATGTCACACATGAGTACTTCTGGTCGTTTTTGAGTAAATTCACATGAAGCCAATAATATTATAACCTAATGTCGTCACCAGATTGCAAGAACTTTTTCAACATGTTTTATTTTGATTGCACAAAACTAAACAGGAAAAAAAATCAAGCACCAAGAAAAACCTTTCACGTATACAATACAATTGCTTCCAGTACTGATAAATTCTGGAATACATTTTGGACAAAAACATACTTAGCGCATCTTCAGGATTGTATTCATCTTCTAAAGGAAGCATATGGGTAAACTGATCCTCTTCCTCAACTAGATCAAGGCCTTCAGGGATAATAGGGTGATCCTTAAATCCATCCTTCCGAATTGCAAACATGACTTCAATCATATATTGGACACGTTTATCGATCTGAGATTCATGAAGGATATTACGAAGACGTTCAAATATAGCTGCAAGAAGAATCACAAGTTGAGCAACAAGTAGAATTTGAGTTAGTTATACTAAAATGTTACATCAATTCAACCACATAATTACCATTGATGCCCCGAGGAGAAACCTCTGTTAACTTCATTCCACACTCCTTCAGAAAAGCAATTGACACTTCAACACTATCATCAGTGGGCCGCTCAAGCAGCAATGTAAGCATTTCCAATGACAGCACTTCGTGGGCCTAATTCAGAAGAAAGGAAGTATTTTTATGGGTTGTTATTTTTAAATTTAACTTTTATTTTATAAAGTGACAATTAATTTCTCTCACGGACCCTTGAACATAAATAACTTCACTTGGGGTCCACAATGCCTTTGAAATTCCATGTCTTTTATGTTGTATCATTATCTAGAGTGTCAACTTACATCCCTGTTCCACTGAGGTCGAAACAGCATGGACTCAAACGTAGAATCTGCAGTAATGAGACTTCAGTCTGCTGCCCTTCCAATCAAATATTGGAAAGGAATCTATTTGCCTGCTCCAATAGTAGCTAGTTTTAAAAATATCCTACACCACTTTTCAAAACAAAAAGGGGAAGAAGGTGGTCCTGCAAAATTGTCTCTAGGAAACTTTTTTTCGGGTCGAGAGCGAGGGAATGAAAAATGGAAGACTGATTAAGTAAATAATTTGCCTTAGTATTTACAGTACAAAAAAAGAGGATAGTTTGCCAGAAGTCCTGAGGCAATTAATTGTGGATGGATGACAGGGACTGAATAAAACTGTCACAAGAAAAACATCTATAATGAGGAAATTAATTTAAACAGTGTCAAAACCAGAGGACCGGATAGTTTCCAGGGTGTGTTAAATGACGGAGGGGGAAGACATTGTAGGCGCCCTTGCTATAATTTCGCAGAATCACGACAGTACGGAAACAGGCCTAACAAATCCACACCAACTCTCTGAAGAGAAAGCCACCCTGACCCATCGTCTTATGCTATGCCTGTAACCGTACATTTCCTGTGGCTACCTCACATAACCCAGACATCCACAAATAATATGGTCAATTTGGCATAGCCAGTCCATGTATCCTGCACATTTGGACTGTGGAAGGAAATCAGAGCACTCTGTGGAAATCCACACTGACCAACTTAGAATTGCAAACTGCAAACTGCACACTTCAGATGCCAAGAGGGTGGAAGCGAACCCAAGTCCCTGGCTCTGATGCAGTGGTGCTCACCACAGATCCACTGTGTCACCCTCAATCTTGCGGAGTTCCCTCGATAAAGAGTCATGTTAATGCCCATTGAAGGTAAAGTAAACAAGACAAAATTAATCAGCCAGTTAGAGTTATCCAATTGAAGGAATGTAATTTGCACCCTCTTGGAAAACTAACTGCACTGCACAGAAACCACATGCACCAAACAACCTTCCCTTTACAAGGGTGAAACTTTGAACAACAGAAGTGTTGCCAAAGCCATCCTGACATGATTCCCCAAGACAGGGCCTTCCTGTTAGCTCTGGCATTGTGCCAAACTCAAAGCCAATCATTGCTGAAATTTGCAGTTGCTGAGTCACTAGAAATGAGTGGGTTGCATTAAGACAAGGGAATGTGTCAGCTTGTGTGATAATTATTGAAAGATGAGTGAAGGCTCATACTTTTCCTGCTGCAGATGACTCAGACAAAGGACCTTGTTGAAGTATTTCCTATGGCAGTGCATGCTCTTGTTTGATACATCAGCAGGCCTGCCAAATAACCTCCACTGAATTACTGAAACAACATCTCATGGGAGTGGCTGTGGACCTTTTAGCACAAGCCTGCCGTATTCTCTCAGGACAACGGCATTCATGATTCTTCCAGTGTTAGACTATCAGTGTGATTGCTATTGCTCCTTAGCCAGGAAAACCAGACTGAAGCAATACTGAGCGAATGTAATCCGAAGCTTGACTGCAATTTCCAAACTTCTGAAGGGTACTCAAAACGTGGTCTCATTAATGCCCTGTATAACATACTTTTTTGTTTAATTCCTCTAAGAAAGGCCTGTATTTCATTCGCCCTCTTAATAATGTGCTGTAACTACACACTAGCCTTTTGTGACACGTGCACAAAAAAACCTAAATTGCTCTACATCTTGAAATTGTGCAGTGTTTCTCCATTTAAGTCGTTCTCCGCTTTTTCATTCTTCCTGCAAAAGTGAACAAACTCATTGTCCAACAGAATAGTTGACCGACAACTTTTGCCTACTCACTTCAACTATTCATATCTTATGTCATCTTCATCACACATCTTCTAACCCATCTTTGTCATTTATGAGAGATAACAAGGTGTAGAGCTGGATGAACACAGCAGGCCAAGCAGCATCAGAGGAGCAGGACGGCTGATATTTTGGGCCTCGACCCTTCTTCAGAAAAAGCTTCTCTGTCATTATTAAGTCGACTACCATGCCTTCAACCACTGCAACTAAGTCCTTGATTGCAAAAGGTTGTGGTCCTAGCACAGATCCCTGTGGGACCCCACTTGTCAATCTTGTTTTCTAGCAGTCAGCCAGCTTCTCGCAATTCAAGTATCAGCACATCTTGTTCAGCAGTTATCAGTATACCGTGAACTCTTACTGCAATGGGCCTGTATCCTTCCTAACCACACTACAGATATACCTGCATCACAGGGACTGCAAGAAGGTGGTTCACTTGCACTTCTTTGAAGAGAATTAGAAAACGACTATAAGTGCTCACCTTGCTACTGTAGCTCATATCTCCCAAACGGATCATTAAAAAAATCAGCAATTTTCTACTAGCCATGCCTCCACCAGTGGATGAGCACTGTGTAGGAACAACAGGCTAGAGGATTCAGCAGTATGAGTGATAAATGAGAAAGACATAAAGTACTCCTATTTTCTCCTTGTCTTCGGTTCTCAAACAAAAGTTTACTGGGAAATGTGGTACATTGCAAGCCCTTCGCTACAAGCAATCACTTGTGATCAAAAAAAAATGAAGAGATCTTCAGAATCACTAGTACAGTCTTTCTCACCTTCATTTGAAGTTACTGATCTTTGTAAAGGTGGTAACACAAGCACATTACTACCAGCTGAGTGAAAGAAAACTTGATGAACTACAGTTCGAAGACTATTGGTCATAAAAGCTGTGCACATGGAGAGCTTCTCAGGCTAAGGCCTTCAAAGGAGACATCCCTTCCTCCTCTCCGGACACTGCCATCTCAACCTCCTTGTTTTCCTGTTCTCACATTGCAGAGCAAGCAACACTGCAAATAAATCCTATGTAAAGCAACGCAATCCTCTGCCTTTTCTGCATTCACCATGAACTCCCAACTTCTGTCGCAAATCACCACAAACTCACCACGCTTCTTCCAACTTTACATAAGCACAATCAGAACAAAAGATGCAACTCATCGAGATTCCTTTAACAAATGCCTCAACATGGTCAGCTTTCTTCTTAATGCTTGTTGTTACACAAGTAGAAAGGATGATGCCGTCTCTGCACAACTACTCTTTGCCCATACCAGCCTGTTATGAGGTAGTGATCTTGGTTCTGTGAACTGTGTCACGTGTATGGATGTGACACATAGATATGTCCCACGCCAGTCATTTCACAGCAGATGGGAAACATCCATCCCTGCTTAGCTTCTGCGAGCTTGCCCATGCAATGCTTGTATAAATTTGGTCTCCAGCCAAAACGTGGGCTGAAAGCAAAGACTGCAGACACTGGACATGTGAACTAACAGCAGGAAGTGCTGGAGAACCTCAGCAGATCTTGCAGCAGCTGTGACCAGAAAAACCAAAGTTAACGCTGAGTCCAGCATGGCTCTTCCTCAGAATTGAAACTCGTTGGAAAGCAGACAGATGGAGAGGAGCAAGTGGAACAGATTGAGAGTACACTCACAGTGAAAGACAAAGGCAGTGGATCAGGATGGTAAAAGAGAAACAAATGCCTAAAACATTTATTTTTGGCATTTTCAGTCGACAACTTTAAACCAAGTTGCTAATTATTGCATATTTGTAACAAATACATGTCGACAAGTTAGATAATGAACAACGATCAAGTCTTCGCAACCAACACTTGCACTGCAATATTATCAAAGCTCCAAAGTACCACTCAATAGGGAAATTAAACATGAAGCAGAGTCAAGGGAACAATCACCTGTCATATGCTTGATCGAGAGACAGATTGACAAGTTCAGATCAGTACAACAAGGCACAGGATGTGTGTAAATTAAGCTGTTGGGCCAGGGTTCAACAACAATTTGAGAAAAGGTGAAGTGTGAGCTGGAAATTTTCTTTCAAAGAACAAGGGCAAATTTTCGACATTTATTATTCACCCCAAATACATCTGTGAATGTGATGCTGAGCTGTTTAACCATTGCGGTCCTTGCCCTGCAACTGCAACTGATCACAACAGTTCAAACCCAAGTTTCAGAACTGTGAATCTGAGTCAGAATGATGTGTGACTTGGGAGGGGAACTTCGAAGTGGTAGCGCTCCCACATGGCTGTTGTAGTTGGCCTCATGGCTTGTACAGGTCATACGTTTGGAAGGTCTTAGCAAACAGGCTTCAAGTTGCTTCTAGTAGATCGTACACATTGCTTCCACCACTGGCACACTGTGCAATGTATGTTTAAGATATGGAGCTGGAGGAACACAGCAGGCCAGGCAGCATCAGGGAAGCAGGAAGGCTGACATTTTGGGTCAATTTTCTGAAGATGGGTCCCGACCCAAAACGTCAATTTTCCTGCTCTTCTGATGCGGCCTCTCCTGTTGTCTTCCTCCAGCTCCACACTGCTATCTGACTCCTGCATCTGCAGTTCTTACCAGCTTGATATTTAAGATGTGGCGGGTATCAATGAAGTCAACTGTACTCTCCTGGATAGTGTCCAGCGTTTTGACTCTTCTTGTGCAGCACCATTTTAGGAAAGTGAAGAGTATTCGATCGCATGGCTTATCCCTGGGAAAGTCAAGTCACTTGCCACACATAAACCACCCTCTCACTTACGCTTGAAGCTGCAGTGGTTATGCAGCTGGTCGAGTTATGTTTCTGGTAATGATAAAGGCCTTGGATGTTGATGGTTGGGTTTGGATAAATGTCAGGCACGGGATGAAGGTGTGTGAATTGCTCAACAGCTGTCAATTGTCCAACATCTATTTTCTATTTCCTATTTAGTTATCCAAGCCTCAAGGTCAAACACATCTTGTTGCATATAGATGCATACTGCATCATGACCAAGTGAGCTACACAAGATTAACAAAATGGAACACAGGTAATAACATTCCACCTTGGCTGATATTTCAGTAGGGTGAGGGATGAAAGGACAAGGAGATGAAAACTGGAAAACGTTGCAAGAAGTAAGGTAACAATGAGGCTTTAAGAAACATCCAAGGTAGTATTAACAAGATGAACACAGAACAACTGAAAAAGAGGTGAACAAATGGAGGTTCCATTTGGGATTAGAATTGATATTTGAAATTCGAATCTGAACTGAACAACAAATATTTAATCGTAACCTGAAGGACCAAACTTCTGGCTCAGCATTTGCCAAGTGAGAAAAGCAGCAAATTTTCAGCAAGTGTACACCTTAAAAGCAAAATCATTCCGTTTAAATAAAACCATATTATTTTTGCTGATCTCGAAGAGAGGTGCCAAATCTCACCAGTTTTTTGGACTGTAAGTTATCAGAAGATGGAAAAATAAGAATTCTATCACATTCTGACATAAAAGAAATAACTACTTCTGGATTATTGAAGAATTGAGGAAAATGATGGGTGCTTATCGAAGCCACCAAAATTCTACTGAACATTTGCAAGTGCACATAATCAAGCAACGGCGTGTAGGTAACCGTGTAAACAGAAATGGAACTAAACAGACAATGATCTGTAAATAAACACGAGCAAAAGCAGAAATTCAAAACTGTACTTACCACATTCTGATTAACAAGATGGCCTACAAACTTACAGGCTGAAAGGCACAGTTGCTGGGAAAAAGAAACAAGTGTCATTTCTGGTAAACTAACTGAAAACAAGCAAATTTGTTTATTAAGTTTTCATGACAGTAATTTTATTTTAAAACCTTCAAACCAGTAGCAACATTTGCTCACCTTGTCATTTCTGCGATAACCTTTGCGAAAGTTAAGGATCAATCTCTTGAGAATTAGCTCCCCAATTTGAGGGAACTTTGAATTTATAATTGCCACAAGAGCAGCATAAACATGAGTAAATATAGGAGAAGCTGTCTGTGCCTGTATAACAAATCGAGAAACCAATCCTCTGTACGGAAAGAACACATACATGTACATCCAGAGTGAATACACAATGACTTGAAGGTACAGCATTTGAACATAAAAAGCGAAATATCTACAACATGAAGACTCCTCTTTTCCAAATGGTAGATTTAGAATTGTCATCACACTGTCATACAACTTAAGTCAGTATTCCTGCCTTGATTTTCTTCCATGTTAGTCTATATTTAGCTATTTCATGTATTTCTTTGTATTTATTAACGTGCATTCATTTATTTAATGTATTTGGTAATTAGTCATGTACACAAAAATAGGATGAAAAGTCAGATTGGGTCAGATCTTCAGACTATAAGAAATACTAAGTATTCCTTTCTCCAAAGATGCTGCCTGAGTACTAAGTACTTGCAGCTTCTGTGGTATGCTGATTATGTCATTAATATTTCAGAAATTTTGATTCCATCACAATCAGTGCAAAAACAAGTCAGAAATTCCGCTGCTGCTTATTTATACAATTTCAATCAAAGCATTTGATTGGCTTCAAATCTGAACAACTATCAGTTGAATTTTTAGGCAAATTTGCACCATTTCCAAATGACCTAACAATTTCTAATACCCAAAACGTGAAACCTATATTCACTCATCATAATGCATCAGTAATTGATCAAAATGAGTGACAACAAGACATACGTACCTTCCCCGAACAATATTTTCTTGCAAAAGTTCATGTATAATATTAGCGATGTTTGAGACATTGACTTTGTTGATGAGACCATTAATAGACTTCTTTAGAGCTTCCCAGCTCATTCGCTGATATGCCAAACTGTAACAAAAAAGAGCAATAAGCATGGCGACATTAAGTAGTGCAGATTCTCAAAGCATTGCTCTTGTTCATTCACGGGATGTGGACATTCTTGGCCAGGCGAGTATTTATTGCCCAGAGTACAGATGCAAAGCAAACACTTTGCTGTGGGTCTGCAGTCACACGTAGGCCAGACTGGCTGAGGATGGTAGATTTCTTTTCCTAAACGACATCAGGGGACCAGATGGGTTTTTCCAACAATCGGCAACAGTATCATGGTCAGCCGCAGACTCTTAATCCTAGGCTTTTTTCGATTGAATTCAAATTCCATGATCTGCTACGTTGGAATTTTAACCAGGACATTACGTGGGTCTCTGGATTAACAGTCCAGAAATAATACCACGAGGCTATCGAGATATCTAAACAATATAGGTTGAACAGGTGTGCAAATAAAAAGAATAGAGTATATTTAGTAGGAGCAACTTTCAGAACCAAGGCCTCAAAACATGACACTGGTAAAGAATTAAAAGATTATGGAGGGAAAAGAAACTAAGTAGCAACATAAAAACATGATTTCAGGTGAAAAGATTAAATAGTCAAGAGAGAGGAAAAGACCTCACATTTTGTTCAGAAATGCATCATACAGAGAGATAAGGCGTTTCAGTATTTTCAGCAACGAAGCTTTCCCATGTAGAGAAAATGTGTGTGGACTTTATCGGATAGACCAGGATCGGCCAGAACTCTCCATGCGGCAGAGATGGGGTGGAACACAAGCAATAACTCTGAGCTCAACAGCTTAGTTAGGAACGAGTCTCCATCAATAACAGCTTTCAACAAGTTCCAAGGACAAATACAGAACACTGCAATGTGGCCATGGGAGGTACTGTCCTGAACCAAGTAGGCAAGGCAGCAGCTCATCGCCTTGTCAAGGGCAACTAGGGGTGGGCCATAAAACAGTAGCCAGGCAACGACTTTCACATCCCACAAGTGAATTTAAAAAAAAGACATTTTCCAATGTGATGCATGAGCATTCTTCAGTCGTTTGCCTTACAGATTGCCTGGGAATGACTCACCAATGGTAGGAGTCAAGTTTGTTCTTTAAACTTCAAAATGACATAAAAGTTAAACGTTATTCTTCACAAAAGAAGTGACAAAACAAATCAAAATAATCTTTGTTCATAGAACAGATATACCTTTCTTTCCAACCACTGCTATAAGTTCAAGACATAAAACACAGATCACTAAAGACTTGAAACACTGGCATTCTGGAATAAGATTGCTGTATTATGAGGAACAGAGTTTAAAATCAATCCTGAACAGCTAATAAGCAGAAACTTCTTGAACCTGTTCCAAATCAGTATGTGGTAACAGCACAAAACTATCTCTAGTTCACACCAATTACTACTTCAGCTCTTTCACTTAGACAGCAGAAACAGAATGCCAGGCAATGTGAGGCAAAAGATTAATGATGTTTACCAGCAGCATCATGCCAGTGAGTTCTGTACTAAATCCGTCATCAGATGCTTAGAAAGTGTCAAACAGAACTACAACATGTATGTAGTCATGCCTTTTCTCTGCAAGAGGACGGAAGTTATTCAGTTTTAGAATTCCAGCCAAGTGAACATACATATTTTCACTTTTCCACTTACCTGCTTTTGTCAGCAATTTGATCTTGCATCATTCGCAAACGTGCAGGAGGAATGTATGCGCCACCTGTCCTTGTTAATATCGGATCTAATTCTGCCTTTTTCTTTTTCGTTGGTGGTTCAGAAGAGCTCTGAGTGGCAGATTCTTCCTCATTTCTTGTGATAGGCGCTGGTGATTTTGGTCGCTTCCTGTGATCAGATTCAGAATCGAGGCTCACTTTTTTCTCTTTGTCTCTACCTCTGAAATAAACAATTAATTAGTTTTGCTTAAGTCCTTTGAAGCTTGGTAAGAATTACACAAAATTCATCATGACTGCTTCAAAAGTCCATAAAGGAAAAATAAGGGCCCATTCAGGACTTCAATGGTAATTTGCATGTTGAGCCAAAGGACAGAGGGAGGGTTCTAAGTTAAGACTTTGTGTCAGTTTCA
The DNA here is from genome assembly GCF_030684315.1 of Stegostoma tigrinum. Lineage (NCBI taxonomy): Eukaryota > Metazoa > Chordata > Chondrichthyes > Orectolobiformes > Stegostomatidae > Stegostoma > Stegostoma tigrinum. The sequence goes on along the minus strand of NC_081360.1, from coordinate 43,307,403 downwards.
CAAGTTAGCGGAATGATATGGATATAGTAATCAGGGAGAAGAACTGGGATAAGCTTCACAAAATTAGCATAGACAGAGAGTAGTTTCTAAGTGTCCTCACAGGCTTGAGAGTAATAAGTCTCCAGGGCCAGATAAAATGTATCCGAGGCCTACTGACTGAGGCAAGGGAGCAAATAGCAGAAGAACTGACAATCCTTTTCAATTCCTCTGGCCACAAGAAAGGTGTCAAAGGACATGGGAACAGTCGGTGTGGCATCATTATTCCCAGAGGGAGCAAGAGAAGAACATGACACGACAGGCTAGTCCGTTTACGAACTGCGCTGGGGAAACTATTGGAAACAATTCTGAGGCACAGAATTAATCTACACTGGGAGAGGCAAGGATTTATGCCACCACCTTCCTGTGTTGATATTATTAGCCAACGTACATTTCAAAGCAGAATGGCATACCTCGGTTGCATGTTTCTTTCATTGTATCTGCCATTACTAGATGGACCTCCGTCACAAGCAGTCCTGTCAGAATAATCTCTTGGTGATCTTGACCGTGACTTTTCGGTACCTTTATGTCTAGAAACATAAAAGATAACCATGTAAATATCATAACCTAGGCGCAAAATCTTTTGGCATCACTTCTATAACTGCCTTCATATTCAGACTTTTGCCCTCTTGGTTCAATTTGAAGGAAAACGCTGAATCTTTCTTTTCAGTTACAAAATGTGGCTAGTGTTGCTTTTAAAAACAAAAGTTGACAATCTAGTTGATCCAATACTTCCACTGACTCAGTCTGCTGACTAGAAATGAATTCCTTGGCATGTTATTTTAATCATCCACAACTTTTTAACAAGTTTCCTATGCTTCTGACTAGGACAAGATGATATACAGGGTGCAGTTGAACCAATACACGTTTCAATTTGAACAATATTTTCCTCAGCTTGTATGGCAATGCTTCAACTATATGATTTTTTTGTTTGGACATTTCTATCCCATAACTAATGCAAAGAGTAACAATACAACGTCAGAATAATCGCGCTGCAAGATGTGAAATGGACAACAGCTTGTGGACGTAATCTACGAACATCTTAAGTGCTTTTCTTCAATCTTAGCTTTGATTAACCGTCATGGATCCTGACTTTTCTGTCCAAGTAGTGTGCTTCCAATGGTCTTCCATACTTCCAATATAGCTCAGAACTGGAAACTCTGAGAAACACCAGGAATTGATAGGTAATTTACTTGTGTGAACATTCAGTATTGGGTTAAGCCTCATTTATCATGTTTGTACACTGAAAACTCAGCGTAAGTAACAGCATCATTTTAAGGAAGGGAGCAGCTGTTAAACCTAATCGAGGAATCAAATTATCATAATGCTGGCATCAAACTATCAGGCTGAATGGTTTAAGGTTTTTTTTATATACATGAATGGGAAACACACAATATCAGATATAAATGAATACCCAAAATCAAAATTTTCATGGACCCAACACCAGCATTAAACTGCTGAAAAATTAAAAATTATAGATGGATTATGAATCTAAATTTGAAAATTTGCAGGTTAATGAACTGTTGCTGGATAAGGGCAATCCTGGATAATTTACGAAATCCAATTTTACCTGTACTCGGGGGAAGAGCTCCTTTGACTTGGACTGTGGCTGTCGTGTCTCTCCTGGTTGGAGTTAAACTGAAAAAAAAAGTAAACATTACATGAAATACCAAATCTAACAAAGACAAATTTTTAATTATCCTCTCTCGAAGCTTATTTCAACAAATAGTAATTTCCTGTTACTCACATAACTAACATAATTTTCTTGCTTATCCAAAAACAAAGTGTATGCTTGTGTGCGTGTTCAGACAAAAAAAAAAGAGATGTATAGGCTCGAAGGAGAGTGGAGATGCAAGTTAGATGGAGAAGTAGCAACTGTAATTCATCATTGACACGTCGATAATGATGGGGATGTGGGAAAACAGGATCTTTGAATTAAGTGGCATTGGGTCACAGAAAAAGGCCTTTGAGGCTTTGCTGTCCGCGACTGCACAACCTTAAGCCTCACATTTTGCGCTAGAATTTATTCCAGCTTGCTGTTCCTTGCAACAATACAGCTGAAATGAACAACTCACCACTGTCAGTTTATCATAAATATGAACTCAAGTCACAATATTGCTCAGTCTTAGTTACAAACTGACACTCCAGCACAGTACCATGGGTGCACTGACGTGGGAGGTGTCATCCTTTCGCTGTAGCTTCAGATCAAGATGTTACGTATCGGCCCCTTCGGTTCAGGTACATGTTCAAGACCTGAAGGTTCTAGCTTACGTGTGCCCAACCCTAATTATTCCACCACACTGCTGTGTGGAAATTCCATGTGGAGCCATCAGGTTTCCCCGGTAAAAACATTAAAATTGTCTCAGAATGCTCATCAGATTTGACCAGCATTGATATCGGAGCTGGGATACAGCAAAAACGTACATTTTACAGTATCTTGAACGCAGAAAAGTTACTGTGTGCCTTGGAGTATTGTAATTCCATTTTTGACATTGAACAGCATGAAGAAATAACAGATCACTACTGAACACCATCATCTGCAGATTTCTCTCTGCCGCTCACTCAAAAACCTGAAATCTGTTCTGAGCAATACCATGAGTTTTCCTATTCCGGACAGACTGCAAGATCTCATGGCAAAGGTCATCATTCTCTTATAAAATAATTGGCGGAAGAGAAATGCTAGCATTGATGTTTGCATCCATGAATTTTAAATGAGACTCAACGAGGGTTTCAGTCGTCAATGACCTGAAACACGTGCAAAACTGGTTGACATTATGGAAGTGGAAAGAAGTGATACTTGCAGGTTCAAATTTAACATTTCAATTACAAACAGGCTGGATTAATTTCAGAATCATACCGGAGGAGGGATGAACTGGGTAACAAAGGACAGAGCTTGAAATCTGAATCCAAAACAAAGATTTCAGCTTTCTCGATATTCAAGTGGAAGACATTTCTGCTCAGACACAATTGAACACGCGATAAACAGTCTGGTCAGTTGCTAACAGTCGACGTCTAAGAGAGGTGAAGGTGAGAGAGAGCTAGGTTTCATTAGCATATATGTGCAAACTTTGGGTAACATCATCCAGGTAAAGAAATAGGAGACCATCAACGATTCACTCTTGAGGAATAAGAATGGTCAGAGTGCAGGAGTGCACAGGTAAGTCATTACTCAGGTTACAATGTGAAAAATAATTATGGAACTACTTGAGAGTAAATCCACACAATTGGATGTCAGTGGAGAGACGGTGAAGGAGGATCGTGGGGTCGACCACCGATAGAAGGTTGCAGAGAGGTCAGGGAGCATCTTTTACAAGGACATAATTTCTGACTTAAGTAAGCCCTTCTTAGCACTGTCGCACGAGCAGAAAATGTACTGGAAAGATTCAAAAGTGAAACTCTTTAAAAACATGGCACAGATTTGGACAACACCTGAATAAAGAACTGTTAACAATTTTTCTACAAATAATTTCTTGTAGATCTATTCAGAATTGTTATTTCACACCGCTGGAGCAGATGGGGCATGAACGTAGACTGGTTGGCCCAGAGGTAGCAACAGTACAACTGCACCACAAGTTTTCAGCAAAGATGGGTTACGAGGTCACCTGAAAATTCAAATTCTTGGTTGTCATGAACGTACCCTTGAGGATTCACAAGTTGTGAAATTTTAATCTAAATTAGTCTATTCGGCAATAGGGAATAAGATAACTTTATACTAACATGAAGGAATTCATTTGCAGCTCTTTCAGAAAGTCAACTTTTTTCAAGTAACAGCAGCCTCAGAAATATTGCTCAATCTTACCTGTATCTGTATCACACTGCTTTTCATTTTTTGTACAGCTGTACCACTGCTAGCCGCACTCTCTTCACTGTCTGAGCTACCTGAAATCATCCCATCCTCCGTATTAACACTTGTCTCCAAATTACTCAGATCTTCTCTGGTAATTTTGGTCTCTCCATTATCCTTAAGTGTGCACTCAGCCACTTCTGTGCCTGGTCAAAATTTCAAAAATAGTTATGGTCACATTTTTTAAAAACACACTTTTAATTAAATCTGAATTAGAAGCTAAAAATGGCCACAAAACGAACATGTGAAATAATTCATGACTAAAACCCATGGTCCCGTAATTAGCTGCAGAACTTGCCACAACTTATGCACATTTCCACCAAATTATGTTCAAATTACATGATGAAGCTAATATTTCATGCTGTTCATTTTGTACATTGTCAGTTTACAAGTAGAGAGACAGTGGAGGACACAAATAATGTTTCATCCAATTACATTTTCACTTAGAAAGACCTCTCAAGCCAAAATGGCATTTGGAGTTTTGTTCCAACCATCCCAAGGGCATTGGAAACATGATATTTTAAGAGGAAAAAAAAAACAGGTATTTTCAAATGAAGAAACACAGAGTTTGCCAAGTCCATAAATGAAGAAAATGTAAGCCATGATCAGACACGGGCACTTGATATTATGTTGGGGAATAAACTAAAATGGAGACACATCAACAATCTTAGTTTTCAACATTGAAAAATACGGAATTTTTTTTTAAACTGAGCATTTGACACATGGTTTCCTGTCTTTGAAGCCATCTTGGCTAAGTGTTAATCCATTTCTTGATCTCAACTCACTTTTTCAAATCTCAAATTCAACCAATGAAGCATTGAAACACCATGACTGGTTTACCGTAATATCATTCACGTTGTCATTCAACAACTAATCATGGACTGCCGGAGTTATTTTAAAACTTGCGTGAACTGGTAAACTTGTAGAGATGGTGTGTATGAGGGTACTCTAAAACTATTTTAATGTTTTACTATAAAATATCCACCATCCAGTTCAAATTTCAGAAATGTAAATGTCAAAACCACTGAAGATATGAATTTAGTATTTGCCAAATCTCAGATGAATCATCAGTTCAAAATTACTTGGAGATGATATCCTAGAATTTTCAGTCAGCAGTTAAGCAAGGAGGCTTACCGTTGACCTTAAAGCTCTCGGAAGTGGTTTTACCGTCTGAGCTGGCGTTTCAATCTCGGACCAACTTAAGATGATGATTTGGTACGCAGCAATGTTGATGTCACCAAGCAGATAAGCAGCTCATCACATCAGGCATTCCAACATAGCCAAGCAGTAAGTTCAGTGCACATGAATATCCTTCTCTCAAATTAAATTTTCAGACAATGAAAATTGTTATTGCATTGAAGTGAAAATGAAAATGAAGATAACCTCAAAATAAACTGCACAGGGGGGCCCTGATTTACAGCTGTTTGGCTTCTGAATGTCAGAACGTTCAATACAATCTCATACACTGCATAATTTTGAAGATCAGACAAGCAAATAATTTCTGTCCTTACAAATACCGTCTTTGTATTGTCCTGCATCATGTTCCAACTTGCATACAAGTCAATACAACCCATTCACAACCCAAGGACTTCCTGTATTCTTCTAAAAAATTTCAATTTATGGAGCAGATTGACATGCCACAAATACAAAATTGGCTTTTCAGGCTAATGAAGGTGTTTCCTGGCCATATGAGGTTTGGACACAGTTAAAATCTTGTCTACATCGCCTACGAAAATGTTTTTTCTCCAGGGTTTTTAAATTAAGCCTAAAAGCATCAGCATGAAGGTTTTGGTCAACATATTTTCAAACCAACCTTTTCAGGGATATGAATACACACCAGCGGAGCAGGTGGAACTTGAGCCCAAGCATCCCAGCTCAGGAAGTAGGAAGGGAGGTTCTGGTCAATTTAAATCATGTTCACTGATTGCCAGAAATACTGCTCAACCGCAAAGTGTAGAACCAATGAAAGGAATTTCTGGATTCCTACATGGTTACGCAGGTGCTCACTCAATGTGGTGCATTCCAATGGCTTTGCTGTCTGCAAAATCTGGGTCCTCCTTCTTCAAGTGTTACGACATTCAGTTGCCAACGTGATAATTTTGATTACATTAACTCATGTCATGTCATCTCCATACGTCTACTTGTCACTCAACCTCGCAAAAACCACAGGTCTCTACAAACAGACCAATTTACTTTCCTTGTTTGGTGTAGTGAGATAAATGCTGGCAAGTCTGAGTTTGTGATTACTATGTGATTAATAATCAACATGCTGAGAAGAAAAAATAGTTTTTTGAATACAACATTATTTAAACACTTAAGTAATAAACACATTCCTTCGAGGTCAAGATCAACAAGGCAAGCTGCCATGAAGTTGACATCACAGAATGAAAACAAAGCCGCTGGAAAAGCTCAGTAGGTCTGGCAGCATCCGTGGAGAAGAAAACAGAGTTAACGTTTCAGGTCTGGTGATCCTTCCTCAGAACGGATGGTGGCTAGGCAAATATCAGTTTATGGCAGAAAATAGGGAGGTGGTTGGGGTAGGGAGTAAACAATAGGATAGAGCTCAAAAAGAGACACAGACAGTTGGACAGACGAAGGAATTGCCAACCATCAGGCTGGGAGGGTGAATAATTGTTAATGGGGACTGTTAGTGACTAATAACAGGAAGTGTGTAGTGGCAGGCTATGTGATAACAAGGCCTGGTGTGTGGGGTGGGGGGTTAGGACATAGGAGAGTTTAAGCTCTAAAATTATTGAACTCAATATTGAATCTGGAGGGCTGTCGGGTCCCCAAGCGGAAAATGAGGTGTTGTTCCTCCAGTTTGCGTTGGGCTTCACTGGAACGCGGCAGCGAGCCAGAGACAGAGACATCGGTCAGGGAGCAGGGTGGTGCGTTGACTTGGCAGGCAACAGGTACTTTTTTGCAACAAGAACGTAGATGTTCTGCGAAGCAGTTGCCAAGTTAGGCTTCGTTTCCCCAGTGTATAGGAGACCATATAGCGAGCAGCGAATGCGGTAGATTTCTGGGGCGGGATGGCCACTAATATCCATTCGAAACCTGCCAACTCCCACAGCGACCTGGACTATACATCCTCAGATGCCACTTCCTGTAATGACTCCATCCCATTCTCTCAGTTCCGCCGTCTCTGTTGCAGATGTTCAGATGAGGCCAACTTCGATAAAGGAGCCTCTGAAATGTCCAGCTTCTTCCTCAACTGAGGATTCCCCAGCTCCGTTGTCAATAGGGCCCTAACCACGTCCGACCCATCTCCCACACTTCTGCCCTCGCGCAACATCGATAGGGTTCCCCTTATCCTCAGCTGCCATCCCACCAGCAACCACATACAGAAGATCATCAGACACCATTTCTGCCACCTCCAGCAAGATGCCACCACCAGACACACATTCCCCTTCCACAGAGACTGTTCCCTCCGGGACACCCTGGTCCACACTTCCTTCACACCCAACACCTCCCCACAACCCTACGGCACCATCCCCTGGAACTGGCGAAGGTGCAACACCTGCGCATTTACCTCCTCTCTCCCCAGTATCCAAGGGCCCAAACATACCTTCCAGGTGAAGCAACACTTCACCTGCACTTGCAAAAATCAAGTCTACTGCATTCACTGCTCACAATATGGTCTCCTCTACATTGGGGAAACAATGCATAGACTTGGCGACCGCTTCGCAGAACATCGACACTCTGCTCGCAAAAAAAGACCCTGAACTACCTGTTGCCTGCCACTTCAATGCACCACCCTGCTCCCTGGCCAACATCTCTGTCTCCGGCTTGCTACGGCATTCCCGTGAAGCCCAACGCAAGCTGGAGGAACAACTCATTTTCCACGTGGGGACCCTACAGCCCTCCGGACACAATACTGAGTTCAATAATTTTAGGGCCTAAACTCTCCCACGTCCCAGCCCCCCACTCCACACACCAGGCCTTGTTACCACATAGCCTGCCACTACACACCCACTGTTGCAAATCACTAACAGTGTCCATAAACAACTATGCACTCTCCCAACCTGATCGTGAGCAACTCCTTTGTCTGTCCAAATGTCTGTCTCTCTCTTTGGGCTCCTTCCTATCGTTTACTCCCGATCCCAACTAACTCTCTATTTTCTGCAGATAAACTGACATTTGCCCAGTCACCATTAGTTCTGAGGAAGGATCACTGGACCCGAAATGTTTTCTCCTCCACAGATGCTGCCAGACCCGGTGAGCTTTTCTAGCAGCTTTGGTTTTGTTACTCATTTACAGCATCCACAGTTCTTTTGGTTTTTAGTTGACATCACAGACTTCAGTTTAGACCATCTATAATATTGTACACTGCTCAATCCACTCCCACCCTTCCCTGCACCACTTGTGAAAGACAAGGCACCAGTCTGGAGAAGGTGCAAGTAGACTTTCAAGCATGATAACAGAAATGAAAGTTTACAACTAGTCTTCAGAATTTTTCAAGAATTCTCATAGTACCAACAAGAGTACAATTCCTTGCTCTGGGAACTGATCATTTGTTTGCCTCTCTCTGTCTCTTAGATCAAATCTCGTTGACAGTATTCATTCAACTGGCACATTGATATATCTGACACCAACTCCCCTCTCTGTGTGCACCAGATCAAAAAGAGTGTACTGTGTTGGGAAAGGCTGAACATGTTAGTTTCTCTCTGGAAATGAGAAACTGAGGAATGACTTAAGAGGAGGCTGAGAAAAAGATCTAAGGGTTTGAAAGGGTAAAAATGGGGAGAAACCAGGAGGATCAAGTCACTAAATCCAACAGTCTATTTCAGAGAAACATGTTTACTCACAGATTGATTATGATGTGGGAAAAAAAAACTTGTAATCCTGAGTTATATGGATGCACGTGAAGGACAAATTACATTAGCAGATGAAAAAGAAAGGAATGGAAGACTAAGTTGACAGCATCAGGTCAAGTGGAACGGAAGGGTGGGCAGCGGTGTCAATACTGTGGAGCAAAAGTACTAGCTGGGCAAACAGCCTCTTTTTAACTGTAGTCCCAGGAAGGCACTGAGCATAATGAATTAAGTTATTCCTTAAATTGCTCATCGAGAAGTTATGGACATACAATAATGTTATGTCAAAAGAACTGTTCGTCAACATGTACATTTGAAACAAGGCCCCAGTCATTCATATTGTCATGGAGATGACTGAGGAAAGATTTCCAATACATATCCCAGAAAACTTGTCTCTCTGAGGGTCGTGCAATAAAACTTTTAGGTAATCTGCCAAATTTGGGGAGAGAGAGTACGTAGAAATTGAAAGGTTCATGAAACAGCAATACAATAAGGAGTTCACATTCGGAAAGAACAAATTTATTAGGATTTGAAACATGGTCGGAGGATGTGTGTAACTTTGAGACAATTCTAAGCTTAAAAGCGGCCACATTGCAAATGAAATTGAAGTAAACCGTCAGAATATAGGAATTTCTTTCACTGGGTCCAAGAAAATCAAATGATTACTTTTGAGTGAGTATAGAGTAACTCCTGGAGTTGATGAGGGAAGCCCAATAATGTGGTTTCTTTGCAATTTTACAAGGCTTTTGACCAAGTCTCACATCTGAGATCAGCATGCAAGATAGAAGTACATGGGATTGGGGGTCCTGTGCTGAAACGGATAGAAAACTGGGTGACAGGCAGGAAACAAAGAGCAGGAACAAATGTGTCTCTTTATAAATGGCAGGCAGTGTCGAGTGAGATACTTTATATACTACGATGAAATATCAAAGTGGGTTTTTAGGTTGCACAGGAAGTTGAAAACCAAAATAATTTCTTCTCATTTCAAGTGCAAGGTGCTGATCCAAAAGTACTTCAGACTGCTTGTTTAATGAAACTTTGTCATGTCATCCCCTGAGATATCAACTAGAAGACGGAATTTTACATTACTAATTTTGATAGAGGTTGTCCTAAGAAGTTACCTTACAAAAAAAACTTTACATATCTTGAATCAAGGTTCCAAACTTAACTAAGCAACCATCATTTGTTTGTGATTTTGACAGTCATAATTGGCTCAAGTTACACCTCTATCTTAATAAATTCCAAAGGAAAAGTTTTGGCCTTAGTTTTTACACAAGTTTGAACAGAAGCTAAAACGTGACAAAATTGGCTCTCGGAGAATAATCAAACACAGTTCAAACATACATCCTTTGGGATAGTTGAATAAAAGTCTAAGTCAACAGCACACCTGTACATGCTACGTCTAACTCTGAACGAAGTTGATCACACAAAAAAGACTGAGCTTTTACCCATGAATCAACTTACAATGCAAGGTGGAATTGATATACTTTTACACATCTTATTTGAAAAGCCTTAGTTGTTTGAAAGTTAACACTTCCAACATGAACACCACAACTATTTCCAGTCATAATAACAAAAGGGACTAACTCAGTCCAAAATATCTAGAATGACTTGTTTTGCATAATGTCAGTGTAATGTATCATGCTTCTATAATGTAGAATGACAATAATGCATTTGCTCACCAAGTAGATAATCTCTCATTTATCCTCAGTATACTCCACCTATCACACATGCCCATTCACCTATTTTGCCCAAATCAAACAATCATATCTCTGCACATCCTTCACAGCTCATTCTTCTGCCCAGCTTTGTCTCATCTGCAAATCTAGAAATCTTACATTTTGTTCCCCTAACTAAATCATTCATATATATTGTGACTAGCTGAGGTCCCAGCACTGTTCTTTGCAGTACCTCACTCGTCATGGTCTGTCATTTATAAAGAAACCCATTTATTCCTTTTCTTTGTTTCCTGCCTGCCACCCAGTTTTCTATCCATTTCAAAACACTGCCCCCAATCCCACGCACTTCAATCTTGTATGCTGATCTCAAATAACAAGGTGTAGAGCTAGATGAACACAGCAGGAGGGGCTGCATCAGAGGAGCAGGAAGGCTGACGTTTTGGGCCTAGGCCCTTCAGAAAAAAAAACTTTCTGAAAAAGGGTCCAGGCCCAAAACGTCAGCTGTCCCGCTCCTCTGATGCTGCTTGGCCTGTTGTGTTCATCCAGCTCGACAACTTGTTATCTCGGGTTCTCCAGCATCTGCAGTTCCTAAGACCTCTGCTGATCTCAGATGTGGGGCTTTGTCAAAAGCCTTGTGAAATTCCAAAGAAACCACATTCATAGGCTGCCCTCAATCACTCTCGGTGTTACAAACTGGAAGAATTCCAGTAGATGTGTCAAGCACAAGTTCCCTTTCATAAGACTATGCTGAGTTTGTCCAATCCAGTCACTGTTTTCTAAGCGCTCATCTACTAAATCTTTTATAATAGACTCTAGCGTTTTCCCCACAACTGACATCAGGCTTGCTGGTCTATAATTTATGGTTTTCTCCCTTTTTTCATCAGCGGTGTTACAATGACCACCCTACAATTTGTAGCAAATGTTCTAGAGTTAAAGTCTCAGTCCGAGATAACAATGGGAATGAAGACAAAAATCAAATGGGTTTAAGTGTTATTTGATTTCCTCTGCTGCTCTCGTCCTTGAACCGTTTAAATTATCACAAACATTGATTTATCTCTCAATTTCAAATACAAACCCTAATTCAGGCTCATTGTTCCCCAAGATCAATTGTTCTATCATGCAATTTCACATGTTCAATTAGTCATTAAATGAGAGTGTCACTGTACCTGATGAGTTCCTTGATCTTTTTCCCTCTTTTTCCGCAGGTTCTTGCTCTTGTGAAGCTGCTTGAGAAGATTCTGGTGCCTCCCTCAAACCAGGGACAGGACTCTTAGATTTAAAAGTCATTTTGTGAGGAGGTCCCACTGGACTTTCAGGTCCAGAGTCAGAACCAATCATCCTTTCAGAGGAAGCTGATCTTTGCCTCTTTCTTTGAAGATTGGTTTGCTCCTTTCCATCTGCACCGTCCAAAAGGGGACTCTGCTGTCTTTGACTGGATATGTGTGGACTCTGGATATTTGAATTTCCTCCTTCAGAGCTCTCGATGGTTTGCAGGCTCATGTCATCTGTTGGGTCAGACAACAAAGTGCTATCTGGTTCCTTATTTTCAGGACTGATTTTCTGACAGGTCCTTTCATCTATTATTGCTGTATCTGATAGAGACTTGTTGTTTTTTTGAGAACTAGGTGTAACCCTAGCTGGTGAAGATTGTGGGGAGCCTGAATCAGTTTTATCATCAGGTTTCTTTTCACTTGAAGATACTTCATTAGCACTGTGCATTTCTTTAGCAGATACCAAAGTTCCATATACTGTATCACATGTATTTAGACATTGGGATGGGTCTTCTAAAGGGCTATGACTTCGAGATGGTATCTTGCCAGTGCTGTCTGGAAGACAAAGCATACTTTTTTCATTTGATGATTCTAAATCTTGAAACTGCTGCTCGTCTTTTCCATCTTGACTTCTTCTCTCATGATTTGCATTTGTGTGCAGAGGTATACTCTCAGAATTACTTCCTTTTTCGTTCTGGTGCAGTGATATACATTGCTCTGAATCAGACCCTGGTTTGTCATTACCTTCCTCTTCACTCGATGTCGAAGATGATGATGTCGATGATGATGATGATGAAGAGGAGGAGCTCGTGGAGGATGACGAAGAGGACGATGTTGACGATGACGACGATGAACTGGATGATCTTCGTCTTGAGCTTTTAGAGGAGTTTCTACTCCTATTGTTTTTACTGTTCTCCAAATTAGGATCGTGGCATTTTGATTCACTATTACTGATATTTGTAGACAAATCTTTCCCAGAACTTGTGGCAGAGCAGGAGAGAGTAGTTTTCCTTGTGGAATGAATACTTTCAGGCTGATTTTCTTTTCCTGGATCAGGGTTTGGTTTTCCATGGTCTTCTCCCTGCACTGTAAGGGTTTTACTTTCTTCTGGACGATCTGGCAGAACAGTTCTGTTGTTTTTAAAATCAGTAATTTCATTGAGAGATGATCTGGGACTTCCAGACTCTGACTTTTGCATTTCTTTTACACTTGAACAGGGTGACCCATCCTTTTTTTGTTGTTGCTCATGAGGAGTACATTCACATTCATCAGCTCGACATTTTGAAGAGGGACTTGGAGATTTTTGCTTTGTACTTTCAGGGCTATTATTTCTGGAACCTGTTGCAGAGTGCACTGCAGTTTGTGGTTGTTTTTTGCAACTTGATGATCGAGTGCTTGGTTCATGGCTGTCCGGACTTTGAGAAGCATTCCCACTTCCTTGTGTAACAATACATTCTTCTTTGCTTCTCCCAGAATCCGATTCAACTAATCTACTATATTTTTGGGACTCATGTCTAACATTTGAACAATGTGAATCAGGATACTTTGATCTTCTGAAATCCTCTTCAGGAGGACTACGAGATGAGCTATCCGATTTTCGATTTCTGCTATCTCTGTTTTTCTCTTTTGATTCAACACTAGAATGGAACCGTCTTGACCTTGGAGGGCTATAGTTTCTCGCTTGGCCTCGATGTGTACTTTCGTCTACTTGCGAAGAACTCTTGTTACTTGTTGAACGAGCTTCCTTCAGCATTCTTTTGCCACGACTCTCTGGGCTTCTTCTGTAGCTATCAGATTTCTCTGATCTATTAGATTTTGAAGTTGTACTCTCCTTCCTTGATGACCGATAAGGACTTCTGGAGCTGGACCTGTATTCCCTTCTTTGATGTCTGGGAGAAGGACTACTAGATTTTCTTTTGGACCTTCTATTCCTATCATCCCCAAATTTGCTCCTTGAATCTGGACTGTATCTTCGCCTTACCTCCTGAGGACTATGGCTTCTTGCAGGTTCTTTCCAAGAACTTTCTGGAGAACGTCGTCTTTTATCATTTTCTGGTCTTCTTTCCTTTGACCAGCTCAACTGTTTGACATTTGAGCTTCTCTCTTCTCTGATGGTCGGCTTTTCATCCCTTCTTTCACGCTCCGATACTCTCGCCCGATGGTCCCCATGTGAAAAAGTTCTGTCTCTTCTCTCCAAGTGCCTTTCTTCCTTTCTTCTGCTGGCATTCCTTGGTGATCTACCTCTTTTGTCCTGAGGACTTGAAGAGGAACTCCTGCTACTACTATCACTACTGCTGCTACTACTGCTGCTGCTGCTTCCACTCGAACTGCTTGAACTGCTGCTGGAAGAGCTGTTGCTGCTGTCACTGCTGCTACTGGATGAGCTGGAATCACTGTCACTGCTACTGTCCCTGGGGAGAGAAAAGAGAGTTCCATAAAATACTCACAATAACTTTTGTAGAATACAAATCCTGACAAAACTAACACACATCTTTTTCTTCAGATCAACTTGTTGTTTTGGGCGCGGTATATGAGTGTTATCTTCTGGTTAACTGAATCATGATCAGATGGACATTAAAGCTCTAATTATGTAGTGATGCGTCATATTCATCGGCTCATTTCTGAACGCATTCAATGCAAATAGTTAACGTGTAAATCCATGAAAACGTGCAACCTTTGAGAATTCAGTATTTTACTACATAAAACACGTTTTCATCCAGATTGACCCAGATATTCATAATTTAAACAAAATTCAAGACAATTATGCGCTGGGGTACAGCAGAATGACAGATAATTAGGCGACACACTCAAATTGGTTTTATGTACAATTGTCAGTGTAGAAAACAAACAGAATTCATTGCATCATCAAGAATACCATTGTAACTTAACTCAGGACAACATACTCACCTGCCATCCAGTCTCCTCCACTGAACATTGGTTATGCACCCTGGGACCAAATGGACAAGCATAGCAAAAGCAAATTCTAGGTGAATAACTTCTTTTAGCCTCACATTTACTTGGTGTATGAAAATCTTTACAAGAAAAATGTATTTGTTTCCATGCTAAATGCAGTTGGACTGATTTCAACCTCAAATTCAGGTGCTTTCCTATAAATGAACTACTGAATGTAACATGACTTATAATGGGATGAGATATCATTTCGTACCCAATTACGTCCACTGGAGTTATTGAGTTTCTTTTGAACTATAAAATGCAAAGGCTGTCTTGTATTTGGACTTATGACAAGACTGAACGGCTATTACACAATGACTGCCTATGAATTGCTTAAAAAAAACGTTAAAGCAAAAATTTGTGTAAAAACATAAATGTAATCTAACAACAAGCAGATCAAACCATACTTTTTCCAGGGCATCTTTTCTCACATCAGGAATAAAAGAATGATTTTTATGTACAAAATTTAGCAACTTCACTCAGTGGCAGCATTCTCGCCTTCAAGTCCAAAACCTGTGTGCGTTCAAATCCCATTAAAACTTCAGCACAAAATCTAGATTTACAGTTTAGTGTAATACTGCAAGCACACTGCATTGTCACAGTCGTCACCTTTCTGATAAAAGGACGAACTGAGGTACTGTACACATATTCAGGCACTACCGAAAGTACATAACCGGTTCTCTTGTGCCCTGCCTCGCTAACATCAATTCAGTCATACAATACCCAGTGCAGACTAATTGAACCGCTTTATCCAATCCTGATTGTGGCAATCTGCACTGCACGTCTGACTTAATGGAAACAGTGGAACTAAACCAAGCAAGTCATTCGCTTGCAGGAAAGCACAACAATCTTCAATATACTGAGAACTATCATTGCACGATATAACGATATACTTCATTGTCTAAAATCATACTCATAGTCATCTTAATATCCTTTTTTTAAACCCAGAAGCAAGTTTACACTATATGCTTTAACATGAACTGAAACATCCATTTATCTTTTCCCCAGTACAACTGTGACATAGCTTGCAAATCCAGTGCATGGATTGGAAAGCGATGAGAGGAGGGAATCACTTTCTTGCAAAGCTGGTGTCCTTGTAGGAAATACAATACAATTGTTCACATTAAATGCCAATGAACAGAATCAACACTACTACAACTTTACAGATCTACATATACCTCCACGCAAAAATCCTAACATACAGTACACCCAAACAAATAAAATTATTGGCAGATCCAGAAAAATTACTGACATACTTTACTGAATAAAAATCACCCAGTGATGCCAATAACTGCATATATAAACAATGTATTGTGAATTTGCTTTTATATCCAAAATGGCAACACAGCACCACCATCAGGTTCCAAGGAGGCATGGAAACAGAAACAAAACAATCAGATCCTTAAGTGAATTTTTCACTTTCAGCACTGGAGACTGTTGGCATGAGTAAATTTAGAGAATGGAGGGAGTGATAATATCTTGAAGAATGCCTTCTAGAACATGACACCAATGGAGAAGGGACTGCATCTGAAGGAATAGCGAAGAGTTGAAAAGCTGTTATTGGGGACTTGACAGTAAGGTGGACAGATGATACAAATATTACAGAAACATCCATTCCAAAAAGCTCGGGGCTTCTATGGCACAGTGGGTAGTTTGTTTAACTCTGGGCCAGAATGCCTGCGTTCAAGTCCCACCCATTCCACTGGTGGGTCATGATGTTTCTAAACAAGTTGATTAAAACTACTAGAACCCTTCATGGTATGTTGCCTCCTTGATGTCAGGATAAAAACTACTGCAATTAAGGTTCAGATACTTTTGCTTGAGGAAAAGAACTGACGTAAAGGGTCCGGCGCATATCAGTACTGATGACAGATATTCATTTTGTACAGTTAGATTTCAGGAACTTAAAAAGTCAGGACCACAAAAAGGTCATCGTCTCTGGATTACTCCCATCGTCATCCATGAGTGGAAGTAGAAGCAGAAAATCAGCCTCGATCAAATCATAACTCAAAGCATGATGTGCTACGTATACATGGACACATTGGGGGAGGTGTGGTCTAGGTTCTTTGGCATTAGGGCCTTACCTATATGGATAGTTTCACCTCCATGGGGCTGAAACTCATGTTGCCATAAGGAGATTCATTAATGCAGTTGGAGAGGGTTAAAATTGTCTTGGAGGTGGGCATGAACACTGAGAAGCAGAAAACAAAAATAAAGTGTATAAATATGCAACAGCATTGGATAGTTGTCATCAAGATCTAGTCATATTTTCGACAGAATGAGACCAAGAAGAACGAAGAAGAACACAAGGAAAGGTGACGAAGACATGTGAGTGAGTGCACAAAATCTGGTGAAAAAAACTGATAATTACTATGTCACAAAGTGGAGATCTCACCCCACCACCACCCCAGAAAGCTAAAACCGAAACATCGCAACAAGCTTGCCTTTGTCTCGCTGCCTGTTAAAGGAAGTCTGAAAAGTGGGATAACCTGACCTTCACCCCACCAATTTGTTATAAAGGAACAGATACATGTAAAAAAATCCCTGCTACTCAATTAATGATCAACAAATAACAGTTTATTTATCTAACTCTAACAGTAAACAAATTAACAAAATGATTAACAAGCCAAACAATTCCCCCTTAACTGCTGACTATTCCAGAATAAAACCAAATTCTAATGGTATGCGAATCCAATAAATAAAAGTCCTACTTATATAAACCAAAGTAATAACAAAAATAAATTAAAACTAATGCTCTCCAAAGTTACAGCCAGGATAAGCTTTCTGGAATGTTCTTAGCCTTCTCTGCTGTTGCCCAGTCAGGAACACCTTTTTCCATCGAATTCTTTTATCAGGAATATTAGCTAAGACTATCATAGTACCTTTATTGAGAGGGTACTTACTCTGAGAGCCAGCGAGTTTCTCTTCAGATGGCAATTTGCTCTCACGCCAATTTTCAAATGTCGTCTTCTTTTATATCCTCGTTGACTTATTAATTTCTTACAATAGGATTGGTCCTAGGTTACCAAAACCTAAGCCGATTGTTTTTTAGTATTAAAGTGCCTGGTAAAAATTAATTGGCTGATATTCAAGTTGGTTGCCTAGCTAACAAGACTACTGCCTGGGTTTCTAACCATAAGCCTTTTGATACAATGTTTCAATCAGGTGCTCTCTGTGAACCTGTACATTGATTAAAAATCTCCAAGCTTAGGAAAAAAATATATCTTTTTAAGGAAATCGTATACTCTTACCCCTCTCATTAGATAAACATCAATATTTTTAAAAGCACCAAATTCTAACATCCTGCCTAATCCACATCTATTTTACCTAACTTCGCAACAATGATACAGTAGAGTTAGTGGATATGAGAGTTAACATTGGTGAGGACTAGCACTCGGTATTCAGGAATACAAAGAGGTTAAGGAAGGATGTCAGTATCAATGAATACTGGCAACACTCCTCCGTCTCTTGCTTTTTCTTTTCTTTTTCCGGGGAGTAACAATGTTATTTTATCATCAATAATGGCAGAAGGGTAGAAGGTCAACAAGCACTTGGAGAGGTCTGAATCCATTAAGCATAAACAGCACAGCTTGAAAATGGCACTGTTCTTCAAAATCTAATGTAACTTTTTTCGTGAAATAACATGGAATGTTGGTGAAAATAATGCAGTGACTATATGGATTTGAAACAAACCGAAATATAAAAAAGATAAGTTAACAAAATTGAGACTAGTGAAATCGGAGCATCAATTTTAACTTGGATAAGAAAAGCAGGCTTACCTGACAGAAAACAGTAACCATAGTAGCTATTTTGGAGCTCCAAAAGGCTCCCTGCCAGGATTATGGTTTTTTAAGTGACGTAGATTGTGGGATTTATACAGTCGATTCTACTGTAATGTACAATCTGTCAACTCAAGTTGACTGGAATGCCATTAATGAATGGGGAATGCTATGTCTAAAATGCAAACTTGCGTTGGCTATAACAGAAATCTATCGGTGCGCCAAGTATGCACTGACATCACGTGTTCATTTCACAGGCTTTGTCATGACTACTTACAATGTCTCCCCAACAGCATCACGTGATCATTATATGGGCTTGGTCATGAAGTGCTTTCTCAGAGGTACGGTGCAACCATCTCCCTCATCAAGTCATCTTCACATTATTTCCAAGTAAAATGTTAAACTTATTTTTATTTTATTATTGCATATGAATTAAGCACATTCAAATTGTGCCTCCTGTGTGCTGGGCTTTTGAGTGATTTCTTTTTGGGTGATCTTCCCTAACCCCACTTTTCCCATAGGACCTGTTATTTCTATAGCACAATTTTCAAAAATACAACGTTGCACAGGAATACAACTATCGTATCAAAGCAGAACCGACCGTTTATCTGTAACTGTACATTTCCAAGTATGTATTCTGAACTTCTGTGCAAGAAAAATTCTGTTTTATTGTCCATAAAAGTATAGAAGATTGCATCCTTTTCAGAATAAAATTTCAGTCTGGGATCCAATCTCTCCGATAATCATAACATATACACAGACTGGACAAATGAAATTTAGTACAGTTAAGTGTTTGTGATGTATTTTGAAAGAAGGTACGATGGAAGCCACGCTAACTCAGATGTAAAGTTTCCAGGTACTAAAAAATTAACTTTGTCCAAGAATTCTTGAAGACAGCAGGACATTCTAACAAAGTATGAGCAAAGTAGCATCACCATGAGTTTGATTAGTAGAGGCATGAAGTACACAAGTAGGATGCTGTGCTCAACTGTTGGAGAGCTCTGCTTGGGCTGCAACTAAAATAATGCACCTCGCACTTGACTTTATGAAGGGCATTTAGCAGAATAGTTACAGCAACAATTTAGCTACATGTTGGAGATTCTCTTCCTTGGAGCAAAAAGATTGAGTAAAGTTACAGAGAAGTGTCCACGGTTATAGTAAGTTTACCCAAGATCAAAGAAATATTTTTCTATTAGCTGATGGAAAAAGACCAATGGACATAGACTTGAGGTGTTGGTGAGAACTGTGACTTATTTTTAGGTGCAACTGGTGGCAATGACCCGGAACTTGCTGCTGACTGAAAGGTTATTGGAAGCGGGAATTATGAAGAAACTCAAAGAATTTGAATGGGCACTTGAGGCAAAGAGGTTTGTAGGAATTCAGGAATACAATAAGGGAATGGAACTGACTGAATTGCTGCACAGACAGCTGATAATGTACACCATGTATTGAAAGACACCTTCACTATAAAGCCTCGACGAAAACAATAGTCAAAATCTGATTTCAATACAACTAGAAGTAAAGGCAAAACCAGTTATTTGCACCTGCTTTCTGTTTAGGGTACAGTTGTAGTGAAGAACCTATTAAAAACTATTTGCATGTATCCTTAAGTCCAATCAGCAAATCATGGTTGCAAAGTGAGCACCTGCAGTCCATGAACTTCATCTAACAACTATTTGCATAACTTGATTACAGAACAACTGCCAATAGGGAAAATACCGAATTGCACCACTTCTGTATTTTACCACAATATCTTGTCAACCTTAAGACAATACCTTGATAAGATGATGTTTTATGCCAAATTATTGTCGATAAAATCCATGTGTCGAATCAAAAGAAATAAAAAAGTGGTCATTCTAACTGCTGTTTATGTTCAGGGATTTGAACATTTAACTGACAAAAACATGAAATACAATTATGTTGCAGTTTTCTGTACTTATGTGGCACATTTTCAATTTTTTTTAAATTCACCATCTTTCAGTTTCTGAACGTAGGACCAAAACACACACAAATTTGAGATGGGGATTTCCAAATCAAGTGCATCGTCAACAGTGAGGACACAAACACATAGCATCATAAAATGTTTTCAAGCACTTCTGACCTGATACAGGTCTTTAAGCCTTGCCTCATGGGGGTTCAAACATGGAAAAGAGGCCAACAATCATAAAATCAATTATTAATCCATTTTTGTGGAACTGTGGTATAAGAATAAATATTGTCACCACACCATGTAAATTGTGGCTCTTTGAAGAGTGCAACAGGATCTTTTACATCAACTGGAAGAGTTGGCTTGACATCCCATCCAAAACACTCAAGTTTGTACAGTGCAGCTTCTCCACAGTACTGCAGAACTGTGCAAACCTGAGTAATGTCCTCAAATCGGTTGGAGTTTGAGCCCATGACCTTACGCTATCAAATGAACTACAGCCAACACGCAAATGGAAAAATCATGTCTCCAAGGACGTCATCTTTCAGCCAACTATAAGGGCCGTAACCAGATTGAATTTAAGCAACCTTAATATGATTTCCAATTGATGAAAATTCAGATCGCAAAACTTCTTGGAATATCATTCTGCATAAAGACACAGTGAGGCATCCAAGCACGTTTCAATGAAGGTGTTTCAAGGATAGGGTGAAAGCACAACTTGAGCACTTGCCATAAGTTAATGTTGACTCCTGATAATTTTGGTAAAATAGTGGCGATTTTAAGTCTCTGTCTCCTCACATTTTTGCCTACATGTATAAAAATAAGCATTAATTACGGTTGGAGGAAAGAAAACACCTTCATTTCATTCCTAACATTGCTGAACCTAATTTGTTGGCACAAATTCATGCAGCTTTTTAAAAAATATATTCAGTTATTTTACCTCTACACAAATATTCTAATTTAGTTACCATGTTTCTTAGTACAAGAAGTTTGTCTTCCATTTCCTTGAAACATTTTTTGCTTCCAAAATAATTTTCATAATGCTCTCTTCAGTCTTCTTTACAGCTATCCATTCCAACTCTTCAAAACATAGACAACATTCCACACGCTCACCAGTCCCACATTTGACAATTTAACGACTCCCTGCTGACAAGCATGTCAATTGTAAAATCTGTTTATTCATCATTAGTTAATGGCCACATTATCTTTACATTGGCAAGTTTCATCAGCCTTGTTCCATATTGCACCTTTTCAAATTTGAAGTGTAATATTGATCCATCTGCTAATATTAGAGGCGGATCACTCTACCAAGATTGACCACTTAAATTCTGTGTACTTTCAGAGAACTAAGTCGGAGCCGTGGGTGAATTCATCTCATGAACGAAGTCATGGGTTTAAGTCTCAGACACACAACTTGAACAAATTGGCACTTATGCACAATCCTGAGAACTGTATTGTCAAAAATGTGATCTTTTGCATAACATGTTGAACAGAGACTCAAGTAGAATACTGGCAAATTTACTGGCGAAGTTTCAGGCCTCGACCCTTCATCACAGAGGGGGATGGGGAGAGGGAACTAGAATAAATAGGGGGAGAGGGAACTAGAATAAATAGGGAGAGAGGGGGAGGTGGACCGAAGATGGAGAGAAAACAAGATAGGTAGAGAGGAGAGTATAGGTGAGGAGGTAGGGAGGGGATAGGTCAGTCCAGAGAAGACAGACAGGTCAAGGAGGCGGGATGAGGTGGTAGTTAGGAAATGGAGGTGCGGCTTGAGGTGGGAGGAAGAGATGGGTGAGAGGAAGAACAGGTTAGGGAAGCGGAGACAGGCTGGGCTGGTTTTGGGATTCAGTGGGGGGGAGGGGTCAAGCTGGGCTGGTTTTGCGAATGCAGTGGGGGTAGGGGATGAACTGGGCTGGTTTTGGGATGCAGTGGGGGAAGGGGAGATTTTGAAGCTTGTGAAGTCCACATTGATACCACTGGGCTGCAGCATTCCCAAGTGGAGTTGCTGTTCTTGCCACTTTCGGGTGGCATCATTGTGGCACTGCACGAGGCCCGTGATGGGCATGTCATCTAAAGAATGGGAGGGGGAGTTAAAATGGTTCGCGACTGGGAAGTGCAGTTGTTCGGTGCGAACCGAGTGGAGGTGTTCTGCAAAGCAGTCCCCAAGCCTCCGCTTGGTTTCCCCAATGTAGAGGCAGCCACACCGGATACAATGGATACAATATACCACATTGGCAGATGTGCAGATGAACATCTGCTTGATATGAAAGGTCATCTTGGGGCCTGGGATAAGGGTGAGGGAGGGGGTGTGGGGGCAAGTGTAGCACTTCCTGCGGTTGCAGGGGAAGGTGCCGGGTGTCGTGGGGTTGGAGGGGAGTGTGGAGCGGACAAGGGAGTCACGGAGAGAGTGGTCTCTCCGGAAGGCAGACAAGGGTGGGGATGGAAAAATGGCTTGGGTGGTGGGGTCAGATTGTAGATGGCGGAAGCATCGGAGGATGATGCGTCGTATCCGGAGGTAGGTGAGGTGGTGTGTGAGAACGAGGGGGATCCTCTGGGGGCAGTTGTGGCGGGGGCGGGGTGTGAGGGATGTGTAGCGGGAAATGCGGTCATTTAAATACATTTCACTGCATTCACAACATGATAGATTGCCTAAAGATTGCATGCTAAGCAGAAAAAGGTACCAGCTTTTCCAGTTCCACCACAATTCAGTTTTTACTGCACAAAGTAAATCAAGTCGTTATAAGATGCCAGCAAAGTGAAAAATAAAGACACTTTCACATATTTACTGTGTGACTGTGTTTTTATTTGGTTTAGTTTTGATGTAGGTTGCACTTGCAGGTTAGTCAGATTACGCAAAGGCTTTCTCGGCTATCCCAAATCTCTGCTCAACACCAATTTGAGGACAGACCCTCTGCAATTTGCTTTATCACAATTTTACCGTATCTCAAAGCTGACTGGAACATGTGAGTACTAATTCACCTATGTGCATAATGTTTATTACAAGTGAAACTACATTTCAAATCCACATCTCTCAGTATACCATTTTAGAGCATCTGAAGGTGAAAATACTATGAAAAGTACATCCATTCGATGCACCTAAAATTCCGACTCAGTAAAAGAAAGTTGACATTGTCAAAGTTCAGTACAATTCCAACTTGTGATAAGATTTCAAGTATTTGTTCAGAAGCGAACTCATCCATCATACTGATGTTAGAATAATTTCCAAGCAAAGTAGTTTGACACTGCAAAACTGCATGTAAGACAGTAACCAAGGAATTTTTGAGGTTATCAACGCCCCTCTGCTCTACAACTATGCAAACTAACTATGCAAAGTGCGTGCAAAATTCTTCCCCTCCAGAGACCATGCTTGGACAATGATGGTTAACCATGCCGCAGACTTGCAAAGTAGATCAGTGCAATTATCAATACAATTCAGTTGCTTCGCAATAAAAAGGCTTAGCAATGTCAAATGATATACCAATAAAGAGCAACACTGCTCCTCTTCTGAACAAAAAATACAACTGTGTTAACTCTTTGTTGGAAAAGGTACAGGAGGAAACAGTATGGTTACCGTGAAGAAACTGTCATTATTATTTTGAAAATAAAACTCTAACAATGTCACTAAAATAAAACTCTAACAATGTCACTAAAATAAAATCAAATTTGAGCAGCATGGAATAAAATGCACTTTCTAAAATCAAAATGTAGACGCAAAGACATGATGTGTATTGTTTTCCCATTTTGGATATCATACAACATTTAGGTGATTTTTTATTTTGCAAAGTGTCTTTGAATTTTCAGTTATAAAGCTGTTGTCAAAACCACGTTAGAAAATAACTCTCGTTTAATTAAGATTTAAAATATTTCAGTCAGTCCTAAACAACACATGTAAGCAATAATAGATTGGTAATTTACTTGTCATAGTTCCCTTTTAAAATATGGGTACTACTGAACTTATGGGATTAAAACATTGCCGTTTACCTGTTTGAATCCAGCCAAAATAGAAATTTTTTGAAAAATCATTTTAGCCAATTCTCAGACTAGAGCATCCAAAGACAATTTTCAAGCACCCTGATTTACTCTAATAAGACATGCATGAAAGGTAACAAAATCAAAAGGACTAAAATAATGCAAAATGTCCTGTAAAATGTACTATCTCAACATTTGGTTGTTCTCACACTGCATTAACAGCAATATCATGATCGATTTCAAGAGTTGAGGACAAATGAAAAACTTCTCTGAAACAACTGCTGAGACAATCAACGTTAATTTCTGTATTCCAAAAAAATGCATCTGCTATCACTTGCTGTCTTTGAAAGTGAGGCCTCAGCAGTATAACATCTTTGAAGTGGAATTCAGAGCTGCCTTGGAAATCACTGTCCAAACGGGAAGCCATAGAAGCCTTGAATAAAGTTTCAGACAAAAAAATACACAGACAAAGTACTTTTGGCATTCCATTAGAAAAGGATAAAGGCTTAGGGAATGCTCAAAAGCTACAAATTTATCATTGGAGGAAAGGAGATTCTAAATGGCTCTTTTGGCACAGTGATCGTATCCCTTCCTTGAAGCCAGGAGACCCAGGCTCAAGTCCTATCTGTTCCAGAGCTGTTTAGTGACATCTTTGAACAGGCTGATTAGAAAATAGGGAACAAGGTGTGCAGCTGGATGAACACAGCAGGCCAGGCAGCATCAGAGGAGCAGGAAAGCTGACATTTTGGGTCTGGACCCCTCTTCAGGAATGGGGGAGGGGAAGGGGGGCTCTGAAATAAATAGAGAGGGGGATGCAATGACAGAAGGTGGATAGAAGAGTGAATACAGGAGCAGATGGGTGGAGAGACGACGGACAGGGTCAAGGTGGTGGGGATGAAGCCAGGACAGGTGAGTGTAGGGAGGGAGTTGGGATGGGGGTTGGTCAGTGAGGAGGGAGGGAAAATGGACAGGTTCTGGAGGCAGGGATGAGGCCAGTTGGTACGAAGTGGGGGCCGGGGTGGTCAGTGAAGTGGAAGGTGGTGCATAGGTGGGAGAAAAGACGGATAAGTCAAGGAGGTGGGGACGACAGGGGCTGGTCTTGGGGTGATGTCGGGGGTGGGGAGTTTTTGAAGCTTGTCAAGTCCACACAAAGACCACTGGGCTACAGGGTTCCCATGCAGAATATAAGGTGCTATTCCTCCAGCCTTCGGGTGGCATCGTTGTGGCACCAGAGACAGCCCAGGGTGGACATGTCATCCAAGGAGTAGGAAGGGGTGTTGAAGTGGTTCGCAACCGTAAGGTGTAGTCGCTTGTCATGAACTGAGCGTAGCTACTCTACAAAGCAGTGTTCAAACCTCTGCTTAGTTTCCCTGATGTCAAGCAGGTCACATTGGGAAGAGCGGATACAATGTACCACATTAATCAATGTGCAGGTGAACATCTGTTTACTGTGTCCTTATTTATCAAGGACCGCAATTTCCCTCCACAGTGGTTGAAAACGCCCTCGACTGCATCTCTTGCACTTCCCACACTCCAGCCCTCCCACCCCCTCCCTAGGATAACAACAGAGTTTCCCTTCTCCTCACGTATCAACCCGTCAATCACCAGATTCAATGCATCCTTCTCTGCCACTTGCGTCACCTGCAATCCGACCCCACTACCAAGGATATAATTCCTGCCCCACCCTTACCTGCCTTCTAGAGAAACCCCACTCTACGCAACTCCCTCATCCGCTCCACACCGCTCACTAGCCCCACCAACCCCGGCACTTTTTCCTGCAACCTCACAAAGTGCTACACGCGCCTCTATACCTTCCCCCCTCACCACCATCCCAGGCCCCAAGAAAGCCTTCCACATTAAATAGATGTTCACCTGCACATCAATGGTGTGTGGATAGTATATCGGCATGGATACAGGATTGGCTAAGTAGGAAAGTGTTGGGAAGCAAATGGGTTTTCAGGATTGTAACATCTACGTACTCCATGAGTTAGAGATCAATGCTGTAGCACAATCATTTCCAATGTACATTAATGATTTTGATGTGAAAAGTGAATGTATGAAGGCCAACTTTAAAGACGGCACAAAAATCGGTGGGACAGCAAGTGGTGAGAATGGCACGAACAATCCTCAGAAGCAGGTTATATATGTATTCCATCTGTCAAGTTTTTGTGTACAATGTAGAAAAATGTAAGGTTATGCACTTTGGCATGAAGCAGTGTTGAATATTCTTTAACCCGAAAAAATTACAGAAAGCCACAGTTCAGAAGGATTTGAGACTCTTTTGTATGAATCACGAAAAAATGGCATCCAAGTTCAGAGGGTAGCAGGAAAAGCAAATAAAATGTTGACCTCTATTTCTCAGAGGACGGAATATAAAAATAGGGAGATGTTCATTTGGTTTGATTCCAGGTATGGTGGGATTTTCATTTGATCAGAGGTTGAGCTTATACTCATCTGAGGTTACAAGAACTGAGTAGACATTCTTAAAACCTAAGATTCTGAGGAGGCTTTACAGAGTTGATGCTGAGAGGCTGCTTTCCCGTGTGGGAGTGTCTAGGATCAGAAGGCATGGTCAAAACCTAAGAGGTCATCCATTTAAAAAGATGAGGAGGATTTTTTTTTATTTCGCGTCAGAGGGCTGACAGTCTGCGGAATTCTTTACAGCAGAGTGCTGCAGATGCTTGGTAGACACAGTATATTCAAGGTTGATGGAGACATTTTTAATCAGGAGGAGAATCGGGTTATGAGTACAAGGCTGTAAAGTGGAATTCAGGATCGTCACATCAGGCATGATCTCACTGAATGGTGGAGCACTGCTCTTATGTCTCAGTACATTGTTCTCTCAGCGCTGAACATTTCTGACATTTTCTTTCAAAGGTACAATCCTCAACCCACTTGCTATGTGGAATTGAAGGCATTGCTGGGCTTTGGTTACAAGTGGAAACTTCATTCGAGATTTTGAGGATGCAAGTAGTCACGAAGGTAAATCATGGATGTCATACACTTGGATTTACAAATGGCAATCAATAAAATCTCACAGAAACAAGACAGGGAAGTAAAGTACAGTTTATGAGCTGGGACAAAAATATGCTCATGAACAGTGCATTTATACTGTTACACTGTGTAAAGAGGGAAATTCCGAACTGCCAGGCTGTAACTTGAGGAATGCTGCAGTGATCAGCATTGGGGTCTCAGCTACTACAATCTATATCCATCATCCAGCTGAAGAAACAGGCAGTAATGTATCTATGCTGATGACATTAAGCTAGCTGGAAACCTGAGTTCAGGATTTCACTGATCAGCTACACAGATGTAGACAGTTTGCTCAATGACTTGATACGATTGCAGTTAGGTTATAATGTGAAGAAATTAAGTTTCTTCCTTTCGTCAAACAAATAAAAAAGCAGATGTATATTAGAAGGCAAAATATTCATCAACCTTCACACAAAGACTTGAACATGCTTTTACAGGAAATGCATAAAGTGAGCATACAAGTACAGCAAGCAATTATGAAAGCAAATGGTAACTTGGCCTTCTTTACATGAAGATGGATTATAAGAATGACAAAATCTTACCGGAATTATATAGCACTTGGCTCAGACACAGCATAGTTTCAATTGCCATGTCTAAGGTTTGACTGGATGTGGTAAAGTGGAAGTTAACTAGGTTGATCCCTGAGATGACATATTAGGCCTATTTTCTTTGAAATTTCAAAGAATAAGAGGAGATCTAATTGAAACATATAAAATACTGAATGGGCTTGACAAGCTTGCCATTGAGGTTATATCCACCCACTGCAGAAACTAAATCAAGGTGGAGTTTCAAGATAAAGGGATGATCGCTCAAGATTGGCATGAAGAAAAATATCATGACACAAAGGCTTGTAAATCTTCGGAATTGTGGATGCTCAAGTGCTGACTGCACTTCAGACTGGGAAAGACACATATTTAGTCTGTCACACCATTAAGAAATCTGGGAAGCAGGCGGAAAAGTGGAGTTGAAGCTAAAGATCAGCCATGATTGTAATAAACGGCACAGCAGACCAAGAACACGGTCTTGTGTTATTCTTATCTCCAGCAGTATTGTAGAAAGATTGTTTGATTTATTCAACCAAACAGAAGTGGGGAAATAAATTACTACATCCCAACTGCCAAACATGTTCAGATAACCCAACACATCAGGAACTCAGTCTGGAATCTATTCTGGACACTTAAATGATTTATTTTTCCCAATCAAATTCAAGACTAAATACACAAACATAAGCAAAAATATTTGTAATCAACCTGATCTCATCATGATAGTTCTCATTCGTCTTTTGGACACAAGAATAATGGTAAAAAATTGAAAAAAAAAGTGTATTAACCACTAAATTCACTTCACTATTTCCTGAAATATGTATTTCTTTTAAGTATGAGTGAAATGAAATCAAGTTTGTTCTCCGACCCTGTTCTACACCAATAATTTCAAGCCACAAGTCACAGCAAACGATGCCTACAACTCCATTCTAAAAACTTTACAAAGTCATTTCGTTGCAACTAAATCAAATAATTGGATTAGCTCTAGAAAAGAAAAAGCTTAAAGGACATAGACACCCGAGGGGAAAAAAATGTCTCAGAATGACAGGCGTGATTATTTTCACTCGAATTATGTCAGAAACATATTTTATAAACACAAAGTTTACAGTAGAAATAAAAACGGTGGGCTCTTCGGAGTTAAGAGGAGCTACTTGAAACCGGAGTTTGAAATCTCGGCTCAAGTCGGAAATCACCAATATTTTTTCAGACACAAACTCCAATCTGCGGACAAGAGCAGCGAATGAAGCCGAACTGCGCTCAGGCCCTCAGCCTAAACCAGGCCCCTGACTATCATCAGCACGGGACTGGGGTCACACACAAACACACGCAGGTCCGCGTGGGCCCCGACCTCATCCTGCAGCGTGTCCATGGCATTTAACCGGCACATCATCCCGGTTGCCCGGCTTCCTGGTCACCAACAGCTCCAGGCACCGCGGCCTGCGACCGGACGCGACTGATACCCGGTCGCGGTGGCAAGTCACTCACCGTCTGGGCATTTTGGAGTGCAAGGCGGCTGCCCCCAACTCAGTGCGAGGCAGGGCACCGCGCTTCGGTCCACTTCCGAACGACCAAACTTTAACGCCGCCCGAACCTAACTTTCACTTTACCATATGGTGCTGTGCTGTCCCACTGCAAGGAGACGGAGAGAGGCCGCGGCGCGCCGCCCACACACACAGACACAGACACACACAAACACACCGGGATGGCACAGTTACACAGCCAGCGCCTCCCCTGGCTGGAGGACTACAGTGCAACTCTCCCAGCACGCACTCGCAGCAGGAAAAAGTCCTATTGAGCTCCTGACAAACACTGGTGATTCTTTCTCTGGATGAGTTACCTGGGTAAACTTTCGTGGATCCAGGTTCAAATCCCAATGTAGCAGATGATGGAATCCATCCAGTGCGCCTTACACATATCTTCCCTGGTGAAAGATGCCCATATCCTGAGGAGTCAGCACAAACATAAATAAGAAAACCAGAGATAATAGTGTGTGGAGCTGGATGAACACAGCAGGTCAAGCAGCATCTTACAAGCACAAAAGCTGACGTTTCGGGCCTAGACCCTTCATCATTGTGTCGATGACATTGCCTCAGTTTTAGGCCAAATTTTCCACAACCTCTGTCGTTTGAAAAGAGAAAGGCAGCAAATATATTGGAACACCCTGTCAGTTCCTCTTCCAGCCGCTCATCAAACTGACTTGGAAGCATTTTATTTTGCCATTCGGTCGAAATCCTGCAGCTTGACCTATTCACATGGAATGCAGCTGAGCAACTAGGGTTGGGCTGCAAATGCTGGGTCAGCCGACAAATAAACATCCACAAATAAATCTTTTCAAAAATGTTACTGAACAGCAGCAAGATCTTACAAAAGAAGGAGACACTTGTCCTCACAAACAAATAAGTGTAATTTGGTCAAACCTTTCTTTCTGTGGGCTTTATTATCTGAGAGACATACTTTAACATGTGCAATCAAAGAAGCACATCATTTTCTGAAGAAGGGTCGAGGCCCGAAACATCAGCTTTCCTGCTTCTCTGATGCTGCTTGGCCTGCTGTGTTCATCCAGCTCTACACCTTGGTATCTCACATCTGATCAATGGTTTTCCCCCAATAAATTCAGATATTCTGGCTCCTTCTGCAAACCCCACACCTTCTGCCTAAGCTTCATATCTAGAGAAATGGGTAGATTATTCTGACCAGTCCATGTCATTGTGCTCCTTTTTGAGTTAATTGATCTCCTTTCACAGCTGTTTTGATGTCCTTAGGCTTCGAATCTTAGTGTGGGGACAGACTCTTTGACCCATCAAGTCCACCCAGACCCATCCCCATAAAACCTACACATCCCTAAACACTGTGGGAAATTTAGCATGGCCAATCCACCTCGTCTGCACATCTTTGGATTATGGAGGAAACCAGAGCACCTGGAAGGGACCTGCACAGATATGGGGAGAACATGCAAACTCCACACAGACAGTTGCCTGAAAGTGGAAGTGAATCTGGGACCCTGGCACTGTGTGGTCGGAGTGCTAACCACTGTGTCACCATGCTGCCCTAATTCAAGGTTCATGGCCGTTAAGTACTGAGGTTAACAGTTTTTGTTATTTAGCAAGGATAAAACACTGAGACTTAATATGTCAGCTCAAATGCTTTTTTTCCAAGAAAGCCTAACTCCTATTTAGTTGACTGCACAAGAGTTTGTTACAATTCAGACCATTAATCACCAATAAAGTTACTCTCTTGTGCTGAAAACACAGACGAGAAATGGAGTACAATCTGATTTAGCTACATGCATCTTCTTCAGACTAAAGAGGTAAAATTTTACTTTTACTCCCAGGTGGAAAACATTATATTGGGTTGACTGCTAGTTTTACTTATTCGGTACCCAATTTATCACTTACTTCCGTGGAAATGAGAAAACAGGTCAGGTGGAAAGAGGTGGCCAGTTCCTTATTGCCCATGAACAATTCTCAGGAAAAAGTGAAAATGTCCTGTAATTTTTTTCAAAAATCTTCATTTTTCCAAACTTGGACTGCCTTGTGCTATCTATGACTCTAAAACCAACCCTGTTAATTAGTTTATGTACAGTACATGCCTACTCAATGGGAAAAAGTAATATTTTTCTTACTATGTTCACAAACTAAAACACAGTATATACATTCATTTAACATACGGCATGAAGCTGTTCTCTTGAGCTCTTTATTCATAAGCTTTAGAGAGAAGTTAAAATCACAGAAGACAGTCCTGGTTCTAGCTCTCTGTGAGTGCAATACAGCTGTTCCTAATCCTCACAATCCTCACAATTTTTTCCTTCTTGAGGTGCACATGCAAATCCCATTTGAAAGTCACATTTGAACTTGTCTTCACCCCTCTCAAGCAGTACAGTTCAGGTCATAACCACACAGTTTTTTTAAGAAAGTGCTTTAGTTCTACAGTCAAATGTGGGTCAGATTTCCTTTACTTCATTTGTGAGCCAGATGAGTTTCTATGACAATCTGCTGTGGTTATTTGAGACTAATTTTCTATTTTGAAAACAGTCCAGATTAATTAAATTTAAATTTCACTGCGTGGGATTCAAACCTCCGAACAAATTATCAAGATGGCGGCAGAGTAGCAGGGCTGTATGCAGGTTCTTGCCCAGGTCTCATCTGCTCCAATCTGCTTTTCTTTTTATTTTCTTTTCACTGCTCTTTTTCTTTAAATTTTTTCTTCTGCTTTTATTATCTTTGGTGAGTTAGACGGCAGCATCGGCGTGGCAGCTTCCTGCCGATTGGAGTTAGAGGCCAAGCCAGCAAGGGGCACCAGTGTTTGAGGCTGGCAGCAGTGGCAAAGCTCCTCTAGCTATCGGGGTGTGGCAACAGAGGCAGCAGACTCTTCATGATGACATCTGCAGCTGAAGCCGAACACTTGGCGTCTGCCTGGCCTGGCAGTGGAGCCAGGGACTCCTGGATGCAGGAGGCCTAAAACAGGGACTCCTGGCACTGGCGAGTTGGCAATGCAGCAGCAGCAACATGGTACATCCACAACATCCTTGAGGCAGCAGCGGCGCTGGGGACTCGGGTTGTGGGAATGTCAGGGGCCATTATGTGTCAGGATTCAGGTTTGCGATCAGTAATCTGCTGATTTTAAGGTGGTTCGAATCACCCCCAGATCCCTGGTTCTGACACTGGCCTTAATTTAGGAATGTGGAGTGAAGAAGGCAGTAGACAGGTGTTTCAGGGCCAAGAATCTCTGCGCTTATTAAATGCAAAGGTGATTAGATCACAAAAATTAAAAAGGCAAAAGTAATAAACAGGGAAATAAAACAAAGGTGAATAAAATACGAGCTAAAAAGGCAAACTCAAAACAGTGAAACTGACACTATCAGTATTTAACTTAACACAGGCTAATTACAATTAGAAACTAAACAGTAGTTTCAAACACAGATACTTTAATCAGAATTCCTGCCTTTGGGGTGCCCTGCACTGTCACCAACCCAACTTCCCCTCCCTGCGAATTAGGTAGGATACCATGGGTCTCAAGGACATAAGCTCACCACTGAGGATAAACACAATTTTGCAATACAGCTGGCCGCTCCCACTTGCTGTAGCCAGTGCTTCACTGAACAGTGATTAGTTTGTTTTGAGAGCTTGGGTTTTCTTACTTTGTTGTGGTTTTATGAAGCAGTTTTCAGCTCAGGATGTGTCTGAGGCCTTGTCAGTCATGTTGATGGTTTTCGGAGGTCGTTGGTCACCAGATCTGCTGGTCATGTTCGGCTGCTGATGGTTCCCCTGGTACAGAACAGCCCTGTGTCAGTAGGTTTCAGAGAGAGAGCCATACAGATAGTTCTCAGGGACAGTAGCTGTCTGGGATCCCTTTTCGGTTAGTAGCTGCAGGGATGGGTCTCTCTCTCCGTCTCTTCCTTCTCTTCCTGATTCACTCACTTCTCTTGCCTTCATTTGCTTCTCTTTCCTTCGTTCACTTCTCTCTCCTTCACTGCTGTGCTAGGCTTGGGGTCTCCAGTTGTACCCAATTGCAGGCCCCCTGTACCTCCGCCAAATCTGTCAAGCTATTGTTCCTCCTCTCTGGGTTAAATGGGCTTCCAGAGCACTGGACGAGGTGTGAATGGTTTTTCGATTGAAATGAATGGCTTTGATGGGTTTGGAACATCCACCATTTCCCTTGGATGGGTATTTCAGTTTTGCATCGCAGCATGAAATTTTTTACATCCAAGATGCAACAGGTTTGTCTGTAGCACAATGATGTGGAATGTTCAGTACTCTTGTGCCTGAGCACTGATTGGGAATTGAATGGTTTTGTACCTCTGTAGGCTCCAAAGGGTCTGAAGTTTTTGAGGTTGCTTGTTTCCCGAGGACAGGCTGGCATTGTTTTCAGTTGAGGCATGAATGGGAGTCCACCTACAGTTTCTGTCAGCTAACCCCTGTCCCAGACATCTGCCTCTGGGCTTGTAAATTTCCCAGCCAGCCTTTTCCGGGTTCAGTTGCAGCTGATGGTTTCCGAAGTCAGAAAATTTCACAGAATTCAATTCAATGTAATTTCCACAATTTCTGCCTTCAGAGGGTTTTAAGCCCCAGGTATTTCCATAAGCGGATGGGGATTTTTGACCATCTTACATATGGGACTTGGCCACAGCGAGGTGGGTCCAGCGGCAAAGAGATGGCCCCTAAAGAATGGCGGATCCTGTGTTGGTGGGTCCAGCAAAGGCAAGGCCTCTCTTTCAGTTATATCTTTTAACCTGTTATTCTTAAACTGTTTAAAATGGTGCCAGATTGTGGTGACAGTTGAAACCTTTCACTGTATTTTACTGTATGCTTCATTGTAAAATGCAAGTGACAATAATAAATCATTCAATAGCTTGGGGTTGTACTGTATTAGCCCAGTGACACAACCATTGAGCCAATACTTCCTCTCTACTACCTTTGATGATTTTGCTATTCGCCTGAAAAAGGTGTCTCCATTTCCACCCTGTCCCGACTAATCAGTAAAGTGTCTGTCTATTTTGTTCAGCCCACCTCTGATTTCAAATACCTCTTTTTTTTCCTCTCAACTTTCTAATTTCTGAAGCAAATAACCCCAGCTTCTTCAAGCTTTCTACAAACTCGAGTCCTGCATCCCTGGAACCATTCGATCTTTTCTTGCACCCTCTCTAAAAGGCCACATCATTTCAAGAATATGACGATCAAAATTGGCATAATGTTCTCATTGAGGACAAACCATTGTTTACAAAGATTCACTGTAATTACTGCCTTTGGTTTGAGTTCAATATCTCTGTTTAGAAAGCCCAGGGACCCATATGCTTTATTAACCACTTTCATAAGAATTGCCCTCTTCAGCAATTTTTGCATATATACCCCAGGCTTCCACTGCTCCTGCAACTGATGTATAATTGTATATTTCCTTTTATACAGCCTATCCTCATTCTATCTGTTGTAGTACACCCTTAAATTGAGTGTTGCTATGTTTTGTACAAATGTTACAAGAGACAAAAGTTGTAACATAACATAACCCATGATTCAGATGTAGATTTTTCCGAGGAAGCTACCAAATCAGACATGTACAAAATCTCCAATAGAGCAATACTGCAACTGGCATCTCAAGTCCTTCACAAATGAAACTATATATGACATAGTGTACCTTTCTCCTGTGTTTTACTCACACCCTTGTGCATTGATCAGTTCAAATAATCAGCCAATGATATCTTAAATGGCTCGACTGAATTGCCTCCACCACACTTCCAAGCAGTGCATTCCACACCAAAACGACATGTAGTATGAAATAGATTTGCTCTCACATCAAATTTGATACTTTTGCAAATCACTGTAAACTTGTATCCTCTCCTTCTAAATCCTTTTATGCAGGGAAATGGTTTCTCCCTATGTGCACTATTCACACCTCTCATGACTTTGGAAATTTTTTTTTATATCAGGTCCCCTTTTTGCTTTCTTTTGCCTGCAAGGACAGCTATTGCAACCTCACCAATCTATCCTCAGAACTGAAGTTTCTCATTCCTGGAGCAATTTTTGTAAATCTTTCCACACACCTGTATTTGTTCTTTTTCTCACTCTCCTCAAACTCAGTAAGCGGTAAAGTGATGGAAGGTGTCATCCACAGCGCTAACAGCACTTGATCAGCAAAAACAAGCTCAGTGATGCCCAGTTTGGGTTCCACCAGGGCCACTCAGCTCCTGATCTCATTACAGCCTTGGTTCAAAGATGGACGGAAAAAGCAATACTTTAGAGGTGAGGAGAGAGTGCCAATACTTGATATCAAGGCTGCAATTGACCAAGTGTGGCATAAGGAGCCCTCGCAAAACTGAAATCAGTGGGCATCACAGGGCAAACTGTCCACTGATTGGAGTCATACTCAGCACATAGGAAGATGGCTGTGATTGTTGGAAGTCAGTCATTTCAGCTTGAGGACATCTCATCAGGAGTTCGTCAGGGCAGTGTCCTAGGCCCAACCATCTTCAACTGCTTCATCAATGACCTTCTCCCTCTTCATAAGGTCAGAAGTGGATGTTCACTAATGATTGTACAACGTCCAGCACCATTTGAAAATTGTCATGGAGCTGCATTAATGCAGAGAACTCAAGGTGCATTGACTATTGCAACACTATCCTGATCTGTTATTATCCATCCTCCATAAACTTTCAAACATTGAAAATTCTGCCGCTAAATGACAATCAACCATGATTCGCTTACTCACTGACTGCTGGCCTAGCAATGTTTCCATTTTACAATTCTCATTCCTGTTTTCAAATCGATTTGTGGTTTATCTATCCCTATCTTTGTCATCTATTCCAACCTTACAAACCTTGCAGATCTGTGCAGTCCTCCAAATCTCTGATCTCTTGCTCATCTTCTCTTTTGTTCATATCACCAGTTTGCATTGTTTTCAGTTGCTTGAGATTCTGGGCTCTGGAACTCGACTAAGGTGTTGCTTAAAACCTAACCCTTTGACTAAGACTTTTATTCACTGTACTTGTATCAGTTGTGTAGCTTTGGATCAAACTTTGCTTGATAGTACTGCTGTGAAGTTTCTAGGGAAGTTTAATTGTGTTAACAGTTTTATACATGTGTAAGTCATTGTTATTTGTTAGATATAACATTTGACTCTCTGGGTTTCTGACAATGATTGCATGCAGCATTAAAAGCTCTGGGAATCAAAATTTGATGCATAGTTGTTTAAGAAAACATTGTGGGTATTTTGAGACATGAAGGGCTGATTTTCAGAAGGCCTAAAATTGGAAGTGCTAATTTTAAGTATGGATGAAGATCTGGAAAGATTGTTGGGATTTAGTGATGGAGTGTTTGGAAAATGATTTGCTCTTGAAGGTGGTGTACAAAGACCAGAGTCCGAGAAATTTAAGTTTGCATCTGTGGGGAATGGATCTGATTCATGGTGGATAATATGGAAAGAGAAATCTACTCCCTATCTAGTGCCTACTCACTCAATTGAGTTACCTCCCAACCTGCACCAAAAGTAATAGCTATACCACCCACTTTGACCTCAGAAAGTTTCAAGACAATTGGAGGGCTCCCTATCATTTGGCTTCACAGCATTATGAAGAGAGGATCCTGACTGACTGCCCTATACAGGTTCTGGACTGGTATCAGAGCCTGCCCTTGATGCACTGTACTGGGACTCATTGAACAAAGGCAATCCCCCTTCACTTGACTGGGGCCTGCTGACAGCCAAGACAACTTTCTGGCTTTGTGTCCGCACTAAATGCAATGGCAAGGCAAGAGTACTGTTAGACAAAAAGAATGCTGGTGAGGCTCAGCAGATCTGGCAGCAACTGTGGAGAGAAAAACAGAGTTCACGTTTTGAGTCCAATGACATTTGTCATAACTGAAAGCAAATGGGAAGTAGTGGAATTCAGGCTGATGGTGGGGCTGGTGCAGGGGGAGGGCAGGTAGAATGTCAAATAGATGAAGATGGTGCTGAAAGAGCATTAAAAAGCAGACAAAGGGATTGCTGATGATCAGTCAGGTGAGGAAATGGGTGCTAACAGTAAGTGTGAATTTCTGTCTTTGTTGTAAAACTCAATGTTGAGTCCTGAGGGCTGTGAGGTTCCTGCAGAAGATGAGATGTAATTCCTCCAGATTGCCTCAAGTCTTGCTGAGGCACTGTGACAGGCCTGCACCAGAAAGGTTGGCATGGGACCACATGCTGGTATGTTGAAGTGGCAGGCAATTGGAAGCTCACAGTCTTTTTTCTGGGCAAAGAAGAGGTGTTCCACAAAGCGGTCACCCAGTCTCTCCAGTGTTGAGGAGCATTGTGAGCACAAATACAGTAGATTAGGCTGAATGAATTATTGGTAACAGCACTTCACCTGGGAAGTGTGTTTGGGGTCTTGGACTGTGATGAAGGAGGAGCTAAATGGATGAAGAGGTAAAGAATATTCTGAACCTTGCAGCCCTGGCTGAGGGGCAAGTGCAAACTGGCAATGGACTCACAGTCATCATTAGACTCTTAATTCCAGATATTTATTGAATTCAAATTCTACCATCTGTAATGGTGAGATTTGAACCTGGGTTTCCAGAACGTTATCTGGGTCTCTGGATTAACAGCCCAGTGATAATACCACTAGGCCATTGCCTCCCCGATTGGATGCAGCTTCCATGTGTAGAAGTGGTCTGAAAGTGAATCAGTGATGTGTCATGCGGGTCATTAGAGGCTGATACATGCCAGATGCCATTGTCTGTGGACATAGAAAGCACATAGTTGGCACCCATGGAGAATAACCTGTGATATTGGTGCCCGATTTACAATAGAAAGGTCACTCAGACCAAGCAACAAGTTGATAATCATTCTAGTTTTATTTGTTGAGTTTTCCAAAATGTCTAGTTTGTTTGGCAAGTTGAGAAGTCGGGTTGCTGAATATTATTGAGGTGAGTTGTGCTTTTAATAAGGTGTTCAACCACCATTAATCCCCAGTGATTGATATCTTGCTGTTGCTTAGCAAGAACCTTGCCATACTGCTTGTGAAAAGCATAAAATATGGTGCAAGATGTTTCTGACTTTGAGATGGGTCTCACTGCTCTTGTCACCCAATTCTTTCACACATTTTGCCATAGAAAGCACACCAATGCCTCTACTTCGACAGAAGGCTGAGGAAATTCGACATGTCCACAAGGACTCTTACCAATTTTTATTGCTGCACCATAGAAAGCATCCTATCTGGATCATCACAGCCTGGTAGGGCAACTGGTCTGCCCAAGATTGCAAAAAATTACACAGAGTTGTGAATCTTGCCCTGTCCATCACGAAAACCCGCCTTCCTACTATTGACTCCATTTATACTTCTGACAATCTTGGGAAGGTAGCCAATATAATCAAAGATCCCTCCCACCTGGTTATATTCTCTTCCATCCTCTTCTATCAGGCAGAAGATACAAAAGTTGAACCGCATATCAACAGGTTTAAGATAACAAGGTGTAGAGCTGGATGAACACAGTAGGCGAAGCAGCATCAGAGGAGCAGGAAGGCTGATGTTTCGGGCATCGACCCTGCTTCAGAAAAAGGGTCTGAAGAAGGGTCTAGGCCCGAAACATCAGCCTTCCTGCTCCTCTGATGCTGCTTGGCCTGCTGTTTTCAACCAGCTCTATACCTTAGTACCTCAGATTCTCCAGCATCTGCAGTTCCTACTATCTCTTCAACAGATTTAAGAACAGCTTCATCCTCACTGTTATCAGATTTATGAACAGACTTCTCATGTATTAGAGTTGATCTTTCTTTGCACCTTCTCTGTAGCTGTAACATTATATTCTGCATTATGCTGTAGGGTACGATTTATCTGGTTAGCACACAAAACAATTCTTTTCACTGTACCTCGGTACATGTGACAGTAATAAATCCAATTAACTCAACATTGCCCATGTTGCTCAGATCTCGACAAAGCATTTCTCTTTCCTTTCATTTCCATCAGTCTGATACGCTTTCTGGTATTATAGAACAAGACAAAAATCTACAATAGATGTGTGACCAGTGCAGCATGTTTTACCTCTGTTTCTTCATCAAATGCACACATTCAGGAGGTGAGGTTTGTATGGTCAGAGGTGTGTAAGTAAAAAAGTTTGTTAACAAAACAGAGTCATTAGTGACATTTAAGCGACCGCTGGACATGCACATGGACAGCAGTGAATTGAGGGGAATGTAGGTTAGGTTATTTTGTTTTTGGATGAGGATTATTCCACGTCATAACATCATGGGCTGAAGGGCCTGTACTGTACTGTAATTTTCTATGTTCTAAGTTCTAAATTATAGAAATTATGGCTTGTGTAATCTCAACAGTCCATAACTTTGAATTTCTAATTCATGATAATATTTAAAGTTATATATGAAATCAGTAAATTCATGAAAGACTGCAGCAATTTTACAGCAAATTTAAATTCATAACATGATTAATTTCGATTCCATTTATATGATAATATGAATTAAGAAGCAATCTTGAATCCTAAAAATGTCACAGATCTACAAACATTGTCAGGCATTTATAGAAAATCTTTTACAGATATACAGAAAAGGATTTCCATATTTTGAGAAATGTCAATTTTTTGTACTGTATTTAGAGGATTAACAGTCAGTTACAGTAAATGAAATCTTCAAATGCAAATTACTATACTAACTTAGGATGAAATGAACAATTTTATATTGTGAATATTTGTAACATGAACTCACATTTTCTTCCAAAACACCTCATGACAATAAGCACTTGTGATGTGATTATTATGATTTTCAGGCTTCCCCAGATATTTCTCTTGTACTTAACCAAGGGTCACTTCAATAAGTG
The DNA here is from genome assembly GCF_030684315.1 of Stegostoma tigrinum. NCBI lineage: Eukaryota > Metazoa > Chordata > Chondrichthyes > Orectolobiformes > Stegostomatidae > Stegostoma > Stegostoma tigrinum. Next base: position 43,267,268 of record NC_081360.1, on the reverse strand, counting down.
TCTTCTCACATATTTGAATAGCAATGTGTGACTTTAAATGTTGTTTGGGAATGAAGAATTGCCCAAACTCATTTGATCATGTATATTTCTCACCATTGCTGACAGAAGCTCTCTCCCTTTCTTAGTTGTTTGGATCAGAGAAGAATAAATCATGCCATCTGATAAAAACTGAAATAACTATTGTTGCAGTAAGACAGGAACAAAAACAGAAGTTGCTGGAAAAGCTCAGCAGGTCTGGGAGCATCTTTGAAAAAAAATCAGTGATAGTGTTTCGGCTCCGGTAACCCTTCCTCAGTCACCGGACCGAAAATGTTAACACTGATTTTTCTTCACAGATGCTGCCAGACCTGCTGAACTTTTCCAGCAACTTCTGTTTTTGTTCATGCCATGCGTGGTCGAATTCAGACTGTAATCAGTGAATTATTTACTAAATTAAAGAAATGCAAAAGATCAGCAAAGCAGATTTCAAGCGTTCACATAATTAACTTTAAACTTTTCAACAAATAGTACATTGGAAGTTACAGCAGCAAAATATCTAATAATAAGGACCCGAGACTGGTGACTCGTAGACAAAACCTATTATCTTCTCCTCTGCAGGTTTTTGCTCCCCTTGTTAGTTTATTAGTTTTTTAGTCACTTGTGGAATCTGGGCAGCATTTATTGAAGAAGCAACACGGGATCCAAAATGTTAACTCTAATTTCTCTCGACAGAGGCTGCTAGACCAGTTGAGTTCAACCTGCAATTCTTGTTTTAGTTTCCAACTTCCAGCATCCTCAGTTCTTTTGCTTTTTTTTGCCCATTGCTTGTTGCCCTTGAGAAGCTGGTGGTTAGTTTCCTTCTTGAATGGTTGTAGTACATGCACTGCAGATAGACCCCACAATACCCTTAGGGAGGGAAATCCACGATTTTGATCCAATGACATTGAAGGAATAATGATACATTTTCAAGTCAGGGTGGTGCCAGGTGACAGTGAGAAAGGGGAACTTGGTGGTCTTCCCATGTATCTGCTGCCCTTGTCCTTCTAGGCAGAGAAGAGTAGCAAACTGACCTCAGCATCAGGGAACAGAGTGCCATGAAAGTGGTGAACGAAAAGAGAAATGTATTCACAATAAGAGATAGCACAGTCAAGGCAATAGATACTGTTCTCTGCAGAAAAGACTAAATGTACCGGTGAAAAACAAAAAGAGAGTATTGATGGCTGTGTGCCTGCCTGGTGCCAAAGTTCACAACATCTCTTTTGGTTGAAGAGGCACTTGGAGTGGAGGGGAAGGATCAGGTTGACATGGTCCATGGAATTAGAATGACATGAGCAGGATGAGGAAAGAGGTGCTGTTTAGAGATTAGTTCAAACTAAATTGAAAAGCAGAACGTCAAAAGGTAATAATCTCTGGATTACTGTTGAGTCAGAGGCAAATTGGTGTTGAGCATATTGTGTTAGAGAGGGAAATGCATAGTTCAAAGTTTGCTGTGAGAGAAATGGGTCAGATTCACAGGCACTGCCACAGCTTCATTTGAATCATGCTGGGACTAGCATCCTGACGACTGGAAGAACTCGGTTGAAGATCAGGCTTTAAATTAATTACTGGGTGGATGGTGTTCTCTTGAAGGAAAGTTTAAAAGAAAACAAAAAGAAATGAGAGAGAAGAGGGGCAGAGTAGAAAAAGGCAAATGATCATCAAAGTGTGAAGATGCAGCAGAAATTTGAACAAGAGAGCATTATAATGGGGTATCTGAATGCACACATTGGTTGTAACAAAATGGACAAGTGGGCAACAGAAATAGATATAATCAAATGACTAGATTGCTACAGAGATATGGTTGCAGGGTGACCAAAACACGGAGTTCAATATTCATGTATATGATTAAACAAAGAACTGTGATGCTGATGATCTGAAACATAAACAAATTTCTGGTGAACCTCAGCAGGTCCTGCGATATCTGTGGGGAGAAAACAGAGATGGCATTTCAAATCCAGTGACTCTTCATTAACATTCAAAGGCATTTGATATTCCCAAAAAGTAGGCACAGTGTGAAAGGGAGTGGGATACTTTAGATAGAACATAGAACGTAGAACAGTACAGGCCCTTCGTCCCACGATGTTGTGCTGAACTTTTACCCTAATCCTAAAGTCTATCTAATCTCCACCCCTACCTTATACTATCATCCATATGCCTCTCTAATTGCCGCTTAAATGCCCCTAATAAGGCTGACTACATTACCCTCTCAGGCAATGCATTCCACGCCCCGACCACTCTCTGAGGAGAGAACCTACCTCTGACATCCCCCCCATTGCTACCTGCACTCACTTTAAAAGTATGCCCCCTTGTAATAGCTACCTCCACCCAAGGAAAAAGTCTCTGCCTGTCTACTCTGTCTGTACCTCTGATCATTTTGTACACCTCTATCAAGTCACCTCTCATCCTTAGTCATTCTAAAGAGAAAAGCCCCAGCTCTCGCAATCTTTCCTCATAAGACCTTCTCTCCATCCCAGGCAATATCCTGGTAAATCTCCTCTGCATCTTTTCCAATGCTTCCACACATTTCCTGTAATGAGGCGACCAGAACTGAATACAATACTCCAGATGTTGCCAAACCAGGCTTTTGTATAGCTGGAGCATAACTTCACAGTCCCTCTCCTAATGAAAGCCAACAAACCATATGCCTTCTTAACAACTCTGTCCACCTGGGTGGCAGCTTTCAGGGAACTGTGGACATGAACCCCAAGATGCTTCTGCTCCTCCACACTGCCAAGAATCTTTCTGTTAACCCTGTATTCTGCTTTCACGTTTGTCCTTGCAAAATGAATCATCTCAACAATTTTCAGGGTTAAACTCCATCTGCCACTTCTCAGCCCAGCTCTCCATCCTATCAATGTCTCTTTGTAACCTAGAACAGCTCTCCACACTGTCCACAACACGGCCCACCTTTGTATCATCCACAAACTTGTTAATCCACCCTTCCACTCCTTCATCCAAATCATTTACAAAAGTCACAAATAGAAGAGGACCCAGGACAGATCCTTGTGGTACACCACTCATAACTGAGCACCATGTTGAATATTTTCCATCCGTTACCACCCTTTGTCTTCTAAGGGTCAGCCAATTCTGAATCCAATTTACCACATTTCCCCCATCCCATGCTTACCTTCTGCACTAGCCGACAATGGGGAACCTTATCAAATGCCTTACTTAAATCCATGTATACCACATCCACTGCTCCACCTTCATCTACGTGGTTGGTCACCTCTTCAAAGAATTCAATAAGGTTTGTGAGGCATGATCTACCCCTCACAAATTCATGCTGACTATCACAAATCAAACTTTGCCTTTCCAAGTGATCATAAATCCTATCTCTCAGAGCCCTTTCCAATAATTTGCCCACCACTGACGTAAGGCTAACTGGCCTGTAATTACTAAGGTTATCCCTGTTCCCTTTTTGGAAAATTACCAGGGTTATCCCTGTTCCCTTTTTGCCTCCCTCCAATCTCAGAACACGAGACCTGTGGACAGTGAGGACAGAAAGATCATCGCCAAAGGCCCTGTGATCTCTTCCCTCGCTTCCCATAGAATGCTTGGATAAATCCAATCAGACCCAGGGGACTTATCTACATTCAACTTCCTCAAAATTCCTAGTACATCTTTCTTACTAACATCGACCTCCTCTAGCCTACCAGCCTGTTTCACACTGTCCTCCTCCACCACTAGCTCCCTCTTAGTGTGAATACTAAAGAAAAGTATTCATTAAGGACCTCTCCTATCTCTGTAGGCTCTGTGTACAAATTCCTTTTACAATCCTTGATCGGCCCTACCCTTTTTCTGGTCATTCTCTTATTCCTCATGTACGTGTAAAAAGCCTTGGAGTTCTCCTTGATCCTATCTGTCACGGCTTTCTCATGCCCACTTATAGCACGCCTAAGACCTTTCTTCAGGTCCTTCCTGGGTAACTTGTATCCCTCTAGAGCCTTTTCTGTTCCTTGTTTTCTGAACCTTACATAAACCTCCTTCTTCCTCTTAACCAGTCGTACAACATCTCTTGAGAATCAAGGCTCCCTCACTCAACCGTATCTTCCCTGCCTGCTCGAGACAAACATATGGAACACACGCAGTATGCATTCCTTAAACGATCTCCATATTTCTATAGTGCTCTTCTCTGACAGCATCTGTTCCCATTTTATGTTACCCAGTTCTTGCCTAACAGAATTGTAATTACACTTCCCCAGTTATAAACCTTATCCTGCTGTATATACCTATCATTTTCCATGACGATTGTAAAAGTAAAAGAGTTATGATCACTACTGCCAAAATGCTCTCCTACCAGCAGGTCTTGGTAAGCAACACTTGGCCTGGTTCATTGCCAAGCACCAAATCCGAAGGGGCCTGTCGTGTTGGTCTATCTCCACACTGTGTCAGGAATCCTTCCTGAACGCAATGGACAAAATCTTCTCCATCTAAACTATTATAACTAAACATTTCCAATCAATATATGGAAAGTTAAAGTGACCCATGCTACAACCCTGTGATTTCTGCACCTTTCCAGTATCTGCCTCCCAATCCGCTCCTCCACTTCTCTGCAACTATTAGGGGGTCTGTAAAATAGCCCCAACATAATGGAAGCTCTCCTTCCTACACCAGCCCTGTAGCTACGTGTTTAGCCACACTCTCTCCCTATTTCTTACCTCATTATCATGTGGCACTAGTAGTAATCCAGAGATAACTACCCTGTTTGTCCTGGACTTCAGCTTCCAACCTAACTCCCTGCACTCGTTTTCACATTCTCAGTCCTTTTTCAACCTATGTCATTTGTACCAATGTGTACCATGACTGCTGGTTGCTCACCCTCCCCCTTAAGGATCTTGAAGACGTGGTCGAAGACATCACGGACCCTGGCACCAGGGAGGCAACATACCGGCCATTCATCTCGTTCGCATCCACAGAACTGCCTGTCTGTGCCTTTTACTTTTGAATCCCCCACTACAATTGCTCTCCTATTCTCCCCTCTTCCCTTCTCTGCCACAAGGCCAGAGTCAGTGCCAGAGACCTGTCCGCTATGGCCTTCCCCTGATAGGTCCACCCCCACAAAAGTATGCAAAATAGTATACATATTATGGAGGGGAACAGCCACAGGGAATCCCTGCACTGTCTGCCTATTCCCTTTCCCCTTCCTGACAGTCACCCAGCTACCTTTTTCCTGTAACTTGGATATGACCACCTCCTTATAAATCTCTATACCACACCCTCAGCCTTGTGAATGATCCGGAGTTCATCCAGCTTCAGCTCCAGTTCCCTACTGTGGTTTTTGAGGAGCTGGAGTTGGGTGCACTTCTCACAGGTGAGGTCAGAGGGGACACCATCAGTGAACCTTACTTCCCATATCCTGCAAGAGGAGCATGCAACTGCCCAAGCTTCCATTCCCTCTACTCCAGATTTCCAGAAGAATAATAAAAAAAAGGCCTTACCTTACCTCAGAGCGTGCACACAGTCTTTGTTTCTGGTTCGAGGAGGAGGATGGGTGGGAGACACTAAATGTATGGTGTTTTGGGTTTAGCCAATGCCTGAATATATTAATATAGAACATAGAACATTACAACACAGTACAGGCCCTTCGGCCTTCAATGTTGTGCCGACCTGTCATACCAATCTGAAGCCCATCTAACCTACACTATTCCATGTACATCATATGCTTGTCCAATGACAACTTAAATGTACTTAAAGTTGGTGAATCTACTACCGTTGCAGGCAAAGCGTTCCATTCCCTTACTACTCTCTGAGTAAAGAAACTACCATTAGTTCCTTCCTGGCTTGCATTGTCTCCACACACCCACCACTGAAAACAAGAGGGTCACTGCTGCACAAGGTAAGTTTTTGTACTGGGAAAAAAAGCCTTACCTTCCTGTCAGCAACTTCCCTTTGTTAATATAGGATCATATTAGTATGGTGCAAGCCATGATAGAGGTGCAATAGTGCATTTTGTGGAAACAGTTTCTGTGGAGTTCAGGAATAGCAAGGGGGTAAGGGGGTGAATGGTGACATTAACCGATGACTGCACAGAATGCAGTACCATTTGCAGTCCCACTGATAATGAAGCATTCCTTGCTCCAGGAAGACAGGAAGACCTGAATAATGTTCATGTTTGGGCTAAGAAGTGACAAAGTAGAACTCAAAAAACAGGAGCAACAGTAAGCACCTCAAGCCTGATCGACCATTCCATGTGACCATAGGTGATCATTCAACTCCTGTTCCCACTTTCTCTGCATACCCTTTGATCCCTTTAGCCCTAAGAACAATATCTAACTCTTTTTTTTGAAAACAGTGTTTTGGCATCAATTACATTTTGAGGCAGATTGAGTGTTCTGCACCACACAGATGACAGTTAATGACTACTTTTAAAAAGAGTGAATCTAATGATCTTGTCTTAAAATTCACTGGTATTACCATTGCTGAATCCTCCTGTCAATGTCCTATGAGTTACTGTTGACCACAAACTTCACTGGACTAGCCACATAAATACTGTGGCTACAAGAGAAAGTCAGGGCATAGGAATTCTGTGACGAGGAAGTCTCATCCAGAATTCCCAGCATCTGTCCAACTTCTTCGAAGGCATAAATCATGACTATAATCGAATAGTGTCCGCCCATCTGGATTGTGCTTTTCCAGAGTTAGGAAATGCGAGTGTCGAGCAAAATTATTTTCAATGGGAATCGGGATAACACTCTGTTGGCTGGAGTCATACTGAATACAAAGGAAAATGGTGATGGTGGTGGTTGTTGGAGGGTAATCATCTCAGAATATCTCTGTAAGAATTCCTCAGGGTACTGTCTGAGGCTTAGCCATTTGAGCTGCTTCATCAATGACTTTCAGTCCATCAGATTTGTGAATGTTTGCTGATGTTACACAATATTCATCAGCACTCATGACTCTTCGGATACTGATACAATCCATATCCCAAGGCAGCAAGACTTTGAGAGTTTGGGGCTGATAAGTGGCAAGTCACATCTGGGCCACCCAAGTGCCAGGCAGTGATGATCTCCAACAACACGGAATGCAACCATCACCCTTTGATATTCGATATAACATCATCACTGAAGTCCCTACAAGCAACAGATTGGGGGTTACTAACAACCAGAAGCTGACCTGGATCAGCCATATGAATACTGTGGCTCCTACCACAGGTCAGAAGTTGGAACTTCAGCAGTGGGTAACTAACCTTCTGGCTCTTCAAAGCATGTCCACAAAGCACAAGCCAGAAAGTGATAGAATATTCTATATTTGCATGGATAGGTGCAGCTGCAGTAACACTGAGGAAGCACAACGCCATTCAGGACAAAGCAACCACTTGATGGCATCATAGTCACCACCTTCAGTACTCAATTCCTCCATCATCAATGTAAAGTTGCAAAAGTGTGACCAACCTACAAAGTATATTGCAATAACTCTCCATAGGTCCTTTGATAGCACCTTGCAAACCCTTGACCCCCCCACTGTCTAAAAGAATAAGTGCAGTAGTGACATGGGAATGCCACCACCTGCAAGTTCCCCTTCAAGCTTTGCAATATCCTGACTTGAAAATATATTGTTGTTTCTTCAGTGTCACGAGGTTAAAATCCTGGACCTCTCTCCCAAACAGCGCTGTAGGTGTACCTTCACCACATGGCCGGCGGTGTTTCAAGAGGATAGCTCTTCTCACCTTCTCAAGGCCAATTTTAGAAAGCAAACTTAACCTTACTCAACCTTGGAAACTGATGAGATCCAGTCAAACATTTTAAAATACTTCAATTAAATTCATAATTGGAAGTAAATTGGATTGCAATATCCTGTGGTCATGAAAGGCTCTGTATGAAGACTCCTACTATTCTTTTTTCCATTTTGCTTTGGAAAGTAAACAGTAGCAAACAGGTTGACAACTTATCGGGCCCATAAGTAAGAATGAAGAGGAAACTTCCCTATTTGTCAATGTACAAAGGAGAAAATGAGAGGTGTAAAATGTTGGAGGGGAGTCAACAAGTTCTGATTGTTAATGAATGCAAGCATCTGTGAACAGGGGTAACTTTGAAGGGCTAAGGAGGAACCGACTCTCTTATTAGCGATGGTGAAAAACTGGCTCTCAGTTGTAGACCCCCCAATCCGAGGTCTCAATGGTTCAGCCTTTCAAAGATTTTGAATTGCATGCTGTATTATCTGTGCAGGCATAACTGACTGAGTCACCACAGCAAAGTCTTGCCTCTTAATCAAAATGTTATGGTTCAAGTCCCATTCCAGAGATATGAGCACACATTCTCGGCTGCTTTGTCTGCCGACACCACAGGGAGTGATGCACACTCAACCACGCTAACTTTTGAAAAAATGCTAAGCCTTGGTTTCTTCACAAATTGATGCAAATGATCCCAAATTATGGTTTAAGGAAGTCTTTCATAAATGGAAGGTTTTTTTTGTAGGAGAATTAAGAATTCATGACCTGCATCTGTGGGGCAATGTAAATGATATTTGGGATTTGCAGAACATCCCAGTATGTGGGATCGTTCAGGGGGTTTCTGTGGCAACAAGATCACACTATAAGTTTCTATGGATTTCTTCCAGAGTTGCAGCCATGACTGTTTCCATATAAAAACCGAAAGAACTGCAGATGCTGTAAGTCAGAAACAGAAGCAGAAGTTGCTGGAAAAGGTCAGCAGGTCTGGCAGCAGCTGTGAGGAAAAATCAGTGTTAACATTTCCAGTGACCCTTCCTTCACTGGACCTGTAATGTTAACGCTAATTTTTCTTAAGCTTTCACACCTTAATCAGAATTATTCAATCTGTTGTCACACGGGTCATTGGCACAACTCGTTGGGACAAGACAACTCCAATCATTCAGAGCGGATGCCACATTTGGCTTAGAACAGCATAATTTAATTTTAATGCAGGTTCCTTTAAGGCCAATGCAGGAAACAACTTCTGGCCTGGAGCTGGTAAGTGTGGGTCAAGCAAGTGAACTGTCACCAAAAGCAAACATTCAAAAGACATGAGCATTGTTGAGACAAGTGTCAGCTCTGTCTTCAAAGGTTTAATCGAGTGTGTTCCAGACATGAAGCTCATAAAACTCCGGTATTGTTCTCGGTCACATCGGAGTAAGTGCCCCGTACAAAATAAAATCAGGTAGGTGTGCAGATGAGAAATAGTAATCCAATGGAATGCAAGCGCATTAGGTAAATGTGGATTTTTTTCCATATTTTTGTGTTGTGGATTAATTTCATGCATCATTTCAGTTCTCCTTTGTTTTGGTCACAAAACATTGAGAAAGACCTTTGCTGAATATGTGAAATGTATTGTGTGTTTAATTGTTCACTGTTGACAGTATAAATGCTCAACTACAGCTTTCTCGTTACTCCAAAAGGATTGACTCTTCTCTGCAGAAAATAATTGCTGAAAATTAGTTTTACAGTCGCACATGCTGCTGGCAGCATTGATCTTTCACTACCTCTGGTCAATCCAGGGTTCCTCAACCTGATCCAGTGTCTGAAGTTCTCCAACGCTTTCCTCTGTTGCTGATAGCAAGGTCCTAAGTTATGGTACCACTCTACAAAGTCATGGAATAAACTGCGTACCACAAAAGTGCTTGATATCTTTGCAGGGCTGCAATGTCTGAACACATTGGTCCGGTTCCTGCTAGACGGTCAGAGATCCAGCCAGCAGGAGGCGAAAACCTCAATGTAGTATGTGCCGGAAGAGGATCAGCTCTCGGTGCATGTGGAAACAGAAAGCTCAGTCTTTCCAAGTAAATCACTGCTGATATCTGCAGCCTCTTGAGAGGCATGGCACATGTGCACAGACACAGCAAGAAGGGAGCAGCCATAGCTGGAACATTTGTTCTCCTGATTCCAATTAGTGGGTAGTTGCATTTGGTGCAGTGAGAAGACTGTGGGCTGTCAGTGAATCCAGGCACTTAAGCTTACGTGGGGGCAAGGTTGGAGTGGGGAATGCTCTGTTATTGTATCCTGTGGTAATGTCCCAAGCCCAGAGTTTTGGTACAGTACAGGTCCACGGAGCTGTCTGGAGGGTGGAGGGGTAAGGTTGGGATTTTGAGACAAGAACCAAAGGAGGGTCTGTGGAAGGAAAGGGATTGGCCACGCAAGGACTCCAGCAGACGAAAATGGATTTCAGGATGAGAACTGGGTTTCTGCCTTGAGGTCTCACAGGAAGAGGTGGGAGGGTCCAGGAGAGGGTGGCAAGTTCTGTGGAGGGAATGGGAATCCCTGAGGGGAAGATGGAATTCAAGGAAATGGAAGGATTTGTGGGGTTTTTTGGGCATGTCTGAAGGCGAGGTCTCATGAGGCCTGATCAATGAGTGGGAAGATTGTTGGGGTAATTCAGGCAGGCTGCTGTCTTGCCTCCATTGGCACTTTTCTTATCTCTTCAGTTTTGTTCATAACCCATCCCTTCCTGGACACTTTGTCTCTTGCCTAGACTATGCAGATACACAATACATTGTAGTCACGTCCTGCAATATTTACTGCTTAAAATTACTTTAGCAGAAACAGAAATCCAAAAAGAATGCAAATAAAATTGTGCTTTTAATGATTAACCCTCGTTTGATATATTTCAGAGCTAATAGCAATTCATCAATGCCGTTATTCACTTTTATTTTCATTAACTGTAGGAACTAATTTGCCTGATTTAATCTTTTTGAAGTTCTAAAGTGATTTGAATCTCTTCCAACTGAACAGTCAAGCTCATTAAACACCCCTGAATCAGTTGACTTTATGGATTTAAATAACTGATTGCAAAGTTTAAACTGAACTCTGTGAATTTGAATTATGTGCCTCAGTGCTACCCATGAGCAAGTCACAAAGTTGGAAAAAAGTTTGGCTTCATAATGCTTATCCATTCAGGTAAGGAACATGATTCCAAAAGCAGTTGATTTCTAACTTTTTTGTTTCTTGTGACTGAGTTCATTAAACTTTTGTCGGTGCTTAATCAAAGTGTCATCAAACAAAACTTGACACCAAGCCACAGAGATCGAATTTAGGACAGAGGACGAAAAACTTAGTCAAAGAGTCAAATTTAAAGTGGGAAAGATAAACCAGATATTGAGGGATGAGATTCGATAGTTGGCATTTGAGGGTGACCCAATGAAAATAGAGGCAAGAATTTGGGAGTCAAGGTATCTCAGAGACTGGAAAAGAATATAGAAGTATGGAGGGATGATGCCCTGAAGGGATTTGTTAACAAGGTTGGGAATTTGAAATTTGAACTATTGTTTAACCAGCACACTGTATAGATCAACAAAGGGGGTGCTGTCTGTACAATATTTAGTGTGGTAAAGGACATCGACAACAAAACTTTTGAGGAATTTAATTTATTGGAAGGTGTGAAATGGTGGTTAGCCAGGAATCTTTTAGAATAGTAAGGCCAAGCAGTGAGAAAGATGTGAATGACCATTTTAGCAGCAGATGAAATGAGGCAGTGTCAAAATCAGTCAATGGTATGGAGGAGGATGTAAACAGTCAATGTGATGGTATGCATATGAGGTCAAATGCTTCTTGTAGCTCACTGTTCCAAGCATGTACTTGAAGAATTGGATACAGTGGAAGATACAAGCAATATATCAGAACTTCCAGACAGGTTCTTGATTAGTAAGGTGATCAAGAGATACAGGGAAAAGGCAGGAGAATAGGGTTGAGAAACATATCAGCCATAACGGAATGGTGGAGCAGACCTGATGGGCCAAATGGCCTAATTCTCCCCTTTATCTCATGGTCTTATGGTCTTGTGGTGACATTGGCTGCCAATGCCTGTTGTCCCTTACTCTCAACATAAGTTTGGTCCTTCATGAGACAAAGAGAATGATTGTTGTTTGGAAAAAGACAATTGAACAAAGCATAGTCGTGCTCTCCCTCTGCCTCCCGTGTAAGTGTTTCAGTTTTAGTGTGTGTATGCCATTCACATGATGGCCGATGAATGAAGCTGAGATTGAGTGAATTTTCAGAGCCAACTACAGAGATTCAAGTCCTATAAAATGCCAGGAAAGAAGAATTAAAACTGCAGTCTGCAACTACCCCGGGGTGAATCAGACAGCTGTGAATTTTCCACTCCTTGCTGCCGTGGAAATGAATGGAGCGGTAGCTCACAAATAGAATATTTTCCTTGTTCTGTGGGAAACAACATAAGATTGCTCAGAATGGAATAAAACCATTCAAGAGCAATATATTTGGAAAAATGAAGAAATATGTGTAGAAAAGCCAATGGAAAGAAAAAGGCCCATCAATATTGTGGAGGACACAAAACAAAAGAAAATGAAGAATATCCATTGTAGGGAAAACACTGCACTAACTGTAAGAAAGTGAAAAACATCTTGTGTGCAACTGTTTGAAAGAAGAAACAAAAGCCTGCAAAGGTAGCTGGAGGAGGGATGTCAGCTGGATTTGGACAAAACATGCTTCAGATTTAAATGGTTTTTGACTGTTAGGCTGATAACCACAGAAGGATAGCATCAAGTAAATGTGATATGTCAGATAGATACCAGTGTTTCATGCAACATCATGAACTTCACAGACCTGAATGAAGTGGTACAAGATTGTGAGTTGCAGTTGGAGCCTTTGTCAATACATTTGATACTACATGATGGAATGAAACCCCTCCCAAGTGGAAAACTAAAGCTGAGAACACAATGCAATGGGAAGAGTGACAATCTGGGTTCCAGAGTACACATTAAGCAAAGTCCTGCTGAAACAAGTTTGCTGGAGTAAAGCTGGGCTGGTTACCTTATAACATGCCAGGACAGATTCGTAGTGTTTCACGGATCTTGAGGACATTGATTGATGAACAGTTCTGAGAAATGTACAGTGTTTTCTTCCAGGTCTTGGATGTCTTCCTGGTGAACATCATCTCAAAGCAGATGATAATGTGAGACTAACTCTGTGCGAGAGAGTTTCAACTGCCCTCAAGTAGACCCTGAAAGGACGGTTAGAGGAAATGTCAGTCAAACAGCCCTAAAAATTGAAAGAAACATGTCAAATGCCAAGAAATCATTTTTGGAGGAGCAGGCAACTGATAGTAACCAAGTAAAAGCAGAAGAGGAAACCATGGTGGAACAGCAGAAGAAAAGTATGATAAGATAAAATAATGGGACAAAAAGAAAAAGATGCAAATGAAGTTGCTGGAGTCAAGCACACAGGGCGCATCCTGAGAGTAAAATGAGCTCACTGAGTCCTCAGAGATAGTAAGAACTGCCGATGCTGGAGTCAGAGATAACACAGTGTGGAGCTGAAGGAACACAGCAGGCCAGGCAGCATCAGAGGAGCAGGAAAGCTGATATTTTGGGTCATTACCATTCTTCAGAAAAACTCCTCTGAAGAAGGGTCCTGACCCGAAATAACAGCTTTCCTGCTCCTCTGATGCTCCCTGGCCTGCTGTGTTCCTCCAGCTCCACATTGTTATACCTCACTTGGATCCTGACAGGTTTAAAGGTGAAGCAAAGATATAGCAAAAGCAGACATAGAAACATTGCAACAATTTGTTAGATTAATGAACTCTCCAGCAAAGGTCTTGCCCACTTTGTTGTCAGAATGTGAATATCAATGCAAGCCATTGTTATGGGTATCAAGTGCTATTGGGTCCTAAAACAAGAATCAGTTTCTGTTCAAGTAAAATAAAAACTAGCAACAACAGCTTGATGTACCTGGGAGGTCGTCAGTCCAACAGTGAAAGTCAAATACGTGGCTATGATCTCGCACTCACCATGGAAGTGACACTCTCCAAGGAAGCAGTGTCCCCCCAGGACGGCGTGGATATCAGAAAAACTGACAATGGAAACTCTCACAAATGTTATAAAAAGATTGACATTCTTTTGTGATAATGGATGAAATGTGCACAAGGAGACTGATTAATGTGGGACAGATTAGAATTATCACTATTTTGTCCTGAATGATAAGTTCTTTGAAACATGTATGTAAGGTAACATTTTTGTGTGTCTGTATACATTTAATATTTATCACAGAATGAGCAGTGCACCCACACAGCTTAAATGGGAACATCGCTCCCTTCTTGATTTCCATTCCCTTCCTCACTCTGAGACACCCCTGAAATCTTCTTCTTCACATATACCCGAGAGCTGGCATGTCGCCCTTAACTGCCTGATTCTCAATTCTCAGTAGTTGTTCACTCTTGTGTATTGATTCACTGAACAATGGTTGCTATTTTTGCGAAGTAAAGCTGTTTTCTTGAAAGCTTTATCTTTCGATGGTTCACTACATTTCAATAATTGGTCAATATAGATTCAGAAGTCTATAACCTACATTGCATTAAGTGACTTCAACAAAGATAGCAGGAAGGTAATTTCAGCCCCAATAATGTATCAAAGGCAAAATTATCCAATGATTTGATTCAAACTGGAAGTGTCCATGTATTTAAAACCACCTTCAAAATCCAAAACCTCTATCACTTAGAAAGGCAATGGCAGCAAATGCATGAGAACACGATCACCTGCATGTTCGCCTCCAAGGCTACACACCGTCCTGTCATGGAATTATATCAATGATATTGAGGCAAATAACTGGAAGTCTCTTCCTCGCAGCAATGAGACTGTAGATAGTACCTAGACCAGACGGATTGCAATGATGCAAGAAGGTATTTTTCTCAAGGGCAATTAGGGGCAGTCAATAAATGCCGGCCTTGCCAGCAACACTTACATTTCAGGACTTTATGAAAAAAGAAATCAGATAATAACAAAGCTGGCTCTGCTATTATCACCACCATTTACTAACTTGCTGGTAATCAGTGTCAAGATTCACACACGAATAATGGCTGTTTTGGTGAGGTTCAGGAGAATACCCACAGCAAAGGAGCAGAGAAAATTCATGAGCAAAAAACTGTTATGTAATTATGGCACTGAAGCCACCACATCAATCTTTTGTAACATCATGCATTTTTGCCACTTAATAAAATGACTCCTTGGTGGCTGAGGAAAGCATATGCCACTGAAAAGGCTTATCTCAGCATCCTAGCAGTTAATACTCGCAAGGTCTGTTTACTTGCGTCCCTCATGAGTAGATTTCTTTGAATGATTGCAATGCCAACGCTGCACTGCAGAACATCAAAATGAAAATGCACATAAAACACATAAACAATGGAATTTTATTCAGAATCTAGCAGGTGTTTTTGGCTCAAAGTGACAATGAAACAAATCATGATGCTGCCTTGGGGCAACCCCGCCCTCTGCAGCCAGAAATTCGGAAAGTACTTCCTCAATTTGAGCATAAAATGAGGTGTCCCTATGTATTTCATTTGCACACGTTGCTCTCTAGATTTGGACTTAATTGCATTCCTTTTCTTTTCTTACCAAAGTGAATTTTACAACGTCATACAAGCTCACATATTACTGAAAGTTAAAATACCAGGTTTGTTGAGATATTGAAATAATTTCTACAATTTGTTTCAAAATTACTTACAATGTTAAAAATATGATGCTTCAAATTTTGCTTAATTTAAGATTTTGAGCGATTTAATCACTATAAAAATAATTATCCTATTTACAATTACTAATTCCACCTTACGGTTTCATTTTTTGGGTCATTTCTTTTTCTAATGTCTCTGTGGTACTCCTTGGAACATTTGGTTATATTACAGATGCTGTTAAGTAAAAAGTTGTGACACAAAGTTATCTTCAAAGTCAAAGATTCATAAAATTTTTTTTTACATCCTGTTCCATCATCTCCTTGCCCGAAACTTCCAAAATGCTTCTTCCTTCCTGAGTGTATTACATTCACCTGGAGAATATGGCAATAGATCAAATTTTATAATTGTCATGACTGTTAATATTTGCCTTAATTATTCTCTGAAACAGACTGAAAACTCTGGTGTCTGCACCAGGGAATTACTTGCAGAAATCCAGATATTTCCATCAGTGATTCCCTGCCCCTTTACAGGATGCCTTGTTGGAGTCCTTGCAGATAGGCGCAATTTTACATGAAGTTTTGCTTTTTACCTTGTTAGTCCCAGTGTGAAAACTATTGAAAAGCTGATACCTTGTGCATGAGGGCTTTATTAAGTTCTAATTATTAACAGAAAACCTAACTGGGCTTGAAAAACTACCTTATATATTGAATTTGGCAGCTATCTCTGTTACAATTCAAATATTTAATGGATTTTTAGAAATAACATGTTTTCAAAGTCTGTTGACAATATTGTGACCCAATTAGGAAAGGTGAATTAAATCCTTACAATGTCTTATTCCTTTATTTAAAAAGATATTTTCATTGCGAAATACAAGAGACCGCAACTGTCTCAGCATCTGAAACAAGTCAGCCAGGTTCCCTTTAGAAATAAATTAATTAGTTTCTGTAAAACAAAATAATGTTAGAAGAACAAACAAACATCTTAAGTCTATCCATTCTACTTGAACATGTAGAATTAACATTGGGTAATTTAATTTTTGTCCCGAAATGGAATGAGGATATGGTTGGCATGATTAGAATTTGTTACCAATTCTCTGCCTTTCATCTGAATGGTTTTCCATGTCATTTCAGAGAAATTGAATCTGATGACAAATCTATACTGGAGCTGACAAGGACAGCAGATTTCCTTCTGTCATGGATATTAATGAACAAAGCGAATTTTAGTTACAACTGATGGTAGCTTCATGGTCACCATCACTGTGGCTCGCTTTGAAACCCATCTTAATTCATCCAACGATAAATTTAGAACCTGAGCCTCCAGATTATGAGACCAGTTTCTCTGTGCCACTATCCTCGTGGGTAACAGACAAACTGTGGTTGAGCACCCCATAAAGCAATCAAATGGAAAATGTGGTCAAGTCAGATCTCATGGGTTTCTCAGGAATGTAAAATATAATAATAATGGCATCATGGGTCACAAAATGTTATTTTTCAAAGCCTTCACTTTGAAGTTCTGGTTTTGAATCTCCAGTAAAAGCCATTCTATCATACTGCCTATGGAACTGTTCATGTTCTGATCGTTGACTTATCTTCCCTGGACTGTGTTCCTCTGGATTCTTGAGGCTGCTATTTAGCACCTACTCCAGGACAGAATTCCATTTTTTATTGCAAACAGCTGGCTTCTCTAAGTTAACACTGCCCTGAACTTTCCTGTGCTTCAATCTTTCTGAACAGCACAAAGCAAATACTGTTGTTTTTTAATCATTAAGGAATGTTGGCTTTCCTGGCTGTGTCAGCATTTAGTGCCCATTTCGAGTTGTCTTTCAGAAGACGACAGTGAGCTGCTTTCTAGAATCGCCCACAATGTTGTTTGGGAGGGTCATTCAGGAATTTGGCCCAGACGTAGTGAAGGACCAGCAATGTATTTCCAAATCATACGATGAGTTGTTTGGAGGGGAACTTGCAGGTAAAGTTTCCATGTTTTCTGCTATCCTTGCCCTTTCGAATGGTAGAGATCATTGGTTTGGAAGGTGCTGGTGAAGGAGCCTGAGTGAATTTCTGCAATGCATCTTGTGGATATGACACACTGCTGCTACATTGGTGGAGGGAATAAATGTTTGTGGATGTTTGTTTCACACAATACTTTTAGTAAGCTTTTAAATAAGAAGCTGCAATTAAACAAGAAATAACACATTTGGTAACTAGTCAGTTGCAAAACCAGTTTGAAAATTAAACTTCATGCTTTAGAGCATAGAACATAGAACATAGAAAAGTACAGAACAGTACAGGCCCTTCGGCCCATGATGTTGTGCCGTGGAATAATCCTAATCCAAAAACAAAATAACCTAATCTACATTCCCCTCAATTCACTGCAGTCCATGTGCATGTCCAGCAGTCGCTTAAATGTCACTAATGACTCCGCTTCCACGACTACCACTGGTAAACTATTCCATGCATTCTCAACTCTCTGGGTGAAGAACCTCCCTCTGACGTCTCCTCTATACCTTCCTTCTAACACCTTAAAACTATGACCCCTCGTGGCAGTCAATCCTGCCCTGGGGAAAAGTCTCCGGCTATCGACTCTATCCATGCCTCTCATTACCTTGTACACCTTGATCAGGTCACCTCTCTTCCTCCTTCTCTCCAGAGAGAAGTCCGAGCTCAGTCAACCTCTCCGCGTGAGACAAGCCCTCCAGTCCAGGCAGCGTCCTGGTAAAACTTTAAACTCATGTTTCCTTTACTGTTGCCTGAGAGCTTCTGTAATGCCAGTATTGTTAAAGATTTTTTAAATTCACTCTTGGAATATGGGCATTGTTGGCTGGGCTGGCATCTAATGTCCATCCCTTGTTGCCCTAAAGAAGGTGGTGAGGAGCTGCCTTCTTGAACTATTGCATTCCATTTGATGCAGGTAGATCCACAATGCCATGGTGGAGGGTGTTTCAGGATTTTGACCCATTGATAATGAAGGAATGGCAATATATTTTCAAGTCTGATCATGAGAGGCTTGGAGGTGAACTTGCAGATTGTGGTGTTCCCATTTATTTGCTGTCTGCGTACTTCTAGATGGAAGAGGTCATGATGCTATTAGAGGAATTTCGGTTCAATTTTACAGAGCATGGTATAGGTGGTACACACTGCCGCTACTGTGTTTAGGAGGAGAGAGAGTGCATGTTTTTAGATATGGCGCTAAATAAGTGGGCTTCTTTGTCGTGAATAGTGTCAAGTTTTTTGATGTATTATTCATCCAGGCAAGGGGGAAAATATTACGCTACATAGATAGTGACAAAGATGATCGGTGCATAAATTGCAATATTTTAAAAATCCTTGGATCCTGGAAAAGTATCAGAGGATTAGAGAACTGACAATGTGACACCCCTAGTCAAAAAAGAAGGAAGGGAAAAGTGAGTGACTATGAAGTACGAAGAAGCGCTCTGGCTCAATCCTATTGCCAGTGAATATTTAAGGCTTATTCCTGATTGTTCACCTTTCTCTATTTTGTCGACTCAATCATGGTTTCAGCGCATTTTAGCTGCATAGCTGGAATCATGATATGGCATGATAGCAAAAAAGTGGGGGAAGTGAAATAGATGCAAGCATTATGAAAAATGTTAGACCTCGAATAAAAGAGTGAGATCATAACCAACAGAGGAAGAAATCAGCAGAAATGCACTGATTTTTTTGTTGCAAAAACAGAAGTTACTGGAAAAGCTCAGCAGGTTGGCAGCAAAATCAGTGTTAAATTTTTGGGTCCAATGGCCCTTTTTCAGAAACATTAACTCTGACACACAATTGGATGGGGTAAGGGAAAACCTTCACTGGAGCAAATCTACAGCAAACACAATTGGAAAGGGACCTTGAAGGATGAAGGGTCTAGGCCCGAAATGTCAGCTTTTGTGCTTCTGAGATGCTGCTTGGCCTGCTGTGTTCATCCAGCTCCACACTTCGTTATCACTGGAAATGGACTTTTGTGTTTATAATATCTTTTCAATTCAACACAGATGGGAACAAACAAGAATTCTCTGGATTGTTCGAGTATTAAGACTGCCATCAACTGGTAGCATTCTTAGCTATATGGTTGTAGCTGGAAAGCTTCTTTCTATTCAAGGAAGTATGGAAGTACATTGTCGGCACCTAACTACGATCTTTCAGAGATCCCCAGACACAGAAGTTGTCCTTCTGGGTTGGAAAATTGGATGTCACTTGTTTTTTAAGAAGTTTGACAGAAAAATATCAGGAAATTACCGAGCAGTTGGCCTAATATCCATTGTGGGGAAACTGGTGGATTCAAGGATGGTGTGACTGAACACCTTGGGAATTTTCAGTTAATCATGGAGTGCCAGCACGGACTTATGACAGGTAAGTTATACCTGACAAATCTCATGGAATCTTTTGAAGAGGTGACAAAGGTAGTGAACAGCAGAATGTTGCGGCACGGTGGCTCAGTGGTTAGCACTGCAGCCTCACAGCACCAGGGACCCAAGTTCAATTCCAGCCTCAGGTGACTGTGTGGAGTTTCCTCCGGGTGCTCCAGTTTCCTCCCACAGTCCAAAGATGTGCGCGTTAGGTAGATTGGCCATGCTAAATTGCCCACAGTGTTTAGGGGTGTGTGGGTTTCAGGGGGATAGGTCTGGGTGGGATGCTTCAAGGGACAGTGTGGACTTTTTGGGCCGAAGGGCCTGTTTCCACACTGTAGGTAATCTCTTGTCGATGGATATTGTTTATATTGACTTCCAAAGGCACTTAGCACAGTCCCATATAAGAAGCTGTTAACTAAGGTAGAAGCCAATGGATTTGAGACCTAGTTACAGACATGGCTGGGAAATTCACTCCTGAGTATGGGGCTCAGCTGCTCTTGTGGCAGGTTCTACCTGATTCACACGGCTTCATCGCCGTCTTTCCAGCTTGGTAACATTTGTTTTTGTATTGGTTGCCCTAGTAGCTCTTCCTGATGTCCTCCTGCAGGAGGCCAGGGACCTGTGTATCTCCATTACTGCTCAGTCTCAGGTGGCAGCATCGGAAGATGAGCCAGCACCCAATCAGTCAACTCGGCACCAGAACCCATTGGTCAATGTCCATTGTTGCAGGAAATGCAGGATCCCCACAGTGTGACCATCTCCAACCTGAAGGTGGTGGACATGGGAATAATGGTGCCCTGTGGCGACAGTAAAGGAGCACATTGCCAGGACCTCATGGAAGATGTTGGACAGCACTGACTGGAAGAGCAAAGAGGGTGAAGGCTACAGAGACGGAAATATGAACTGTTGAACCTGTTTCAGTTTTTAGTAATATCAATCTAATTTTAATTTATTCAGTATTTTACCATTGGTACAATTTATTCAGTAATTTATTCTGTAATCCAAAACGGTGCTAGAATGTAGTGACAATATTCACTTTTCACTGTAGTTAGGTGCAAGTGACAACGTATTAAAAGATAAATTTATTGAAATTGGTTGAGTGGCAGGCAACAGGACACAGGGATGAAGGGTAGGTACTCGCATTGGCAGGATACGGCCAGTGTTGTCCAACAAGGATAACACAGTGTGAAGCTGGATGAACACAGCAGACGTAGCAGAATCAGAGGAGCAGGAAAATTTGATGTTTCGGGTCAGGAGGGTCCCGACCCAAACATCAAGCTTTCCTGCTCCTCTGATGCTGCTAGGCCTTTAGTGATCATCCAGCTTCACACTGTGTTGTCTCAGATTCTCCAGCATCGGCGGTTCCAACTATCTCTGTCCAACAGGGACCTGTGTTTGTGCCTCAACTATTCACATCATTTATTAATGACTTGGATCATGGCATTGAAAATCAGTTATCCAAATTTCCTTATGATCCAAAATTAGGAAGCATGGTAGACCGTATAGATAATGTAAATCATAAAGGAATAATGGTAAATTAAATGAATGGGCAAAACTGTGGTAGATGGAGCTTAATGTAAGTAAATGTGAGGTCACCAATTTTTGACCAAAAAAGGATAAATCAGGGCACCCTCTGGATGCTATCCATTAAATACAGTGATGTCCAAAGAGACTTTGGGGTTTAGATGCATAGACCTTCAAAATATCATGAACAGATGCAGAAAATAATCAAGAAATCTGATGGAATGCTGGCCTTTATATGAGGAGGACTAGAGTATAAGGATGCAGGAGTTAAGCTGCAGTTGTACAAAACCTGGTTAGAGTGAGCAGATCTGGGCACCACACCTTAAAAAGAGATAATGGTCTTGGACAGAGTGCAACATAGTTTTATGAAAATGATACCTGAGCTTTGGGTGTTAAGTTATGAGGAAAGATTATACAAAAATTCTGATATTTATGTTCAAATTTAAAGTGTTGGGGATGATCTGATCACAGTCTTCAAGATATTAACGGGCAAAGACAGGGTTGATAAAGGTAAATGACTTCCAATGGCTGGGGCTTCGAGATTTTTAATTTGAGAATTAGGCCCAAACTGTTGAGGAGAGATGTTAGGAAGCAACTCTTCACACAGAAGGTAGTAGATGTCTGCAGCTCTCTTCCACAACGGTGACAGATGCAGGATCAACTTTTAATTTTAAATCTGAGGTAGATAACTTTTTTGTTCAGTAAAGGTATGGAGGGATATGGACAAAAGCTGGTCTGCAGAGGTACAGATCACAGATCAGCCACAATCTCCTTGAATGGCAGAAGAGGCGCAAGGGACTGAATGGCTGATTCTTGTTCCTATGTTTCTATGACTGTACCATTGGCTCTCGAGTCCCCCATGGGTCTGTCCTTGGCATCCTCCTATTTCACAATCGAGGTTCTGCTCCTGGAAGCATCTGGAAGCATAGACAGTAACATTTTGTTCTACTTCACCTGCAACTCACTCCACAGCTTCCAGCTTGTCATGTTATTTGTCCAACACCTAGTATTCGAGGAGAAAAACTTTTCTCCAACTAAATATCTGAAAAAGTGAAGCTACTTGGCCCTAAATCCCTCGGTTTGTCAGTTCCCATGGCCATATCTTAAACACAGTGTTTTCTTTCACCTGAATTATTTACTAATACAACATTCCAATCCCTCTTGCCTCTGTTTTCAATCCAAACTAATCCGAGAAGAGCCCTCAAATTTTACTACGGCTCACTGGTGTACTGTGCTGGAAATTGAGCTCCGCTATTCCTGAGTGGTCACAAACATTAAAGGTTTTATAAACTGTGTAAAGTTCCCCAATTTACCTGGCTTTCAGACCCAGATTGATGGAAAGCACAAACCAGGTTTCTGTACTGAACCACAATTACTATTTATTTCAATAATTAGACTCTAACTACACATCAACAGTTACAAGCCATTGGCGTAAAACACAACTAAGCGAAATTTTAATCCCCATATAAACAAAACACACACACACGTGTACACACCCATATGTGCGCACTCACACACATACACACAGAACACACACACATATACACGCGCATGCACACACATACACATATATATGCTCATACACACATATATACACGCACGTGCACACACATACACACTCACATACACATACATACGCGCACACACACAAACACACACACATATATACGCACACACATATACTCAGGCAGATTCTTCACTTGCGATGATCAGTTGGGAAGAGATTCGTCAGCGATTTCGTTGGCAC
Source organism: Stegostoma tigrinum (assembly GCF_030684315.1). NCBI lineage: Eukaryota > Metazoa > Chordata > Chondrichthyes > Orectolobiformes > Stegostomatidae > Stegostoma > Stegostoma tigrinum. Next base: position 43,244,275 of record NC_081360.1, on the reverse strand, counting down.
AACCGTTGGTGGCTGTAGAGTCCTATTCTGGACCTGCAGTTCCTGGGGCAGTGCGGGCAGGGGAATGCTCCGGACAGCGGGGCTTGAGATGAGGGCTCCTTCCTGCGTTTCCGTCTGTCCTCTGCAGCTGCTCTCCTCGAACATTCGAACTGCTCCGTCGCCGTCGTAGTTTTCTTCCGCCATGTGTCCCTGTCAGAGGCCAGCTTTTGCCATTCTGTTGAGGCGATGCCGGCCTGAGACAGCTGTTGCTTCAGTGGGTCCTTGCAGCGCTTGCGCAGGGCACTGCGGTTTCTTTTGCCGGTGCAGAGTTCCCCGAAGAACACTGTCTTGGGTATTCTGGTGTCGTCCATCCGCGACACGTGACCCGACCATCGAAGTTGCTTCAGGAGAAGGGTCGCTTCGATGCTAGGGAGCCGGGCCTTTTCCAGCACTTCGTTGTTAGAGGTGCAGTCCTGCCAGGTGATGCCCAGTATAGAGTGCGGGCAACATTGGTGGAATCGTTCCAGCAGCCGCATCTGTTTCCGATACAGAACCCAGGCCTCGGAGCCGTAGAGCAGTGTGGTGATGACCGCGGCCTTGTAAACCTGGATTTTCGTCGTCATGCTTAGAATGGTTTCCCCATACACGCTTCCGCAGTCGCCTGAAGGCGCTACTTGCTTTCGCAAGGCGATTGTCGACATCTCCTGTGGCTGTGGCGTCGTTGGAGATTATGCTTCCCAGGTACGTGAAACATTCGACCATGTTGAGGGGGTGGCCGTCAATCAAGATTCGAGGTGGGTTGTACGCGCTGCATGGTGGCTTCTGGTACAGGATCTCCGTCTTCTTCAGATTGATTGTTAGCCCGAAAGCCTTTGCAGCTTCGGAGAAGCGCGTCACTGCAGTCTGTAGTGCATCTTCTGTGTGTGAGAGTAGGGCGCAGTTGTCCGCAAACAGCAGCTCCATGATGCGCTCCTGTGTTGTCTTCGTGCAAGCGAGGAAGCAGCGCAGATTGAAGATATTGGCGTCCAGGCGGAAGTGAATGTAGATGCTGTTCGTGATGCCCTCCTTCGCTTCCTGCAGCATCATGTTGAAGAAGATGGCGAAGAGCGTTGGTGCCAAGACGCAGCCCTGCTTCCCGCCATTGCTGATGGGGAACGGGTGTGATAGGTAACTGTTGTATTTCACCTTGCCGCTCTGACCTTGATGAAGTTGCTGTAGGATGGTTAAGAACTTAGGAGGGCATCCGAGCTTCCCCAGGATTTTCCATTGACCGTCGCGGCTGACAGTATCGAAGGCTTTGGTGAGGTCAATGAAGGCCGCGTACAGTCCAACGTTCTGCTCACGGCATTTCTCCTGAAGTTGGCGTAGTGCGAAGATCATGTCAGATGTGCCTCTGTTCGCTCTAAAACCACATTGACTTTCTGTCAGGTTGTCCTCCGCAATGGTGGGAATCAGTCTGTCCAAGAGGATTCTGGAGAGAATCTTCCCGGCCGTAGACAGCAGAGTGACACCTCTGTAGTTCGAACAGTCCGATTTCTCACCCTTGTTCTTATACAGGGAGACTATCACAGAGTCACGTAGACCAGCCGGCACCTCACCCTGTTCCCAACAGAGTGTAAATAGGTTGGTGATCGTTCAGGAGCAAAGCTCCTCCTAATTTGTATACTTCTGCAGGGATTCCGTCGATACCGGGGGCTTGTGGAGTTTCAGCTTAGAGATGGCGGATTGAATCTCATCCAGCGTTGGTGGACGGTCGAGTTCGGATCTGACATACTGCTGTGGGATTCTCTCGATGGACGCTGTTTGTACTTGGCTCATATGCACACACATATACACACACACATATATATGCGCATGCACACATACACACACACACACGCGCATGCACACACAATACACACACAAACATATATATATATATATATATATATACGCACACACACATACACATATATATGCGCACACACACACACATACACATACACGCGCATGCACACACAATACACACACAAACATATATATATATATATATAGATATATATATATACGCACACACACATACACATATATATGCGCACACACACATACGTATACATACACACACATTTAGGTGGAAACACACAGACTCATACACATATATATGCACTCAAACACACACACACATACACACAGACATATATATGCATGTACACACACACACACATATATATATGTGTGTTTATATATATATATAGATATGTATCTATATATATATATAGATATATATATATATATATATATATACACACACATACACACACGCACAGACAAACAGACAGGGTAAAAATATCAAGGACAAAGGGGAAAAACTGGAAAGACAAGTCAGTAGCAAAAACAAATTGCTGGAAAGAATCAGCAGGTCTGGGAGCATCTGTGGAGAAGCCCTCCTTCTGGTCAGTAGTCTTTGTCCTTGATCCTGTTGTTGGGATGATCTTTATAATTCTGTTTGTCGACATGTTGCTTCAGTCATCTTTCTCCAGATGCTTCCATTGGTTGGCAAGTGACACATGCTAATTGGCTCCTTTATAAAACATTTCAGACTTATCAGTTACAAGTCACAGATTACAGCAATTTTTATCAGAAAGATGAACCAGTTTTCTTTAGGTTTACAGTGAGTTTGGTGCAGAGGACAGAGATACCACTCCGAGCTGAGAAAGATCTGCACACTTCTTTCTCTCTCTGCACATTATTTCCAGTGCTAAGCTGTTCATTTACCTAAGAACCAATGATGATCTTGACAGGCTGAAATATCCATCATTGCTAACTGGTCACCCATCTGTAGGCCCATCACCATCGTGTTGCCAGCAAAAGTAGCATCAATACATTGGCTCCAAATCACCTATAACTCAAGCCTCCATTTCTGCTTGTTCAAACAATTATTTACATGGTGCTTGCAGTGGGTGTCAGGTGACTTGCTTCAAAACATACAGTGACTTTTTAAAATACCGGTTTTAAATTGGTTCTTTCTCACTTCTATCCACAATTCTAAAAATGTACCACAATAAAAAGATATAATGCTTACAACAGGGGATTAAACCATTATTTGCAAAAGAGCAATGAATGCTGCAGGACAATAACAGAGGAGAGCACCATGCTGTTTCAGCACAGAAATGACAGGCTTCTGCACTCTCTCTGTTCTATAATTCTACTCCATTATTTCTTTTACAGAAATAAAATAACGTTTTGGAACAACTGCAACAGATGGTAATGATTGGAGTAGTCACTACAGTATTGCACTACGTGGAAGAAAAACCCAGTTAATTTGTCAGCAGGGTAAAGAGAATTTACATAATTTTGCTTTTGATTTTACAGTCAGCAATAGAGAACAGTGCCACTATTCGTTACATTTATGCTTTTCTCCAGACATTTTGTGTTGTTTTGCATTGAAACTAGCTGTTACAAGGTATCCAAACCAGGAGCTACGCCTGAAGTTGGCATCCAGTGTTACCTTGCACTCCGCCAGTGGATGTGGGATACTTGTGCCACTGACTGGAAAGAAGTTCCCTCCACATCCTACACTCTTCTAATGGACTCACTAAGGAGATCTCAGAAAGCTTGAACACTTCTCTGTGGCTCATCTCTGAACAGTGAAGCCTAAAAATCCGACAACCTGCGTTTGAAATGTTTAAATAATTTGATCTTTGGTGTAATTTTGCTTCCAGCAGGGTATTTTCCCTGATACAGCAATTCTTTTGTTTTCTTTTATGGCTGAAGAAACTGGATGTGGGTATTGTGTTATTGAAGAATGTACCGTACTTTTACAACAGCTAACTATCATATATAAACATAATATTCCCTGGTACATCAGCATCTGAGCTAACATCAGCTATTAGATTTCAACTGAGCAATGTGTTTCCAGTCATGTCTCATGCTTCAAGTGAACTGAGAGTAAGATGGAATATGAGACTTTTACAATAATGACATCATGAGCATGTCTCTTATACACGTACCGATGGTGTGAGATAACACAATATCCGAGGTCAGTGGTTCCCAATCTTTTCAGTATCATGGTACACTTTCATTGCACACCCACTTTTTCAGCTGAATTGATCACTTGTAACCATCACATTGACTTGCAATTACTCAGGTTATGTTCTTATTGGAGAGTTGAGAACCATAGTGCATACAACAAGTTAAGAAGGATCAAATGCATGTTTCACCTTTCACAATGACACATTTTCAAAATTTGCTCAACTCAACTGTTTTTAACTATTTAATTGGCCTCAAACTGCTCTCCACACTGCATTGAACTGATACCCAATTGAAATGCAATGAATCAGAGCAAAACACAATGTGTAGTAATGGTGATAATGGGAACTGCAGATGCTGCAGAATCCAAGATAATAAAGTGTGAAGCTGGATGAACACAGCAGGCCATGCAGCATCTCAGGAGCACAAAAGCTCCTTGTGCTCCTGCGATGCTGCTTGGCCTGCTATGTTGATCCAGCTTCACACTTTATTACAATGTGTAGTAAATTGTGATTTACTGGGTAACTGGGAAACCTGTGCTTGCCACTGTACACAGAGTTTTTTGATCCGTGGAGGAATCGATCAGAGGCCAACCCACAAATCTAACTCCACTAATGAGTGCTGCCTCCAGTCGTCAGCTTGTTTTGACTGTTTTTAACAAATAAATGCATGGACGCCATTGCTTGGCCAGTCATGAGATCTCAGTTTTCCCTGAGGCTCCCGACGTTTAGAACGTCTATGTGGTTTTGAATCTAGGTAATGATACCTTGCTTTTAATTTAATTTTCACAAATATTCATTTAATTTTGCTTCTAAGTTGTTTACGATAAAACATTGAATTTCCTTACTTTTGTACAAAATTTTACAGCACTCAGATAGCTCTCACAACTCACCAATGGAAAACCATGCTCTTGATCACTTCTTCATGTCACTGAATAGTGGGAGCCAATGGCAATAAGAATGACAAATCACCCTCTGGTGGATTGGAGTTGAATTGCAGATGGATTTATCCCTTTCATGTTTAGTGACAAATATTTCAGATCAACAAATTTCATGCATTTGTTTCATAATTGGCTTGATGATTATTGCAGGGACCTGTTTAGAAAATATTGTTTGGAAAAATGCAGGCAATGAACACTTAACAGAATTAAAACTGTGGGATTATACATTTGTCTTGGATGGTAACAAGAATGGGTGACAAATTCACAGCCTTCATCCCATATTTGTTTCCTTTGACTTCAATGCATGAGTACACTCTGGTCAGCCGCTACAGGAAACGGGAATGAAGATTCTACTTTGGTTGACAAAGATCTCAGTGTTCTTTCCAACATATAGTCTGGATGATCTTTACTAACACAATGGACAGTGCATTTCAAACATAGAATGTGCGCAGTTCCAATTCTAAAGAAGTGTCCCTGGGCCAAAATGTTAACTCTCTTTCTCTCCATGGATGCTGCCAGACCCGCCAAGCTTTTCCAACAATTTCTGATTCTGTTTCTGATTTCCAGCATCCACAATTCTTCAGTTTCTTTCTCAAAGATGAGGAAGGGGAGATTTTGAAGCTTGTGAAGTCCACATTGATACCATTTGGCTGCAGGGTTCCCAAGTGGAATATGAGTTGCTTCTCCTGCAACCTTCGGGTGGCATCATTGTGGCACTGCAGGAGGCCCATGATGGACATGTCATCTGAGGAATGGGAGGGGGAGTTAAAATGGTTTGCGGCTGGGAGGTGCAGTTGTTTATTGCGAACTGAGCGTAGGTGTTCTGCAAAGCGGTCCCCAAGCCTCTGCTTGGTTTCCCCAATGTAGAGGAAGCCACACCGGGTACAATGGATACAGTATACCACATTGGCAGATGTGCAGGTGAACATCTGCTTAATATGGAAAGACATCTTGGGGCCTGGGATGGGGGTGAGGGAGGGGATGTGGGGGCAAGTGTAGCACTTCCTGCGGTTGCAGAGGAAGTTGCGGGTGTGGTGGGGTTGGAGGGCAGTGTGGAGCGGACAAGGGAGTCACGGAGAGAGTGGTCTCTCCGGAAGCCAGACAAGGGTGGGGCTGGAAAAATGGCTTGGGTGGTGGGGTCGGACTGTAGATGGCGGAAGTGTCAGAGGATGATGCGTTGTATCCGGGGGTTGGTGGGGTGGTATGTGAGAATGAGGGGGATCCTCTTGGGGCGGTTGTGGCAGGGGTGGGGTGTGAGGGATGTGTTGCGGGAAATGCGGGAGACGCGGTCAAGGGCGTTCTCGACCACTGCGGGGGAAATGTTGCGGTCCTTGAAGAATGTGGACATCTGGGATGTGCGGGAGTGGAATGCCTCATCCTGGGAGCAGATGAGGCGGAGGCGGAGGAATTGGGAATAAGGGATGGAATTTTTGCAGGGGGTGGGTGGGAGGAGGTGTATTCTAGGTAGGTGTGGGAGTCAGTGGGCTTGAAATGGACATCAGTTTCTAGCTGGTTACCTGAGATGGCGACTGAGAGGCCCAGGAAGATGAGGGATGTGTTGGAGATGGTCCAGGTGAACTTGAGGTTGGGATGGAAGGTTTTGGTGAAGTGGATGAACTGTTCGAGCTCCTCTGGGGAGCAAGAGGCCGCGCCGATACAGTCATCACTGTAACAGAGGAAGAGGTGGGGTTTGGGCCCTGTGTAGGTGCGGAAGAGGGACTGTTCCACGTAACCTACAAAGAGGCAGGCATAGCTTGGGCCCATGCGGGTACCCATGGCCACCCCTTTTGTCTGTAGGAAGTGGGAGGAATTGAAAGAGAAGTTGTTGAGGGTGAGGACGAGTTCGGCTAGGCGGATGAGGGTGTCGGTGGAGGGGGATTGGTCAGGCCTGCGGGACAGGAAGAAGCAGAGGGCCTTGAGGAATACAGGTGTATAGGGACTGGACGTCCATGGTGAAAATGAAGTGTTGGGGGCCAGGGAATTGGAAGTTATCGGGGAGGTGGAGGGCGTGGGTGGTGTCATGGACATAGGTAGGGAGTTCCTGGACCAAAGGGGAGAAAATGGAGTCCAGGCAGGTGGAGATGAGTTCGGTGGGGCAGGAACAGGCTGAGACAATAGGTCGGCCACGGCAGGTGGGTTTGTGGAATTTGGGAAGGAGATAGAAACGGGCAGTGCGGGGTTGGGGAACAATGTGGTTGCAGGCTGTGGGTGGGAGGTCCCCTGAGGTGATGAGGTCATGGAGATGATGGTTTGGTACTGCCTGCCCTGGCCGACCTATTGTCTCAACTAGGCTGGCTAGGTTGGCATGAACATATTGGGCTGAATCACCAGCTTCTGTGCTGTGTGTTTGGTGTAATCATACATCCTGTGTCGCAGAACAGATAGACAAAAGACAGATGGAATTCAATGTCGAGAAATGTGTGATCATAAGTTTTGACAGTAAAGGAAAATATATTACATAGCACAATTTTAAATAGCATACAGAGACAGAGACACCCAGGGGTACATGAGCATTGATCTTTGAATGTGGCAGGACACACTGAGAAATGATATGACGCAAATGAAATCTTAGGTTTCATAAGTAGCACTGTTGACTTGAAATTCAGAGAGGTGATGCTGAAGCTTTATAAAGTTTTAGCATAAACTGAGTTCATTGTTTCTCTCTGGCGACCACACTTTAGGAAGGAAATCAAGGCCTTAGGTGGATGCAGCAGAGAATTGCTGGCATGGTTCCAGGAATGAAGAGGTTTGGTGATCAGTTTAGGTTGCAGAAACTGTGCTTGTTCTTCTTGCAGCAAAACAGATTGAGACAATGTTTGAAACATGGGCACTTAATGGTCACTGAAGGGTCACTTGCTGCTTGCCATAATTTTTCAGCTGTGAAGAAAACGTTAGCGATGTCTTACAAGACCAGCAGGTAGGCCTGTTTAGGCCTTGTATAGGAAACGGGCTGGTAACTCCTCCCTGATTGGTAATGATATTTTTGGGGCTTGCCCGCATCAACTCCCAGCTGATAAATAAAGTCCAAAATCATTGTTTAATCAATGAATTACTTTAAATTCCTCATTCTTATTAGCCTATTAATTGTCCTATCTTCAGTGTGTAATTTGAGTTTTCTACTATAAAACATAATTCAAAATATATCTTCTTCCCTCTGCCATTTCCTCCTTCCCCATTGTAACTGTTCTTGTCTCTGGTGGTAGAAAATCAAGAGATTGAGTCAGTTGGCTCAGTTGGCTGGGTGGCTTGTTTGTGATACAGAGGAATGCCACAAGCATTGGTTAAGTTCCTATGCTGTCTGATGCTACTGTGAGGGACTCTCCATCTCAACCTTTCCTGTTGCCTGAGGTGTGGTGACCCTCAGAATCAACCACCACCAGTTATCTCCCTCTATCTGTAAGGGGAGAGAAGCCCAATTGTCTGTGGGACTATGACATCTTTATTTGCAGATGCTTTTGCAATCTGCATTTACTTTGCTTTGCTAGTCCTTTTTCATATTCTATTTTCCGTTTCTTTCCCAATTAGTTGAAAGTTGAAAAATGGGGCTGAATGAAGTCAGGTGGGAAAGAAATGGGCGTCATCATGTGGAAGACCCATCCTGTATTCTAAAGCTGGACATTTTCATCAGCACATTGAAGATGGCATGTGAGAATCCAATGCTCTGCCCCAGAGGTAGTAGTGGCACCACTGTGCTAAATGCGGAAACTAAAGTTCCAGGATTTGCAACAAGGTGGATGAGTTTTTGAAGGCCTCCTAAACTAAGGCTGCACAGCTGTGAATTACAAGGAATCCCATTCAAAAGGGTGGATAAACTTTAACAGCTTATAAGTAAGCACAGCTTTGTCTTGGCAACAATGTACCAAGGAAGTAGCCATGCCACTGAAAATGGGCCCAGCTCTTCCGAAACTGTAGATCATTGAGGCACCATACAGCAGCAGCTTGCGGCATGAGGAAGGGTCACTGATCTGGAAGCAATACTTTGATCAGTTGATGGATAAGTGTTTGCATGTGGCCAATTGTTTCCAGGGAGGCAATCAAACTCTCAGGCTCCGAAATAATTGAAGTTGTGACATCCAAGTAAGCTCAAAAATGAAGTTTGTTAATTGTGAACAACCTAAATACTCATTGACATCTGATTCTTGCATTGCAGTGTTAGTTGTAGCATTGCCATGCTCTTGATAGTTATTCCACCAATGCTATGTGATCTCATTTCCATCGACCATAACTTCTGTCTGTTCAGCCATGAAAACTGGCCTGATAGGTCGTGACCTTGGACTTGTCTCAAGCTTAAAATAACAGGCGGTCCATTGACAGAAACAAGCTCTGTGAATCTGAGTGGTGGGGATTAAAAATCTCTCCTATCAATGCCTTGGTCACCTTTTCTAAAGGATAGTGCTCTAGCATTCTGAGTTGTTTGTCTCTGTAATATCCTCCTTTGCCGCAGCTCTCTAATTGTACCCTACTACTGGTCTTTGTGCATTGCCTCAAAATCAAAACCAAAGAACGGCGGATGCTGTAAATCAGCAACAAAAACAGAAGTTGCTGGAAAAGCTCAGAAGTTCTAAGGAGGGATTACCGGACCCAAAACATTAACTCTGACTTTTTTCTTCACAGATGCTGTCAGACCTGCTGGGCTTTTCCAGCAACTTCTGTTTATGTGCCTCAAAATCAAACACTACCTTAAGAACAGTCACCCTCATGATGTCCAAAATTGCATTCTATGTGGTTCTTCTCTGACCTTGACTCTGCTGGGAAGTATGATGTATTTTCTATTTCTTCTGAAAATATTGATTGATCATATTACTGTTTTTAAATCTGTATCATCGCAATATTGGCAATTCAAATTGGCTGACTAGATCTTTCCAGACTCTGCGCCGCACTCCCTTTAATTTACAGTCCATCTTTAACTCTATATTGCTGTTTTTTTTTCTTCAATAAAGCTCTATAGAACTGGCTGCTCTCTGGCGACTTACTGTTTTCAAGATTTTTAAAATCTGGTTCTTTGTACTGGCTTTCTGTCCTTTTTCAGATTTCCCTGCCTTTTTAATGACCAAAACGGTGGCTGCCCATTTCTTCGAGAATTTTCCTGCTTTCTGCTTCTCATGGCCAAAGCCACAATGCACCTTCTTCTCTCCAAATTTTAACATGGTTATTTGATTTAATCTCAATGTATTTTTCCACTGAAATTTTGTCTTCTGAGTCCCAAGTCTGCTCAATTTTGACTTTTCTCCCCTTGAAGTTGGTTCTGTTGTGAGATTCCTTCACTAGACATTTTTTTAAATATGCTGATTTCAAATTTAATAAATTCTGAGGTCTTCCTGATGCTGGATGAATGGTTCTCCTTTTTTGGCCTTTCACTTTCTCGTGATCCCAGCTACCACTGGATAAGTCAGATCTCAGAGGAAATGCGGTCTGACTGATTTTTATTTCTATTTTACTTAGTGTTGTGGTCATTCACCGAAACACACAAGGCAGTTGATGTCCTTTGAACAAAAGAACAGAAGTGTATAAGACAAAAGCGAAAAAATGAAAAACAAAGCTATCGACATCTAGAATACAGTATGAAAAATTTGAAAACATATAGAAAATAAAACCTTATCTCATTTTCCACGCTAAGCATTACAGAGGCTTAAATACGGAAAAATTGCCCTTCGATATTAAATCTTTAAGTTCTGACCGCACTGACTCTTTCTAGTTCTGTCCTGTGAACTGTGAAGTATCACATGAATGCATGCAGAGCTGAGAACTGAGACTTGGTCACCTTTTAGTAATATGCATAATAATCTCTATTTTAATACAAATGCAAAGATTTTTAAGCACGCTGCACAATATAATCCTATTAATACAAAAAAGAGAGGGAAAAAAAGTTTTGTATGGTGCCCAAAGCATACGCCTACTACAGTACCCAGAAGTCCATTTATAAAATACTCATTCTAGAATCCCTTTATCTAACATCCTGATAGGTTTACGTCACTTGTGACTTCAATTTTTAGACTGGAACAGCAGTTAGATTGTTCCTGGAGCTATTCATGTACCTTAGCTTTAGTAAACTCAGGCTTTAAATTCCACATCAGGGTTTAATCTCAACACTTTCAGTCTGGGATTAATGCTAACTCTTCACTCTAAGGTAAATCTTCACAGAAGCATTGACCTACATTGTCATTCTCATCTAAGGAGTGCTCAAAGCTCAAAAGTAAAAAGGAAACTGAAAGCTTCCGTCTCTGAGTCAAGCTGTGGGTGTTTCCCTTAAGCTTAAAAAAGACGTTCCAGAAGCCTCTAACAAATCTTGAGGCAACCTTATTACTTTGTTCGCTTACAAACTAATCTAAGATAAACAAAAAAAACTGCACATGAATCCATTCACTCTGAAACAAAGCTTCAAGAACTGTTTTAAAATAATCACCATGGTTACAGAAAAAGGATAAGATCTAATTATAAACTCCAGACACACAGAAAAAACTACAACTAACTCAAAAACCAAACGCGAACACAATAAATGATATTAAATACAAACAAAATCACACAGTTTAATACACATGACATTGGTTCACTTTTGAAATTACTTTGTTTTCACCCAAAATGCATTTACAACTACAACCTAATGTCATAGGCCAACAGTAGAGATTGCATGTATTCCCCACTCTTGCTCCTCTCATTCTAACAGCAAATGTGAAGTCTGAAAATAAGCAATTAAAAGCATAAATTGAGAATTTGCTGCTTGTGAATCTGTGCTTCCCTCTGGAGTGCACTGTTGAATAATTGCCAGATTACAATCAAGTTAAAATCACGGAAACTTCCCCTCTTACAATATTAGTTTTATTATAAAAAGTCATTTAAAAATTTAAAACTTGTTGAATGAGATGCAACTGAATTTTCAATGGGATTCAAAGTTCATCATTACTGCATCACTGTTTCTAAAAAACTAATTTTACATTTAGGAGATGTTACATTTTTCCATTAGGACTTTTAGAAATTTCACAGTTTTAAAGCAATACATATTTTTAAAGTATTCATGGAACGTCAATTTCTACCGTAATTCCATTTTTACGTCCCAATCATATATTTCATCCTCTCTAACAACTACAATTCTGGTCACCCTTCTGTACGAAGGGTGTTGTTAAACTTGAGAGGATGCAGAAAAAATTTACAAGGATGTTGCTGGGATTGGAGAGTTTGAGTTACAGAGAGAGGTTGAAAAGTCTGGGGCAATTTTTTCCTGGAGCGTCAGACGCTGAAGGGTGACCTTATACAGGTTTATAAAATCATGAGGGGCATATACAGGGTGAATAACCAAGGTCTTTTTCCTTGGTTGGGAGGGCAGGGGGGAAGTCCAAAACTGAGTTTTAAGGTGAGAGGGGAAAGATTTAGATTGGATTAGATTACCTACAGTGTGGAAACAGGCCCTTTGGCCCAACAAGTCCACACTGCTCCTTGAAGCATCCCACCCAGACCCATGCCCCTATAACCCACACACCCCTGAATGCTGCGGGCAATTTAGCATGGCCAATCCACATAGGCTGCACATCTCTGGATGGTGGGAGGAAACCCACGCAGACACGGGAAGAACGTGCAAACTCCACACAGACAGTCGCCCGAGGCTGGAATCAAACCTGGGTCATTGGCACTGTGAGGCTGCAGTGCTAACTACTGAGCCACCGTGCCACCTGAGGGGACCTAAGAGGTAAATTTCTCATACAGACTGTGCTGCATACACGGAAAAAGCTGCCAGAGGAAGTGATGGAGGCTGGTACAATTACAACATTTAAAAGGCATCTGGATGGGTACATGAATAAGAGGGGTTTAGAGTGACATAAGCTAAATGCTGGCAAATGGGATGAGGTCAGATTGGGACCTCTAGTTAAAATGGATGAGTTGGACCAAAGGGTCTGTTTATGTGCTATATGATGACACAACTCCATAAGTGAAAAGTTCAAATGATTTAACTTTACATTTTCCTGTCTGTGAGAACATGTCATTGTGTTTTTTGAACTTGTTCACAGTGTTGAATATCTGGAGAACCCTATGACTTGTTATCACATGCAAAGTGAAGTCAGGAAAGTGGAAACCCCCACCACAGCACTGATTTCAGAATTTAGATCATTATATATGTGATGTAAATTATTGACATAATAACCAAACTCCACTATAAAACCATGTCAAATGTGTTAAAAAAAAGTATCTGCTACAAATGTACAATCATTGAATTGGCACCCTAGGCATTTAAATTGTTCAGTCTCCTTCAACATGTACAACTGTCTATCCTCATTGCCACCAGGAAAACTAGTTTATAAAATACCAATATTTTTCTCAATGTAATCTAACAGTGTTTGTAGAACAACATACATAGCCCAAATCCTGATTTGCTCCTAAATTTAGAAACAGACCAGATTTGGAATATTGAACTGTTGCACATTATTAGCTCAGTGATAGAAAAAAAATTGCACGATGCTGCTCAGAATTTGCATTACTGTATATTTAGATATATTAACATGATGTACCCTTGGGCTAAACAACTTTGATCTGATGAAGGACACTCTGTACTTGGAGTATTTCTTGGTGTATGTTTGAATTGACTTTTGTTGTTAAGCTTATTATCTTGCAATGAACAACTATTATAATGTGGATGTTGATCCCCTCCTCTAACAGCTAAAGCCAAAACACCCAAAGAGGAACACCTCACCCTCTAATTTGTAGAAGGAATTTGAAAAGTAGCATAATCTGCTTTTCAGCAACTTCTACTGGCTAAATAAAATAAATCCCTGATACTCAGTTTAAGATCAACAAGTAACAGTTTATCTATCTAACTCTAAGTGAACAAATTCACTAAACTCTTGAACAAAGAGAATAATTTCCTTTTAGCTCCTGAATTTTCCCAAATAAAACAAGATTCTAATGATGTGCTGTTCAAATCAATATAAGTCCCATTTATATTAAAGCAAAATAGGATTTGGTCTCTTGAAATAATAACCAGGTTTCGGGTCTTCTGAACTGTTCTTGCCTTCTCCATTGATTCTTCTGTCAGGCATGCCTTATCTGTTGAATCTTCTGTCAGGAATATTAACTAGTTATGCCTTGGGTGCCGTTGTTATTTAGATGGTGCTTTCTCTAACGCCTAGAGGAGGCTGTGAGAGCCAGTGATTCTCTCAAGAGCTGAGGACTGTTAGCTCTGATGGATGGCAGTTAGCTCTGGGGTCATAGTCCAACTGTTCCTTCTTTTATACCCTTGATGACATGTCAATATTCCATCATACTTAAATTTAATAGGGTTTTGGTATCGAAGCGCCTGGTTCAAACTGATTGGCTAAATTGCAAAACTTGTTGGCTTGACAAAGCTGCTGCTTGGCCTGCTACCTTATGGCCTTTCAATACAAATATTTCAGTTTGGGTGTTCTCTGTGTACTTGCAAACTCTCAAACTTCTGCTCACAGATCCATTTTAAACCTCTCAGCACTGAAAAAGCACATGATCTTTTAAAGGGACCAGACAATGCTTTCTCCAAAGTGTTTTACAGACACCAAATTCGAACTTCCTGCCTCCCAATCCATTGCTCAGACCATTGAATATTGGATTTGGGATGTCATATTGTGGTTGTACACAAAGTTGGTGAGGTCACTTTTGGAGTACTGTGTACAGTTTTGGTCACCCCGCTGTAGGAAGGATATTATTAAATTGGAGAGCATACAAAAGAGATTTCCCAGGATGTTGCTGGGGCTGGAAGGTTTGAGTTATAATGATAGGCTGGATAGGCTAGGATGTTTTAAACTGGAGCATAGGAGGTTGAGGGTTAACTTTGTGGAGGTTTATAATATCATGAAAGGCATAGGTATGGTGAATGGCAAAGGTCTTTTCCTGAAGGAAAGGATGTTCAAAACTAGAGGCCATATTTTTAAGGTGAGAAGAGAAAGATTTGAAAGAATCTTGAAGGGCAAATTTTTCACACAGAGGGTGGTTTGTACATGGAATGAACCTCCTGAGTAGTGCAGTGACATTTAAAAGACATTTGGACAGGTTCACGAATAGGAGAGGTTTAGAGGGATTGGGGCCAAATGCAGGCAAATGGGACTTGCTCATTTTGGGAAACCTGGTCACAGATGAGTTGGACTGAAGGGTCTGTTTCCATGCTATATGACTCTTTGAGATGTTTGAGCATGTGCACTTACTGTCCAAGCCAACATACAGCGTACTGCACAACTGTTTTTTGCCATCAGTGCCATTTTGGAGCAAGTTACATCTTTCCTTTGACTGAATATAATTTTCTGCAGTGTCAATGTCATGAAATGACTCTGCATCTTTCACTACTCTGTGACTCACAGGTTAATTGTTGGTTTCTTATTTCTTGCTAATGCTGCAAATTCAACATTTTATGTATGTTTTTGACAAAGTTGGATAAAGTTTGAATGACCTAAAAGGCAACCACATGCATGGCAGGTGCTGAAGTATTTTTGCTGAGTTAAAGGTTTGGGCACAGATCAGATGCTCCCAGGCATGGGTAGACCACTTACTATCCTCTTCCACTGTGCAGGACTGGGAGAATAAGCAGAACTCAAGCTGCTCTAAGAGATTGGTGGGAAGATTCTCTGTGAGAGTCTATGTGTGCAGAGGGTATTTAAGGAGTTATTCTTATTCTTGAACTTTACGTTAAACCATGTCTGTGAGGCTTGTGCTTCATTAAACAAGTCGTCACTGAAATCTGTCACATGGTACAACCACAATTCCAACCTCATAGTAAGGCAAAGATTACACTGACTAGCTGCCGAGGTCACTGTGACTCAAAGTGTCCATGCACCTGGCTGCTCCCAAGATACAGCTGGAAGCAAAAGCACTATCTCTCAGCTTCAGTGTACTGTTGTCATAGGGAGATCAATTGGGCTGTCTGCCAAGAGAGACAATTTAATTTCATTCTCCTGCCAGAGGCAAACACAAAGTGAACACAAGGATTTGCAAAGATTTGCAGGCTTCCTTAGGGTTCAGGGTGCATTTGGCTGTGTGAACGTTGCTTTGTTTGCTGTGTGTAGACAGAGGTAGTGTGTGATGCATCTTAACATCCAGTATTCTGTTTGCGAACTGACTCAACAACTCTTAACTACGACCATATCCGGCAGGGGTAACAAATATCAGAAGGTACAATGAGTGGTCATCTGGGAAAATACTATATGATGTGCATTTGGACAGCAAATGTTCATCACAAGCTTTGCTGCTTCTGGAGAACTTGTGTAGCAGCAACTAACAAGGGGAAACAGTGGTTCCTTCCATTGCCAGCACCTTAAACTTGCCCAAGTCCTCACCGCTGCCACTTTCATATGTGATTCGGGATATCTGGGGTAGACTTGCCACCTATCCACCCTTTCGGAATTAGTTTAAGCTGCTGATCTGTGGGGAAGATCTTGATTAAATAGTAAAGGTTTATTTACATGCCACTCAGTTGCTAGTGACATTATATCTAAGGTACATAGTTGGCTATGAAATGTCAGGCTCAGTTTAAGGGTAAATACAGATTACTACTCTGGACATGTTCTGTTGAAGAAGACAACAACTTGGAACCTGGTTAGTGCCACTCAGGAACAGTCCTTTGTATCTTGATGGTCAGAGCTTATCTTGCAATGTCAGTTAACCTTTTTCAGGTACAGCACAGATCATTTGTGTACTGAAACAATACGTTGAATTTATGTAAGGATATAGTAGTCCTGGTAATGGGGCAAAAAACAGGAGCCAATCTGATTCTTTAGCAGGTGGAGGAGCGCACAAGGACATTATTTTCCACCAGCAATCAAATAAATGACCGCCAGCTGGGGGAAAAAATCCTTCCCCTGAAAGTTGATGGTTCGACCAGAGACCCCAACAGAACTGGAAAGGGAGGGATTTTTACAGTAGTGTAAACTTGGATTCGGGATGGCCATTGCTGTGGGCTGTGGAGTGTTCATTAAGGAGAATTACATAAAAACCTTATGGAGACCACCAGGATTTAACTGACAAACTACTTTGTGGCAGTGCATTGTTCCAATGTGTGCAAAATGCCCTGAGAGATAGGATGGGGCAGTTACACCTCTATGATGTCTGACAATGCGCCATGGAAGCAGGAAGACTTTGGGCACCCATCCTGATCCCTTTCCCCACCATATACCAGCCTTCACGTCTCCTAGACCATTTTCAATGGGCCGAAAAAATTCAACTTGATACCTCTGTTACTTGAAGTGCTGTGGAGGAACAAATAATCTCATCACGAGAGGACAGTTGATCAGTATTCAAGGTGCCTTTGCCACTGTCCTGGATTGGTACCTCCTCAAACCTTATTCTGTGTTGAAAAACATTGTTGGATGGCTGTGATATGTAACAAGCTTCTTTGAACAGTGGTTTCCAGTCTCACCATAGCATCAGCCTGAGATTCAGTGGCAGCACTCAGATACTGGAATGATGTACTCTGGGTGGGGAACTTCAACAGCCATTATCAAGAGTGGTTTAGTGGCACCAATACTGACCTCACCTTGAAAGACCTCTCTGTCAGATCTGGCTATGACAGTACATGAGGGAGTCCGTAAGTGGGGGAAAAAAATCTACTTTATCCCACCCTGATAAATCTCTTTGCTATGGATGCAAATATCCATGACACTATTGGTTGTAGTGACCAAGCTCACGGACACAAAGTCTCAACTTCATTCTGAAGTTATCGTCCAAAATGATAAATGGGAAATATTCAGAACAAATAAAAATTCCCAAAACTGGCAGTCTGATGACCAAAACATTTTTCGGTTTAACGACTGGAAGGTTTTCCGACAAGCTTTCCCAGCTTGGATGATTGTAAAACTAAAAACACCTTGGCTGAGTTCACTGGTGCCCTGAGACTGCACACTTGATTCTGCTTCTAGAAAAAAACCTTTCTCTTTTCTGAATCAAACTTCTGAAGCGAAGACAAAAGCCAGACTTGGTCTTTTGTAAACTCAATGGTATAAATATTCAATCCATTGGCACCAAAGGTGGCTTTTTAGGCACTTGACTGAAGTCACATGCTTTCTTGGGAATGCTGTAACCAGATCACTGCTCCAAATGATGTCCTGGATGTGTTTAAAAGAGACATTCCAGAACTGAAGCCAAATAGCTGCCTCAATTTTAAAATCCAAATTCTACATAATAATACTATGTAATCATTTTTATCACAGCTGCCTAAGCAGGTTAGATATCTGAAAGCTAAAGGAATAATGTTTGGGTGGTTATGAAGGTTGCAGAAAATTAAGGGGCTAGAGTTTTTAGCATGAGAATACAATATGGATTCACATGCTCAAGCCATTTGAAGCTCTCCTGATTAAGTTTGTCATGGGATTCTCTGGCATCCAGACTTTTGGCACCCTGGCCATGTCATTCTCCTCACCTTGCTCTTTATATTCCTGCTCAGTCGATGTCCAATGGTCTGTACATTTCTCCTCTGATAGTTCTATTCCTCTCTGCGACACCAAGTCCTGCAAGGTACAGAGGATTTTTCACATTCTGGTGATCATGGTTCTGTTATGACAGCCTTCCAGATCTATCCAGGCCGGTGATTTATACTTGCATTTCGAAAGCTTGCTGACTGGCCATGTGATCATATGGCTCTGCACCAGTGTTTGAGCTCCTGTGATGAAGGTTTATCAAAGATTATTAAAATTTGGGAAGTTGGATTCTAAAGTAGAGATAATTAGCTATTGGTTTTCGTTTTGTAAAGGTACAGGTGACTTTTTTTAAGAAAGAAGTGTCAGAAAGTCATTTTGAATCATGAGTTTGAAACACAATTTCCAAAAATAAGAAGTGATTTAAGTTAAATAACTCAATAAGATACCTGGGGTGATAATTACTGAAGAGTTTACAAAATTGAGTTTTCAAAAGCTACAAAAATATTTGCCAGGAACCAAATCTGGTTCAGTTCAGAAGAAACAAAGATCAATACCATTACAAGGGCAGTTTGGCTTTGGACATTTTCTGGCCATCAAAACTGAAAGTAAATCTTCAACTGGTTTAGCAGTCTATGCAGGCAGAACTGCAAAGAGTACTGTAGAGGCTCATTCATTGAGTAGATACACCAGATTAAGATTACAAGGAATATGGGCTCATACAGTAAAATGGTGTTGAAGTCGAAGATTAGCAATGATCTGTAGTAAGCTAGATCAGGTTCAATGGGCCAAATAGGCTACTCTTGCACACATTTCCTGTGTTGCTAATCAGGTTTTAGCTGATTTGCACTACATAAGTGCCAGCAACAACCTTCTCTGAGGAATCTAAACATCTCCCCTTGACATTCAATATCATTCTCATGCTAAACTAACATCTTACAGGTTCCCATTGGCCATAACTTTATCTGGACTAGCTCTATTTAAAACTGTGGCTAGAGCACCAGGTCAGATGCTAGAGAGTTCCTCACTTTCTGACTCCCCAAAGTCTGACAACCAACTGCAACCAGCCAGTTGTCAACACATACGATGGAATATTCTCCGTGCATCTGTGTAAGTTCAGCTCCAACAACACACAAATATTTCAACACTCAAGTACTGCAATATTATTCAGAGCAAAGTAGCCTGCTTGATCATTATTTTCCTTACCAAGTTAATCATTCAGTCCCATGACTATTGCTATACATTATGATATCAGCTGCAAGATGCACTGCAGCGACCTACTGACAGTCTCCTTCAATAGCACCTTTCAAATACATGACCTTTATCGTCTGGAAGCATCAGGGTAAAAGATGCCACAACATGAAAGTGCTCCTCCAAACTACATGTTACCCTGAGCTGGAACTTTATCACCATTGCTTTGCCATTGCTCAATCATAATCCTGAAATTCCCTTCTTGGTAGCATTGTGGATGTACCTACAATACTGTGCTTTACTTTTAGAGAAAGGTTGGGAAATATTGCAGGAATCTTGTGATATGTTCAAGCATTATCTTTCATTTAAATGTTACAAATACTGACCATGTATAGGTCAGCTCTTTATCTCTACTGCAAGGCTGTGAGGCATGACCACCTTCATCAGTCTTATGATCTTACTCCACTTCCACTGATGATACAGACTATCTTATTTATATTGATAATAATCCTTTACGGAACATCTTCCCACTCAGTTTCTGATTCACAAACATGATTGCTGTGGTGGCTTTGTCAGTTACTTAATTGTCCTCAGCTCTCTCAGCTGAAATTTGGAATTTGAACACTCTCTGCTTTCTCTTGAGCTTTGCCAAGTAGAATGTGAATTTTCAGAAGATAAAAGTTGACCATTCAGGCCATTTTCCAGGTCTTGTATATACTAGAAGAAATTTGCAAACTTTTGTAAAGCACCAAGCTAATGACAACTGAACTGATCCTAAAAAATTACAAAAGATGTTTTCACAGGTCTTGGATGTCTTCTTGATAAATACCATCACAATGTTAATGGGAGCGTGAGACCAACTTAGCATCTGCTGAGCACAGTTCCTGTTGCGTTGGAGAATGAGATAGAGTTGCTGGATAGGAAGAGAGAAATTCCTTGACAATGCCTGCAAATCAGATTAGCAGCATGACAGAAGTGGAACAAAAACCTGGAAAACTGAAAGTGTGCAGAGATGAGAAGGATCTCAATAAAGTTTTGAAGAGTTGGGGTTGTCCCATGTCAGCCCCTAATTGATAGCTTGTGGGCTTAAATTGGATATTTGGAAGGTCAACTGTAGACCTGCCAATCCAAAGCTTAATTTCTGAGCTGGTGGAAAGGGAACAGGTATCTCTCATTGACAACTATTTGATTAACTGCCCTTGTGACCTCGTCTGCCACTTCTAGACAGGAGAAATCCTGCCCCGGAATCTGAGCTCTGCACATCTCACTGCATAAGATGTTCACCGGTATTAGGGCACAGAACAAGAAGCAAATATTCAATTCACATCAAGGAACTAGAGATAACAATGTCAGTGTTGGGGTACTACAATATAAAATATTAACTCAAATTGCAGATTTACGTCAGCGAGCCAGGACTTAGACGAACCACCACGTAGCAAGACTAACTAGTTGCATTGGTCTCCGTGGGCTAACACAATCTAAAAGACATTTCTGAGAGAAGTAGCATCTGAATGGGCAGAATCCAGACGAACAGCCAAACAACCTGCATCTATAAAGATTGTGCATGCAATCCATGTCCAAGGCTAGATGAAAATGGGGCAGACTTGAATTAACAAATAGTTTGGTTCTTGAGTGATATTTTTCTTCTTTAGGTCACACATACTGAGACACTTGCAGTGGCAAATGAGTAAATTCAATTTTTTTATGGAAACCGGAATATTTGGAGAAATCTATTTGAATGTTGAAACTTGCTGCGATCATATGACCTCTGATGGTTTTTTTTGACAAAGGCAGGAAGGTTAAAGACATTAACAACAGCACCTGGAGCACAAATGACAAATTATTGTCAGCCTGTTTGACCCTTCATAACAACAATGAGGTTATATCAGATTAATGCAATTACTCTTGCAATTAATGCTATTTATCAAATTATGTTTTTCACTGAGGCTGTTTAAGCTTGATTGGAATGTGAGATTGATTATACACTCTTTTATTTCATTTTGTCATATGTTTCGTCATTGCTTTTCTCAATTTTAACTTCTAGGTCTTTGGAATGAAGGGTAAGCAGGCTTTTGTTCTGTCATAGCATTGTGCTCAATAACAAAACATGTTTCAATTTGATTTTGTCACATGGGTAGGAACAGCAAGTGCCAATTGTCTCTCTAGGAGAGAGGTTTTCTCTCTGAAAATTTGTCAATATAGGCCTCCAGGGAGTTGATGATGATGGGTGCAGAAGAACGCACTCAAAAATCTCATAATTCATGGGGCAGCAAAGAGCAACAAGAATAGTTTTAGTCAACTGAAGCCAGCAGATGTTGTGTAGTTGAGACTGAAAAAGACTTGAGTATGAGGTACTCATCTATTTTCCAAATGTATATATTAAACAATCAAATGTGTGAGATATTGTCAAATTATACACTTCAGAATATTGTAAGACAACTCGGTTTTCTCAATAAACTGTTGTCTCTGCTGTGTTGTGGAAATAACAGTTGGAGTTGGTATTCATTAATTATATTAATGTGCCAGTTACTGATACAAAACAATGTAAGTTTTGCATCATTAATGGTCATTGATTAATGTATTGTATTTGTAAGAGATGTCTTGTAAGTCAGTTCTGGAGTGGAAAGCAGCACATATTGCACATTTTATGTGCAACCAATTCAGGAACTTTGGAAAAAGCAGGCAGTAAGGTCCAATTGCTCAAATGGTCACTGAATATTTTTACTGATTACAAACATGTCATGCTATGAATCTTGTACTCGACTGTTCTGGCACATGTTGCAAAATCAAGTGAAAGTGCTAAGGGTCCCATCAGCTGATAAAACAGCCTGCAAGAACTTCTGCAGAGCCTTTTTTAAAAGGCCAACTGTATCTTGTGTTACTTCGGCACTTGACAAGACAATGGGTGCCTTCCCTTGGGTGATTGTGGAACCTGGACAAAATCCCTGCTTGAAGAGAGCTGCCAGCCAATGAGAGGCTATCATGATTTCCAACAAAGTCGCCCCGATTTCTAAGAGAATATCTCATCCATTCTTGGATCTGAAAGCAAAAACTAGATTAGATTAGATTCCCTACAGTGTGGAAACAGGCCCTTCGGCCCAGCAAGTCCACACCGCCCTTTGAAGCATCCCACCCAGACCCATTCCCCTATAACCCACAAAGCCCTGAACACTACAGGCAATTTAGCATGGCCAATCAACCTAACCAGCACATCTTTGGACTGTGAGAGGAAACCGGAGCACCCAGAGGAAACCCATGCAAACTCCACACAGGCAGTTGCCCAAGGCTAAAATTGAACCTGAGTCCTTGATGCTGTGAGGCTGCAGTGCTAACCACTGAGCCACCATGCTGCTGGTGGGATTGGCCTGTGAGTTCCTGACCTTGTTACAGTGACTGCTCAATGAATCATGGTTCTTTTGTCGTTTGGATTATCAGTGTATCTCGAGCTTCCAGATTACGAGTTCTATTTGTTCATGCCTTACAAACCTTGCTTGGATTTCAGTACCAATCATGGCAATCTTTTTTCAGGCACTCACTCGCCTAAGCATGAGCTTTTGTGGGTGGGTTGAAGAATGGGCAGAATGACCTCAAAAACAAATTACAAAGAAAAGCAAATGAATGATAATTGGAATATTAAGAAAAACAATGTTTCTGGACATGATCAGAGACTATTATGTCATTCAAATGGTCTTGGGTTACTAGGGCAGCTGATACATTACCCATTCATGGATCTTGAGCAAAAGATAACTTGTTTGGTCAGCAAACAGTGGCTGGGGAATGGTGGAAATGTCCAAAATAACAGAACAACTGTAACCTGTAACAGAAAAGCTGAGAATTGTGAACAAAGGTGGAATTCGACATTGCACGTTTTGAGACCAATAAACAGGAATTAAAAATAATGAATCAGCATGCACTGTAGTCAGGTACAGAGAAAAAGGTGGAATGTGTTCAGAAGCATTTTGTAAGGTACAAAGGAGAGATAACAAGACATAAAAGACTGAAATCCAAAATGGATAACAAAGAGTGTGCATAAGTGAGCATAAGTGAAAAAAATCTGAAATAAAAATAATACTCCAGGGTGATTAACAACAATTGTACAGCACCTTTACAGGACAGTATAGCAAACAGATTACTGATGAAAATTCACACCTCAAAACATTAACTCCATTTCTCTCTTACAGATGCTGCCAGAACTGCTGAGTTTCCTATATTTTGGGTGTATTATTTTCTGATTTCAAGCATCCATAGTAATTTGCTTTCATTCCATCTCTAATGATATATAACCGACGAAAATGCTTCACAGAGATATGAGAAAGCAAAATATGAGAAAGCAAGCCTCAGAAAGCAAGGAACAGTGACAGCATGAACTTTAGGTTCACTGAGTGACAGAAAACAGAGAGCAGTGGTGATAGCTTTTGTGCTCCTGAGATGCTGCTTGGCCTGCTGTGTTCATCCAGCTTCACATTTTATTATCTAGCAGTGGTGATAATTTGCTTTTCAAGTGACAGAATATACAGTGGGGTTCCCCAGGGCTTTTGGTGTCCAGAATACATTTCACAATTTGCAAAGGACAAAACACCTTGAATATTGCTACTGTGCGGAGGACAATGTGAGGCTTTGAGAGGATTTAGACAGGTTAGAGGAATGGGTGGACACATGATGGACAAAATGTAATAAGGAAAGTACAAAGTGATTCATTTTGGTAGGACCAATAATGGGAGACAAGACAGCATAAAGAAAATAACTTTAAAGTAGGTGCACGAGAAGATGGACATATTTGCATATGTGCACAAATTCATTGAAAGTAGAGGGGCATGTTGAGAAAACAATGAACAAAACTGAGGGGCTTTACAAATAAGGGCATGGAGTACAGAAGTGAGGATTGCTATGATGAACATGTATAAAGCCCTGGTTCATCCTCAATTGAATAATGTGTCCATTTCTCAATTCTGCAAAGCATGAGAGAGTGTGTAGAAAAGATTCACAATACTGCTTCCAAGGATGTGGAACTTCAGATATGTGAATTGATTGGAGAAGATAGGGCAATTCTCTGTGAAGAGGAGAAGCCTAGAAGATTTGCAGTGTTCAAAACGATGAGGTGTCTGGATAGTGAAGAGAAGAAGAAGTTGTTCTGATTGGCAGGAGGGCTAAGAATCACATGGCATTTATTCCAGATCATTGACAAAGGAGACAACAATGACATGGGGAAAAATGTTTTTGATCAATTGATTGATTGATTTATTGTCACATGTAACAAAGTAAAATGAAAAGCTTTGTTTATACGCAGTACAGGCAGAACATAGTAAGCAAGGTTGTACTGATCAAAAAGATTTAGCGATGTACACATTACATTGTGCAGAGTGTGCACTCGGCAAGATCAACATTAACAATATCAGAATTATTTGAGGCTAGAGAGTCCCATTCATCAGTCTAATAATGTCTGGGAAGAAGTTGCTCCTGAACCTGCTCGTGTGTGTGTTCAGGCTTCCATATCTTCTGCCTGATGGAAGAAGTTGTAGGAGACCATCACCAGGGTGCAATGGGTCTTCGATGATGTTGGCAGATACATTCACATTTCTGAAGTTTTACATCCTTGGAAGCAGTATTGTGAATCTTTTCTGCACACACTGTCATGCTTTGCAATGTTGAGAAATGGACACATTACTCCAGATGAGAATGAACTAAGGCTTATACATGTTCACTAAAACAATCCTCATTTCTGTACTCCATGCCCTTACTTGTGAAGCCCGTTAGTTTTGTTAACAGTTTTCTCAATGTGCCCCACTACTTTCAATTAATTTGTGCACATATGCAGACATGTCTTGTCTTCTCTTGCACTCATGCAACAGGTGTTTAGGATCTGGAATACTCTGAGAGTATAGTAGAGGCAGATTCATTTGAGGGTCCCAGAAGAGAATTGGATATTATCTGAAGTGAAAGCATCTGCAATGTTACAAAGAAAAGATGAAGTTATGAGACAAAGTGAGAGGCTCTTTCAGCTAGCTGGAGTTGCAGGGAGATTCAAATGGCCTCCTCTGCATAAGCATCCCTGATAATACTAGGAGATGTTAGCATAGTTGAACAAAAGCTTGATTAAATATGTCAAATTTAAGGAGTAATGTCCCCCCTAATTACTTTTTCTGCCATATGGACCCCCAAAGTACATAGCAGAAGGTTGTGAAACTGAAGGTCAATGCTGGAATAACCTTGGCACACCAACTGGGGGGAACAGAACCTCTGAGAGGCTACATGGCAAAAACCTTTAAGGAAATTAAGATAAAGAGTGTCCTGAAAGAGGAAAGAAAGGTAATGAGGCAAAGGGTTTGAGGGGAGAATTGCAGAATTTAGGGCCAAGACAAGTAAGTGGACTGCCACCAGTGGTGTAGTCATTAAAATTGGAGATGCTCAAGAGTCTAATGGTTAAGGAGCGCTGAAATCTTGAAGGACTGGAGGAGCTTAGAGAGACAGAAAATGGGCAGGTCATAGAGGAATTTGAAAACAATGATGAGAGCTTTTAAACTCTCATCGATAGTTTCACCAGAAGCTGATCTACGTCATTGAGAACAGAGATGACTAATGGAAGGCATTTGGTGGGAATTAAGGCATAGCAGGAGTATTTGGACGACCTCAAGCTTTCAGAAGGTAAAGGTAGGAAGTGCGCAGTAAAGTAATGATGTCTAGTGGTAACAAAGGTATGGATGAATGTTTCAGCTGTAGGAGACCTAAAGCAGTGTGATATTACAGAGGTTAAAATTATCAGTTTTTGTGATAGCACAGTTATATGCCTGAAAGCTCAACTTGGGATCAAATATGACAAGAATCTGACTGTTTCTTCTGGTCCAGAATCAGCATGGAAAATCAAGCAAAAGCAGGAAATTCTGGAGAAGCTTAGCAGGTCTGGTAGCATCCAAAAGGTGTTGGAAAATAGATTCTTCTTGTACTTTTGAAAAAGCCAGAAGGGGAGCAAGAGAGCAGATGGTAAAGAGACACAATGCAAAAAGGCAAGGGGGTTGGTGATGATGGAGAAAGGAAAAAAAGATTGGAAAATAACAGCAAGCCCAGAACACAACTGTCAGGATATGGGAGCAAGGTGGTTTATTGAAATGATAAGCAATTGGGAGATCAGGGTCGTTTCTAAGGACAGAGCAGAAGTGTTCCACAAAGCAGTTACCCAGTCTATGGCAAAATCTGAGGCACAAAGCCTTGTTTATAAGTCAGATGATTATCAAGCCACTCTCCAAAGTTATCTACCTGGTCCTTTCCAAACTAGCAGAAGTTAAGCTAAAAAATAGGTGCTTTTGAACAGATTTTTAAATCAGTAACAAGTTGAGGAGTTATGAAGAGTGGGCAGGAATGTGGAGTTGAGACTGAAGTGAAATCAGCCAGGAGCATGTTAAAAGGTGGAGCAGGTTGAATTGCATATTCCTGCTCCTTGTTCTAACATTCTTTACATTGTGTTCACTTGTCCTAATTGTAATAATTTAAATCTGCCTATTCTGCAGGTATTAAAATTTCCCAAGTATTCTTTTTAGCTTCTAAGAGCAAAGGGTCACAGTGGTTATAGAGTTTTATTGGATTAAAATGAGTGAAATTTGAATGTCTGGCATTTATGGAGAATTGCCCAAATGATTAACTGCCATAAACTTCTTTTGATTCTTGGTTGCACCCATCTGCTTTTGCCCTTGACTTCATCAAACCCAAAGATTATCTCTCAGGCTGTCAGAGGTGCAGTACCTCAATATTTGGTCCTCTGTCATATTTGCAAACAACTCTACTTTTGTCGACAACAACAACATTATTCACCATCACCATTGTCTTGTCCCAACCAGTTTCAGAAGTTCAGAAATAAAAACAGAAGTTGCTGGAAAAGCTCAGCAGGTCTGGCAGCATCTGTGAAGAGAAATCGTTAACGTTTTGGGTCCAGTGACCCTTCCTCAGACCTGCTGAGCTTCTCCAGCCAATTCTGTTTTTGTTTCTGATTTACAGCATCTGCAGTTCTATCAGTTTTTATTCAGAACTTCATAACACATTTCCTTTGTCTCAAGGATCAATTTTATTGATTTCCTTATAGCAGACTTCCTTTTGTTAATCTTCCTGAAGCTCAAACTCTTCTTGATTTTGCAGTCTTAATCCAGCCCAGCAAAAAATCAAACTTCCATCCTACGTGAACTGCACTGGTACCTGTACTCCAGTGAATTGATTTAGTTTTTTTTTATGTCCACAAATCCAAATATGACTTCATTCATTCTCAATGAAAACTGAAAGACCTGCGGATGCTGCAAATCAGGAACAAAAACTGCAGTTGCTGAAATACTCAGTGGGTCTGGCAGTATTTATGAAGAAAAATCAGAGTTCATGTTTCGTGTCCAGTCTGAGAAAGCATCACTGGACCGAAACATTTACTCTGATTTTGATTCAATCTTACCTTGCTAGTCAACTGGTTTCTATATTCTTATACATTTTCTGCATGTCTTAAGATTTTTACTGCTTATTGCTTTCTGTGTTTCAGCACAAATTCATCCTTCATCCTTTTGGCAAATCCTCCAAAACAATCTCCTCAGTTTCCTAAGTGTCCTCCAAATCTTAACTGCTCTCAACATCTATTTTGCCCTCTACTTCTTCCGTCTTCAACTTTACCTTTTATTCTCTTATTTATTGCAAATAATTTCTTTTCTTCTTTAAGTTAACGGGATTTGAGTTGTTTTCATATTTGTGAAAACACTTGGGAAGAAAAAATGAGCATTGCCATATTGTTTCTGGTCTCACTTTCTCCTTTTATATCCTCTCTTCACCGCTCTCACTCTCACATATCTTTGCTTTCATCCTTATTTCTGTCCTCAGCATTGTGTTTGTCCAATCAACCTGGTGCAATAGTTTCTGTCAAGGCAATGCCATCTGGATTGGCTTCCTTCCCATTGCAGAGGCTCATATTTTGTATCAGGTTTTTGTTTGTGTTTGCAAAAAAAATACAGAGTCTCTTTGCCCTTCTATTTGTGTTTTTTTTTAAGACCCAAGGGTGTGTGTTTGGTTTCACTATCAAACCTGTTATTCATTTGAATCAAGATTAATTTTTTCATATTCAGATTGTTCATTCAAAAACACATGCCTTGGAATAGCAAAACAGAATGTAAGGAATTGAAATTTTCTTTTCCTGTGATTCATCACACTTTTATGTCACTAGACTTTTCAACATCTCTCATTTTGATCAAATTTGGAGATTGGTGGAAAGAGATACTCTTCAACAACAGAAGTGCTTTCTGATTTTTTCCTTTGTTCATGTAAAGTGCTTTGATTTGTCATCCAACATGTGCAGTGTGCTGGAAAATTACGTTTTTGTTTGTTCTTTTCTGATTTCTTTCTCCAGTTGCACATTTCTGCTTCAGATTTAGTTGTTTTTAATGTTAAGCTGCACATCCAGGTTAATACTTCAAGAAATGAATGATTAATTTGTATCATAGCTGCATATAAACAGCACAATAGAACTGTACGGTTAAAATGTAGCAATCAATTTTGTGTGTGGTAAAAGTAATGAATAGACAAGGATGGTGTATGTCTTGCTTTGAAAGGTGAATACATGCCAGTTCACTTGAGACATATGGTGAAAGACATCTGCTGAATATAGCCCCCTATTCCCAGAGAACCTTTACACATGCACTTACTTCTATCTCTGTATTGTGTGTGTCTCTCCTGATCATGTCATATTACCATGCATCACTAAATTTGCCAGGACACCAGTTTTGCAAGCTTACAGTACAACAGTCATGTACATGTAGGATGTAGTAGTTCACAGTACTAACAAAACCTATTATTAAGAGCAGCTGGATAGTCAGAAGAAGTTTAGGAGGAAATGGATATTCTCAAAGGAAACCATGAGGCAATTTACAATGCAAATTCTGGTTAATATTATGTGCTCTCTGTCAAACAAACAGAGACAAGTAGCTGCCACGTACTTCACTATCGGTAATTGCTCGTCAATTTCCCTTGTTGTTTCTTTTCCATATTAAATGCCAAATAAAAAAGTTGGTGGTAAGTTAAAAATTATCTGAATTAAATTATTTGATGGTGAAGTACACTGGACCTGCAACATGCTAAACTACACTAGGATAGAAGATGTGTTCACGCCCACAACTCTCCATGTCATGATTTGTTGATTTGTGATGCATTGTTATTGCTCTGGGTTCTAAGTGGAGACTAAATTATTTTTCACAGGGAGACAGATAGAATTTGATGGATTGCTGTTTTGGAATGTAGTAATGCATAGTATTTGGTTTGATGTAAAGTGGATACCTCTTCATTTTGATGTAAAATCAATGACAATAAGAAAATTGCATTCTGGCTGGAATCCACACCCAGTTGGTTGTTTCACACCTGTTGTACTATGAGCAGGCAGGAGCATAAACTGCAGTGTGCCTGAGTCTGGATGCACTACATCATATTGAAAACTTGAAAACTACATTGAGGATCTCCACACTGTTGAAAAGAAATATCTGAATGATCTGGCAGAAAAAAGAGAAATAATAATACAAATGAATCATATAGACCTGCTTTCATCTAATCCTTCTATTTTGCATGGACTGTAGACATCAGGGGATCCAATTTGTATCATCAGACAGACCATCAAGAGCTTCTAGCACTAGAAGGGATGATTTACTAATTTCTGCCAAAGCATGAGCTTGATCCTTTCAAAGTGTTCTGTACCTGATGTACACCTTATAACGTTAGCCAGCTCAGGTCAATCCCCAGTGCCTGAACTGACGCAAACACAAACTTGCTCCTGCAACCATGATAAAAATTAGGACATTTTTACAGGGCAGAGGGACAAACTACCTCTTCTATCATTAACTAAAGGCGTCCATCTTGTCATATTTCTGATAGAAAATGTAAGTAATTCGTGTCAGGCATAGAAACAGATTTCCCTGCAGATTTGATGACCTGAATTTCACTGAGCAATAGATGATGCACAATTCAAATGGTGTTTCACCGAAATTTTACACCTTTACCAATTTTACCAGTGGTTGGAACCAGGGAGAGCAGACTCCAGGCATGAAAGCTGTAAGAGACCAATGAACATTTTGAAAGGTTAATTAAGTCCAACTTCATGGTGCATTTCTAATGTTAACGATAGCAGACAGTGACCATGGAGTTTCAGAGACTGGCCTGGTGGATCAAGACAGTATGGAAAAGAAGGATAAGATTTGGCTCTCTCAGGAAGCCATCAGACAGGCAGCAGACAGAGGCAGGAAATCTGGTGCATTAAGGGAGCTAATACCAGCAGAGGTTGGTATAGAGTGCCATATAGATTTTTGGGAGTTTGGGGGAAGGGTCGTACAGGGGCAATGGCACTTGCTTCAAGGGTGGTTTGAGGATAGGATGGGGTGTTGAAGAATGAATGTTGGTAGTGATCTATCTGGTGTAAGACTGAAGAATCAAAATAAGCTCCTGCATTAAAGAGGTGTTGCAGCTCAGAGTGAGGGAAGACGTTAAGGTGGACAAGTCCCCAGTTCTGGATGGGATCTATCCCAGGTTACTGAGGGAAGCGAGAGAAGAAATAGCCGGGGCCCTAACAGATATCTTTGCAGTGTCCTAAGACACGGGTGAGGTCCCAGAGGACTGGACACTTGCTAATGTTGACCCCTTGTTTAAAAAGGGCAGCAAGGATAATCCAGGTAATTATTGACTGGTGAGCCTGACGTCAGTGGGAGGGAAGCTACTGGAGAAGATACTGAGGGATAGGATCTATTCCTATTTGGAAGAAAATGGGCTTATCAGTGATAGGCAACATGGTTTTGTACAGGGAAGGTCATGTCTTATCAACTTAATAGAATTCTTTGACGACGTGACAAAGTTGATTGATGAGGGAATGGCTGTAGATGTCATATACATGGACTTCAGTAAGGCGTTTGATAAGGTTCTCCATGGCAGGCTGATGGAGAAAGTGAAGTCACGTGGGGTCCAGGGTGTGCTAGCTAGATGGATAAAAAACTGGCTGGGCAACGGGAGACAGAGGGGTAGTAGAAGGGAGTTTCTCAAATTAGAGACCTGTAACCAGTGGTGTTCCACAGGGATCTGTGCTGGGACCACTGTTGTTTGTGATATATGTAAATGATCTGGAGGAAGGTGTAGGTGGTCTGATCAGCAAGTTTGCTGATGACACTAAGATTGGTGGAGTAGCAGATAGTGAAGGGGACTGTCAGAAATTACAGCAGAATATAGATAGACTGGAGAGTTGGGCAGATAAATGGCAGATGGAGTTCAATCCAGGCAAATGCGAGGTGATGCATTTTGGACGATCAAATTCAAGGGGGAACTATACAGTAAATGGAAAAGTCCAAGGGAAAATTGATGAACAGAGAGATCTGGGTGTTCAGGTACATTGTTCCCTGAAGGTGACAACGCAGGTCAATAGGATGGTCAAGAAGGCATATGGTATGCTTTCCTTCATTGGGCGGGGTATTGAGTACAAGAGTTGGCAGGTCATGTTGCAGTTGTATAGGACTTTGGTTCGGCCACATTTGGAGTACTGTGTACAGTTCTGGTCGCCACATTACCAAAAGGATGTGGATGCTTTGAAGAGGGTGCAGAGGAGGTTCAGCAGGATGTTGCCTGGTATGGAAGGTGCTAGCTATGAAGAGAGGTTGAATTGATTATGATTATTTTCATTAGAAAGACGGGTATTGAGTGGGGGACCTGATTGAAGTCTACAAAATCATGAGGGGTATAGACAGGGTGGATAGAAAAAGCTTTTTCCCAGAGTGGGGGACTCAATTACTAGGGGTCATGAGTTCAAAGTGAGAGGCGGAAAGTTTAAGGGAGCTAGGTGTGGAAAGTTCTTTACACAGAGGGTGGTGGGTGCCTGGAACGCGTTGCCAGCGGAGGTGGTAGACGCA
This sequence comes from Stegostoma tigrinum, assembly GCF_030684315.1. Classification (NCBI taxonomy): domain Eukaryota; kingdom Metazoa; phylum Chordata; class Chondrichthyes; order Orectolobiformes; family Stegostomatidae; genus Stegostoma; species Stegostoma tigrinum. The sequence continues at coordinate 43,211,912 of NC_081360.1, read as the reverse complement.
GACACGTTAGCATCTTTTAAGATATATTTGGACAGGTATGTGGATGGGCAGGGAGCAAATGGACACAGGCTGTTAGAAAATAGATGACAGGTTAGACAGAGGATCTTGATCGCGCAGGCTTGGAGGGCCGAAGGGCCTGTTCCTGTGCTATAGGTTTCTTTGTTTCTTTATTTGTTTCTAGTTACCAGTGAAGGCACATCTTCAATCTCACAACCAGCAAGTAAGACAGCCTTTGTGTGGGCACACTAGAATAGGGCACAAGAGGGGCAAGTCAACAGGTACCTGCACACATAGTCGAATGCCTCATCTAAACTCCCCAAATGTCGAAGAAGCAGGCTCAATGAATATTGTTACTCTCCAGGGAGGCCATTGATGACTTTTTAAAGGATGAACTGTGATCCATGGCTTTTGGTGGATACCTAATGCCATAGATATAAAAGATCATAGTGCTTCGAGATCTTACCAGGGATCAAACAGGGACATGTTTGGAATATCCCAGGCAGCAGCCCAATTGTTCCAGTGAAGCTTTTTAATATGCTTCTCATCATTTATATAAATGATTTGGATGTGAACATAGGAGGTATAGTTAGTAATTTTGCAGGTGACATCAAAATTAGGGGTGTCGGGGACAGTGAGGGTCACCTCAGAGTACAAAGGGATCTTGATCAGATGGGTCAATAGGCTGAGGAGTGGCAGATGGAGTTTAATTTAGATAAATATGAGGTGCTGCATTTTAGAAAGGCAAATCAGGGCAGGACTAATACACTTTATGGTAAGATCCGGGGAATGTTGCTGAACAAAGCGACCTTGGAGTATAGGTTCATAGTTCCTTGAAAGTAGAGTTGCAGGTGGATAGGACAGTGTAGGAGGCTTGTGCTATGTTTGCCTTTATTGAACAGTGCATCGAGTATTGGAGTTGGGAAGTCATGTTGTGACTGTACAGGACATTGGATTGACCACTTTTGGAATATTATGTGCAATTCTGGTCACCCTGCTACAGAAAGGATGTTGTGAAACTTGAAAGTGTTTAGAAAAGATTTATAAGGATGTTGCCAGAGTTGGAGGGCTTCAGATATAGGGAGAGGCTGAATAGGCTGGGGCTATTTTCCCTGGAGCGTAAAATGCAGGGGGATGACCTTACAGAGCTTTATAAAATCATTTGGGGCATAGATAGAGTAAATTGACAAGGTCTTTTCCCCTTGATGGGGGAATCCAAACCTAGAGAACATAGGTTTAAGGTGAGAGGGGAAAGGTTTAAAAGGGATCTAAGGGGCAACTTCTTCACTCAGAGGATGGTGCATGTATGGAATGAGCTGCCAGAGGAAGTGGTGGAGATTGCTACAATTACAATATTTAAAAGGTTTCTGGATGTGAGATGAAGAGGAAGGATAGAGAGGGGTATGGGCCAAATGCTGGCAAAAGGGACTAGAATTATCAAGGATATCTGGTTGGCATGGACAAGTTGGGTCAAAGCGTCTGTTTCCATGCTTTACAGCTCTATGGCTCTATGTTTCAATGAGGAATTTGTGTATCATGGTGGTCTGATGTTCTGGACACAACCTGGCACTGCAAAGGTTGGGGACAGGGCCACTTTGAACAATGAGAACACTGCTAATTGCAACGTCTTCATTGTTTAAATTGCTCATGCAAAATGATGTGAAATCAAGGCAGGCTCATTTTTACAGTTGCTTTTTGTAGTTCAAGCTAATGTAAACATTGGCTAACACATCTACAAATGTTTTGATTTGAAAGGCTTTTACTGAAATCCATAGCTATATTTTAAATTGCTTTAGCTTTGCAACTTAAGGTATGGATCAGACAAATGGATTATATATACACATGATAGACAGCCAAGACTCACTGAAGTAGTATGCTAGAAATCAAACTCACTATTCCCAGAGTTATCATAAAAGTTAAAATATTTACAAGGAATACACAAAACACCTAAGCTACCTGATTTTCATATCTAATTGATACAAAACATGGCCCAGATTTCTGTATTAAAAAAAGATATTGCTGTATATTACAGGCCATTAGATTCTACCTGCAGGCAAACAATTGGGCTAAATTATGTAAATTCAACAAATAAAGTTTCCAAACCTGTTGGAGATTCCCCGTTCCATAGAGAAATACATAGAAACATAAATAGAGAAAGGACAAATTGGGTAGAGGGAATACGATGAAACCAGTTCCATCATCTGTTTTCACACAATCTGTTGGGTTGGCTTCTTCTCAACCCTTTTTTCCCCCAAAATGTTTCTGTTGTTTTGTTAAAGATACAGCGTAGCTGGTTCCCTTATGAAAGGTCTCTGGCTTTCCAGTTCAAAATCTCAAATTGCAAACATCTACCGAAGGAGAAGTGGACTTATTTCAAGATCATAAGTCATAGGAGCAGAAATTAGGCCATTCAGCCCATCAAGTCTGCTCCGCCATTCAATCATGACTGATCAGATCCTCAACCCCATTCTCCCGCTTTCTTCTGTAACCCCTGATCCCCTTGATAATTAAGAACCTATCTGTCTCAATCTTAAATGTACTCAATGACCTGGCCACCACACGCTTCTGTGGCAGTGAATTCCATAGACTCATCACTCTCTGGCTGAAGATGTTTCTCCCTTTCTCCTTTCTAAAAGGTATTCCCTTTACTCTAAGGCTTCAGGTCATTGATATTTAGTTCCCAGACTATAAACCAAGCTTCATTTGTAAATAACCCCTTGGATCTAGTCTGTCTGCACATTGTTACAACTCACAGCTACACAAATAGAGTCCACAATAGGTATTTCCTACCTTCACACATACAAGGAATGCTTGCAAATCTGCAGTTTAAAACAATATTTTTCATTTCACAAAGCACAAAAATAAGAAGACAGTCTTTACCTTAAAGTTGCCCCTGTATGCATATGACTTTAGAATTAGGTTCTGTAGTGAGCTTTAAAGTTTTGTAGTTGTTTTGATCTTTTTAGATGTATCAATGGGATATTTGAGAGGACAATTAATCACGAGAGGATGGCACCACATATTGCATGCAGATGGAAGAATGGCTTTATTGGTGTCACATTATCTTTGTGAAAATTTACAACGATCTAAAAGGACCAAGTTGCTATAAAATGGATAATCTTACATTGTGATTGATATAGCAAAGAATGAGATAGGAGGAAGAGATATCAGAAAGATGACTGTGGCTTTTAAAGAAACCAATCAGGAATTGATACATATAGTTTTGCTATGCAAGGCTGACCATGAATTAATAAGCCAATTTGAGCTGAGGATGTCTTTGATAATGCACCAGTAGTTGTGGCTAACAAGGGTTAATAACTAATGATTCTGAATGATTCAATGCAGAAGGAGGAAAACTGAATCCGGACAGTGAACTTCAGTCATCAGATCAGAAAATACTTGTGCCAGTCAACCAGTATCATGAACAGATCTCCTAAGATGATCAATTGAAAAACTATTGCTTTAACTCAGTATTATTTATTTTGTACGTGTTATGATTTCTGTAATTCTGTTAGACCTGTGAAAACATACTTGTGTCTAGAAGGACTCCTGGAACTAATTAGGACATCTATATTTTTAGATTAGCTCTCTCAAAACTCAGTCTATAAATAGAATTGATGGAAGCCTTCCAATTAAATATAAAATGAACACCAAAATCTTCCAGAAACTTGTGTCTGTTTCCATGGCTAGTTCTTTTCCTGGAAAAAATACCGAGGGCAAGAGAGGCTTCTAACTTCCCCTGTGGAGCATTCCTGTTTCTCCTGATCTCACTTTCAAAGTCACTGGATTTTTTGGGCATCTTTTGGCCCATCACAAACCCCATTGTGTTGACCTGACAACAAAACCACAGGTATACCCTGTGCAATATAATAAAATGTGAGGCTGGATGAACACAGCAGGCCAAGCAGCATCTCAGGAGCATCTGCAGTTCCCATTATCTCTGATAGTATTCCCTGTGCAGATGTCTTCTTTAAGTAGAGATTTTACTCGTTAACCGTCGGTATCCTGTCAACTGCTCAGAAGCAGAGGTTAGGATTGAACAGGAAGGGAGTTTTGCCTTGTCAGGTGAGTTCCTGACATTATTTTCTGCTATTATATATTTGAAATATTCTTGGCTTTTATAATTTTAATTTAGTTTAATTGTGGAGGTTGTTTGTTCCATTTCAGTCTCAATAGAGACAATACTCTCCAGCATCTCCAAATGAATATCATTCATCTTATTCACTTTTGCAGTATTTGCATATATGCAAAGTAACTGGCACATTTGTCTGAAAATTAAACATTGTTTGCACTTTATAAGCAATTTGAGCTCAGTGCTTTGAATTATTAGTCAGAGATGGAGTACACTGTTGTATGAATGTAAGTTTTGTTTCTTCTAGCTGGTTGCTTCAATTCAAAGGTCTCATCTAAACCATATTTCCACTGCACTGTTGCTTAGTGTGTGTAAATCCCAAAAACATTTCTATATCTCTGATGTGAACTGTTATGTTCCCATATACAGAACACATTTACAGCCAGCCTGCTCAATTCCTGTGCCTGGGGCAGGACAATAGCCAGGGATACATTCTAAATCTATGGCAAAATCTACTTGACACAGAAAAAAATAAAATTTCTTTCCAATGTACAAAGATTGGAAGGGAAGGTGGAATTACAAACAACAGTTTATAAAAGACCTCCTCTATTTCTGTCACATTCAGCTTAATGTCATGACCAAACACATCTTTTCCTCTAAAATAATGGGAACTGCAGATGCTGGAGAATCCAAGATAACAAAGTGTGGAGCTGGATGAACACAGCAGGCGAAGCAGCATCTCAGGAGCACAAAAGCTGATGTTTCGGGCCTAGGCCCTTCATCAGAGAGCCTGATGAAGGGCCTAGGCCCGAAACATCAGCTTTTGTGCTCCTGAGATGCTGCTTCGCCTGCTGTGTTCATCCAGCTCCACACTTTGACATCTTTTCCTCCCCTCCTTTTTTAACATTCCAGAGGGACTGTCACTCCATGACACCCTGGTTGTTCCTTTATGACCTACAATACCTTGTCCACTTCCCATGGCTCACTGCCATGCATATGGAAGAGATGTGACACTTGCCCTTTTCTTCCTCTTTCTTCATTATCCAAGGCCCTAAACATTCATTGCAGGTGAAGCATTTGCAGTAGCGTACCATATTTAGTGTTCATAATACAGACGCCTCTACATTGAAGAGACATAGGGTTACTGCTTTGCAGAACATTTCTGCTCAGTCCACAGAGGTTGGCAAGCATGTGGCAATCTTTTGGTAGCTTGCCACTTAATACTTCACCTTGATCGAACATCTCTGTCCTCAGCAAATTGCAGTGTTCCAGTGAAGCTCAGAACAAGCCAAAGGAATGGCAAACTTGTGAGTGGGATCTTTACTGCCTTCTAGACTTACAATGAATTCAACAATTTCAGACCATCATCTGAGTCCTCCATTTTGTTATCTTTTGCATCCTTCAGTCACAATTAGCTTGGGTTTCTCATTTTTACTTTCTGACAACAGTTATTCATTATTCTCCCATAAGTATCTTTACTGAAACAAGCTTTTGTTTCTTATCCCATTATTATTCCATCTAGCTCTGCCCACCAAATTTATTTTAGTTACCATCTCCTGTCGCCTGCCCTATAACTGACCATCCCTTTTATATTTTTTCTCCAAACCCTAGCTACTCCACCACTCACCATTCACCTCCTTAAAACTTATTACATTTTTTACATTTTCCCAGTTCAGATGAAAAATTAACTCAACAAATCAGCAGTGTTTGTCTCTCAGATACTGCCTGAGCTCCTGAGTATTTCCATCATTTCTCGATTTTGATTCAGTTTCTCAAGGTCTTACAATTTTTGGGATTTTTTCATGCTATTGAGGAAACAGTGAAACAAGAAATCTCTTTGTTGACCCCTTTCATGATGGTTACCTATGATTCTAAAATGCCAACTTGAGAATGTTTGCCTTGTTCAATTAATTCAACTTATGTAGGATCCAGTGGATATAATGTAAAAAGATAGGTGTTTTCACATTTGATTTCTCAATTGTGCTGCATTAGAATCATAGAATCCCTAAAGTGTGGAAGTAGGCCAATCAGCCCTTCAAGTCACATTGAAGATCATCACACCCCTCTTCCTCTATCCCTGCAATTCCCATGGCTAATCTACCAAGCCTGCACATCCTTGGGCATTATGGGCAAATTACCAGAGCCAATCTACCTAACCGGCACATCTTTGGAAACTAGATCACTTGTTGGAACCGATACAAACTCCATGCAGACTGTCACCCAAGGATAGAATTGTCTAGGCCCGAAACGTCAGCTTTTGTGCTCCTGAGATACTGCTGGGCCTGCTGTGTTCATCCAGCCTCACATTTTATTATCTTGGATTCTCCAGCATCTGCAGTTCCCATTATCACTGATAGAATTGAACCCTGGTCCCTGGTGCTGTGAGGCAGCAGTACTAACCACTGAGCCACCATGTCACCCCTGCATTCCTTTATGTCATTTGGGATACTGATGAAACATCTACAGTCCACATAACATCTCTGGATTATGGCAAGCAAAAAAAAATCGGTAAAAAAACCCTAATGGTTACCAATCTTGCCTCCAGTACAACAATTCCTATAGTGAAATTGGACAAGTAGAATCAAGGTGATTTCCCCAGTGTGAACAGGATCAAAGTCGGTTGTGACTCCTTATGTAATTTAACAGTCTGCTGGCATTCTGTTGCAAAATGCATGTTAATGATGGGTTTGTGAAGGTGCAGCTGTAATGTTTTTGCAAAATTTTTGTTGAATAGGAGACAGAAAAGTTGGGAGAGAAACTGCACACAACTAATCCATCATCATTATAATTTTAAAATTCACAATTGCATGTTACCCTGCATGATACTGAAATTCTGTGTCTATAAAGAAGTCAACACTGTAATTGGAAAATAAATGATGAAAACTTCAATTAAGTAAAGAATGAAATATAATTAAGAGTATTCAGTTTAATCAACTGTCAAGAGTCCCAAATGCTTGAAACCAGCTGCCAGTTAACGTCTTCAACATTGTGAATATGCCTGGGCCAACATAACATTTTTAAACAGCAGAAACTGAGCTTACCTCAGATGCACAGCAACTTCTGCTGAAACTACATGAAGGAAAATAAAGGGTCGGGAGATCTTGCTATATTTATCCTCAGATAAACTTTTGGGTACAGAATCGATGATCTGAAAAAGATCAAAAATATTTAGGAGCATTCTCTAAGATCCCTGATTCAGGTATTCATACCCATTCTGGACAAAGTAACACTGTGAGAAGAAAAATAAAGTTGTGCAGATGCTGGAAATTGGAAACAGACATGGGAAACACTCAGTACATTGTATGGTATTTGTGAAGAAAACAGACAAAATGTTTTTGATCAGGCATCCTTTCTTGGAGGTGGAATGACTTGGCATGGACACCTGAAGATGCTCAAAGGTTTTCCAGCATTTTATCAACAGCTGAAAGAATATTCCATGGAACCTTGGCATTTCCAATCAGTACTCCGTGTGAGCATTTCAAACTTCTCTTCAGAAAATCATGTTAAATTTTAACTTTGTACTGCTTTCACAAAGTTCCCTGTAGTTCCACACTGTTTATGGTTCATACCACTTGTGATCACTGCCCTGAGTAGAAGCTTTTTGCCTTGAAAAATTGAGAAGTATCATTGGTTCCAAATATCCTCCAGCTGCGACAACCTGCCGTGATAAAATGTGTCTGACCACAAACTGAATGCAACACAAATGTAACTGGAATGTGAGAGATAATGGGAACTGCAGATGCTGGAGAATCTAAGATAACAAAGTGTGGAGCTGGATGAACACAGCAGGCCAACCAGCATCTCAGGAGCACAAAAGCACAAAAGCACCAGCATCTCAGGAGCACAGGGATGAAGGGTCTAGGCCTGAAACGTCAGCTTTTGTGCTCCTGAGATGATGGTTGGCCTGCTGTGTTCATCCAGCTCCACACTTTGTTATCTTGTAACTGGAATGTGATCATGTTAGACAATCTGAAAACATTGCAACTGTGCTAGAGCATACTGATACAGAGGTTATACCTTCAACTGGTGCAGAGTTACTAAAACTTAACATGTTTCTGATTCAATACAGAAGAAAATGTGAATAAACATTACAAGTCACATTGAATATGATTCAAAGTCTTTGTTCTTGAATATTAATACCATGAAATTTTTTCCTCAGTTCTACATATTAAACAGAGATCAAATAGCACCACATTGGCTTCATAGAGTCCAACTTGCACACTCACGTTGGGAAAAGAGAAGTTCAGTGGACATCATTAAGTTGGTGTGCGTTCTTGGTATGTAATTGAAACACAAATACCATATCTGTAGTGTAATTTTCACTTCTACTTGGTTTCATACAGCAAATAACTGTCAAGCATTAAGTGATAATATTTCCACCTCCTGGCAATGTTCTTCACAATTCATTCCATGCCAGAATTTCAACCTTCTCCTTGGTTCAGCAAAATCACCATAAATTTTGACTTTGTCCCCCTGCTCCTTTTTATCCTTTCTGTCTTTTCTGAACACTTTATTATGAGGAATTTGTAACACCCAGATATGCCCTGCCTTAAATGAGGTCTCTGTAACTGGCACAGCACCATAATCCCACAGGCGATCTGTCCTGTAAATCTGCAATTTTACTAACTCCACTCTATGCACATAACAGGTATAATTCTGATTTAAACTTCATTACTGTCTCCTTTACTCTGGCTCCACTTATTGGCTTGGTCGTTTTAAATTTTAGTCCTGTCAGTCTCTCCTAGAATTTCATGTACCCTGGTATTTCTCTCTAATATTCTCTCTTGTTCCCACTCGCACATAATAAAAACCAAAAGAACTGCAGATACTGTAAACCAGGAACAAAAACAGAAGTTGCTGGAAAAACTCAGCAGTTCTGGCAGCATCTGTGAAGAAAACATCAGAGTTCTGAGGAAGGGTCACTGGATTCAAAACATTAACTCTGATTTTTTTCTTCACAGATACTGCCAGACCTGCTGAGATTTACCGGCAACTTCTGTTTTTGTTCATACTCTCACTTCACTTCTGGAATTCCGATAATTTGACCAAGGCTGTAATGAGGTGAGAAGCTGTGGCTCTGGCAGAACTCAAACTGAGTATTAATGAGCAAATTATTCCTGAACAAATATGACTTTAATATTTTCCCTCAATTCATTCATGGGATGAGGGCATCACTGATCAGGCAGCATTTATTGGCCATCCTTAATTACCCAGAAGGCAGTTAATTGTCAACCACATTGCTGTGGGTCTGGGGTCACATGTAGGCCAGGATGGTAGTTTCCTTCCCTAACAGGCATTAGTGAGCCAGAGGGATTTTTCCCCAACAAACAATAATGGGTTCATGATCATCATTAGATCCTTAGTTCCAGGCATTTTATTGAATTCAAATTCCACCATCTGCCATTACCAGATTTGAACCTGGGTCCCCTGGGTCTCTGGATTAACAGTCAAGTGAAAATACCACGAGGCAATTGCCTCCTGTCAAAGTACTTTAAGAGTACAATTGTGACCCCTTCCATCACTTTGCTGATGGTCAAGACCAGACTGAGAGGGTGATAACTGGCTCTGTTGGATTTGTTCTGCTTTTTGTGCAAAGGGCATACATAAGCAATTTTCCACACTGTTAGGTTGACACCAGTATTGTAGCTGTCCTGAAGCAACTTGGCAAGGGACACACCGAGCCTACTTACAGGTCTTCAGTATCTTCCCAGAATGTTATCAGTGTCCAGAGTCTTTGCAATAGCCAATGCCTTCAGCCAGTCAACCTGTCAGTCGAAACTTTCATCCCTTTCAGTCTGGCTTCTTGGGCTTGATGAAGCATTGTTCTATCATGCCCTCTAGGCTGTTCCTCACTAGCAATGTCTTGATCATCATCCTCAGCTTCATCCTCAGAATATTAGTGTCAATTCTCCATTTTTTGTAAACCCAGGACATCACTGCCTTTGTTGGCTCCAGTTTAGAAGGGCACAGCATGCCACAATGATGTAAGACGCCCTTTGTGGGCTATACTGCAAGGTTCTGCAACAGGGTCCAGACATTGAAAACCTGTTTTGAGGAGATCTTTGTTCTCTTCCATTCTAATCCTACTGGAGGCATTACAAGCATTCTATCTCCATTCTGTATCAATTTGAGCGTTATATAAAGGTGTTACCATTCATGTTTGAAGGGGATAGCCCTTGATCCCAGCAGCCATCTCTGTATGGCTGGAGGACCTTTGATAGAGACAGGAACTGGTAGAGTGTGGCTATCATGACAACTCCCAGATATCTGGTGCAAACTTCCAAAATCTGGCATTCATGGTCATATGATTTAAACAATGATGGAATGGACAAACTCTGCAGGTTGGTAATGGGGCATTCTCAAAGCATGTATTGCAAATTGCCATGTGTGGTTGACCATACATCCTTCCATAGGGCCAGGGTTATAGTGACTGGTGAAAATCCCACTCATACTGCTCCCCTTTTGTCTGTGAGTTTTTACCCCTCTGTCTTGCACTGCCCCTTTCATTGTAGATATTCCCTTAGTGACCTAGTTGAATTAAATCCATCTCTGCACTTGAGGTTTCCGCCATCCCCAGACCACTATAGTCTTCCCCCGATAGGTACCCCGACTGTACTACTAAAACCTACAGAACTGACAGTGGCCCAGCCCCAGAATGACTTGTGAGGAAAGCCACAAATTGCTGTTTCCACAGCAGCCTGACTGACATTACTGTAATTCCCATACAGATTGCAACAAACCTACATTGCTGATCATTGCTCAATCCCTGGACTTTTGTAGAACCAGGTTCTTGACTGACCATGACCAACCCTACATATTGTAATAGGATGAAGCCCTTGAATGAAATGATGATAACCCCTGATGAACTGTAGTCCCCCTTAACCTTACTGAAGACCGGTATGCTTTGATGTTGAGCAGTGGCCATTGACTTGAAATACATACAGTGTGTTTGCTGGAGATGTGGCATTGACATAGCATGCTGGTGGAAGATGACTGGCCCGGCCCTTTTACAACTCATTGTTCTGAACAGTGACACATAGCCTTATTCTCCCATTGTACTTGAAGAATAATGTAGGCAACAGAGACTGGCAGCTTATAACTGAGCACTGAAGATCCTATGTGCAAAACAGCAATTTCACCCACAAGAAGCTGGAAGATGTTAAGCAAAAGTGAGTCTGTGCTAACAAATAAAGCTGGGAGTCATATAATGTGTCCTGTGGTGATGCAATGAGATTCATGTGTGTCCCTATGTGCAAAGTGACCTCACAGGACCATGCAAATCATATGTATACCTGAGCCCCAAGGTCAAATCCTTAAGGGCTGAAGTGGTGTGAGAGTTGCACTGAGAGCAGGCTTGATGATATGGTGATGCTTATGGTTAGTCAATGACAAATTATGTAGTCGATAGGTGTACCCATGTAGCACACAGGGACATCATGGTGAAGTCCCAATTGGATGAAGGCCCAAAGCCCAGACAAGTATAGACCAGAGCTGCTGCTGTTGATAACCGAACTGATTTTGATGTCAGGAGCTTGTGTGTCTAGCTTCTTGGGGAAACAGAGAAGAGTTGGAAGTGGTGATGAAAGAATGGGCGAATAATAGGATGCAAATGCATGGGAGTATAGTAGTTACTGCTTAGTGGCATGATTTTACATTTTGAAGCTAAAGGGGAAAATGCTGAAATCATTTCCTCAATGTTGAGACTCCAGTTTTTTAATTTTTACCATTACCTATGCCAGTGAGAGAGGAGAAAATTTCACCTTGTGTATTTATGGTGAAAATGAATGAGATCATGTAATCTGTTGTGAAATCTGCTTGGAGGAAGAATGCATTTTGATTGTTGACAATCAAAGGAAGGCTTAGATTGTGTTACTGGGGTGATGGCATAATAGGGTCATAGTTGGAAACATTAGCAGAAGTCTCTTGAGTTTGCAACGGGTACACTGTGACTGTCCCAACGTTTCAGTAAAGTGGTGAGAACAATTGTGCTGCCCACTGTCCATTTACTTCTCTGCTGGACAAGCATTGGCAAACACAACAGTTCAGCAATAGTTCTGAATAGCTTGCCTTTACCTCTGCTGAAGCCACCTTATGTCACATAGAAGCAGGAACAAGCATCAATTACAGAGATTGCAATTGATCAAGGGTATGCACATGGATCATTGGAAAAATTTTTAATAATCCCACACATAATTTCACGTTTTGCATTGCTTCAAATTTTTTACCCATGATTCCATCCTGAGGGGACCATCACCCTTTCCGAGTTTCCTGATGAATATCGATGCAATAGCTACAAGAACAATCAGAAAGTAGGTTGAATGTCGGAGTCCAAGGCCTGGAACACATTCCTTTTATGGCATTTATGGTCTACATACTTATAGAATCATTGAATACCTACAGTTTGAAGCAGGCTATTCGGCCCATTGAGTCTGCACCAACCCTCCGAAGAACATTCCACCCAGACCCGCCCCCCCCCACTCCATCCCTGTAACCCTGCACTTCCCATGGCCAACCCACCCAGCTTGCACATTCCCAGACACTCTGGGCAATTTAGTTTAGCCAATCAACCTAACCTGCACTTTTCTGGATTACACACACCCCATGTATTGCAGTTATTAGGGCAATTAGGAAAGAGCAACAAATTTTGGCCTGGCCAACAGCACCTACGTCCCATGAAATAATAAAACAAATACTTGATGGGCACATTGAGGTCATGATGAGTGATTAAAGAAACTTCAACAGCAAAAGGAGAAAAGTGTTGTTGGAACGATCTTCCTGTTAAAGGTGGGAATTGGAAAGTGGGTGTGATTTTGGGTATGAATTTACCTCTGTGCCCAGCCTGGTGCATGAAATGTGGTCTGGATTATAATGGCCATGGAGTGCACTGAGTATCCCAATTTGATGGGGAGAGTTTGGGAAAATTAGGGGGTAAAATGCAGGTGGGACACCGAAGAAGTGGGCCATGTTGTAGTCCAAATTTCAGGGCAGTCAGTAAAATTTATTTTCTGCTCACTCACATTTATTTTTGTCCAAATTTTCACTTTTCTGTGTTATTCAAAATATTTTCCTGCTGCTCCCCTGCTTCGATCAGATGACAGCTGCTCAAGTTCAAAGAGGCCTTTTTGACCACCCACGGAAATCGCAGGCAGTCAGAAGGTGAACTCTCAACAAGCTCCCTAATGAGTTCAAGCCACACAATTAATGAGGTTGACAAGTTATATTTCCCACTGGTCCATTCTACTAATGCCTATTCATTTGTGTTAAATGGGAATCCAGCAACAATAAGTTCACTTAAAAATTACTTCTGATATTGGGCTGAATTTTATTCTAAATAAAAACTGAAAAAACTGAGGATGCTATAAATCTGGAACAAAAAACAAAGTTGCTGGAAAAGCTCAGCAGGTCTGGCAGCATCTGTGAAGGCAAAAAACAGAGTTAGCATTTAGGGTCTGGTGACCCTTCTTCAGAACTGATAGTGGCTGGGAAAACATCAGTTTATATGCAAAAATTAGGGAGGTGGGTGGGGTAGGAAGTAAACAATAGGATGGAGCCCAAAGAGAGAGAAAGACAGTTGGACAGACAAAGGAGTTGCTAACCATCAGGCTGAGAGGGCGAATAGTTGTTTATGGGGACTGTCAGTGACTAACAACAGTGGGTGTGTAGTGGCAGGCTATGTGGTAACAAGGCCTGGTGTGTAGGGTAGGGGGCTGGGACATGGGAGAGCTTAGGCCCTAAAATTATTGAACTCAATATTGCGTCTGACGGGCTATATGGTCTCCAAATGGAAAATGAGGTGTTGTTCCTCCAGCTTGCATTGGTCTTCGAAAGAAAGATTGGTGAAACTAATGTAGGTCCCTTACAATCAGAAACCATGTAATTTGTAATGGGGAACAAAGAAATGGCTGACAAGCTAAATTCATACCTCACTTCTGTCTTCACAAAAGAAGACACAGATAACATACCAGAAATGATGGGGAACACAAAGTATAGTGAGAAGGAAAAACTGAAGCAAATCTGTATTAAGTAGAGAAATCACATTGGAGAAATAGACAGGTCTGGAGGCTGATAAATTCCTGGACCAGATAATCCACGTCCCAGAGTACTTAAGGAAGTATCTCCAGAAATCATGTATTTGTGATCATCTTCTAAGATTCTATGGACTCTCAAACAGTTCTGACAGATTGGAGAGTAGCTCATGTAACCCCACTATTTAAAAGTGGACAGACACAGAAAACAAGGAATTATTGACTGGGGAGTCTGAACTTGGAAGTGGGGAAGACACTCAAGTCCATTATCAAGGAGTTTTTGAACACTTAGAAAACAGTCGTAGAATCAGACATAGTCGGCTTGGATTTACAAAGGCAAAATCATGCTTGACAAGTCTGTTGGAGTTCTTTGAGGATGTAATCAGTAAGGTTCATCAAGAGAGCCAGTGGATGTGGCTTATGTGGACTTTCAGAAAGCTTTTGACAAAATCCCACATGAAAGATTACGTGTAAAATTAAAACATATGGGATTGGGGCAGTGTATTGAAATGGATGGAAAATTCATAGCAGATAGGAAACAAAGAGTAGGATTAAACTCTTTTTTTTCAGAATGGCAGGCAATGACTAATGTGGTATTAATGTGCAGTCTTATCTAGGGAACAATGTTCTTGCTATGGAGGGAATACAGTCCAGGTTTACCAAATCGATTCCTGGGATGGCAGGACTGACACATGAGGAGGCACCATGGTGGTTCAGTGGTTAACATTGCTGCTTCACAGCACCAGGAACCTGGGTTCAATTCCACCCTCAGGTGACTGTCTATGTGGAGTTTGCATATTTTCCTTGTGTCTGCGTGGGTTTCCTCCAGGTCCCCAGTTTCCTCCCACTGTCCAAAGATGTGAAGCAAAGGTTGATTAACCATGCTAAGTTGCCCGTAGTGTTCAGGGATGTGTAGATTAGGTGGTTTACAGTGGGGTGGGTCTGGGTGGGATGCTCTGACAGTCGGCGTGGACTTGTTGAGCCAAAGGGCCTGTTCCACACTGTAGGGATTCTATGATCTATGAGAGGTTGAGTTGGTTAACACTGTATTCACTGGAGTTGAGAAGAATGAGGGCGAATTTTATAGAAACCATCAAATTTCTGACAGGTCTAGACAGGTTAAATGCAGGAAAGATGTTCCCAATTGTGGGGAAGTCTGGAAAAGGGAATATAGTTTATGGGTAAGGGGTAAATCTTTTAGGAATGAGATGAGGAGAAATTTCTTCACCTAGATCATGGCGAGCCTGTGAAGTTCACTACTTCGAAAAGTGGTTGAGGTAAAAAATTATGTGTTGTCAAGAAGAAGTTAAATGTAGTTCTTGTGGCTAAAAGGATCAAGGGATATGGGAGAAAGTCGGGATGAGGATATTGACCTCAATAATCAGCCATGATCATATTGAACAGTGGAGGAGTCTTGAGGGTTGAATATCCTGTTCCTGCTCCTATCTTTTTTTTTAATCTCCAATACCATTCTATGAAAAATGATCCATTATCAATGGGAGTACAAATAAATTTAAGATTTAAAGTAATGGCACTGAAACCATTACTTTCTAAAGGCTGATTTATTTTATAATGTCATCGTTGTCAAATGATTCTATTCCCTCTTTTTTGTCCACAATGACCAAACAACAATGTATTTTTCTATTTGTCGTATCAGTCACTAAAGATGATTACAGCCCTTGCTGAAGTGGCAATGAAATCAGAATCTGTACAGTTCCAGGAGTAGTCGTTGCTAAAATTGACTGATTATCTGAGAGTGATTTTGTTGTAAGGTGATTTATCCTGAGCATTTCTCAGTGGAAAACTATATCATATTACAGTTAACTGTTGTACTGTCACATTAGACTTATTTTTGGACTAGCTTACAAAAATAAAAATAGCACAAATCAATTTCCCTGTGTGATGGATCTATTATTTCCACATCAATGCAGGGTTAGCAGCAATATTTCAATTAGTAATAACAGATCAGCATGTCAGTTCAATATGTCACTAATCTGTCTTGTGATTTAGTAATATCTCATAGCTGCTGAAGTAACTAACAGGCGCTCAGTTCATCACTAACCGAAGTGCAGCTACAACCTATTTATACAACAACATGTCAAGCACAGAAATATTAAACCATTGACGTCTGTAGGAAAATAATTAATTTCCTTAAATACTGTAGCAGAATAAAAGATCTACAACTTTACCAACGTTAAATTTTCCAAAAGGATCCCTTTTTCATTTGGCTTTAATTTATATTAGCTTCATGCTATTGAGAAATGAAATCTGTTATTGATTTTAATCTGTCTCAGATATTGTCTGTGTTACCGTGACACGAGTAATTCTTGTATGTGGTACCAGGACCCAGCATTCTTTGTGATCCGACATTGTCCCACATCTAATTAGACACGATGCTAACAATAAATCCATTAAGACCTGAAATGGTAGAGGGCTCTTGTGGTGTAGTAGTTGTATTCCTATCTCTGAACCTGCCAGAGATGTGTAATAGTACTGCTCAGGTTGATTGCAAAATACAAAAAAACACTTGGAATGGATATCATGTCTTTTGTTTGTGTGACTTCATATGTGTTTGCCCAAAGTTTCTGAAGTCAGATGAACTCATAACTAAGATGAGATTGATATGAATAATTTATATGAAATTTGTATTGCAGAAAACAGGGTAGGCGAGTGACAGAGCACAATCAACTGTTTTCTGAACTAAAGGTTTTCCAGTAGCCTCAATGCTCCTCCTCTTCTTGTCCACACTTTTTCACCTCTTTCAAAGAGTCACAGAATTATTTAAGACACTGAACAAATCTATTTGGCTTATTGATTTCAAAGTGGGTCTCTACAGAACAGTTCAATTTCATTCCATTCCCAATAAGTTGCATTCCCTGTCCCTGTGCAAATTTATTTCCCTCAAATGCCCATCAACCTCCTCTTGAAATCACAGATTGTTTCCACATCCACCATCCTTATGTGGGGAGTGCAGGTGCCAGGACATTGTTGCACATTGCCTCAAAAATGTTCTTCCTCACAAATTATTTGAGAGTTCTGACACATTGGTTCAAAGGTTAGTCATTGGATTTTCATCCAAATCATTTGCCTAATTTCCTAAACTTTAACCAAATCCACATCATTTCTCCCATATTTTGATTTTATTGAAGTTTGACATTTCAGTTTGGGCTTCAGGTGACTCTCAATCTCAGTGAGAAATTCTCTCATTGTATATGTCTTTCATATCATACCTATTTCTCTAGAAAATCCTTTGCTGTCAAAGTACAAAATAATTGTCTCATTACACAAGGCAAGGTCTTCTTAAGTTCCTGTGGAGTAGTCTAACCCCTGATTGTTCCATAATTCATTGCTCCAAGAAACAGTCTTGGATACATTTCATGAAATCTTTTTCCAAACCACATTTACTTTAACTGATTTCTCCAGACAATGCGAAGAGTAACGATCCCCACAATTTTTACATTGCCTTTGCTAAGAACTCTTCTGATTTGATTGATAAATGCATTTCATGAACATTTGTTATACACTGAATGTGTAAACAGTTGTTGGTTTGTGTTATCACATGACATTAGAGATCACATGACACTAGGCTCTAGAGAGAAAAGGCTCTGTGTTAAGCCTAGGGTTGAAGCTTACATTGTGACAAATTGCAAGAATGTTTAATCAAAGGTAATCTTCTGAGTGGCCTGGCATTTGTTAGCTTCACTGGATTCTGAACAAGGAAATAACTTCTTTCTAACATCCACAACCACATTAAAGATAAAATAGCGTAGATTCAAGCACCCAACTGCCATCTAATATTGGGATGACAAAGGCCTTAAATGGTAGACAGGAGACATGCATGTAATTCTAGTCAGAGTTGCGCCATCTGAAAAGTGGAATAAGGGTAAATAAGAGGCACTTCGATTTGTACCAAAAGCAGGTATCAGGTCCTTTGCATTTGTAAGTGTGGGGCCTAAGGTCCACTGAAATCTCTTCTTCATGCCAGTGCCACTGTGGCTTGTTCAGGGAAACCAGCCCTCTAAATAAAGATAAAAAAAACAACAGAAATCAAGAGGCCACTAAAATGTGGAAGTGGTACAACTGGAGTGCTCCATTGACTCCACATTAAAAGATCACATTGAAATGATATAACCCCATCACTGTCACTCTCAAACACTTCATCTTGTGCTTTCTGACACTTATCCACCCCATTCCCCATGATCATCAGTCCCAACTTGTGCAATTTTTGATCCTAATCTCTATAATTATGGGCCCTAACCTCCACATCCTTGGCCTCAACATCAATAATTTTTTGTTCATTCACAGGATATGGGCAACGCTGATGAGGCCAGCATTAATCACCCATCCCTAATTGCCTCTGATAAGATGGCAATGAGCAGCCTTCTAGAATTGCTACAGTTCATGTAGCATAGGTGTTGTTTTGGACAGAGTACCAGGATTTTGACCCAGTGAATGGAAGTAATGTGAAGATTGTTCCATGTCAGGATGGTTGTGGGAGTTGGCGGGAAACTTGCATTTGGTAGCGCACAATGTATTTGCTGCCCTTAACCTTCTAATGGGAGAAGTCTCAGCTTGAAATGTGCTGGCTACAAAATTATTGCTTTGGATCTAGTAGTCAGAACACCATGTGTTATTTATTGATGGAGTGAAAGTTGAAGGGGTTGGCTGTTGACCCCTGACTCACCATGATTTCAGGCCTGGCATTGCCCTACCCCTCAACAACAAACTCTATAAGCTTGAAACTGCTTGCATCTCAAGGCAACCTGGAGGACAAAACCTGTGCCACCAAAGCGTCTTCAAAACATTTTTTTCCTTTCTGCCCCTCCCAAGATATCTTTGCATTGACTCAGGTCTGATAGTAGGGTTGGACGGAGCTTGCTGAGCAATGGAGCCCATTGGCCCTGGAGTTCAGTCAGGCAATCCTGGGGCACTTGTGAATGGGCAACCCAGAAAAGGCTGAAGTCATATTGTCCCCCTGGCTTCAGCTTCCAAGGTTTGGAGGAGTCAGGCAGTATTGAGGTGGAATGCCCAGCCACCTTGGCAAAGAACGCTTCTAAGGGGGCTTTGTGTGGGTTCTCCTCCAACTGAGTCCCCCATGGCACCACTCTCTTCGTTTGTGAGGAAGGGCCACCTGGAGTGTGTACCAAGCTCCTCAGCCTCTTGTTCCTATGTCTTTGGTCCTGAGGATGAATAGTTTGGACAACAGGATGCAAGTGTGTGTGTGTGTGTATTCAGAAGACTCTGAATGTGATGGTCCTGGCTCGAGATGGTAGCCACCAATGGAAACAGATAGATGGTTGCATGCTTGAGGTACCTGGGTCCCCACAGTATAGTTACAGTCTTGGAGCTTCTGGGCAATGAAGGCCATGGCCTCCTAAATACCTGTCTGTGATCCTGTTCCTCCCTCTACAATTCTGATGAAGTGCATGATTACTAACACCACAAGGTCCTCTCCTGCATGGGGTTGGGCAAATGCCTGTCTCCAGCAGTCCTCTAAGGGCCATCAGCCTCAGACATTTCTTCCTTGGCCATGTTGGAGTTGTTGTAGTGAAGTGCTCTCCATATTTGTGCTCCCAAACTTTCTAATGCTGACATTCACAGTAAGGGAGAGATAATGGGAACTGCAGAAGCTGGAGAATTCAAAGATAATAAAATGTGAGGCTGGATGAACACAGCAGGCCAAGCAGCATCTCAGGAGCACAAAAGCTGACGTTTCGGGCCTAGACCCTTCATCAGAGAGGGGGATGGGGAGACGGAGCTGGAATAAATAGGGAGAGACGGGGAGGCGGACCGAAGATGGATAGAGGAGAAGATAGGTGGAGAGAGTATAGGTGGGGAGGTAGGGAGGGGATAGGTCAGTCCAGGGAAGACGGACAGGTCAAGGAGGTGGGATGAGGTTAGTAGGTAGATGGGGGTGCGGCTTGGGGTGGGAGGAAGGGATGGGTGAGAGGAAGAACCGGTTAGGGAGGCAGAGACAGGTTGGACTGGTTTTGGGATGCAGTGGGTGGGGGGGAAGAGCTGGGCTGGTTGTGTGGTGCAGTGGGGGGAGGGGACGAACTGGGCTGGTTTTGGGATGCAGTAGGGGAAGGGGAGATTTTGAAACTGGTGAAGTCCACATTGATACCATTAGGCTGCAGGATTCCCAGGCGGAATATGAGTTGCTGTTCCTGCAACCTTCGGGTGGCATCATTGTGGCAGTGCAGGAGGCCCATGATGGACATGTCATCTAGAGAATGGGAGGGGGAGTGGAAATGGTTTGCGACTGGGAGGTGTAGTTGTTTGTTGCGAACTGAGCGGAGGTGTTCTGCAAAGCGGTCTCCAAGCCTCCGCTTGGTTTCCCCAATGTAGAGGAAGCCACACCGGGTACAGTGGATGCAGTATACCACATTGGCAGATGTGCAGGTGAACCTCTGCTTAATGTGGAATGTCATCTTGGGGCCTGGGATAGGGGTGAGGGAGGAGGTGTGGGGGCAAGTGTAGCATTTCCTGCGGTTGGAGGGGAAGGTGCCGGGTGTGGTGGGGTTGGAGGGCAGTGTGGAGCGAACAAGGGAGTCACGGAGAGAGTGGTCTCTCCGGAAAGCAGACAGGGGTGGGGATGGAAAAATGTCTTGGGTGCTGGGGTCGGATTGTAAATGGCGAAAGTGTCGGAGGATGATGCGTTGTATCCGGAGGTTGGTAGGGAGGTGTGTGAGAACGAGGGGGATCCTCTTAGGGCGGTTGTGGCGGGGGCGGGGTGTGAGGGATGTGTTGCGGGTAATACGGGAGACGCGGTCAAGGGCGTTCTCGATCACTGTGGGGGGAAAGTTGCGGTCCTTGAAGAACTTGGACATCTGGGATGTGCGGGAGTGGAATATCTTATCGTGGGAGCAGATGCGGCGGAGGCGGAGGAATTGAGAATAGGGAATGGAATTTTTGCAGGAGGGTGGGTGGGAGGAGGTGTATTCTAGGTAGCTGTGGGAGTCGGTGGGCTTGAAATGGACATCAGTTACAAGCTGGTTGCCTGAGATGGAGACTGAGAGGTCCAAGAAGGTGAGGGATGTGCTGGAGATGGCCCAGGTGAACTGAAGGTTGGGGTGGAAGGTGTTGGTGAAGTGGATGAACTGTTCGAGCTCCTCTGGGGAGCAAGAGGCGGCGCCGATACAGTCATCAATGTACCGGAGGAAGAGGTGGGGTTTGGGGCCTGTGTAGGTGCGGAAGAGGGACTGTTCCACGTAACTTAGAAAGAGGCAGGCATAGCTGGGGCCCATGCGGGTGCCCATGGCCAACCCCTTAGTCTGTAGGAAGTGGGAGGAGTCAAAAGAGAAGTTGTTGAGGGTGAGGACGAGTTCAGCTAGGCGGATGAGAGTGTCGGTGTTCAGCTAGGCGGATGAGAGTGTCGGTGCCTCCGGATACAACGTATCATCCTCCGACACTTTCGCCATCTACAATCGACCCCAGCACCCAAGACATTTTTCCATCCCCACTCCTGTCTGCTTTCCGGAGAGACCACTCTCTCCGTGACTCCCTTGTTCACTCCACACTGCCCTCCAACCCCACCACACCCGGCACCTTCCCCTCCAACCGCAGGAAATGCTACACTTGCCCCCACACCTCCTCCCTCACCCCTATCCCAGGCACCAAGATGACATTCCACATTAAGCAGAGGTTCACCTGCACATCTGCCAATGTGGTATACTGCATCCACTGTACCCGGTGTGGTTTCCTCTACATTGGGGAAACCAAGCAGAGGCTTGGAGACCGCTTTGCAGAACACCTCCGCTCAGTTCGCAACAAACAACTGCACCTCCCAGTCGCAAACCATTTCCACCCCCCCTCCCATTCTCTAGATGACATGTCCATCATGGGCCTCCTGCACTGCCACAATGATGCCACCCGAAGGTTGCAGGAACAGCAACTCATATTCCGCCTGGGAATCCTGCAGCCTAATGGTATCAATGTGGACTTCACCAGTTTCAAAATCTCCCCTTCCCCTACTGCATCCCAAAACCAGCCCAGTTCGTCCCCTCCCCCCACTGCACCACACAACCAGCCCAGCTCTTCCCCCCCACCCACTGCATCCCAAAACCAGTCCAACCTGTCTCTGCCTCCCTAACCGGTTCTTCCTCTCACCCATCCCTTCCTCCCACCCCAAGCCGCACCCCCAGCTACCTACTAACCTCATCCCACCTCCTTGACCTGTCCGTCTTCCCTGGACTGACCTATCCCCTCCCTACCTCCCCACCTATACTCTCTCCACCTATCTTCTCCTCTATCCATCTTCGGTCCGCCTCCCCGTCTCTCCCTATTTATTCCAGTTCCGTCTCCCCATCCCCCTCTCTGATGAAGGGTCTAGGCCCGAAACGTCAGCTTTTGTGCTCCTGAGATGCTGCTTGGCCTGCTGTGTTCATCCAGCCTCACATTTTATTATCTTGGAATTCACAGTAAGGTGTCAGTATCTGAGTTGGAACTCTTGTTCTCAGAGGTTAAGGAGGTGGCTTCTGGTGGAGCAAACCCCATTTCTCACAGAATAGAATAGAATCCCCACAGTGTGGAAACAGGCCCTTCAGACCAACAAGTCTACATTGGCCCTCCGAGCATCCCACCCACACCCATACCCCTACCCCTACCCCTACAACACCCCCAACCTGTACATCCCTGAACACTACAGGCAATTTAGCATGGCCAATCCACCTAACATGCACATCTTTGGACTGTGGGCGGAAACCGGAGCACCCGGAGGAAACCCACACAGACACAAGGAGAATGTGCAAACTCCACACAGACAGTTGCATGATGGTGGAACCGAACCCAGGTCCCTGGCATTGTGAGGCAGCAGTGCTAACCGCTGAACCACCATGCCGCCCCTGATTTCTCTGCCAAAGCCATTGACATCCCCTGGTACCTACAAGACACAGGGAGGGAAGTTATGATGGTGAATGTTTTGAAGTGGTATGCGTTAATGATACAGACAATGGGATCCATGTGAGAAAGGCAATGGAATGAAAAAGAGTTCTTACTCAGCTTATGGGACTTGGATGTCTGGGCATAGCCACAGGAGTGGTCCCATTTTCCCCCATAATAGCCAGGACTTTGTCCTTATAGAGGTTGAGGCAGCTAATGTTGGCCATTCCTCCACCTATCCTGCCGCACCCTGTCTTCTTATGGGCTGTCTATTCCTGGAATGAGAGCAAGCGAGTAACTGGAATAGATGATAGTAGATGGCACAGCTGTCAGTACTGATGTCACTAGTTGGAAAATGGTGAGGTGATGCAAACGAGTGCATAGGCAGTGCAGAGACCATGCAGGGTTAGTGGTGTGTGGAGTGAGGAAAGACGTTGCAGGCAATTGTGAGAGTGGCAGAGCATGAGCCTTGGTGGATGCAGCAGGAGAGATAGAGTGAGTGTGATGTACTTACAGTGACAGAATGGAGAAGCCAATTGACCTTCTTGTGGCACTGTTGACCATTCCCCCACATCATGGTGACCATACGAACCTGGGTGGAGATGTGGGTCTCGCCAGGCTCAGGTGCCATGTCCCTTCTGCCAGTCTTCTCGGAAAAGGACATTCCCAAAACTGTACCACATCCAGATTCCTGTTGAGAAATCATGGCATCAGTTTCCCCTTTGAGAATGACATTCCAATACTGTGTAGAATTATAATTAAAATTAGCCCTTATTGTCACATACACTCAATGAGTATAGAGAAAAGTTTATCTATTGCCACTGACAATGCCAACTTCAGAACAAAGGCACACAGTTCAGCTTTGCAAAAATAAAAGTTCAGAACAACAGGCCACACTGGCACCTAGCTTCCAGACCAGACCCCTGCTACAGACTGTGCCTGGTTTCACCTCAAGGATCATGAGGCTGGGAGATCGCTTCAGACTACCACACCGGTCCAAGGACCTTATGCCAGGTCACCTTGCCACATTGGAAGGCCACTATGCCCAGCTGGCAGATTGCCATGCCACACCAGGAAGCCACTATGGGAGAAGGCTGCTGCGCGAGGTCAGGAGGTTGCCTGGCCATGCCGTGAGGCTGCGGCAGGAGGCTGCTGTGCCAGGTTAGGAAGTCACCACTCGAAACCAGGAGGCTGCTGCAGGAGGTTGCCACACAATGCCAGGAGGCCGCTAAGGGAGGCGGCTGAACCAGGCCGGAAGTCATTGCCAGAGGCTGGGATTCATTGCCAGAGGGCAGGAATTGTTGCTTGCCAGAGGGCAGGAATTGTTGCTGGAGGCCGGAATCATCACAGCCTGTGAGAGAAGAAGATAAATGAAGCACTAAGAGGAAGAAAAGTAGGGAAAAAGAAGAAAAAAAGCAGAAGAATGGGTAGAGCGGATGAGCACTTGCTGGAGCATCCCTCCTCTACCACCATCTAAAGTAAGGCAGCTTCGGAATGCCAGTGCTCATCTGGGTGCGCAATATCCATTTGAAAATGTCGTGGACTCCAGGAATGCCGATCTTTCAGCAGTTATCGCTAAAAGTGTGTTGTTCAAGGAATGATAGATGATAAGTTGGAATTAGAATGAGATGAGAATAACACCGAAGGGTCAGCATAGGTAGCTAATAAGGTGAGTGTGATAAGATAGGCCTCACAGCCAAAAAAAATCCTCCAGATACTCGACACGACTGACAGCCAAGCAAAGAAAGATTCTGCCCTTGATTTATTTACACAATCTGATCTTTCTGCTCAGTTTCACTGTGGTGTGTCAGACACAGCATGATACAAGTTGAAGCAGTTTATCAAACACAAAAAGGCCCATATTTTGTGCTGTAAAACACAATAGAATCAAGTTCATCCATTCAGGCAAACCATGCTGGGCATACGTTTGCAACAATATATATTCTCAATTCTGGCTGCATAGCTCCACTTTTCTCAAAAGTGGCTTCACATGTAACAAATAAATATCTCTCCTTAATGCCTTCCAGAAATTTTGTGAACCCTTCAGATGGTGCACAACAAAAATGGTGTCGTTAAAATGTTTTAGAATTGGATACACAGTACTTAAATCCGGCATTTGCTTCTGTTTATCATTTCAGTTCATGGCTACAAAGAATTACTTTCTTCAGTCAGATTAGTTCCAAAAATAAGGAGCTCTCTCTGATTGGAACATGTCATTTCTTTCCTATAATTGTTTAATAGTTTGTCTGATGAACATCGTATTGCATATGGTCAAGGAGTGGGAGATGACATTCAGCCCCTTGCATCTGCTCTGCCATTGAATAAGATTAAGCGGTTTTGCTTCAGTTCAGAACTCATTCAATCCCTGCTGCCTGCTTCTCCTTGCACTGTTCCAGGGTAAAGCAACATTGCATACAACTCACAATGTGCTCCAGTAAACTTGGCTCTGGAATTTCCAAATGTCAGTCCTCCTGTATTTCTCCAAGATTAAAAAAAACGCAAAATATGACTACGTCGTGGGACAAAATCCTAAAGGGTGAATTGTTGAGCAGGAGGTTGTCATCTTTGTATTTAAGACTCACCCTTTTCCAAGTTTCCCTGACAATTTACATGTGTAACAATTTATGAGCTTTCTACAGGAAGACAGTCAGCGAACTTAAATTCAGTTTTCTGTAGCAGTTGACTTTACAAAATCAAAGCACTTTGGAATTAAATGTAAAAATGTTGATGAAAACTTTTGGAGTTTTGATCCATGAGCATAATACCTTCTTCGTGTAAAAGAGAGTTAGGGCAGGCAGGAGAGTGCTGGAAAGGCCATCCAGGAGATGTCATGGGCCCTACTCCTCTGGCAAACTCAAAGTAAGTCATTATAAAATTCAGGAACAAAAACAAAGTTGTTGCAAAAGCTCAGCAGGTCTGGCAGTATCTGTGAGGGGAAAAAACAGAGTTAATGTTTCGGGTCTGGGGGTGACCCTTCCTCAGAACTGATAGTGGCTGGGAAAACGTCAGTTTATATGCAGAAAATAGAGAGGTGGGTGGGGTAGGGAGTAAACAATAGGATAGAGCCCAAAGAGAGAGAAAGACAGTTGGATAGACAAAGGAGTTGCTAACGATCAGGCTGGGAGGGTGAATAGTTGCGAATGGAAACTGTTAGTGACGAACAACAGTGTTAGGGGCAGGGGGCTGGGACATGGGAGAGTTTAGGCCCTAAAATTATTGAGCTCAATATTGAGTCTGGAGGACTGTAGGCTCCGCAAGCAGAAAATGAGGTGTTGTTCCTCCAGCTTGCATTGTGCTTCACTGGAACACTGCAGCAAGCCAGAGACAGAGATGTTATTCAGGGAGCAGGGTGGTGCATTAATGTGGCAGGCAACAGGTAGATCACGGTCTTTTTTGTGAGCAGAATGTAGATGTTCTGTGAAGCAGCCACCCAGTCTACACTTCATTCCCCCTATGTAGAGGAGATCACATTGTGAGCAGTGAATGTAGTAGACTAGATTCTGGGAAGTGCAGGTGAAGTGTTGCTTCAGTGGTATCTTGCTGGAAGTGGCGAAAATGGCATCTGATGATCTTGTGAATGTGGACACTGGTGGGATGTCAGGTAAGGACAAAAGGAACCCTATCGCTGTTGTGGGAAGGGAGAGAAGTGGGGAGTGTGGAAGTGTAGGAGATGGGTTGGACGTGGTTCGCTCTTTAGCCTGCAGCAGCGAGGCTCAGAGCAAGCTGAAAGAACAGCACCTCACCTACAACTTGCAAACCCTGCAGCCTTCAGGGCACAATATCGAGTTCAGTACTTTAAGGCCCTAAACGCCTTCTCCTACATCCTTTACGCACCTCTTCCCCTACCCTTAACCCTGTCGTCACATGGGCTGCTCTCACTGCAGCCAACCCATTTTCACCCACTAATGGTCCCCATTAGTAGCTATTCTTTCTCCTTAGCTTTCCATCCCTTTGTCTGGCCAACTGCTGTTCCGTTTCTACCTATTGCATACTCCTTCCTCACATTCCCCCTGTCTTGAGCATAAAAATCACCTGTTCCTAATCGCAATAATCTTCTCTGCATTGACGTGCTGCAAGTCTGCATGTTTTAAAATTGTTGCCTCCTAAAAATCTATCAATCTCAGATTGAAGTTTTTGACATCTTTTTAGGAGACCAAAGTTCCAGATCTCTTTTAAACATAAGAACCTAAGAAATTGGAGCATCCAGCCGTTTAAGCTCAGCTGTGGTTCACTAAGATCATGGCTGATCTGTCCCCAGACTCAATTCCTCTTTCACACTTACTCACCAACTCCATGATATTTCAAAAATCTTCTTTACCTCTTCTTTAAGTACTTCCAGTGATCCAGCCTCCCTAACACTCTATGTAGAGAATTTCAAATATTCAGCACTCACCGAGGAAGAAGTTCCTTCAGATCTCAGTCTTTAAACAATTTATTCTTTTACCGTTATCAATGTTCACCATGCCAAGCCGCATCAAAATCTTATGTCCCAACAAGATCACCCCTCATTCTTCTAAACTCTGATGAATAAAGGCCTAACCTGTTAAATTGTTCCTGATAAGTCAACCCCTTCATCCTAGGAATCAGATTCGTGAATCTCTTTCTTAATAGAGATGCCTGAAAATTGGGAACCAAAGCAGCATATAGTATTCTAGGAGCAGCCTCACTGACACCCTGCATATAGCTTTAACAGACTTTCATAATTTTAAACTCCCCAAGCAGCAATTCCAAAGTTTTATCTGCCTTCTTAATTATTTGCATTTGCAAACAAACATCTTTGTGTTTTGTACACATGAACAGCCAAATCCCTTTGTGCTGCACTCTATTTCAGGATCTCTCTCAACTTAAATGATAGTCTGCCTTTTGATTCATTCTACCAAAGTGTATGGCCCCACCCTTTCCGATATTAAACTCTATCTGCCAAGTTTTTGCCCATTAACTCAACCTATTTATACCTCTTGCAGATTCATATGTCCTCATCACAGAATGCCCTCCCCACCTAATTTTGTATTATCAGCAAATTTGGACACATTACATTCTACCCTGTCCATTGAATCATTAAAATAGATAGTAAATAATTGGGGTTCCAATACTTATAGCTCTAGTTACACATTTCCAATGTGAAAAAGACCCAGCAATCTCAAGTGTCAATTTTCTCTGTATAAACAAATTCTCACTGACACAAATACATTGCCATAATAATGTAAATACCATAGTTTTTTATTTTTCTGTATTTTTGATTGTGGACTGAGGTAGGAAGAGGACTGTTTCAAAGAAAAAGGATTGTGGGAAGAATTATTATTTACTTTCCAAAAAAATTGTTCTAAGTATTGTTAACACTTCTGTTTGTCCAAACACGGGGAAGGTGTAGTTACAGACAAGTTGGAACCAGGGAGTGTGTACAAAACGATGTTCAGCCGGCAACAAATAGGAATGGTGACCAGTTGTTTATGAGAAAGGGCTTCTGCTTGCTAACAAGAACGTGATTGTATCCCAGGTAGCTAAACAGCTGGTGGATGTGCACGTTTGGTCAGAAGTCATCATACCTCTGGAAAGGAAGGTACTGTTCTTTCTTCTGCAGTTAAACAACCAACTAAGTTTGAAGAGAGCCAATTTATTTCCCCTCATGAATTGCTGTAAGCTGTAGCATTAAAAAATTAAGCTCGAGACTGTATAAGTCTGAATCAGTCACTCTGTGCCTCCTGTAAGCAAGTGAAAGTACTTGGGAAAGAAAAATTGAGGAGCAACCAGCTGAAACGATCAACTCAGTGAACCCAGTGAACAGAGATCATTGAACTGAATTCCCAGTATTTTCCTCCATCCATGACATCCATTGTTATGTCTGTCTGTAAATGTCTACACTTTTATGTCAGGGCAGCTACATTAAGGAATTAGAATTTTAACTATAGACCTATATGTTGATATTTTATAATTATTTATCAAACAATTGTGCAAACAATAATTCTTGCTAAGTACAGAAACCTACCCCACACTATCACCTTCAAAAAGACAGGTAAATTAGGAAATGTTGCCTATTTTAACAATATCTTCAATTTCTGTGATGACTCTGGGTCTTGATTTTTACTACGCTATCTCAATGAAGTACAATAATGCTGTAAGGTCCGATCTTATGCAAGACATTTTATGTGGCACCTGAGTGAATACCTTCTGGAAATCCATCATATGATATCTACTGGTTCTCTTTTATCAACTCTGTTCGTTACAAAAACTCTAGCAGATTTGTCAGACACCATTTCCCTTTTACAAAAAACATATTGACTCTGATTGTATAAAGCTTTTCTAATTGTCCTGTTATTTATTTCTTAGTAAACTTCTTCTACCAGTTTTGCACTGATAGACATAAGGCAAATTTGCCTATCGGTTCCTATTTTCTGTTTCTTTCACTTCTTGAACAGGACATCATGTTGGTTTATCAATCTGCTGGAATTCAGTTTTATAATATTTCGTTAAATGCCTCCACTATCTCTGCAGCCAATTCCTTTGACACCCTTGGATGAGGGCCATCACATCATGGAGATTTGTCTGCTTTTTGTTCCATTAGTTTGTTAACGACTTTGTATATCATCATAGAGACTGCCACAAGATTTTAACCTCTCATTAGCATCTTGCTTATCCATTATGTTTGAGATGTTTATAATGTCCTGACCATGAAGTATATTGCAAAATATGGTTTAATTTATCTGCTATTTCCTTGTTTTCTATTATTACTTCCCCAGTTGCATTCGTCAAGGGTCCCACACTTACTTTAGCAACTCTCTCTTTCTATACTCATGGAAGCTGCTGCTATTTGTTTTCATATTTCTAACCAATTTACCTTTATAATCAATTTCTCCCTCTTTTTGGTTGTCGATGGCAGGTTCCTAAAAGTTGTCCAATCCTCTGGCCTGCAATGAGTTTTCTGGCTTTTTCGATCACTGCTCTCCTTGATTGCTTTTGTTAAGCACAAATGGCTTGTCTTTCTAATCCGGTTGACCAGATTCAATTATTGCTGTATGTCCTAAATATTTGTTTAAATGTTTGCCATGCTCATTCACGAACTTGCTGGTTATTATATTTTCCCAGCCTGCTTCAAACAATTCTTTGTTCATACCTCTTTAATTGTCCTTATTTAAGTTGAAATACTGGTTTGAGTCCTGACATGCTCTCCCTCAAACTGAATTTGAAACTCTACTATGTCATAATTGCTGCTCCCGAGAGGGTGTATCAGAGGTCTTATTGATTCCACCTCATAATGCATTACTAGATCTACAATAGCTTGTTTCCAGATAGGTTCTACAGCTTACTGCTCTCGGAAACGATCATTGACTCATTCTACAAATTCATCTTCTATATTATTCATCCCCGTATGACTTGTCAAGTCAATATGCAGATTAAAACTGCCCATGACGACTGTGCTATCCTTCTAACATTATTACAGTTTTTATTATTTCCCAATTTATCCTGCAGTGCGGCACCTGTTCAAGGTTCTGCAGATGACTCCCACCCATGACTTTTTTTTACTTCATTCCAACTAAACAGATTCCACATCATGATCTATTTCATCCATATCACCACTCACCACTGCACTGATACATTCCCTTATTAGCAAAGCTACTCAGCCCCTTTACTTTTTTGCCCACCTTTCCATTGTGTCACTATCCTTGAATATTTAATTCTCAATCTTGGTCATCTTGCAACCAGATATCCACAACAGCTAGCAAATTATTTTCATTCATTTCTATTTGTGCCATCAACTCATCTACCTTGTTACAAATGCTGCCCATATTCAAATAAAGAGCCTTGAGTTATTACTTAATCTGGTTCTAACTTCTGCTGCATTCTTTTGCATGTATTTAATGCTCCTTTTTATCAAAATTTGATCATCATTTGCCTCTTCATTACCCTGAAACTCTGCTCTCTTGTTTTTTGCAGACTTCCTTTCATTGAATCTTCTACTCACTAATTAGTTTAAAGCCCAATCTACAGCCCTAATTGTATGATTCACTCGGACACTGGTCCCAGTCTGGTTCAAATGAAGCCTATCCCAAAGAAACAATTTTCCCAACAATAGCTTCAGTGTCCATGAATCACACAAAACTTTGAGATGTTCATTCACCTCTCTAATCAATGTTTGCTGATAAAACAAATGACTGAGCCTCAAGAAGTGGTCTGTTTGATGTAAAAAGCTTCATAATGTCAGGACATTCGTAGTGCTCATTTTCTCCTTAATCTTCTGCAATCTGCAGCACAGAAACAGTTGCTTATGCTGCTAACATCTCCTTGGTTGACTACATTTCTGGGGTAGTCTTTATTTGGTTCTCATCTTCCCTACCTAAGTAGAACCAAGACATTTTAAAATACAGGCTTTCTTCCCTCTTTTACATTATTATATATAGATTCCTGTAGTGATCTAGTTTCAGCCTTCTTCTAGTTTTGATCTTCACATGTTCCCCTGGTAAACATCATCTATAGGCATGAGATGAGCATTCAAGGTACAGTGACGGTGCCTACACCTCTGATTCGTTTCCCTCAAGCTCTTGACTGGCTCTACACTGTAAGATTGTGAATGAAACATCAAATTCTCAGTAAAACCAACTCTTCCCAGCTCAACAACAAAAAGATCAACTTAATTTACTTTGGCCATCATCATAGTCCTTGCTATCTAGACTTTGATAGAAATATAATTCCAGGAGACTTTTCAAGCTGAATAAGATGACATA
This sequence comes from Stegostoma tigrinum, assembly GCF_030684315.1. NCBI lineage: Eukaryota > Metazoa > Chordata > Chondrichthyes > Orectolobiformes > Stegostomatidae > Stegostoma > Stegostoma tigrinum. Next base: position 43,180,218 of record NC_081360.1, on the reverse strand, counting down.
GTCTTCCATGGTCTGTCATCTTGAGCTGAGCTTTAAATCTCTCAACTCATTGATCGCAAAGATTGTTCACTCACTGTCGACTGCATATCTTTTATTTCTTTCAAACATGTTGTTATCACTACCAAATAATCATTTTAATGGTGAGTTTGCTGGCATCACTTTGTCTTCACTCCATAAGCCTATAATTTGTGTCAAACTACTGTTCATGTCTACTCCCATGCTCATTTGACAATCCTGTATCATCTGATCCTTGTTTACTTGTCTCTCAACTTGCATTGTTGAAAACCTTTATCCTCATTATTATCCTTTTATTCATCCTTTCACTCAGTTGTTGCATTCTTTTCGGATACTTTGATCCTTGGTTTTAGATTTACAATTCATTTCTTTCTCCCTTTGCTCCAATATTGGTGGCGTACCCCCAGTCACTTGAGTTCTTCTCTCAGAATCTTTATGTTAGAATCTGCTTGTTGTTCCACTCTTCTATCATCTTTCATAGGATTCTGCCATTGTATTCTTTTCATCTTAACTTTCAGTTCATTTTCATAATCTCTCCCCTACACTTAAAGGTCATTCCCAAGATCCAACCTGAAATGTTTTGGAATATTTTTATTAGAGACATTAACTAAATTCAAATTGACGTCTATATAAATGTAAATTCTTTCTTAACGTGCTCTATCATTAGATCCGGGGACCTGTAAGCACATAAATCATTGCCTAGATTCAATAAATGACCAATTTTACACTGTTTTCAAAAGTTACATCATGAATATTCAACATCTAAACTAATCCATCACTACTATAATTGACTATAATTATGGATTCATGTTTCCTCAATTGGCCTCTAAAATCTATAAAAATAATCCTTGGGAGCATGTGAGATTGAAATTGGTCTTAAAAAGTCAGAATAGTCATTGTCCCTGTTTGGTGGGGATGCTGACATTTGTGGCAAGCTATACATTGACTAGAACGTATGTGGACACTTAGTTGCTCCCAAAGTTATGAGCACAATATCCATTTGCAGAAAGTTATTTCCACCAAGTGCTGTTTTAAATGAACATCTGAAGTGAGGATGTCATAAAAATTAAAATTCAGTCTAAATTGGGGAATGTGACTGAGAAAAACAGAAACATATGATGAAAAATTCAAAATTCCTGTTGGTAAAATTAAGCATAACAAAGACTCATGTGTCAATTAGTCACAGATGATCTCATGGGTCATTAATGAAAGTTGGATTTAGTATAACGAGTTTGGAAAAACGATAAGAAATTGGGAGTTTATTCTCTTCCTCCTGAGATTATTATGTTTGTACTACTTAATTAAGAAAGGCTAGTAGAATGTTAGAAATAATAAAAGTTGTAATGTTTCTCTGTAGAGGGAAGACGATTGTTGAATGTACAAATGTATTTCTATATCCACATAATAATATGTGAATTCCTGTATTGGAAAACCTATCACCTAAAGCAGAATGTCAGATTCATGAAGAAAGGTCATTTATGTATTGAGCAGCATTATAGGGTTGACGTCATTTTCATTTTCCCATGTGCATTCTGCATTCATGTATTAATCTAATTTGCATCTTATTACAGGAACATTTGTATGCAATTTTGATTTGGTGTACTTAGGAGTCCTTGTGAGGGCTAAGGGAAGCAAAAAAGAAATTAATTACAGGAAGATAACTCTTCATTGAGGCTCTGTTTATGAACTTGCTATGTTAAATAGACACAAAACAAAATTGTGAAACAGGAACAGTTAACATTGTGGAAAAGGAAAATAGAGAAATAGTAAATATTTAGAGAAGAATGTAGCAAACAAGTTCCGACTGAGGAGACAGAGGAAGTGTAATATTAATTACTGCAGGGAAACTGTTGCGGAATATTTGGTTAAAATTGTGTGCAGCAACAAAGGAAACATCATGCCAAGGAATGGAATGAATGATCCATCTTAGCTTGCTGTCATGTTGTGATTGTTCGTGATCAGAATAATCAAATGGATTAAAGGCACTAAAAGTTTCCAATATGAAATTTCTGAAAATTGTTCCATGATTTTAAGAAAGCAGTTCTGCCAGTTTTAATTCTGACTCGTAACAGGCTAAAGCAAAGCAGAATATAAAACAGTCGTGGTCCTACCAGGCCACAGAGGCGCTCTTTCATTAAAGGGAGACAATCGGTAATGGCTTAACCTGAAGGTCACCTTGCCTTGAGCAAGGTAGAGGAGGAGAATCCTTCATGATACCCCCAGCTGGTGCAGAAACTGAACCACCTCACTGCATTGCCAACCGATCATCCAGCCAACTGACTGACAAAGCATAATGAGGGACTAAAATTTATGGTCACAAAAGTCTTAAGGATCAGCATGAAAATTGAGGAATGTTTCAGTCAATGATTGAATTTTTTTAATGACTGGCAGAAAATGGACAATGAAAGGTCAGGCATTTAGCAAAAAACAAGGATGAGCACAACATACGTAAAGGTTGATCAAGAAATTGGGTGGCACAGTGGCTCAGCAATCAGCACTGCTGCCTCACAGCACCAGAGACCTGGGTTCACTTGCAGCCTTGGGCAACTGTCTGCTTGGAGTCTGCATATTCTCCCTGTGTCTGTGTTGGTTTCCTCTGGGTGCCCTGGTTTATTCTGACAGTCTGAAGATTTGTAAATGAGGTGAATTAGTAATGGCAAATTGCCCATAATGTCCAAGGGTGTGCAGTCTACTTTGGATAGGGGTGTGGGTCTGAGTGGGATGCTCTTCAGAGTGTTGATGTGGACTTGTTAGGCCAAATGGCCTGTTTCCACTCTATAGGGATTCTATGAAATGTAGTAGGATGAGTGGAAGAATATTTTTATTCAACAAGTGCTATAAACCTTGAACATGCTACCAATGAGGGTGGTGCAAATTAGAAGATCAAGGATTTCAAAAGGAAATCAGATAGGTGCTTGAGAGAAATCAGGTCATATGTCGATGGGAATGATGTGGAGAAATTGGATTAACTGAATTGCTCTATCAAAAAGCAACATGGACTTAATGAACTAATTCCACAATGACCCTTTTGCTTGGATTGCTGTTCCAAGCAGATCTCCCCATTTGCCTTAGCTGAAAGAGGCCCATATGATAGATTGTTGTATGAGGGTTGACACTGAGTGAGTAGGTCAAATCTGCTCCTGTGATAGAAATCGGTCATGGGCAGAACTGATGCCAAATGCCGAGGTATACTGGTTAAAGGGTCCACCTTAGTTTTCTGGCACTTTGTCCCAGTTTTAACTGAAACCCTGGACCCTCTCGACCTCATCGCTCATCACTCACACTCTTTCAAGTCCCACTCACTCCCTCATCCATAAGTACCATCTTCTACTCCCCGTCAAATCTTTTTGTCCCTGAAAGCCCTAATGTCAACTTAATGTCAATTCACACCACTCCCTCTACCACTCTTTGGTCTCTTTTCCAGACTAACTCACTTAATATCCATTTGAACAGCAATCAGGTGCCATGCTGAGCCAAAATCAAATAAAATTTGAAATGTACACCAGACAACTCATTTTTAGCAAACAAAACATTCAGTCATTAAAAATTTAAAAAAGTTTAGATTCCCTCAAGAGCATAATCCCTCATAAAAACATCTTATATTCATAATCCTTCATCAAAGATAACTGTTCTTTAATAGCTTTTTGAGCTGTCAATCAAACTGAAATTACCACTCCTGTTGTAATTAGGATAGTTTCAGAAAGCAATCAAGTATTAACAATTCTATTGTGATAGCACTTCGGGTTTTTCCAACTAATAGCTATTGAAACTGCTGGAACAGATTTTATTGAGTTCTCACAGACATAGGAAGGCAATTATTTCAATTACTAAAGGGCAACTATTTAAATAACTTAACAACTGGCAGTTCTGTACAAATTATCCACCCTTCGTGCGCATTTGCAATTTGTTGAGAAATTTGTCCCTCCCATATAGTGGGATCAAGTCCTTGTTCTGGTAAAAATGGGGGTCTGCTGGAATTCAGCATTGAATTAAACTGATTCTGCTAAGTTTATATTTCCCAAATAGTAATCATGTCCTGCCTCCCTATCCCTCTACACCTATCCATAAGACTTATTGATCCCGGCTTTTATTTTTACTTTCTCCATTCATTGGGCAAACTATCACAATATTCATGCTCAAGCGGTCAGGAAGAAGAAATTAACTCTGTCGTCACCAAACGATTTCCTTTGCTTCCTGATCAATAAAGTAAGTTACAGTTTGGAACAGTGAGTTGCTGGCAGTTTGCCAATGAATAAATATTGAATTATTTTAACTGCCACTTTGCCCAATTTCTACTGGGCTGATGAGTTTCAAGTTGTCACATGATTGCTCAGGAATAGTTTTAGTGTACTTCAAAGTCAAACATTCCTCATTATTCATGGTATCAAAAGACCACTTCAAAGTCAATAATTACTCTTATATTCAAGGCTATATGTGCTAACGAAAGGACAGACCGATGGGCAGAGTGGGTAGGGTGGCCCTGTTGGTGAGGAATGATATTCAGTCCCTTGTGAGAGGGGACATGGAATCAGGAGATGTAGAGTCAGTATGGATAGAGCTGAGAAATACTAAGGGTAGAACGACCCTAATGGCAGTTATCTACAAGCCCCCAAACAGTAGTCTGGATGTAGGGTGTAAGTTGAATCAGGAGTTGAAATTGGCATGTCGCAGAAGTATTACTACAGTTGTTATGGGGGATTTCAACATGCAGGGAGACTGGGAGAATCAGGATGGTACTGGACCCCAAGAAAAGGAGTTTGTGGAATGCCTTAAAGATGGATTCTTAGAACAGCAAATACTGGAGCCTACCAGGGAGAAGGCAATTCTGGATCTGATGTTGTGCAATGAACAGGGATCTCGAAGTAAAGGAGCCATTAGGAGGTAGTGACTGTAATATGATAAATTTTAATCTGCAATTTGAGAGGGAGAAGGGAGAATCGGAAGTGTCAGTATTGTAGTTGAACAACGGGAACTATGGAGCTATGAGGGAGGAGCTGGCCGACAATACCCTATCAGGGATGGCAGTGGAACAACAATGGCAGGTATTTCTGGATATTATGCAGAAGGTGCAGGATCAGTTCATTCCAAAGAGGAAGAAAGATCCTAAGGGGAAGCAGGGGTGACTGTGGCTGACGAGGGAATTAAGGACTGTATAAAGCTAAAAGAGAAGTATAACATAGCAAAGATGAGCGGGAAGCCAGAGGACTGGGAAACTTTTAAAGAGCAACAGAAGATAACTAAAAAGGCAATACGCGGAGAAAAAATGAGATACAAAGGCAAACTGGCCAAAAATATATAGGGGGATAATAAAAGCTTTTTTATGTTTGTGAAAAGAAAAAAAAAGGTTAAGACGAAAACTGGGCCCTTGAAGACAGAAATGTGTGAATTTATTATGGGGAACAAGGAAATTGCAGAAGAATTGAATAGGTACTTTGGGTCTGTCTTCACTAGGGAAGACACAAACAATTTCCCAGATGTAATAGTCGCTGAAGGACCTAGGGTAATGGATGAACTGAAGGGAATTTTTATTAGGCAGGAAATTGTGTTGTGTAGACTGTTAGGTCTGAAGGCTGATAAGTCCCCGGGACCTGATGGGCTGTATCCCAGGGTACTTAAAGAGGTGGCTCTAGAAATCGTGGACGCATTGGTAATCATTTTCCAATGTTCTATAGATTCAGAATCAGTTCCTGTGCATTGGAGGGTGGCTAATGTTGTTGCACTTTTCAAGAAAGGAGGGAGGGAGAAAACAGGGAATTATAGACTGGTTAGCCTGATGTCAGTGGTGGGAAAGATGCTGGAGTCACTTATAAAAGATGAAATTACGAATCATTTGGATAGCAGTAACAGGATAGGTCAGAGTCAGCACGGATTTACGAAGGGGAAATCGTGCTTGACTAATCTTCTGGAATTTTTTGAGGATGTAACTATGAAGATGGACAAGGGAGAGCTAGTGGATGTAGTGTGCCTGGACTTTCAAAAAGCCTTTGATAAAGTCCCACCTAGGAGATTAATGAGCAAAATTAGGGCACATGGTAGTGGGGGCAAAATACTGACTTGGATTGAAAATTGGCTGGCTGAGAGGAAGCAAAGAGTAGTGATAAATGGGTCCCTTTTGGAATGGCAGGCAGTGACCAGTGGAGTACTGCAAGGTTCAGTGCTGGGACCGCAGCTGTTTACAATATACATTAATGATATAGCTGAAGGCATTAAAAGTAATATTAGCAAATTTGCTGATGACACAAAGCTGGGTGGCAGGGTGAAATGTGAAGATGTTATGAGAATACAGGACGACTTGGACAGGCTAGGTGAGTGGACAGATGCATGGCAGATATAATTTAATGTGGATAAATGTGAGGTTATCCACTTTGGTGGCAGGAAAAGGAAGGCAGATTACTATCTAAATAGAGTCAAGTTAGGTAAAGGGGAAGTACAACGAGATCTAGGTGTTCTTGTACATCAGTCACTGAAAGCAAGCATGCAGGTACAGCAGGCAGTGAAGAAAGCTAATGGCATGCTGGCTTTCATAACAAGAGGAATTGAGTATAGAGCAAAGAGGTCCTTCTGTAGCTGGACAGGGCCCTGGTGAGACTGCACCTGGAGTATAGTGTGCAGTTTTGGTCTCCAAATTTGAGGAATGACATTCTTGCTATTGAGGGAGTGCAGCGTAGGTTCACGAGGTAAATTTCCAGAATGGCGGGACTATCATATGTTGAACGATTGGAGCAACTGGGCTAGTATACACTTGAGTTTAGAAGAATGAGAGGGGATCTGATTGAGCAGTAGAAGATTATTAAGGGATTGGACACTCTGAAGGCAGGAAGCATGTTTCCGCTGACAAGTGAGTCCAGAAACAGAGGACAGAGTTTAAAAATAAGGGGTAGACCATTTAGACAGAGTTGAGGAAAAACTTCTTCATCCAGAGAGTGGTGGATATATGGAATGCTCTGCCCCAGAAGGCAGTGGAGGCCAAGTCTCTGGATATTTTCAAGGAAGAGATGGATAGAGCTCTTAAAGATAGTGGAATCAAGGGTTATGGGGATAAGGCAGAAACAGGATACTAATTATGGATGATTAGCCATGATCATAATGAATGGTGGTGCTGGGTCGAAGGGCCGAATGGCCTACTCCTGCACCTATTGGCTATTGTCTATTGTCTATTTCCTTCTGCATTAAACAGCAATTCAATTCAGAGAGGCTGGCAGTCTCCAAGACAACACAAGCTGGGTGAGTGTGAAAAAAAGAGATAACACAGCGTGGACCTGGAGGAACACAGCAGGCCAGGCAACATCAGAGGAGCAGAAAAACTGACGTTTCTTCATTTTTCTGAAGGGTCCTGACCGAAACATCAGCTTTCTCGATCCTCTGACACTGCCTGGCCTGTTGACTTCCTCCAGCTCCACATTGTGTTATCTCTGACTCCAGCATCGGCAGTTCTTATGATCTCTAACTGTGAAAAAAAATAAGCTATGGGCCATCAGGTTCATCACATAAATATGCACGAGGGACTGTGTGTCTCTGCAGCCAAAACAAACTGGTAGAAGCAAGCGTAGTATAAGATTCTCTCAGCTCCAATGTGAAGTGCTTAAGGGTTGACATAGCGTATGGGTTTGTCCAAAAGAAGCCATGATGATGTGGTGACGCTGGTGGTTTGGGGATGGTTTCTTATATCTTTGAAAGGTAAAGGGTAATGGATGCCTCATGCAGGGAAATGGTGGTGATGGTAAAGTCGAATAAAGACCCAGGAAGCAAGTGGGGACCTGATATCACCACATAACCACTGACATTCATATTAAGAATTGACACCATCTAGCTCCCTGGAGATGAAGGAAGAAGCAGAAGCTGCATAGAAATGAACCAAGGTTAGCTCATAATGCGATGCAAATGCATGGAAATAAAAAGATGTTGCTGAGTAATGAGATTCAAAACTCGTCATTTAAACCCTAAGGGGAAAATTGGAAATTCTTTTCTCAACGAGAATCTAAGCTTGTTTTCTTGTTGTCTTCTCCCAACTTTCTCACCATTACCCATATTGCTCAAGGCAGCAGAGAATTCCACCAAAGATAATTAACTAAATGGCAGATCATTGTTGATCTTACATTGTGACTCATGAAATGTTGATGTATCTTTGGATGTTTTGGGATCTGAATTAATTTGGCTGCAAACTTGTAGCAGTAAGGGTAGGGAGTTAACAACTGCTGATTACGAAAGACTCAAGAAGCAAAACAGCAAATACGTTATATCAAATAAGTGGAATTTAATGCTGAGCCATTAAAATAGGTGGTATGTTGTGGAAAAGGAGGATATGAATTATTGATGCATATATGTTAATGGTTGAGAGGTATAGAATTAACTGTAACCTAATGATAAAATAAGCCAGAAGGAATAAAAGCTTCAGCGATATGTTGTTGGAGCTTATCAATCAGAGTTGAATCGTGGAATAAATAGGAAAGGCAACATTTTAGAATATTTCCTCCTGGCCTTTGTTAATCATTGACCACCAACACAGGATTTTTTTTTGGAAGATTAAGTAAGTGAATATGGCCACAATTAAGAATGCCTGAAGTCTGTGGAATAAACAAGTATATTGAGTTTAATTATTGTTGTTCTATGATTTCCAATGTTTATAAGTTGATAGTTATTTTGATGTGTGTTAATGCAGAAGGAAACATCAAACTGACACAAAACCTCTTTGCAGAACACTTCTGCTCGGTTCGCAACAAACAACTGCACCTCCCAGTTGCGAACCATTTTAACACCTCCTCCCATTCCTTAGACGACATGTCCATCCTGGGCTTCCTGCAGTGTCACAATGATGCCACCCAAAGGTTGCAGGAACAGCAACTCATATTCCGCTTCGGAGCCCTGCAGCCCAATGGTATCAATGTGGACTTCACTCCCCTTCCCCCACTGCATCCCAAAACCAGCCCAGCTCACCCCTGCCTCCCTAACCTGTTCTTCCTCTCACCTATCCCCTCCTCCCACCTCAAGCCACCCCGCCATTTCCTACCTACTGACCTCATCCCGCCTCCTTGACCTGTCTGTCCTCCCCGGACTGACCTATCCCCTCCCTACCTCCCAACCTATACTCTCCTCTCCACCTATCTTCTCCTCGATCCATCTTCGGTCCGCCTCCCCCTCTCTCCCTATTTATTTCAGAATCCTCTCCCATCCTCCTCTCTGATGAAGGGTCTAGGCCTGAAACATCAGCTTTTGTGCTCCTGAGATGCTGCTTGGCCTGCTGTGTTCATCCAGCTTCACACTTTGTTATCATAGAACCTCTTATGACTGGATCAAGGGGCACCAAGATATTTGCCGCTGGAAATTAGAGATAGTGGAATAATAATAAATACATTGAAGCTAATGTTGTGATTAGGATAAGGTGACCCAGTAGTTAGTTTGCATGTTTTTTCACAAAAAAAAGCCACATTTAGGAGGAAACATTGCAATGTTTTAATAATCTACAGCAAGGGAACAAAATCTATTACAGCCAAAAATACTTTAGAAAGGGTAATTATGACAGAACTTTTTTGTTGTACTTAATTGGATACAGGAATGCAGGAAAACATTGATGATAGTACAATTGTTCTGATCATAAAAATTTAGAAACAAGGTCTTAAGAAATTTAGCTATAATCTCAACACCTGATTGGTAAATTTGGCAATCAAATTCACAAAATAGAAACAGAATAATAAATTTGAACAATAAATTAGCTAGTTCATAGAAAATGGGTTGTCATTAATGGAATAATTGCGCTGCTGTAGCCAGGAGCGTTGTCCAGGGATTAGTCCTGCAACTCCCCTATAAATTATGCAACTTCCACTTTGAGCTAAGTGGTGTAAAAGCTTTGCACCGCATGACTTCAAGTTCAGGTGGTCTGCTCCCCACTTCAATTCCAAACTGAATATTGGGCCAAATCTTCTGAGGAGTTGCAATTACTGTTGAATGTCCACATTTTTTTCTTCTTTGTCAGGAGTTTGCAACTTCTGGTCCCCACTTCCCAACTGAGCCTCTCGAAAGGTGCAGGCGTTACATATTCTGGAAATCTTCCATTGCTAAATCATTGTTGGAGGCAAAGGCACACCCTATTTTTACGACACTAACTGCTGGATCGCAAATATGGTTCCCCTATTCAAGAAGGGGAGTAGAGACAACCCTGGTAATTATAGACCAGTGAGCCTTACCTCAGTTGTTGGTAAAGTGTTGGAAAAGATTATAAGGGGTATGAGTTATAATCATCTGGAAAAGAATAAATTGATTAGGGATAGTCAGCACGGTTTTGTGAAGGGAAGGTCGTGCCTCACAAACCTTATTGAGTTCTTTGAGAAGGTGAGCAAACAGGTAGATGAGAGTAAACCGGTTGATGTGGTGTATATGGATTTCAGCAAGGCGTTCGATAAGGTTCCCCACAATAGGCTATTGTACAAAATGCGGAGGAAGCGATTGTGGGAGATACAGCAGTTTGGATCGGAAATTGGCTTGCTGAAAGGTGGTAGTTGATGGGAAATGTTCATCCTGGAGACCAGTTTCTAGTGGTGTACCGCAAGGGTCGGTGTTGGGTCCACTGCTGTTTGTCATTTTTATAAATGATCTGGATGAGGGTGTAGAAGGATGGGTTAGTAAATTTGCAGACGACACTAAGGTCGGTGGAGTTGTGGATAGTGACGAAGGATGCTGTAGGTTGCAGAGAGACATAGCTAAGCTGCAGAGCTGGGCTGAGAGGTAACAAATGGAGTTTAATGCGGACAAATGTGAGGTGATGCACTTTGGTAGGAGTAACCGGAAGGCAAAGTACTGGGCTAATGGTAAGATTCTTAGTAGTGTAGATGAGCAGCGAGATCTCGGTGTCCATGTACACAGATCCTTGAAAGTTGCCACCCAGGTGACATGGCTGTTAAGAAGGCATACAGTGTTATAGCTTTTATTAATAGAGGGATCGAGTTACAGAACCAAGAGGTTATGGTGAAGCTGTACTAAACTCTGGTGTGGCCGCACTTGGAGTATTGCGTACAGTTCTGGTCACCACATCATAAGAAGGACGTGGAAGCTTTGGAAAGTGTGCAGAGGAGATTTACTAGGATGTTGCCTGGTATGGAGGGAAGGTCTTGCGAGGAAAGGGTGAGGGACTTGAGGCTGTTTTCATTAGAGAGAAGGTTGAGAGGTGACTTAATTGAAACATATAAAATAATCAGAGGGTTAGATAGGGTGGATAGGGAGAACCTTTTTCCTAGGATGGTGATGGCGAGCACGAGGGGCATAGCTTTAAATTGAGGGGCGAAAGATATAGGACAGATGTCAGAGGTAGTTTCTTTACTCAGAGTAGTAAGGGAATGGAAGGCTTTGCCTGCAACGGTAGTAGATTCGCCAACTTTAGGTACATTTAAGTTGTCATTGGATAAGCATATGGACGTACATGGAATAGTGTAGGTTAGATGGGCTTGAGATCGGCATGACAGGTCGGCACAACATCGACGGCCGAAGGGCCTGTACTGTGCTGTAATGTTCTATGTTTTGTTTTCTCTGTATTCCAGGGTCTAAAGATCTCACATGCACTTTGGCAAGTGATAGAGCGAAGGTAAATGTGTGTTGTTGAGGAAATAGGATAACATTTAAATTGGGTGAGCAATAGAATGGTAGTCAGCAAAAAGCCTAGGCTGGTAGGTGGATGATGAGGTAGGATGGCAGGTAAGTGGATGAGTGAGTAAGCTGGCAAGAGATTGAGAGGATTAGATTAGATTCCCTACAGTGTGGAAACAGGCCCTTCGGCCCAACAAGTCCACACCGCCCCTTGAAGCATCCCACCCAGTCCCATCCCCCTATAACCCACACACCCCTGAACACTATTGGCAATTTAGCACGGCCAATCCACCTAGCCTGCACATCTTTGGACTGTGGGAGGAAACTGGAGCACCCGGAGGAAACCCACGCAGATAAGGGGAGAATGTGCAAACTCCACACAGACAGTTGCCCAAGGTGGGAATCGAACCCGGGTCCCTGGCGCTGTGAGGCTGCAGTGCTAACCACTGAGCCACCGTGGGTGGAATATAGAATGGTAAGGTGCAGAGTAGAGGGTGTAGATTTGTTGTGTTGTTGGGAGTACAAGTCAGGGAGCATGTGTTCAGCTGGGGTTGGGGCATTGTGGTTGACTGTGGAGTTGGGATGTCAGTTGTGTATTGATGGTTCAGGTTTATGATTACCCAGGACTTAAGGCAGGCTTTAATCCCTCCAACGTTTCCTGAATAACTATCCAGCTAAGTGAGTTGAAACTACTAAAATAGTCACCTTATGCAAACCTTAATTATTTTATACTTTATTTTTAAAGTAATGATTGGCAATAATTATGCAATGAATTATGATAAATTATTCTATTTATATCACCATCACAGTTCAATACACATTCCCTTGAAGGTTTGGAATCCCCGATTATCCAGCCATATATCTTCTGTAATTGATTTGGCATTGATTTCACATACTCCAATTCAGTCTCCTCAGTGCTTCCACTGTTTATTTCGCAATCCTTAAATCTCATTGTTCAGGATATTCTTCTTAAATGTAACAGGAGTACCCACCTCCACCATCCTCTGAGGCAGCATGTTCCATATATCTGCTATCCTTTCCCAGATCTGCTCTAAGCCACTTATTCCTCCACAAACTTCTGCTCTTTGGCCTTAGAAATATCGACCGTGAGGAAGAGCTTCTCCTGTTCTACTCTCTGCCTCTCATAATTTTGTATACCTCCGATCAGATCCCCATAGAATCCCACACCACCAAACTTCCTCTGCTCCAAGGAAAACAAATCCAGCCTAACCGATCTCTCTCATAACTGAGGCATTTCATCTCAGGCAACATCCTGGTGAATCTCCTTTGCAGCGCCTTCACTGCAATCATGTCCTTCTGATAGTTTTTCCTTTCTCAATCTTTTCATATATTTTTGAAGCTAGAAGGACTGTTTCTAAAGAGAAGTGGAGAAGGAATGATTGAAGTATGAGCTTTGAAGTGGCACTCATGAAAAACATTTAGAAATTTCTACATTAGGACAACAGTCACAAGTCCATGTGAGCTTACACTTTATGAAGTCTTGCAACGCAATTGAAACTAGAGAAATTAGGAGGGTTAGAAGGGGCCATGAAATGTTCTCAGCAAGTAGGATTAAGAAAGATCCCAAGGCATTTTATACATGTATGAGCAGCAAGAGGATAACTCGGGAAAATGGTTGATCCACTCAAGGGCAAAGGAGACAATTTATGTATGTAGTGAGAACAAGTAAGTGAGGCCCTTAATGAGTGAATAATGAGTATCCACCAAACAGAAAGACATAGATGGTGGTAAGTTTAGATAGAGCTTTGTTAGCCTAAGGCATGGCAATATTAAATAAGAAGAAACCTTGAGTGTTTTGAAAATCACCAAGGTAGATAAGTCTGCAAGGTCTGATGGGATTTGTTCCAGGGTACTGAAGGAAGGGATTTCTGAGGTCTTGTCACAGATCATTGCATCCGTTTTAGCCACAAGTAAACTCCCAGAAGACTGGAGAATAGCCAATGCTGTTCCTCTTTTCAAGAAGGGCCACAAAGACAATCCAGGAAATCACAGACCAGCAAGCCTGACACCAGTAGGGAAATTATTGGAGATGATTGTAAGGAACGACAATTACTTGTATTTCGAAAAGAATGGATTTATTAGGGAGGGTCAGCATGGTTTTATGCAGGGGAGGTCTTGTTTCACAAACTTGATGTTTTGAGGAAGTGACCAAGATGATTCATGAGGGTAAGGCAGTGCATGTTTTCTGCAAGGACTTGACTGAAGCATTTGACAAAGTCCCTCATGGTAGACTGGTCCAGGATCGCAATTCACATTGAATCCATGGTGAGTTAGTAAGTTGGAACAAAATTGGCTTGGCCATAGAAGACAGCTGATAATTATGGAGGGTGTTTTTCTGATTGGAGGTCCGTGATCAGTGGTGCTCCACAAAGATCAGTGCTGGGACCTCTGTTATGGAGTTATTGAGTCATGGAGCATGGAAATAGGCCCCTGAATCCAAATAATCAATGCTCTATTCCCAAACTAAACTACTCCCACTTGCCTGCAGTTGGCCCATATCCCTCTAAACCTTTCCTATTCATACACTTATCCAAATGTCTTTCAAACGTTGTAACTGAATTTGCATCCAACACTTCCTCTGGCAGTTCCTTCTACACATGAACCACTCTCTTTGTAAAAAACTTTGCTTCTCATGTCTTCTGTAAAACGTTCTCCCCGCACCTTAAAAATATGCCCCCTAGTTTTGAACTCCCCGATCCGAGGGAAATGGCCCTTGCTCTTCACCTTATTTATTCCTATCATGATTTTTTAAGCCTCTATAAGGTCACTGCTGAACCTCGTGCGATTCAGTGAAAAATGTCCCAGCTTATCCAGCCTATTTTTATAACTCAAACCCTCCATTCCCTGAAAATATCTTGGTGGATCTTCTCTGTAGCCTTTCCAATATAACGAGTGTCAAATCTATAAGCATCAATGGTCTGATTCGTAAATTTGCAGATGACACAAAAATTGGTGGCATTATGGATAGTGTGGAAGGATACCAAATGATGCAGCAGGATATAGATCATTTGGAACACTGTGCAGAGAAATGGCAGATCGAGTTTAATCCATCCATAAACAAGTGTGAGTTGATGCACTTTGAGAGGTTAAATGCAAGAGCGAAGTATCCTGTAAATGGCCGGACCCTTAGCAGCATTGATCTATAGAGGGATCTTGGTATCCAAGTCCATAGCTCTATTAAAGTGGCAACACAAATGGATAAGTTGATACAGAATGTATACGGTATACCTTCATCAGTGGGGCACTGAATGTAAACGTTGGCAAGTTTTGTCACAAATGACACTTTTGCCATGCCGCAAACTGTGCGTAGTTCTTGTCGCCAAACTATAGGAAAGATGTGGAGATTTTCAAGATGGCATAGAGGAGGTTTACCAGAATGTTGCCTGACTTGCAGCGTGTTACCTTAAAGGAGAGGTTGGACAAACTTGGATATTTCTCATGAGAGCATTGGAGGCTGAGGATTGACTTGGTGCAAGTATATAAAATTATGATGGGCATGGATAGGGTGGATAGTCAGAACCTTTCTCAGGTTGGAAATGTCAAATACTTGGGGACATTGATTTAAGGTGAGAGGGGGAAAGTTTAAGATGTGCAAGGCAAGTGCTTTACACAGAGGGTGTTAGGCGCCTGGAATGCACTGCCTGGGGAGGTGGTAGAAGCAAATACAACAGCAACATTAAAGGCATTTAGACAGACGCAGATAGGCAGAGAATAATGAGATACAGACCACGTGCAGGCAGATGGGATTAGTTTGGAATAGCATCATGGTTGGAGTAGATACAGTGTGACAAAGGACCTGTTCCTGTGCTGTACTGTTCTATGTTCCATTTTTCATCATCTGCAAATTTGACTACATTGCTTTCACTTTCGTCCTTCAAGTCAGATATATCCTGTAAACAGTTGTCTTCTCAGCACTGAACCCTGTGGAACCCCACTGGTTACAGATTGCCAACCTGGAAAAGCGTCCCTTATCCCAACTCGCTGTTTCCTGTCTATGAGCCAATTTTCTAACCATGTAAATATAATACCTGTGACCCAGCATATTCTTATGTTATGACTTAAATTTTTTGTGAGGTAAGCTCATTAGTTTCATGAGTTTAGTGAATGCTGCTTCACAGAATGGTGTCAGGTTCAGATTTTCATGATCTGGTGGATGCAGCAGTGGAAAGGTCTCTGGTTTCTTTGAATGGTACTTTGGTGAATTGGTTTGCAATGTTGAGGAAGCATATTGTCACTTAATTTTTTTGATATGCAAGTCCTGGAAGGTCTTAGCAAATGTGAAGGAATCCTTTACTGTGTATGTCGAACATGTGCTCAAAATTAGAAATTCGAATTGCCCAACAATTTGGCCAATTCACGTTGTACAGTACTGATTGTAGACACAATAAAGCCCAAAGGGACATCATCTTTAAAAGTGTTGGGCAGCCCATACAGACAAAGATGCAATGAGTGCTGAGCATGAACCCTATCATACAAATCACCTGATAGCTTATTGTTCTTATCAACGTCCAAGGAGCATCAGCTTGTTTTGAACAAGGCTATCTGGACGTATTTGGCAGCTGGGTCCAATGGATATAAATTTGGAGCTATTATTAAGACTTATGTATTTTGATGATATAGCCATATTTATTATGGATGACCCTTTGATTCATATGCTGGTTGAGAAACTGTGTTCCATCCACTGTCTACCACATGCCTATCGTCACTGGGTTGTTGGGGTTCTGATAACTCCACACAGTATAGATTGTTCTTATTTGCAGCCTTGAAAAGTCCCCAGTCCACATCCAATTAGCCTGGAAAATTTAAAAAAATCTGAATGAATTGAGAAATTTCTTCCTCTCCTGTACAAACACAAGAACGGGCCTAAAGCTGCTACTTTCGGTATGAAAAAGGGCCCAGTCGACTTTGAATTACCAAGGAAAGAGTCAAGTATCACATAAATTGGAATAACAGGTTCATGCTGCTAACATGCAAAAGCAACACGAATTTGTCACCAACAGGAGGGTGTCATCAAGGCAATAACAAGTTTCACGTCACACATAAATGAGAAATGTACTCCATGAACTTCAGCACCTGTGTCATGCTCAATATATAGGCCACAAGTCCCAAAGACTGGCCAATTGTATCAAATAAAATGCTCCTTTGATTTTCATACATGCACATTCTGACAGTACCCAATCAACCCAGGCTTGCAAAACCCAAAACAGTGTCCAACAGGAGATGTGATTTGATGATTAGACATTGACTGAATGATCCCGAGTGTGAGAAGACTGATGCTGGCAACAAATTTAAGATCGTCAGTTGGGTCCGCAGTGCTGTGCTCTTGCGTGCGCTGGAAGAAACATGTTTTCATACGTGATCTATTCATTGAGACAGAAAGAACATATATACATACCTTCAACTGAATTAAATAGGTGACAGCCATTTTTGAGTTCATTTCTCGGGGAAATACCCTGACCAATCAGAGCCAGCCTGTTTGGTTTAAATTTAACTAAAGTTTGGTAGTTAACTGTCAGTCATTTTCTAACTGAAGCATTCTCCATGGCAACTCCTCTACTAATCAGATTGGTGTCAACCAATTAACACCATATCCCTTACCGTTTCAATCTGTAGCTCCCTTGTAATTGGAATTATTGCTAATGATCCTGATGAGCGCAAGACAAAATACATCAATAATATGTGACTTTTTCAGCAATATTTCCACATCATAAAGAAAGACTTTTATGTGTAATCACTAGCATGGAATACCGTGATGGGTTGAGTTCATATTTACCTTACAATATGTTGTACTAGTCAATACTTGTCAATGGTGAGGCAGAGAATGAAATGCTGTTTTGTAAAGATAACAGTGGAGTTATGTACCTCAGACAGTAACTTTTTAGATACTGGCATTTCAGTCCTCAGCTTTCTTTGTCTGATGCCATTTTCATGTAAATGCTTTTAAATGCCTTTAGTCTCACCGTTAATTTGACAGCAAAATCTGGGATACCATTTTCCCTCACTGCAAATATAAAGCAATGTACCATGTAATATTAAAAAAATCCCACAACTCCATCTGTAAAATATTTGTTGATTTCTTAGAAGAAACATGCCAAACCTAAAGACTAGTTTAGTCCATTTTGAAACAAAAATCTAACGTGGAATGGTACTAAATGCTTGTCAAACAGTACTTTGTCTGAGGCTGTGAACACATTACCAATTGTTGCTGTGATATCAAGAGAATTTGAATAGGTCTTGGAAGAACAAGACTAATTAAATATTCCCAGCAGTTTTCTTATTAAACCATAAAAGGTTGCTTTGAGCCATCAACATCTGCATTTGTATGGAATTTTCAATGTGAATAGTTTACTGTTAAACAAGATGAGATTGAATTCAGGGTCATGGAACATCAAATAGCAGCAGCTCACAGCTTAGGAATCAAATGACTTGAGATCCCTATAGAGGAGAAGAACTGATTTCTAATAAACTGAGATTTTTTTCTGATACTTGCAAAAGACAAAAATTGATCGCATTTCATAGCAATGATCGTCAGTATGAGTCAAAAATGTGGAACTCAGTGTTGACTCTGGATACAGAAAATGTTGCAAACAGGTGAGTTCACTATGCAGGATTTGAAATTTCAAAATGATTACAATAGGTTCGGACTGTAAAATTAAGTCAGTGGAGTGGTGTTCAGGTTTCACATCCACTTGGAATATATTTGCATTCCATAAATGTTCATTAATTTCCAATTTTTGGGTATAATCTGCAAGGACGCTGAGTGATATGGGCTATAGGGAGATCCGGAGCAGAATCAGTGAGAAGTCCAGCAGGGTTCATCTCAATTTCAGGAGCAACTCGCAGCATTTTTATACATTTACCAAACGGCAAGGCAATTTTCCCACTAGGCAGCGGCAATTTGCCAATTAAATGGAGGGAGGGGGTGGTGTTGTGGTTATCTTTGTGAAAAACATCTTATCAATGTCACAATTCGTCTCGCTAATATTCTATTTCCTGTTGTCCTGAATACTGCGTACAAGCTCGACATTGAAAATTCCCAACATAGAAATTGAAGCAGGTACCTAGTGACTTCAAGATAATGAAATGTGAGGCTGGATGAACACAGCAGGCCCAGCAGCATCTCAGGAGCACAAAAGCTGACGTTTCGGGCCTAGACCCTTCATCAGAGAGGGGGATGGGGTGAGGGTTCTGGAATAAATAGGGAGAGAGGGGGAGGCGGGCCGAAGATGGAGAGAAAAGAAGATAGGTGGAGAGGAGAGTATAGGTGGGGAGGGGATAGGTCAGTCCAGGGAAGATGGACAGGTCAAGGAGGTGGGATGAGGTTGGTGGGTAGGAGATGGAGGTGCGGCTTAGGGTGGGAGGAAGGGGTGGGTGAGAGGAAGAACAGGTTAGGGAGGCAGAGACAGGTTGGACTGGTTTTGGGATGCAGTGGGTGGAGGGGAAGAGCTGGTCTGGTTGTGTGGCGCAGTGCGGGGAGGGGACGAACTGGGCTGGTTTTGGGATGCGGTGGGGGAAGGGGAGATTTTGAAGCTGGTGAAGTCCACATTGATACCATTGGGCTGCAGGGTTCCCAAGTGGAATATGAGTTGCTGTTCCTATAACCTTCGGGTGGCATCATTGTGGCACTGCAGGAGGCCCATGATGGACATGTCATCTAAAGAACGGGAGGGGGAGTGGACATGGTTTGCGACTGGGAGGTGCAGTTGTTTATTACGAACCGAGCAGAGGTGTTCTGCAAAGCAGTCCCCA
The DNA here is from genome assembly GCF_030684315.1 of Stegostoma tigrinum. NCBI lineage: Eukaryota > Metazoa > Chordata > Chondrichthyes > Orectolobiformes > Stegostomatidae > Stegostoma > Stegostoma tigrinum. Next base: position 43,160,859 of record NC_081360.1, on the reverse strand, counting down.
AGCCTCCGCTTGGTTTCCCCAATGTAGAGGATGCCACACCGGGTACAGTGGATGCAGTAACCTGTCTCTGCCTCCCTAACCTGTTCTTCCTCTCACCCATCCCTTCCTCCCACCCCAAGCTGCACCTCCATCTCCTACCTACCAACCTCATCCCACCTCCTTGACCTGACCGTCTTCCCTGGACTGACATATCCCCTCCCTACCTCCCCACCTATACTCTCCTCTCCACCTATCTTCTTTTCTCTCCATCTTTGGTCCGCCTCCCCCTCTCTCCCTATTTATTCCAGAACCCTCACCCCATCCCCCTCTCTGATGAAGGGTCTAGGCCCGAAATGTCAGCTTTTGTGCTCCTGAGATGCTGCTGGGCCTGCTGTGTTCATCCAGCCTCACATTTCATTATCTTGGATTCTCCAGCATCTGCAGTTCCCATTATCACCTAGTGACTTCAGTTTGCCACTGGCTGAAAGCAGCTTGAATGCATCTCAGGATATGATCCATAGGTCCATGATCCAAGGACTTTGGCATCGGACATTTGCCTCAAGCGATCATCATGGCACCTCTTTGATACACTTGCTGACTACTCTGGAAGCAGAGACTTCCATCGGAGCCCACACCGGAATCTAGCAATGAAAGGCTGCTGTACAACAGGAGAAGCACCTAATTCATATTCGACCAGGATGCATTGAGGACTGCCCCCTAGCTCTCCAGCACTCATTCATTTAGCACCTGCCTGCATGTTTGCCACATCAATGCTTCTCCTTGTCAATGAGCACAATTAAACAATGAGACAGTTTGCCTTGCTGGTTAACAGCTCTCCGTCAAAGGAGTTTATATCTTTGCTATGTGGCAGTGAATTACATCAATCTCACACTTACACCATGTGTCAACAGCTTATGCGGCAAACACACTGCATATGTAGCAAGCAAGCAGCAATGTTACAAAGCCTCAAGGGAGTAGTCCTCACCAAAGTCCACAGAGGCACCGGTCAGTCATGGGGTCCTGATATGGTAGGTCAAGGGCAGCATCTGATATCAGTCTGGCTATGTTTCACAAAGGAATATGCTCTGATCAGTCCTCAGTCCATCTGCTGAGGTCGGGTTAGAGTAAAAAGGGGGCCACACCTACCAGAATGAGTCTTGGGAAACTATTTGTTGGAAATGGAATCTGCAGGATGGAGGGAAGGCGGTTAACAATTAGGAAGGGGACAACTGTATTTGTAAAGGGGGTTACGTTATAGCACAGATGGGAACAAGGTGATTCAAGAGGAGGTGTTCATCCAGGGTTTGGGAGGAAAAAGGGGAAAGGCCAGTATACAACCATCGCTGGTATGCTTATCTTATACGCAAGGGGCTGGGTCAGGAAGATAGGTAGGTGCAGGATATGTAGACAAGGTGTATGGGGATCTGGGGTAGTACAAAACCTATGGGTTACACAGGGACATCTGTCAAGAGAAGGATCTGGGTATTCAGGGTCTCACTGACATACAGAGATGAAGTTCGGAAAGTACTGGCTGCAGACTGCTTCCTGAAACTTCCATTGTTCTAGAAATCAAAAATACAGAATGGGAAGGAAAATCACCAAATTACACCTGAACTCGACGGGTCAGTATTTTGATCTCAGGGAGGGAGTTTCAGGAACCTCCCAAGTGTGGCTCTTTAAAGAGAAAGAACATTACAGACAGACCATGCATATAGACAACACAGACCTATGAGATCCCTAATCACTGGCGAAGTCATTGTGTTAGCTGTCTGTATGCTGTGCACCTCCCTGTATTGTTGACCAACTCACTCACAGCAACACCTTTGGACGAAGTCCAGCAAAATATACAGATGTTTCAGGACAATGGCCAATGATCAACCTACATTCTCTCCAATTGCTTTTCCTGCTATGGGGTCCTCCGAGGTCCATGCACGGCAGCAGCTTCTGGAACCAGAAATCAATGTGTCAGCACATTGATCAGCTTGCATGGACCCTCCAAACAGCTGACAGAGTACAGTGGTGACAGCAAAAACTGCAACCCTTGTTCATCTTGCTTTCGCATGCTTCAACAGGGTCTCAGCACGGGCATCAATCCAGGCCCTTCATCAGAAAAGGGGGATGAGGAGAGGGTTCTGAAATAAATAGGGAGAGAGGGGGAGGCAGACCGAAGATGGATACAGAAGAAGATAGGTGGAGAGGAGAGTATAGGTGGGGAGGTAGGGAGGGGATAGGTCAGTTCGGTGAAGACAGACAGGTCAAGGGGGCATGATGAGGTTGGTCGGTCAGAAATGGAAGTGTGGCTTGAGGGGGGAGGAAGGGAATAGGTGAGAGGAAGAACAGGTTAAGGAGGCGGGGATGAGATTGGCTGGTTTTGGGATGCAGTGGGGGGAGGGGAGATTTTGAAGCTTGTGAAATCCACATTGATACCATTGGGCTGCAGGCTGCAGCTCGTCCCCGCCTCCCTAACCTGTTCTTCCTCTCACCTATCCCCTCCTCCCACCTCAAGCCACACCTCCATTTCCGACCAACCAACTTCATCCCGTCCCATTGACCTGTCCGTCCTCCCCGGACTGACCTATCCCCTCCCAACCTCCCCATTTATACTCTGCTCTCCACCTATCTTCTCCTCTATCCATCTTTGGTCCGCATCCCCCTGTCTCCCTATTTATTTCAGAATCCTCTCCCCATCCCCCTTTTCTGATGAAGGGTCTAGGCCCGAAACGTCAGCTTTTGTACTCCTAAGATGCTGCTTGGCCTGCTGTGTTCATCCAGCTCCACACTTTGTTATCTTAAATGTCATGGGGACCCAGTTCCATTCAGGGGTTAAAAAGACAGTCACATGAACAGCCAATCAAATTTATACAAACATGCCATTTCATATATGGGTCCTTCTCACCTGTGCCACTGAAGTGCTCTCAATAGGTTTTCTTCGTTTTCTCTCTCCCACTAGGTTTCAGTTGCCCCAGGTTCCAAAACAGTGTGGAGGGATTCTGGTCAGTGATGGACCCTCTTGGCCTTGGAGATTTGTTTGAGTAAACCCAGTTTGCGTTTGGCCGGCCCAGACAAGCTGAAGACCATTTTTTTGTCAAAGGCAAGTGAGTTTTATTTTATTCATTCATGGCATGTGGACATTGCTAGCTGTGTCAGTGTTTTTGCTTTTCCTCAATTGCCCAAAGTGAAATTAAAAGTTAACAACATTGTTGTGGGTCTGGAGCCACATGTATATCAGGACTGGTAAGGACAGCAGATTTACTTCCCAAAAGCAGATGGGATTTTATGGTAATCAAATATGGTTACATTGTCACTATTAGGTCAGCTTTCTATTCTAGTTATAATTGAATTCAACACTCTGGGTTGGGGTGGCTAACACAAGGGGACAGAGCTTTAAATTGAGGCGTGATAGATACAGGACAGATGTCAGAGGTAGGTTCTTTACTCAGAGAGTAATAAGGGCATGGAATGCCCTGCCTGCAACAGTAGCAGATTCGCCAACTTTAAGGGCATTTAAATGGTCATTGGATAAACATCTGGATGATCATGGAATAGTGTAGGTTAGATGGGCTTCATATTGGTTTCACAGGTCGGCACAACATCAAGGACAGAAGGGCCTGTACTGTGCTGTAATGTTCTATGTTGGATTTAGACTTGGGAACTTATTCATTGGAATTGGGGTCTGTATAATTTCTCATCCAGGCAGGTCTTACCTAATCACTGCAGTTCTGAGCCCATATCTGGAGCCATGGAGTGAAGTCAAAGTGCATATGGAATGATGGCTCAACCTGACTTTCGATATAGGCTGTCACCAAACACTCCGAACAGGAAGCCATGCACTCACATACCTGAGAAATTAAAAAAACTCCTGGCTAGCATGGGCCCCTCCATTGTCCACACAAGCTTTCTGCTGTCTGGTTCTCTAACCTCTCATAAATCTTCAGGGGACTTGTTGTGCCCATGATCAGAAGCACATCAGCAATGCCCATGATCAGCGGCTTAGCAGGTGCCTGTTCTCCAGCAATTCTCTGAGTGCCTGGGAGGTCAGATTTCACAGCCTCGTTCAGTTCTCTGTTGTACTCACAAGAATGAGACTGTGATTGTAAATTTTGCCCCTTGTGACTTAGGTGGGTGTAACTCATCTCGTGCATGGTGTGGGACGGGTACTTAATGGTGCATCATTGTGTTATCACTCCTATCTTCGAGGAGCGACTGAGGCCTGGGGTCTGGACTGTGGCCAGCTGTGAAAAGGAAGAAAAAGCAACAACAATTATGAGTCTTTCACCTCACTTGGTAATGAGCATTCGCATGGTATCATCAAGTTTGATGACTCACTCTGATGCCTTGTCACTCTCGGCTTGCTACCAACTGTTGCTGGGACCCACTGTTCACTACAATTTGGATAACTTGTTCTTCAACAGTGGTGAGAACATTGGTTAGACACCCATCTTCCTGTCTTTATCATTTCCTTCAGGCTATGGGTGTGTTTGTCCCGTAGGAATAATTGGAAATTTAATGATCTGACAAAGACCAATTAATGGTCTTGTCTTCATACATGCTTATCATGTCTCTTGACCTGTCGATGACTTAGGCTATTCTTTAGCCTCAAGTGTCATGCTGTCCTGAGGTTTATCACGCGTTCATTCACCTCGTTTTGCTGTACACCTGCACAAATACATAGCCCAATACCCACATGGGAGACGGTTCCCCATGCCACCATGACACCTACCTAGTGGATCAAATGTGGTCAATGATCTTTTGCCTGTACTAGACCTATGTTGGACCTATGGCTACTAACTTCATCTGATGTTGCCATTCAGGCTGCCTGGGATGGCAGGGGGGGTCTCCTGTTGCCAACACTTGGGAAGGGTATTTCTCACTACTCCCTGACAGCCCTGCATGAATCTTCACAGATATATTACTGATACATAAGGCCACATTTAGTCCTAACTCTGAGATTTGGATGTGATAGAGTGTTTCCGGGGCAAAAAGTATGAATAAGCAGGGGGCTATAATGGAGGCAACAGGTTTGAGGGGCCTTAGTTGGATGAAGCAGTGTATTGAATAATTGGTTCAGATAACTAACATAAAGGTGGTAGGCCAGAAGGTTGGGGCCATTGACACAGGCTCCAAGCTTATACAAGTGGCTGTTTTCTTGCTCCCATTGTACCCTTCTCGGGACCTGCTGAATTGTCACTCAACGGCAGAATCCACCAATTGAAACCCATCACCGGCAAAAAACTGCACACATCATATGGCTAGAACCAGCCCTTTAAAGCATTGCATGATTTGCATGGGTGCCAGCTCCTGACACAGAACTGGAAGTGACATCTACTTCTGATTCTGCTGTTCAGATTGCATGCCACATATTAAATTCTCCTCAAAGAAACTACAGTGTAAAAGGTTTGTTTCTTGTATTAATTTCATTAGCTCTAATTCATTAACTCCAGCTGAATCAGGAGTTTGTCATGAATCTTACCTATTAAATTGATTGACTTGAACAAAGGGTTGTAAATTTTTCATATACAAATTTGTTGCTTTGTTATCTAGGGTTAGTATTATGACAAATATTATTATGGAAATTATAATGTCTGTTGGCAAACTAGTGCTGTATTATTATGTTGCATCAAGCAAACACATTTGAAAAGATTAAGCACACAGTACAGTAAGTTTAACTATAAATAACCTAATTCATACAGCTCAACGAACAGAAAAAGAAATAACAACAAAGAGGCAGACATGTTGAATGTCATTAGTAATTGTGATGCTTGTGACAAACTGCAGGATACATCACCAGTTCCTTCTTCTTCAGTTCTTTGCTGAAAGCAGATCTAATCCACAGTGCCGCAAGTGGCCTGGAAGGAGGTCCTGAATATGCCCCACCTACTGTTGACTTCAACCTGGTCGACATCTGTCCAGCGATCTGAGGCATTCAGCTCCAAAAAGGAATCCAAATTGTTGTGAATCAACACTTTTACATGTATCTTGTAATCCAGAGATTCTAACAGCAATAGCAGAGGCTCCAATAGTTCCTTTTCATCACATGGCTGGCCAGGAATATTTCCTATTCTTACTATCTGCCATTGCAGTACACTGGAAAGAAATGCACATTATAAACATACTTTCCTTAGCCATCAAGTTCAACGATTTGAACCTGGGCCTTTTGGCTCAGAGACAGAAATACTTACTCTTTCTTGTTTGAATCCATTATTTCCACATGGGTAGTTCTTTCTTACTGAGCTCTTATCCTTTCTTTGTATCGGTTTCTGCCCTGCAACTGGATTAAACTTTCTGTCTCTTGCTGTTCTGCTATGTCTCTCTGTCTATTCTTGTTATGGTGATGGGATGGTTGATGTTCATCAGTGGAGGTGTAGAAGGCAGTAGTGGTTAGAGATTTCTGATTGGGTTTTTATCAAGGCTTATATTTAAAGCAGGATAAGGCATTCCGGAGAGATTTAGTGTAGTGTATAAAGTGGGAACAGAATTGTAAGTCAACAAGTTCCATTCAACTTGAATCACTGATCTGGATTGCTTTAAGTAAAAGGACCAGCAATTCCATCAATGCAATTCCTCTATTATTGACTCCAAGAAATCAAATTTGCAAGATCAGTTGTACATAACGATTAGTTACCTGGCAGAAAATACCAACCAGGCATAACACAACCATTTTGTGATTGGCAGAAGGTCACAAATGGAGCCCCACAGGAGTCTGATCTGAGGCCTCAACCTTTTACAATTTACCTTAAGATAAAAGGAGCAAAGGCATCGTTTATAAATTTGCAGATTGCACAAAGGTAGGTCGGCAAGAAGACAAAAATACATAATTTGAGTAAGTGGGCATAACTCTGGACCATGGTTGAAACGTTATCTGGAAGAGTTTCAAATTTCTCAGTAAGTGATGGAATAATTAAGTACAACAGCAGAATTAGAGGGAGTGGCGAAAAAAAAACTGCCAAAATGCAACAATGACCATGTGGGAAGAAATGGTATAGGTAGCTATGTGAAATTCACTTGTCTGAAAAAGCTTTCCTAGGCCCTAAGTTTACAGTACAGTGAGCAGCAAGGATACTGCCTGAAATTGTGGGACCCAGGGCTGTTCCTGGCCTGGGCTATAAGATCCTGCTCCCAGACATCCTCCTTCTCCACCCCACTCAAGTACAGCAGGCTCCCTGGCATTCTGGGCCAATTTTATTTAGTCCTGATTATCCCCATGGATTGGGCCTTGCTGATGAGGAAGAACACACTCTCAGCTAGAACTGTGATAAATGCCATATTGAAATAGATGTAAATAAAGCATTCCTATTTTCCTTGCTTCACATTCAGTTGAGTGGCTTTGTTACACTCGCATACATATTTGGTGCTGGACTATAAGACTTATTTTAAAGATGGCCAGGACACATGTAAACCAAATTTTCCTTCATGCCTTTGTCCTGAGGTTGGTTGTGTTCAGGGTAACACAATTTTAGTCCTTGTACTCATTTTCTCTTCTGCTGGGTGGAAGATGGTCCCATCTCCATCACTTACTGAAATAACTGCACAGAGGCCTGTATCGCATCATCAATTCACCTTTTATTAAAAACAGGGAGGGTCCTTGACACTGATCCAGCTCTCTGAGCACCAGTTCTCACAGTGAATAGGATGTCAGAAGTCCAGTTCTTATCTGTCAGCCAGGGCTCCCTGATTGGACAAGACTAACAACTCCAATCAGGGAACTCATATTCCATGAGATCCAGCTAGCTGACCTTGTTACAATCACTAATTTACATCCCCTCATGTTCAATCTCTCCCTACAACAGATGACCATAACACTTCAATCCCACTTTGTCTACTTTTGCCAATGCCCCAACAGTCTTCTCTGGCCACTGAATGCTAGTTCTTTCTTATTATGTGTTCTTTCTTATATCCAAATATATTCATCTCAACTTCCATAACTCATCAGTATCCAGTTGTTCTTCCTCTCTTCTTGATGTTGCCCTAGCTTCTGCACCATATCAATATACTTCTGTATTCACAGCAATTCATAGAGCTTATGAAACAACTAATTTGTCTCAGACTTAAATATTTAAAACATTTATTTTCCAAATACTCTTCTCCTTCTGTTTGGGATTTCTGAGGTGGACGAAATGTCTGTCCCTCTAACTGTTTGAATGCAAACGGCAATTAAAGATGTACCACAATGATCTTTTGATTTAATTTCAAATTTTCAACTTTGCTATAGAAATTGCCTTATCTGTAACATGCAGTGTTGAAAAATATTTATTAAATAACATATTTGAAAAGTACAGAATGCACTTGACCTGAATCGAATTTGCATGTAGAACATAGGACACAGTCCATAACAGCACAGGGATGGGCCCTTCAGCCCACACTGTTGTGCCAAAAATGATGCTAATTTAAACTAACACCTCCTGCCTGCCCTTGGTACATATTTCTCTATTCCTTCCTGTTCATGTGCTAATCTAAAAGACCATTTCATGCCTCTATCATATCTGCCTCCATCAACTTACTTGGCAGCGTGTTCCAGACTCCTACCACTCTGTGTAAAAAACTTGCCCCACACATCTCCTTTGAACTTTCCACCTCTCACCTGAAATGCATGCCCCCTAGTATTAGAAATTTCAACCCGAGGAAATAGATTTTGACTGTCAAACCTATCTACACATCTCATAATATTATTGACATCTATCAAGTCTCCCCTCAGCCTCTGCTGCTGCAAAGAAAACAACCCTAGTTTCTCTAGCCTCTCCTTGTGGCTCATACCCTCTAATCCAGCAGCATCTGGGTAATCTTCTTCTGCACCCTCTCCAAAACTTCAACATCCTTTCTGTCATTTGGCGACCAAAATTGAATGCAACACTGTAAGTGTGGCCTGACCAAAGTCTAATAAAGCTGCAACATGACATCCTAACTCTTGTACTCACTGCCCTGACCAATAAAGGCAACAATGTCATACGCCGTCTTTACAACCCCATTTATACGTGAGCCACTTTCAGGGTGGACTTGAACCCCAAGATCGCTATATACAAAAATGCTGTTCAGGGTCCTGCCACTAACTGTATATTTTTCCTTAACATTAGATTGCCCAAAGTGCAGTACCTCACACTTGCCCTGATTTAACTCCATCTGCCATCTCTCTGTCCATATCTGCAACTGATCTGTATCCCAAGATATCTTTTGAGAACCTTCTGTATAATCTGCAGCTCCACCGATATTTATGTTGTTTAAAAGCTTACTAACACACCCATCTATGTTTTCACCCAACTCATTTATAAAATATATATATCATAACCAGCAGAGGTCTCAGTCCAGATCGCTGCAGAACGACCCTAGTCGTGGACTTCCAGCCAGAAGTACACCCTTCCACCACTACCCTCTGTCTTCTATGGGTAAGTCAATCTGAATCCAAGTGGCCAAGTCACCACAGATCCCACGCATCTTAATCATCTGAATGAGCTTACCATGATGGGCCTTGTCAAAATCTTTACTAAAATCCACAAAGACAACATCCACTGCTCTAACCTCATTGGACACCTTCATCACCTCCTCGAAAAATTCAATCAAAAATCAATGCCAGCCATTATGTGCTGTGCATTTAACTTCTTGTAATCTGAAATGAGTTAAAAATGCTTTTTAGGTCAAAGAATATCCTCCACTTATCTGGATGTTTGCAGCTCGAGTACCTGTCAAGAGATTCAACACTATAAAGGAGAAAGCATCTTTCTTAAATGGCTCCCTATTCGCTACCTTCAACATTCACTCCTATCACCAGCTGTCATTCCTTGCTGAGCTGAGAAGTGTAAGGACCTGTTATTGACTCCAGGTAACTCACTCACCCATTACGGCATAAGGTTGTGGACAAAACAAGTTTGCATGCACCTTCTGGATCCACTGATTCATCTGCTGGATCTGGCTCTCTGTGAGAATCCCCAGTAGTTCCAGGGACATGACAACACTCAAGGCTCTCAATGTTCCAAAGCCACTGCAAGTAATGACAGATTTTGCCTTAACTTTTGCTGTGGCTGCAACACTGAGTTGTCAATGACGCCAGAAATCAATCATCAGCTTGAGGGTCATTATCAGCCTGGTCTCCCACAGTTGATTGTTTGTGATCTTAACTGTTACAGTTTCTGGCAACTGCTCTGCACTTAGCTTCGCAAGTTTTGTCCGAGTCTATGTATATTATTACCAAACAAAGTGGATCATCTGAGTTGGTGTTTAGGATGTGGAGAATAGTGCAACAGCTCATCTTCGAAGAATCTCTCTTTCATCTTGAAATGTAGGTGGCTAGCTGATCTCCAACTCACACCATCTTTATGCACCTTTGGCCTGACCTACCTGAGAGATCAGAAGCAGGATCATAAAGCAAGCACTCACATTGTGCTGCCAGCATAGCCACAATAGAATGCACCTCAATTCCATGGAACTGCCCCAGACCATTTAACACAGTCCAAGGAGCATTAAGTTGTTTGTGACATTTTTAGGCCCCAACTAGAAGGAAAATCCTGCCCTCAAGAGCTGACAGCCAATCTGATAGGTCGGCAGTTTCTTTGGGCTTCAGAAGAAGTGGCTACTTCTGGGACCGCACTGAGTATCTGCAAAGAAGAAGATAGACAAATTGAGCAGGTGGAGGATATTTGATTGGGATCAGGAATAGGAGGTGCTGGGAACAGACAAGATGATTGAAGGGACATTGGGTGGGGTAGGGAGTGCCTTAGCAGGGCCCCCAATCAAACAAACTACTCCATATGTGCCAGTTCCCCAGCTTCAACTGTCCCATGCAGTCCACCCTGGCGGTGGGATGAGTCATATAGTCACAGAGATGTGCAGCATGGAAACAGACCCTTTGGTCCAACCAATCCATGCCGGCTAGATATCCTAAACAATCCAAGACCATTCATATACCCATCCAAATGCCTTCTTAATGTTGTAATTGTGCCAGCCTCCACCACTTCCCCTGGGAACTCATTCCATACACGTACCTGAGTAAAAACTCAAGAGTGAAAAAGTTGCCCGTTAGATCCCTTTTAAATCAATCCCCTCTCACCTTAAAATGATGCCCTCTAGTTTTTGACTTCCCCATCCCTATCCAAGCCTCTCATGATTTTGTAAACCTCCATAAGGTCACTCCTGAGCCTCTGATGCTCCGGGGAAAATAGTCCCAGTCTATTCAGCTTTTCCCTATAGCTCAAATGCTCCAGGCAACATCGTGTAAGCTTTTCAAGAACCCTTTCAAGTTTCACAACATCCTTCCCATAGCAGGGACACCATAACTGCATGCAGTATTCCAAAAGTGGCCTAAACAACATCCTGTACAGCTACAACATGGCCTCCCAACACCTATACTCAATGCACTGACCAATGAAGGCAAGTGCACCAAACGCCTTTTTCACAATATGGATCTAGAGGAACACAGCAGGCCAGGCAGCATCAGAGGAGTAGGAAAGCCGATGTTCTGGTTCAGGCCCCTACTTCAGAAATGGGGGAGAGGAAGGGGGACCTGAAATAAATAGAGAGAGGTGGGATCGGGCTGGTGAAGGTAGGTGGAATGGTGAAAAGTGAGTGCAGGTTGGTCCTGGTGGTGATTGGTCAGTGATGTGGGCGAAACGGGCAAGGACAAGTCAAGGAGGCATGGCTAAGAGGGGCTGGGAAAGGTAGGTGGGATAGTGTGGGTAGGCAGTGGTGGGGATTGGTTAGTGAGGTGGGAGGAGTGGATAGGTGGCAGAAAAAACGGACAGGTCAAGGAAGCGAGGATGAGAGGGATAGTTGGTCATGGGATGAGGTTGGGGGTGGGGAGATTTTGAAGCTAGTAAAGTCCACATTGAGACCATTGGGTGGTAGGCCCTCAAGGCAAAATATGAGGTGCTGCTCCGCCAAATTGCAGGTGGCATTGTTGTGATACAGGGGAAGGCCCAGGATGGACATGGAGTGGGAGAGGAGTTGAAGTGGTTTATGACTGAAAGGTATTGTCGTTTGTCACAAACCGAGCACAGGTGTTCTACAAAGCAGTCTCTGAGCCTCCACTTGGTCCCAATGTTGTTGAGGAGGCCACATCGGGAACAGCGGATCCAATAGACCGCAGTAGTGGATGTGCAGGTGAACATCTGTCTGATGTGGAAGGTTTTTTTTTCAGGCCTGGGATGGAGGTGAACGATGAGCTGGCCAGCTGTGGGTGGGTGGTCACTGAGCTGATGAGGTTATGGATGGTCTGGGAGATGATGTTTTGGTGGCCGGGGTGGGTCATGATCAAGGGGGCAGTAAGAGGAGGTGTCAGAGAGTTGGAACCTGGCCTTGGCGATGTAAAGGTCAGTGCACCATACCACAACTTTGCCTCCCTTATCTGCAGGTTTGATAGTGAGTTTAGGCTTGGAGCAGAGGGACTGGAGGGCTGCGTGTTCTGTGGGGGAGTCTGGAGTGAGTGAGAGGGGTGGAGAGGTTGATGTGATCGATGTCAAGACGACAGATGGAGATGAAGAGGTTGAGGGAGGGTATGAGGCCTTGGGGTGGTGTCCAGGAGGACAGGGTGTGTTGGATGCGGGAGAAGGGGCCTGTACAAGTGGGGTTTGACTTGTGGTTAAAGAAAGAAGACTACAAGTTTGCAGTGGAAGAGAGATACACTGAGGTCTTTCCGGAGGGAGGAGGGTAACTTCCTCAAGGTAGGCATTCCTAGAAGAGGTTTTGCAGGGGGTTATAACTCACTCAGAAATAGCAAGAACTGCCAATGCTGGAGTCTAAGATAACAAGTGTGGAGCTGGAGGAACACAGCAGGTCAGGCAGCATCTGATGCTGCCTACCTGCCCTAACCTACCGCCATTCCACCTATATATCCTAGCCCCTCTTATCCCCGCCTCCTTGACCTGTCCTTCTTCTATCCCACCTATCTGCTCCTCCCACATCATTGACCAATCCCCACCACTACCTACCTGCACTCATCTCTCATCATCCCACCTACCTTCCCCAGCCTGGCCCCACATCTCTCCATTTATTTCAGAGCCCCCTTTCCCTCCCCCATTTCTGAAGAAGTGTCCAGACGTGAAACGTCAGCTTTCCTGCTCCTCTGATGCTGCCTATAAGGCTAAAATGTTGGACAAATGTTGGCACTTTCAGTGAACTAACGTGATGTGATATATATTATGGAATGTGCTGTATCACAGATACAGTATGTTGGAGCTCCTGGATGCTAAGTTGTTCTATGGTAAACATGCCTGCAGCAAATATTTGAAGTTCAAACAGCTGTGACTCAGATTTTGCAAGTTGGAGATTGAAAAACAGTAAGTGGAATGAAGCCTGGATTATTTGCGCAGGAGATAGTCACACTTATTCAGATTGGGTCATCTCTTGTGGTCAGTGTTCAGGGACAGGAGAGTATGGCCTCTACATCTGAGATGGTAAAGGATAGGACAACAGATTGGTTGTGGCAAACATTTAAGGGGATAGTTCAGAATATGTAGAACAGATTCATTCCAAAAATGAAGAAAAATTCCAAGGGATCTGTGGTGAACTCTGAAATGATAAAGCTAGTATCAAACTGCAAGAAAAATACAATTATGCAAAGATAGGTGGCATGTCAGGAGAATGAACAGAATATATAAAGAAAAGATTGACAAAAAATAATTAATCAAAGGAAAAATTAGAGTATAACAGCATTTGAACCAAATAGATAAAAAGATTCAATAATTTTAAGAGAGTTTGGACAGATTCTTGGTAGGTCGGGAAATCAAGGGGTTTCAGGGTCAATCGAATGTTTAACTTGAAATACAAACAGTTCCACCATAATCTTATTAAAAAGCTGAGTAGCCTTGAGTGGCTGCATGGTGTACTTCTGTTTCAGTTTCACATTTAATTCTGTTTACAGATAGTAGGTGTTTCTACAAATATTTTTAAAAGAGAAGAATCAACAGTGTGAATGTTGGCCCAATAGAAAGTGAATCAGGAAAATTAGGTTTCTGTGAAAAACGTTTTTTAAAAATACCTAAATTCACCCTCCTGACAAAGATGCTTGCACAAAGACCCTCCTCAAATCTACGTTACCTTAACTTTTGTCTGAATTTTGTGTACATCCCACTAACACAAGAAGACTGTTCCGAAAGAGAATTAGAGAAAAACCCAACACTGTGGAAACAGGCCCTTTGGCCCAGCAAGTCCACACCGACCCTCAAAGACCAGCCAGACCCATCCCCGTATTAGCCACCTGATCTACTCATCCCTGAACACAATGGGCACTTTCGCATAGCCAATCCACCTAGCCTGCACATTCTTAGACTGTGGGAGGAAACCAGTGCACCCAGAAGAAACCCACTCAGACAGGGGGAGAATGTGCAAACTCCACACAGACAGTCACCCGAGGGTGGAATCGAACCCGGGTCCCTGGCGCTGAGGCAGCAGTGCTAACCACTGAGCTACCTTGCCACCCACAGGGGAAGATCCAGGTTATATCAGGTTAATTTCACTTTAATTAAATGGTTTCTCCAGGATTTAGATTAGTATTCAATGCAAAGGCGACAAATGTTGTTGTATTTACAATGCTGCAATTTGCACATGAGGCCAGATGTTCATGAGCCCAATCAGGACAAAATGGAGATTGGCCTGAAAAAATGGCCACTGATTCAGGCAGCTGGAATGTCTGCTTCTGCCCTTGGCTATATTCATGACAGTAAGTTGAGGGAATGAGTCCTGCCACTCCTCTTAATAAGGTAATTGACAGTGTTACGGGTTTATTGAAAGCCTGACCTAGATAAGATTTTCAGTTTACACAGAGGTAGCCAGAAATTAGCAGCTGTTGGATATTGCACCAGCTAGTGTAAACCGTTAGAGGCATGAAGAGTTTACAGTGTAAATGGTTTTGCCTGCTTTACAGTTCATCGTTAAGTAATGGAGCATGATTTCTATTTGTTGCATATGACTGGAAGAATTTTAAGGTTTTCTTGCAATGTTTTTGCCAAATTGTTACTTCTGCCAACATAATCCATGCTAAGGTTGGCAGTCGGTTCAGAGGGCCAGATGCTTGATCAGCCTAATACGAGCAACAGAAGGTGTACCTGCAGGCTGAGGGTGCAATTGAGGGGCTTAACATGTGTTTTCCAACAACAAGAAGTCCCCTATGCAGAGCTTTTGGAGGCAGACTGTGTTTGTCATTTTAACATTGCTTCTTGTTTTTCTGATCTATGGTTATACTGTGTATCGCGGTAAAGTCATTTTTTTTCTTCATTTCTCCATTCTGTACATATCCTTAGGTATCTTTGTACTTAAGATAGCGCTGTAGGTGGAAAGTTACAATCTTTTCATTGTACTCATTTGAGTACAACTGACAATAAAGCTAATTCAATTCAATTCAATTAATGGATGGTAAAGTGGAGGTAAGAAGAGAGCCTTAATTGTGTAAATTGGGTTTTGAAAGGGCAGGTTGTCTGCAAGCTTTCTCAGCTGGGCCAAAATGAGATGGTAATGGGAAGATGATGGGCATGTTGAGGGCAGAGCAGTGGGCATGATCTATATGGACTTCAGTAAGGCATTCAACAAGGTTCCTCACGGTAGACTGATTAGCAAGATTAGATCACATGGAACAAAGGGAGAACTAGCTACTTGGATACAGAACTGGCTCAAAGGTAGAAGACAGAAGGCAATGGGAGAGGGTTGCACTTCAGACTCAAGGCCTGTGGCCGGTGGTGTGCCACAAGGATCAGTGCTGGGTCCACTGCTTTTCCTTGTTTATATAGATTATTTGTATGTGAACATAGGAGGTATGGTTAGTAAGTTTGCGATTAACACCAAAATTAGAGATGTACTGGACAGCGAAGAAGGTTACCTCAGAGTGCAACAGGATCTTCATTAGCTGGGCCAATGGGTCAAGGAGTGGCAGATGGAGTTTAATTTGGATAAATGTGAGGTGCTTCATTTTGGACAGGCAAATCAGGGCAGGGTTTACATACTTAGTGGTAATCCTGGCGAGTGCTGCTGAACAAAGAGACCTTAGAAGACAGGTTCACAGTTCCTTCAAAGTGGAGTCACAAGTACTGAGAATAGTGACAAAGGTATTTGGTATGCTTGCCTTTATTGCTCAGTGCATTAAGGACAGGAGTTGGGAATTCATGTTGTGGTTGGGCAAGACATTGGTTACTCCACTTTTAGAATATTGTGTGCAATTCTGGTTTTCAGGATGTTGTGAAACTTGAAAGGGTTCAGAAAAGATTCACAAGGATCTTGCCAGGGTTGGAGGGTTTGAGCGAAAGGGAGAGGCTGAATAGATTGGGGCTATTTTCCACGGAGCATTGGAGGCTGTGGAGTGACCTTATGGAGTTTTGCAAAATCATGCGGGACATGGATAGGGTAAATAGACAAGGTCTTATTCCGGGGTTGGGGAGTCCAAAACTAGAGTGCATGTTTTAAGGTGAGGGGGCAAAGATTTGAAAGAGACCTAAGTGGCAACTTTTTCATGCAGAGGGTGGTGCCAGAATAGTGATGGAGGCTGGTACAATTACAACATTTAAAATGCATCTGGGTGGGTATATGAGTAGGAATAGTTTACAGGGATATGGGCCAAACACTGGCAAATAGGACTAGATTTATTTAGGGTATCTGGTTAGCACGGACGAGTTGGACCAAAGGGTCTATTTGTGTGCTGTGTATTTCTATGGCTCTGTGACTCTATGTCACCCAAAATTAGCCCAGCTTCCAGGATGTTTCCAGAGAGTTGGTAAAATTTGGTAAGGTCTTGAACTTTACAAGAGGGTAACACCACTGTCGCAACCATAAAAGGGAAATTCAGATAAATCTGTTTAAGCTTTTGCATACATATTTTCCAGGCCAGTAGTATCCAGAGTCAAGGTGAGTCAACGTTTTATCACATTTTCCTCTCAAGAAAAATAATTGATTTTAGTTATGTGCACAACACTTCCCGTGTAGTGAACAAAACAAACATTGTGCCAGTTCAAATGCGCACAGGTACACCAGAAGTTCACTATCAATATCATATTGCTGCATTGCAAAAATGAAGCTGACTCCAAAGCTAAGTCAAAATGAAATCAGATATAGAGGTTTTTGTTTGGAGTTGCATTCATGAAAGAGATTAATAACAGTGATTTTCTTGATATAAGCCATCACTCCATAGCAAAAACAATAGGTAGACACAATGCATCCAATATAAAAATATTGTTGGAAACTTGTAGAAAGTCAGGTAACTTGCTTGCTAGTAATGATGCTAAATAACACTGATCTTGCTAACATTGATCTCACCTCGTGCACACCCTGTGCAATGTTACTTGTATGCCTGTTTAAATGTTTTTCATCTGTACATCCTTTGCTTCCTATGATCTGTCTGTGCCACTTGTAAACAAAACTTTTCACTCTATTTCAGTACATGTGACAATAAATCAATTTGGTAAGACATATTTTAATTATTTTGAGTTCAATAATTGCAATGGCATTGAGGCTTGATAAAAAGGTACAATATGAAATTGTTTTTAAACGTGTATTTCAGGCAAGTATTAGCTTTTCAAACACAACTTAAAACTTATTCTTATTAATTTAATAAACACTTCACTTGAATTGTTGACAATTTGTCTCTGCTATCTGTTTCAGTTACTGGAAGGTATCTTTTATTCTAGAATTCTTAGAAAGGCATGACTAGGCTGTATTTCCCCATTTAACTCCTTTGTAAAGCATAGAAGAATGTATCAGTCCTGTTACAGTTCTTGGCTGTGCAACATGGTTTTTCAGTAATAAACCCATAACTACATATCACGTTTAAATTAACCATTCCCTATTTGGGATGTTACAAATGTTTTTACATGGCTTATCACCTTTAGACTGCGCAATCTGTCAGTTTTTGAAAAAAATCAATCTGAAGATATGGCCAACACAGACAAAGCAATATTTTAAGCCAGATTTCAAGAATAAACACTACAATAACACAAAATTTAATGTCAGGTCAAAGAAGAAACTATTCAAAGTGGTGACCAAAAGCTTTGGTCTTTAAAAAAGGGAGATAGTGATTTAGAGGTTTGAGGAGGAAATGAAATTCCTAACTGTAGTGTATGAAAGGATGAAGGTAATGCAGTCAATGCTGGGGCAAAAGGAATATGAATGCACAAGTAATCAGAATTGCAGGAAATCAGATAATGACGAGGTTTACCTGGTCGGATAAGATTACAGGAGCTGGGAATGGCATGTCTATGTTTACAAGGTGGGTGGTCAGGAGTTCAATAGGAAGAGAAACATTGGTGAATCTCAAAGAACCTGAATTCAAGCAGTTTTAAAAAAAACACTGCTGAAAACATGAGCTGAAAACAGATATGCAGCAGAGGCAGCTAACAGATCATCTTAACCTTGTACCCGGATCCGCAAGGCTTCATTTTCAGTGCACTACCCAAATCAGGCAGGACTGAGTTCTACACTGCAGACTATAATGTTTAAGTATCCTCGTGTACAAAAGACAAGACCTGACAGGATGGACAGTTCCAAGGGGTTTATGCATCTTTCCGCACAGTTTTCTCCACAATTAACAATAGGGCATCTGATGCCCTCAGAGGATTCCATAACCCCCTAATCCCCCATGAAGTCTTTGGACGGTATTCACAGGGGTACATCAGTTCTCTGAAGGAGTACCCTGGCCATTGAAAAGAAATGCATTACAAATTGGCTTGCTCTTAACTGTTATTGTCTTCATACACCACAGAAATAGGATGTTTTCCAACACTTTTGCAATAATGGAAAGGACCTGCATCATGAGAAAAGTCTGGGTCCTGTTCTTACTCCTGGATAACGCTAAAACCCAACACCCCCAATTACTATCACTGGATCCTCCCAACTTGAAAGAAGCCAGGCTTTTTCTTAAACCACTCTAAATTCACTATGGCAGAGTTGGAAATTATCACTTGATGTGATCCAGCCAGATTTGAAACTGGATGACAAATCAGTTACAGGCGATGACACTCACGTTTGCACTCCATGAATTTCAAGGAATGCAGTCCATACCAGAGGATGGTGGGATTGACCAGGGTGGAAAAGGATTTCATTTTTGATCGGGACATCAAATAGCACATGAGTAGTTGTCTAACCTGACAACTGTACAAGAATTGTGGTAAATAGACTGCCAAAGGCTGGATAGTTTAAAAAAAATGTCATTATGACTTTCTTTTCCACAGATCTGTTGAATTCAATTTCGAGTGACATTGGTGGCATATGAACTCAAATGTCTGGTTTACTAATCTGGCATTATTTTCATCCAGTCAGTGCATTTTACATTGGAAGTAGAGACGGAATGTTTTAAATAGTAAAGTAATTTAAGACTTTTACTGCAACAAGTGAAATTAAAACCAACAACGACAAACATTACACAGCAACTAATACACCAAACTAAGGAGAAGATTCTTTCATGTGAACTAACAAATGGAATTGAGATACAACCCCCATTTCACTGTACACCACATTTCTGACAGATGTACAGCAGAAAAAGATTAAGCCCAATCTTTCTTCCAGCTCTCTGGTAGTCTGATCTTCTCCTGCCATGCAAGCTTGCAAACTTGCGGTGGTTTTTGAGTCACTCCACTCAGCCTGAGTCTTCAGATCTTATTTGTAACAGTGGGACTACTCTCGTGACTCTTGAACCTTAAAAAATGGGACTTTTGAAGATTCCTGTTCCCTTCCTTTTGAATCAAAAAACAAATGCTTACAAGCATCCTGCATCTTCATAGCAGGAGGTATATTTTTCCTCTGCTTGTGTCTCACAAAAGCAGTTGTACTTTCACTGTGACTCACTGAGTTTCTGTCTCCTTCTCCTGTTTAGAACTATATCATTCAGGCATACACCGTGTCTGCCTATTCCTTTTGCCAAGATGCAAAATTTAGATTCAATCAGCCACCTATGTACCTATTTGTTTGACTATTTGTGACTTAGACTTGGACCTAGACTCCCTACTTTGTGGAAACTGGCTCTTCAGTCCAACAAGTCCGCACCAACTTTCAGAGCATCCCACCTCGACCTGTCCCTCTAGAGCCCACTTAATCTACATCCCTGAACACTGTGGGCAATTTAGCCTGCACATCTTTGGACTGTGGGAGGAAACCGCAGCACCCGGAAGAAACCCACGCAGACACGGGAGAACGTGTAAACTCCAAACAGAGAGTTGCCCGAGAGTGGAATTGAACCCGGGTCCCTGGTGCTGTGAGGCAGCACTGCTAATAACTGAGCCACTGTGCTGCCTCTAGTTGTAAGTGATTGGCATCATTCTCATTGTTTGGCAGACCTCCAATTATGGCATCATCAGGAACCTTTGCAATTTTACTCCATTCCACAACTCAGGTCATTCCAAAAAAATCAAAACTCGGAGTGCACTGTCTTCAAACATACAGTCTGAAAAAGAGGAATGTACCACAATACATTCTTCTTAGTCCTTAAACCAATTCTTAATCAAAACTAACAATGACCTTCCTGTTCCATGAATGTACAGTTTGTTAACCAGTCTATTTTTGTGGTAATTTGTCAAACGTTTTCTTCAAATCCCTGCAGGAAGTATCAACTGCAGTCCCGTCATCAACCTTCTCTGTCACTACTATCAAATACCAATCAAGATTTGTCAAGCACAATCTTCTTTTTCAAATCAGTCTGGGTCTCCCTGATTAACTTCAACCTCTCCAACTGCCTGTTAAATGTTTTCTTGATTATCATTGCTTAACCTTCGGTCATCATGGATGCTCAACTGATCAGTCTGTAATTATTGGGAATGTTCCACGCACTTGTCTTGAACAAGAGTGTAACATTTTCCACTTCCCAATTCTCTGACCTGCTCTGTATCTGGGCAAGATGGAATACAATATGAGAAGTGTGAAGTTATGCACTGTGGTTGAAAGAAGATGCATTGAATATTTTCTGACTGAGGAAACACTTCAGAAATCTGAAGCACAAAGGGACTTGGTAATCGTAGTTCAGGATTCTCTTAGAAGTTAAGATGCAGGTTCAGTTGACAAGTACAATGTTTGCAGTCATTTTAGGAGGTCATTAACACAAGAGCAGTTATATACTGCTGAGGCTGTGAAAGGATATGGTGAGACAACATTTGGAATATTGTGAGCAATTTTGGCCCTATATCTGAGGAAGGATGTCCTGACATTGGAGTGGATCCAGAGGAGGTTTATAAGAATGATCCCAGAAGCGAAGGGCTTCTCATATGAGGAGTAGTTGAGGACTCTCGGTCAGCACACAATGGAGGTTATGAAGATGAAGGGGGATCTCATTGAAGCTTAAGAATACTGACAAACCCAGATAGTGTGGAGTAGTTTCCTCTCGTAGGAGAGACAAGGACCCACAGGCGCAGCCTGAAACTAAAGGGTCGACCCTTTAGCACCTAAGTGAGGAGAAATTTCTTCAGCCAGAGGGTGGTTACTGTGTTGAACTCATTGCCGCAGAAGGCTTTGGAGGGCAAGTCATTGAGTGTATTTAAGACTGAGATAGATAAGTTCTGGATTAGAAAGGGGATCAAGGGTTACAGGCAGAAAGCGGGAGAATGGAATTGAGAAACATACCAATCAGCCATGATGGAACGGCACAGCAGACTTGATGGGCTGAATGACATATTTCTTTTCCTACATCTAATGGGCAAGATTGGACAATTATGGCATGATTTTCAGCTATCTCCAGCTGACAACTCAGTAATGTGAAATGCAAATCATTCAGACCACGTGACTTATCTACTCAAAGCAGGGTCAATCTTTCCAGTAACCTTTTCTTTGGGCTACATTTCATGTCAACTGCCATCCCATATTCATTCTCAATTTGCCAGTACTCTTTTTCGTCATCACTTTCTCTCTCAATCTATGACAAATCTGGACCTTTACTCCATATTTCTTCCCATTTTGAATTTGAAAGGAAGTATCTCTTTGAGAGATCTGATTAGAAGAGAAAATAGGATAAAAAGGCATGAGGGAAAAACAAGGGAGAGACATGCCTTTGACTTGTCTTTCGCAGGGGATTGTGTGGGAGTGGATTGGCATCTTTGAATCAGCATATTGATAGCAAAGGAATTTTTCAGATGATGGAGGGTTTGAAGGAGCAATTCAAAAGGGAAAGAAAAGATATCACAATGGAAGTGAGGCACAGAAGAATGGTTAATCACATGGGGCATGGAGGAAGTGAGGGACTTGATCAGATAAAGGGGTGGAGAAGGGCAAATGATTGTGGGAGGGAATGATAAGGAGCTAAACGTTCTCTGCAAATCACTCTACCCCAATGTAATCTGTAGCCAATGGTTTCCTGCTACAATATGCAACATCATCCCTCACCCCCGAATGGGAAAAATGGGAGTTCAACAAAGATAAGCAGCAGAGAAGAAAAATGTAGATAGAAGTAAGAGAAACAATGTCACAGAGATAGCCAAGGCAAATTATATTTTGACAGTGCGTGCAGTATGACAGGAGATTGACTAAAATCATTGTACTTTACAGTATAGAAATAGGCAATTCAATCCATTGTGTCTGTAGTGGCTCCCTAAAGAGCCACTCACCTCGTCCCAGCCCTATCTCCATTGTACTCTGAATTCATAACTTTCAAATATAAATCCAGTTCTCTTTTGTAACCTTGTATGGAAACTGCCTCCGCTATTCTCCCAGGCAGTGCATTCAAAATCCTAATAACTCTCTGAGTAAGGAATTTTATTCCTCATCTGACTCTTAGGACTCTTGCTGACATACTTGAAATTGTGAACCCGAGTTCCAGATCAACGAATGGAAACAGATTATCCTTCAATACCCTGTCAAAATTGGTCATAATTTTGAACATTGCAAGAATGTCACCTCTTAATCTTCTGTGCTCCAACAAGAATGATCCCAATTTCTCTAATCTTTCCTTGTATCTCAAATCCTTCATTCCTGATATCATTTGATAAACCTTCTTTGCACTCTCTTTACTTTAACGTCCTTCTGTAAACATGATGGCCAGAAAAGAACACATTACACCTGACTTGCATGTTAGAATTGTTACACAGACTATGCATTTTATTATATATCCCTTCGCTATCTATTATTCCCACAGGTGACTATTTTTTATTTTCTTTATTTTTATCATGTTACAGGGAACACAACAGCAACAATTTGTGTTTGCATAGTGCTAGGTACTCAAAGATGCTTCATAAATCCTAATATTGAACCAGAGCACAAACTAAAATAAGTTTAAAAGGTAAGCTCTGAGGAGCAACTTCAAGGAGGAGAGCTATTCAGGTTAAAAAAGGTTGATGAGGGAATTAAAGACCTTGGCGCGTCAGAAGCTGGAGACATGACTTCCAATCGTGGAATGATGGACGAGTGAAGGGATTTGACAGTGGTTAGAGAAGAGGTCACAGAAATGGAAAGTTACAAGGTCAGGGTAGATTTTAAAACAAGTTGCTACAGTGAAAGCTTGAGGCTGCACCTTATGTTTCCTTGTAACTTGGCCGTACCTTGAAGTGAGCTACTGAAATTTCCCTTCCAGTGAACCTACAGTAACCGGGCTACATGGAAAGCTCATCCTTAGTAAAAATGTTGACATTTGCAGTGCAACCTGTAACTGGGAAATTAAGTTACCAACGATTAATTTCTGAAAAAATCTGCATTGGACTTCAAAGTATGGTTATAGCAGTTAAATAGAGAAAAACTGCAGAAAGCTTGCACACAAGTACAGCAGGTAATCAGAATAGCTCATGATATATTGGCCCTTATTTCAATGAGGTTCAAGTATAAGAGTAAGGAAGTCCCACAGTAACAGTAAAAGGTGCTGTTGAGGTCACAACTGGATACTATGAACAGTCTTGATCCTCTTATTTAAGAAAATATATCACTTCATCACAGGCAGCTCAGGGAAGAGATACGAGGATGATTCCCAGTATGGAGGGATTACCTTTGGAGCAAAGGTTAAACAGGTTGGGATTCTACTCACTGGAATTTAAAAGAATGAGAATGTGATCTCATTGAAACATACAGACTGCTCAAGGGGCTTGAGGGGGTAAATGCTGAGAGGTTGTTTCTCCTCATTGGACAGTCTAGGACCAGAGGTAGAGTCTCAGAATTAAGGGCAACAATTTAATTCTGAGATAAGATGGAATTTCTTCTCTCAGAGCATTGTGAATCTTTGGAACTCCTTTCCACAGAGTGCCATGGGGGAAGAGTCCTTGCATGTATTTGAGGCTCAGACAGATTCTTGATCAGGTGGGGAAACAAAGGTTAAAGGGAAAGGGCAGGCAAGTGGACAAGAAGAATGTCCAATCAGCATTATCCTATTGAGTAGTGCAGCAGCTTGAGGAGCTGAACAGCCCACTCCTGTTCCAATTTCTTGTGGCGTAACTAAGTCAATGTCTCAGTGAGAGCTGGTGGAATGACTCTCCAGAGCATTTTTACAAATTGTGTGAGTAGTCCTGTTGGCTACATAATTTGAAAATAATTAATGAAATGATGAAGTGTCTGAGCATTCAATTGGCTTCAAAACCGAACAAGGAAAACAAAAAATTTTAGGTAGACAATTCACATCAGAATTTTATCAATTGTTCATTCTTTTGTACATAATAGGAATATATAGTCAAGTATTAAATAAGACATTACATTATTCCTGAAAATTGCTATCTTCAACAATCACAACTTGACTATCTCAGTCTCGGCAGAGACAACTTGTATGACCTTTGAAGAGTTCGGCGATTCAAACCTCATTTTTGTTTCACTGCTTCGCGTTGGAATCCATGGATACAGAAGCACAGTGCACTGTAATCAAACCATAAAATTTTAATTTTCTAAACAGTTAAATTAGTGTGATTAATAAAAATTCTTGTCAGGTTACCAAATTAGTACCCTGGACATGTTTTTCAGACTGAGTTTTGAGTTGTAGCACAACTGATTTGGACTGAAAAGCATGTGTATAAATATCGTCCATGGGGAAAGGCACCAAAGGGTGCAAGAAATGAATATTCAGGAACGGACAGCATCAGCCAGCAATCTGCATTATAACAAGATCCTGGAACGAGAGGGTGGTGCTTGCACAAGAACAAGTTGTAACTGGCAAATTCAGCAAGTAAGTAAAATCTATTCTTTCATTCCAATTTAAGTATCATGGGTCAGTTTATCAAGGAAGGTTATTGGACTTCAAGAGCAATTTGGACAAATAATCTTAAAGGAAAATATAGCATAAGTGTTTCAACCTCAATAGGAAACTAGTATTATTTTTAAAAGATGACTGACTTTCAAATGACTTTCCTTGCACCAGAGCACGGTTTTCAAATATTTTGGTTATCTCTGTAGTTAGCCGAAGACCTTGATCCACCAGAACTATGTGGTAGTCTGCATTTATTCAGTGCTATCCTACAATAAAAGATCCCACAGGCAGGCATCTGCCAACCCACAAAAATGAAGTTTGGGCCTGAAACATCAGGTCTCTGACTGCACATCTCTTGCAACAACAAATTTGAATGCCACACTGCTATCAGAGTCTAGAAAATCTGGCATTATGACAATGCTGGTATTGTTCCGAATGAAATATGGTGGGCAGGAGAAAGTCAGCCTCAAAAACAAAATGGTCATTACACCTTCTGGAAGTGTAAGTCTGAGGAAGAAAACTTCCAAGATGGGGTTGGGGTTGCCATTAGAAAAAATTGGTTTACTGTCTCGGTGATCTCCTTTGACCCCCAGCACGTGATGAGTGGGTGTCTCATAACCTTACGCTTCACCCTAACCCAGAACCAGACAAATGAAGTCAAAGTCGACAGAAAAAACAGTATGCCGAAGAACAGATAGGCAGAGCACAGGAAATGTGGCAACATGTTGCCAGTCACGACATGTGTGGATTCTTCAGCCCAAACCAGATCATGTGTGCTCCAAACATCCAAGCACCTATCCTACTGAGGGCCAAAAATGGAATGGCACTCATCAACGGCAGAAAGGAAGTTAGGACAGATTGGGAGGAATGCTTCAAGAATTTCGCCAATCAAGACTCAGTCGTTGACCTGAGTGACCACGACCACATTCCACAAAATGCTCCTCATCATCATCTCACCACATATGAGTCTGAAAAGGGTATAACACAGCTGAAAGTGAATAAAGTTGCCAGTGAAATGGAATCCTGCTAAGTGTACACTAATTCAGTGGGGAAGCATTCTTGGCCCTGATATACTACAACTGGTGGGAGAAGCATGCGAGGTGATCTCTAATGCCATAAATGTGACCAGCGTGAAGAAAGATCCAACTGATTTGTGAAACTATAGAGGGGCAAACCTGCTTCAGCAATATGGAAGGTGACTATAAAATTCCTTCTCAGTTGCTTCCTCTCAGAACCTGAAGAACACCTCTTGAAGTCACAGTACGTTTCTTATACAGCAAAAGGCACTATGGAAATTACTCTCACGTAACCAAAATTCAAGGGCGGAGTGCAGTAGCAGCCTCCTTTACCTCAACGGCCTTCAATTCTGTTAACCAAGAAAGACTATGGAGCATTGTCCTCAATGCTGTTGCCCTCAGAAATTACCATCCTCCCCTCCAACAAAATGGCTGCAGTGACACTCACAATTGATTCACCACAAACACAATATGTGACCAATTTGGTGTGAGGAAAGACTGCACATTCACGCCAATGCTCTTCTCCATCTTCCTTGCTGCAATAATCCAGTTCTATCTTTGAGGCTTCCCAATGGTATTGAGCTGGCAGGCAGGAAACTGTTAAACTTGCACCTCCTGTCCAGAAATACTATCCCAAACTGTCAATAGGCTGCAGTATGCAAACATTTTTTGCAGGTACAGGCACTGAACCTGACCTCCAAACTGTTGCTGAGGCATTCACAAATTCTGTTTTTCCACGGTCTAGAAGGACTGTGGCCTCTCTCAGGCCAGCATTCCCAGTATTGAAGGACTGCTTATGTGCAATCAGCTGCATTGAGCGAGTCCTGTCACCTAACACAAGGGGAGTCCAGCACATCAGTATAAAAGACAACAATGAAGCATTCACAACAATCTTCAACCAGAAGTGCTGAGTGTATGATCCAACTAGGCTCCTCTAAATGTTACCAGAGTCTCATTGTCATTCTTCATCTTATTTGATTCATTTTCCATGATCTCAAGAAATGGTTGGAAGCACTGGGTATTGTAAAAGCTGCAAGCCCTGTCAACATTCCGACAATAGTTCTGAAGCCTTGTGCCCCAGAACTTGCTGCATACTTTTCCAACAGTTCCAGTACCGTTTCAACGCTATCTCACTGACCATTCAGAAAATTGTCCTGAGCTGATCTCCACAGGATAAGCAGGACAGCTCCAACCTGGCCAAGTATCCCCCACAAGTCTGTTCTCAATCATCAGTAAAGCGATGGAAGATTCATCAAGTTATCAAACAGCATTTGCTTCACAATAACCTGCTTACTGAGGCTCAGTGTGTGTTCCGCCAGGGCCATAGCTCCTGACCTCATTACACTCTATAAGACCATAAGACATAGGAGTGGAAGTAAGGCCATTCGGCCCATCGAGTCCACTCCGCCATTTAATCATGGCTGATGGGTATTTCAGCACCACTGACCCGCACTCTCCCCGTAGCCCTTAATTCCTTGTGAGATCATGGTCCAAACATGGACGAAAGAACTAAACACCAAAGGTGAAATAAAAGTGACTGCCTTCAACATCAAGGCTGCATTGACTGAATATGGCATCAAGGAGCTCTAAACAATGGGAATCAGCGGGAAAAATCTCTGCTGGCTGGGATTATATCTAGCACGAAGGTTGGTCGTTGTAATGTTTGATGGTGAATTATCCCAGTACCAAGACAACTCAGGAGATATCCCTCAGTTAGTGTACATGTCCAAACATCTTCAGCTGCTTCATCAATGACCTTTCCTCCATCATAAGATCAGAAGTGGGAATGTTTGCTGACGACTGCACAATGTTCAGCACTACAGTGATGAGAACTGAAAATAAAATGCAGGTTGTGTTGCATGAAATTTTTTTCATTGTGCCCTTGCTTTCTGTGGCACTAACTTCAAAAGTCAGCAATGCAGCAGTGGAATAATTTATTGACAAGTTTCAGGTAGTAGATGATCATTTGACTTGGCTTGTATCAGCCCTCTGTTATAAACTTGCCACGGTGTCATTACAACAGGCAGTACCGTTCTCTTGACTCTCAACTGGCCCAAATCTTCAAAGACCCTACAGTCATTGTCGGTTTGAAGGCATGCTGTCAGTGTTTATGAATGGCATTGTGGAGAATATGGCATTTTCGACAGGCTTGCTCTGCCTTGCCATTTTTTCCAAATAAATGAAATTTGGGAAAGATCTGGCAATTTGACAGAAATTTACCAGGACATTGCTGGGAATGGAAGGTTTGAGTTATAAGGAGGGGACGGATAGGCTGGGACTTATTTGTCTGGAGTGTAGGAGGTCAAGAGGTGACCTTACAGAGGTTTATAAAATAATGAGGAGTATAGATAAGGTGAATGACAAGTGTCTTTTTTTTACTTTGGAGGTGCTATTTCAAAACTAGGGGGTTATTTTTAAAGTAAGAAGAGAAATATTTAAAAAAGACGTGGGTGGCATCTTTTTACCAGAGAGTGGTTTGTGGATGCAATGAACCGTCAGAGGAAGTGGTGGATGCCAGTACAGTTTCAACATTTAAAATATATTTAGATATGTACATGAATAAGAAATGTTTGGAGGGATATAGGCAGGGGACAGGTTTAGCTTGTATGGTTGGCATGGTTGTTCTGATGGGTCTGTTTCCATTCTATATAACTCTACGTGTAAATCCTCAGACACTAAAGCAATCCACTCTCAAATTCAGCAAGACCATGACAATATCCAGGCTTCAGCTGAAAAGTGGCAAGTCATATTTGTGCCACACAAATGCTAGAGAGAACCTAACCATTGCACATTGACCACCATTCACCCTGTTGCAGCAAATTACTTGTCTCCTGACTTCTCAAAGCCTGTCAAAAACCTATCAAAAGTTTGCCCACCATGTACAAAGCACAACTTGGGAGTGTATGAAATATTTCACTCCTTGCATGGGTGAGTGCAGCTCCAACAAAACTGAAGCAGCTTGATACCATCTAGGACAAAGCAGCCTGCTTAATTGGCATCACATCTATAAACATTCAGTCCCTCCAGCACCAATGATCCTTTGCAGCAGTGCGTACCAGCTACGAGATGCACTCAGAAATTCACCAAGGCTCCTTAGACAGATCCTTCCATACCCACACACAACCACAACCATCTCGAAGGTCAAGAGCTACAGAAATATGAACACCACCATCTGTAAGTTCACCTCCAAGCAATCTCAAACATCCAGACTTGGAAACATAACACCATTTCTTCAATGTCGCTCGTCAAAATCCTGGAACTCACTTCCTTATGGTAGTGTGGGCATACCTTTACAAAATGAACTGCAGTGGTTCAAGAAAACAGCTCACCAGCATCTTCTCAAGTGAAACAAGGGTGGGTAATAAATGCCTGCCCAGATAGTAACACCTACCATCCTACGTGTAAATATAAAAATCTAAACCACCTTGGTTCTTTTGTCCATCAGAATTCAGAGTAGGTGATATGACTCCCATAATTTTCCATTAGAGGCAGCATCAAAATATAATGTTACAAATATCAAGTTTAGATGATTGATTCTTAAGTTCTTGTATAATGGAAAGACAAGGTGAGTAATCTGCCAGTAAGGCAATACAGTGACTCAGTTGTTACCATTGCTGCCTCATTGCGCAAACGTTTGATTCTACCCTTGGGCAACTGTGTTGAGTTTGCACATTCTCCTCCAATTTGTGTGAGTTTCCTCCAGGAGTTCTGCATTCTTCCCACAGTCCAAAAGTAAGCAGGATAGGTGGATTGGCCATGTTAAATTGTCCAGAGTTTCCAGGGATGTTCAGGTTAGGTGGATTAGCCATGGGAAAAATGCAGGTTTACAGGGTAGAGTCAGGAGATGAATCTGGGTGGAATGCTTTTCGGTACGTCAATGGATTCAGTAGGCTGAATGGCCTGCTTCCACACAGTAGGTATTCCATGATTCTAAAGGAATAATCTTAAGTTTCAGAGTTGACATGACAGCATAGGTAGGAGCATTTAATTGTTAAAATGTGAACTGCCCACTCCAGTCTTCCATGAACTGACCTATTTCTGCTTTAACTGGAACACATGGATGAAAAATGCGCTTGAGAGGAGGTCGCTGATTTTCATATTTAAATGAGACTACGTGCCTCAGATTTTAACAATAATTTAATGACCGTAGGCTATATTTTCCAGGGCTTGAGAGATCATGTCGTTGAAGAAGTAATGATAGGACTGCCCACTGTAGCAGTATATGTATTTCTGCATTGCTTGTGGGCAAGAAACGGGAGTGATTTCACTGGCCCCTTAAGCTATTGGTTTTAAAACAGAGTGGTCATCAAGTGAGGGCATTTAAAAAAAATTAAGGAAGCCCATTCATCTCATTGTCTGCAAGTAAATATCTGCTTTCTTAAAAGACCGATTGTTAAAATACATTGAAGATGCAGAACATCTGTATAATGCTCATAATATGAATAACATTGAAATTATAAAATCCCTACAGTGTGGAAAGAGGCTATTCGGCCCATCAAGTCCACACCCACACCCCAACCTTATTCCTGTAACCCTGCATTTCTCATGGCTAACCCACTTACCTATACATCCCCAGATACTATAGGCCATTTAGCATGGTCAATCCACCTAACATCTTTGGGCAGTGGGAAGAAACCCACGCAGATACGGGGAGAATGTCTCAACTCCACAGAGACAGTTGCTCAAGGATGGAATCAAACCTGGGTCCCTAGCACTGTGAGGCATCAGTGCTAACCACTGAGCCACCATGCCACACTGACATGGTGGATTGGGGGGGTTGGCGGGGGGGTGTTGGGGCAGTTATCCATTTGAAAAAGGATTATTCAAGCAAAAGCATTTCAGAAACACTGCTTGAAACAATCCTGCTGTGGTCTGCTTCCCTTCATGTGATTTTCAGAATCTGTCAGCGAAGAGTTTGCAGGTTGCTTCGTCCAACACTGGAATCTGAAATCTCTCTCTGTCTGTTCCTCCTCTTCACAAGAAGATTATTGAGCACACTTTCCAATCTTTAATATCTGAAGACAATCCATTATTCCTGCCTGATCATACAGACTTTCCATTTAGCAGCCAATCAGCTCCTCAACATGGCTACCTTCTACCTGTCTCTTAGAGATCATGACTGAGGTCAGTGGTAAAGCCTGCGATCCCCGAAGGCAATAAACACCAAAGTGGCAGTTGGCAGTGAAACTGCTAAAGCAGCAGTTGGTGGCACAGCAGCTGGTGAGCGTGGGCAGGACCTGACTCTGTGCAGGTGAAAGCGTGCCCAGTGCCAGAGCAAGCAAGCCCTCATGTTGGAAAGCCATGCGTGGAGCATCTGCAGGCCCATGAAAGGACTGTAATGTTTAACTTTTAACTTTATTTCTTTATTTCCCGAAATTATACGAAAAATAAATGTAATGCTGAACTTATTTCTGTTTTTGCACCTAAGATTTTGTACCTGGTTACCGTTCTACTAAGATACTGGGAATGGCAACATCGTACACTTTTTACTGTACCCCTGTACTTGAGTACATATGACAATATAACCTAAATCCAAATTTAAATGATCGTTTTTAGGATTGAGATTTTCTTTCCTTGTTTCTGTCCCCACACATGTAATTGTCCCATGATATTATAGAAACCATAATGGCTCCACTTGCCAATTTCTCATGTTTTTTTTGTTTTTAATTCCTTGAGTGATCAGTTCTTTATTTGCCATACTGTTATTTATGGATCAGTATT
Organism: Stegostoma tigrinum; assembly: GCF_030684315.1. Taxonomy (NCBI): domain Eukaryota; kingdom Metazoa; phylum Chordata; class Chondrichthyes; order Orectolobiformes; family Stegostomatidae; genus Stegostoma; species Stegostoma tigrinum. The sequence goes on along the minus strand of NC_081360.1, from coordinate 43,129,110 downwards.
TGCAAGTGAACAGTGTCTAATAGTATCTGCTTTGCATCAAACTCCTACCTTCATTATTCTTTATTATTCAGTTCCAATGTCTGCATTGTTTATTCCATGGTTATGTGGTTCAGCAGGTCTGGCACCATCTATGGAGACAGAAACAAGGTTTTGAATCCACGTGCTGAAGAAGGGTGACTAGACTCAGAATGTGAACTCTGTTCCTTTCTCCACAGATCCAGCCAGAATTGCTGAGTTTCTTCAGAAATTACTACTTTTGTGTTTCAGATCTCCAGCATCTGCAGTTTATCATTGAATTTTATATTATAGTGATAATGTGGTGTTTTTCACAATTACCCTCCCCTATGCTTTTGTCCAAATCCTTAACCTGGGTGTCAAGGACTAAACATTTCTGAACGCGCAGCATTTTTGTGCAGGTTTCTGTTCGTCCTCCTTTGTGTGACCATAATTTTCCAGACTCCCTTTTAGAATTGTTCTCAATGCATGGGGTTATCATGTGCTGGACCATGTCTTCTAGCAATTATTGCTCCACAAATAAGTTGTGAAATGGGTCCACTGGTCCACTGGCTCAGTCTTCCTCTTCTTCAACAATGTAATTTTCTATTGCTTTCTCACCTATATGTATTTTGTTGAGTAGCTTACAGATTCAGAACATCCATACATAAATATGATTGCCTAGGACTTGATTCCACTACTTCTTTCCTAAAAAATGTACCTTACAACTGTGAAGGAACATGAGTACATTGCAAACAATTGCAAATGCATTACTGAATTTAGAATGAAGGTAACTTTTGTCCATAGATCAGGTTGCACTTGCAGGTGCATCAATAACAACTGTAGTCCCTTTAATATTTACAATACACATTCCATGTCAAACATACAGCCTGAAGGCAAAACATTTCAAATGGAAAATTACAGAAAATGCAATGGAGTTCAATTTTTTCCAAGTTTCACCAATAAGGTGCCTCTATACATTTCAGTACCCTTTGTATTCATGTGTATATTCAGTGCCCTGCACACAGCCAGACGTGTCTTTGACAGTTTCCAACCCCACTGTGTACTGGAGCTGAAAACCTTAAAACAGCCACATTTCTTCACTGCACCACTGCAGGGTTGCAAGCTTTAAAGTGTTTCTCAGCAACTAGTCCTGAATCATATTTGTCAGTCTGCAGCACTCAGTTGATAATGAATCTTTGCACTGAGTGACCATCACATTTTGTGCAAACCAAAGAGTGTTATTACCTAGTTGATAAACCTGATTCTACTGTTGTTTGTGTGGTAGAGTAGTTTTGACCTAATGTTTTGAATTTATCTTGTACTTGAAGTTGAGCAAAGGAAACGTCACTACCTAAGTTGGGCAGGATCATACATGTTGAAGTGACGGTAACAAGGTCAGCCAGATGGAGGTCACAGAATATGAGTTCCCTGATTGGGGCTATTAATCTGGTCTAATCAGGGAGCCCTGGCTGACAGGTATAAATCAGAGTGTCACACATCCTGCTCATTCTGAGAGCTGACTCTGAGGAATCTGGACCAATATCAAGTCCGATGCAAGTGTAAATAAAGGGTGACTTAGTGATGGGATACTGGTCTCTGTGGAGTTATTTCATATTTAAGACCAAATTTATCATACCAAAAAAATCATTTTTTAGCTTCTGACGTGAGCAACTCAAATTCCTGCAACACGTTAATACAAGTATTAAGGGAAGAGAAAATGTCACACTATACCTGAGTTTACCAGTGCTATTTTCTGCTCCGAAATAAATTGCAACAAAGACCAGGCCCTACTGACGATCAGAGATAGTAGGAACTGCCGATGCTGGAGAATAAGAGATAACATGGTGGGAAGCTGGATGAATACAGCAGGCCAAGCAGCATCAGAGGAGCAGGAAAGCTTGACGTTTCGGGCAGGACATTTCTTCAGAAATGGGGGAGGGGAAGGGGATTCTGAAATAAATAGGGAGACGAGGGAGGCAGATAGAAAATGGATGAAGGAGAAGATAGGGTGAGAGGAGACAGGTAGGTCAAAGAGGTGGTGTTAGAACCAATGAAGGGGAATGTGGGTTGGGAGGCAGGGAGGGGATAGGTCAGTCCAGGGAGGACGAGCAGGTCAGTGGGGTGGGATGAGGTTAGTGGGTGGGGCTTGAGATGGGAGGAATGGTTAGGGAGGCGGGGACTAGTTGGGCTGGTTTTGGCATGTGGTCGGGGGACGGGAGATTTTGAAGCTTGTGAAGTCCACATTGATACCCTTGGGCTGCAGGGTTCCCAAGCGAAATATGAGATGCTGTTCCTGCATTTTTCACATGGCGCCATTGTGGCAATGCAGGAAGCCCAGGATGGACATGTCGTCGAAGTAGTTGGTGGGGGGGGGTGTAATTGAAATGGTTCGTGACTGGGAGGTGTAGTTGTTTGTTGCGAACTGAGCATAGGTGTTCCTCGAAGCGGTCCCCAAGCCTCCGTTTCATTTCCCCTATGTCGAGGCGGCCACAACGGGAACAGCAGATACAGTATATCACATTAACAGATGTGCAGGTGAACATCTGTTGGATGTGAAACGTCTTCCTATGGCCTGGGATCGGGGTGAGATATAGGGACAGGTGCAGCACTTGCTTCGTTTGTAGGCAAAAGTGCCGGGGTTGGTGTGGTTGGAGGGGAGTGTGGAGCGGACAAGGGAGTCATGGAGAGAGTGGTCCCTCCGGAAAGCACACAAGGGTGGGGAGGGAAAAATGTCTTTGGTAGTGGGGTCAGATTGTGGATGGCGGAAAGGTTGGAAGATGATGCAAGATAACAAAGTGTGGAGCTGGATGAACACAGCAGGCCAAGCAGCATCTCAGGAGTACAAAAGCTGACGTTTCGGGCCTAGACCCTTCATCCGAAACGTCAGCTTTTGTGCTCCTGAGATGCTGCTTGGCCTGCTGTGTTCATCCAGCTCCACACTTTGTTATCTTGGATTCTCCAGCATCTGCAGTTCCCATTATCAGTCGGAAGATGATGCGTTGGATTTGGAGGTTGGTGGGGTGGTACGTGAGGATGAGAGCGATTTTGGTTTGATTATTATTGCGGTGTGTGAGGGATGAGTTGCGGGAAATGCGGGAGACACGGTTGAGGGCATTTTCGATCACTGTGGCGGGGAAGTTGCGGTTTTTGAAAAAAGAGGACATCTGGGATATACGGGAGCGGTATGCCTCATCTCGGGAGCAGATGTGGCAGAGGCGGAGGAATTGGGAATAGGGGATGGCTTTTTACAGGAAGGTGGGTGAGAGGAGGAATATTCTCGGTAGTTGTGGGAGTTGGTAGGCTTAAAATAGATATCGGTTTCCAGGTGGATGCCAGATATGGAGAGACGGAGGTCCAGAAAGGAGAGAGAGGTGTCAGAGATGGTCCAGGTAAAATTAAGGATGGGGTGGTAGGGTTAGTGAAGTTAAGACATCCACTGTTCCCGTTGTGGCCTCCTCTACATAAGGGAGACGAAACGGAGGCTTGGGGACCGCTTTGCGGAACACCTACACTCAGTTCACATCAAACAACTACACCTCCCACTTGCGAACCATTTCAATTACCACCCCCCACACTCCTTGGATGACATGTCCATCCTGGGCCTCCTGCATTGCCACAATGACGCCACCAGAAAGATGCAGGAATAGCATCTCCTATTTCGCTTGGAAACCTTGCAGCCCAACGGTATCAATGTGGACTTCACAAGCTTCAAAATCTCCCCTCCCCCAACCACATGCCAAAACCAGCCCAGCTAGTCCCCACCCCCTAACCATTCCTTCCACCTCAAGTCCCACCCCCATCCCCTACCCACTAACCTCATCCCACACCCCTGACCTGTCCGTCCTCCCTGGACTGACCTATCCCCTCCCTGACTCCCCACCTACATTCACCTTCACTGGCTCTAACCCCGCCTCTTTGACCTGTCTGCTTCCTCTCACCCTATCTTCTCCTTTATCCATCTTCTATCTGCCTCCCCTGTCTCCCTATTTATTTCAGAATCCCCTTCCCCTCCCCCTCCCCCTCCCCTATTTCTGAAGATGGGTCCCAACATGAAATGTCAAACTTTCTACCTGACAATCAACCTTTTTTTGGTTGTGAAAACGATGAACCTTTTGGTGAAAAGCGATCTCCATTAAATTTGATAACTTTCTTTCAAACATTTCTGATCAGGGTCTCATCTGGAAGTTGCCTAATGTTACATGTATTCTATGGACATAAATATATATGATAGTTCATGGGCAGAATTATTTTTATATATGTGCTGTTCAGAACTTGAATTCCAAAAATCGACTTGCACATTAACAATGAGATTATATAATATGAATAAACTTCAGAACAAATACATATACTACTGATAGATTTATTTTATAGTGGCAAACTGAGAAAGACACAGATAAAGTAGTCTGATGGTCATTATTAATAGAAAAGATAAAGTATATGATTATTGACAGAAAAGCAGGTGTTCACGTGTAAAGGTTCCTGTCATTAGTTATTAAATTGTACAGGTGTAACAAACATTATCAAGTGGGCATTGAGGTTATATATGTTCCAGGGCAGCCAGTAAGCAGATTTTGATACTGAAATCATAGACAACAAAACAAAACAATATAGCCTAACCCTGTCTGATGAAGGGTCTAGGCCCGAAACGTCAGCTTTTGTGCTCCTGAGACGCTGCTTGGCCTGCAGTGTTTATCCAGCTTCACACTTGGTTATACCAGAATTGCAACTTCCTTTCAAGGGGCCTGGGATCGTCCGTTTATGTTGTAAGTCATCAACACATGGGGTAAGTAAACCAAAAAGACAAAGACATACCTTTCAAGATATTTTTGTAATATTCCGGCTGATGGTTAACTCTCTTATCAGTGTAGGGATTGATCATATGTTCATTTATCCTCTTGTTGTTTGGGGGATATTTTCCGTTACATCATAACGTTACAATATTTGAGAAGTACTTGGTTCGGTCTTATAGAATCCAAATTGTTTTATACTTTTCCCCCCCTTACATATTTATATTCTCCTGCATTGGAGTAGGCGGAATAATATTCATTATTTCAACAAGCCAATAATACTCTTGGAGAAATTCAGAATTTCATAAAGTTTCATCAGTGCAACAGATGAAGAGCTCCCTCACCCGAGTGTATACCAGAACCCAGCAACTTTGATTAAGAATAAGTTTCGCACTGTTGACGGACCCATTTGAAGCCAAGCTCCACGATTTCGACACATCCACTTTCAGAAACGCAGGGTCAAGCCACTGACCACATGTAAACAAATTATGATCGGCTGCGAACCGCATGCCACATCTGCACACCTCTGCGATTAAACAGGTCGTGAAAATCCGCTCACCTCTTCGGTTGTCGACTCAAATCGCAAAGGATCGCCACGGCGGGACGTAAAAAAGAAGTTAACTCAGGCCGGACTCGCTTTTGAGTCTTTGTGTTGAGAAGATCGATCGACCCGGTGAACGCGAATAAACGTACACCGTTTCCAAGATAGATTGAGAACCGATTGCCGCCCTCCCCATATCAACAGGACCCGCGCCCCCAACTGTGCCTTCTTCCCAAAACAGATCTTCTTGAGTGAAAGAGAACGAGATGCGAGTTCCAAGTGGACGTGGTTCTTGGAAGTCCGAGCGGTAATCGTTGTCTTTATTGTTTTTGACCAGCATGTGGTATGATGTGGTCCGGGGAAGCGGCCGCCGTTTCGAGTGCAGGTAAAGAACGCGAATCCGTTGGCGTCGGGCACGCGCCGGTCCCCAGCAACCAGCAGTTCCACCCCCCCAACCCCCAACACAGACGCATGCGCAGCCCGGGCTGCTGCCGCCGCCGCCGCTGTTGCTGCTGACTCGGCGCGATCCGTGCGCTGGCGGCGGGAGGCGAATTAAACAGCCGAGTGAGCGTGTGTCTGTCTGAGGAGAAATTACAGCTCGCTTTCCGACTCAATGATTCAGACCGTGGGCTTCTGACACTTTTTAATTTCCTTCCTCCCCACCCCCTCCCCTTGGATTCTTTGCCCCCCTTCCCCTCCCCCTCCCCGGACAAAATTTGCTGTTTTTGTTGAGAAAAAAATAATTCTTGCCTTAAACATCGGCTGCCCACCCCGTCCATTTCGGCCACAGGCCTCGGGCTCGGATCACCCTAAGGTAAGAAGGAAGTTGGCCGTCAGCCTCTTTGACAATAAAAGAAAAAGGTAGACAATTTGGTCGGGAAACTTGACAAATTCCTCCTCATTGTTCAGCGGTTGGCGAGAGATCAGAGTTTACGCATCAGTTACTGTGCCACGCTGATTGGAGCGCCCCGCTTTTTAAAAGGACGATTTGAAATTATACTTAAAAGCAGTCACCCAAACGTGCTACAGATGTCCGATCCTGGCCTCCTTAACACTTGACGATGTCCGGCTTCAGTCTAGTCCATCCTTCCTTGAAATGACCGTCAAGATCGTGCAATGTTAAAATCCCGAGCTGTGCCACCTTACACAACAAAACCTCGTTTTACAGCAGACACCCCATGACCTCCCTCGCCAACCCCCTCCACGCACAAACACAAAGACAACTTGATTTTTTTTCCAATTTGAGCACCACATGTCTAGTTTATGCCCCTAATATCCGTTTACCTTATGTAAATCTAATGCAAAGCGTGTTTTTAAATTTTTGAAGGGGGAGGGAAAGAGAGAGGGGAGAGCTGCTGCCTGTCCGCTCTGTGGCCACGAGCATTGCTTCTTGGTGTCGATGTGAGTCGTTAGTTTTAAATAGTACTTCGGCTTTCCTTTCTCATTGGTGAATGTGGTAATTTTGTGACTTTTGACGCTTAAGGGAAGATGTCCAGCGACAGGCAGAGGTCTGACGACGAGAGTCCGAGCACAAGCAGTGGGAGCTCGGATGCCGACCAGCGTGACAACCCGCAAGAAGAGAGGAAAGAGCCATCCTCTCAGCAACAACCGAAAAAGAAAGACCCCAAGGTATCCAGCAAAACCACAGCCAAACTCTCCACCAGTGCTAAAAGGTAAAGATGCCAGTTTCTGAACTAGAGCACCGGCATTTTGCCAACCCCGGTTACACTCCTTTTAAGTCCTTATCAAATATGTCAATATAAACACTCCTCTCATTTGCATATAAGCTTGAAAAGAGAAAAAAATGTGGAAAATCGCCCTTAAGCGGAATGAATTCTCTTCGTTTGCATCTTTGGGATACCCTTTTACCAGTTTTCAGCTGAATTGTGTAAATTGGAAAGCGACAGGTAGTGAAAATTTGTGGAAACTTGTCCTGTTATGGGATTTGGGTCTAACGCTGCAGAGAACAAAGAGGAAGCAGCCATGTTTTCCACTCTAGTTGGGTGAGCTGCTGAGAAACGGATGGTGATAGAGGGCACTATAATCGTTCTTTTACATCTAAATGCAGCACAGTATTTTGCACTGAATATTTCTTTTTTCAGAATTCAAAAGGAATTAGCAGAAATCACATTGGATCCGCCTCCAAACTGCAGGTAAGTGATCTTGATCAATCAGCATTTTGCAAAATGTGATTAAGTAGCATAACAGTGATGCCATGTAAGTAAATGTGTCATGCCAGTGAAAACATGTCTAGTTTTCTGGACACAGAGGCTTGTGATAGGCAATTAATATCTTCAGTGGGGCAGGAGAAGGGGCATAAATTTATGGGCAATGATAAATTGGTTTGCAAATAATAAATATTTGGAAGAGTAAATGATGGGCATCTGTGAATGCCTGAAAGCATGCTGATACCTTCAGATGTCTAAAAGGTTTAATGTTCTCGGAGGTTTATCTGCCTGTGAAGTTGATTGTTACATTATACATGCTGGAAAATAAATATATAGATGGGGAGAGAGAATTACTTTAACTGTAGCCACTGGATTGGTTGCATTGGAGTTTGATCCTTTGGAGTAGGACTTTTCACACTTAGTTGCTGTCAACGGCCAATGTTGTTATGCCTGAAAACTCAAGTTCCTTGTGGCAGAAAAGTGAACTTTGGTTATCTATTTTAGTAAGTTTTTTTCAGATTCCAAGAGGTTTTAATTTTTGTGTCCATGAATGTCATGAATGATTTTATTGTAAACTTTCATTTATGCTTTTGAGAAATATTGAAGTTTCTTTTGTTTTTTTTGAAAAACGCTGTATTCTGAAAACACTGTATTCTGCACTCCATTCTATAACTCTGATGTTCTTATAAAAAGTATGATTTGCCTCGATAGCCCGTAAAAGAGTACTTCTTGTTGTATGTTGGTGCGTATGGTAATAATAAACTAAATCAATAAAGAGAACTCATTTTTATAATGTAAGTAAGGGGATTTTTGTCTTTCAAATATTGAATCCGTAAGAAGTATGGAAATGGCATAAGAAACTTTGTGACCCATTTCCACAATTATCCAGGTTTAGGAAAAAAAGAGTAATTGTTTCTATTCTGCATTATTATTCTGACCTTTGCAGTACATGAGAAAAATGTAACAAAACAAGGTGTCATGTTGATAATAATCCGTTGGCTTTACGACATCTGAGTTCTCCTTCCTTTGACCCATTAACTAGTTCAAACCAATGTAAATCGACATTGCTGTGTTGTGCTATTTGATTGCTGCTGTTTTTTTTTGGCATGAAATGGGAACTTTTGTTGGAATTTTGAAAGTTTGTGTTTAATGTTGGATTTTTATTATTAAATATATATATATATATATATATATATATTTTATATTAATCAGGTAATTTGGCCTTCAAAGGCAAATTTCAAGTTGAAGAATTTGTCAGTTGTAACCACAAATGAGGTCCTTGTGTCAGGCTTGACCTCAAGTTGGGTTTAAACCTGGACCAAAACAATACTTTCTCTCAATGCTTTGTAATTTTCACAAGATATCAGCATAATTAGAATGGCGCCCCACAAGCCTAAAAGCAATGTCCTATTCACCCCTTGTTTCTTGATTTTAAACAAATTTGAAGGCACACATTTGTTGATGTGAATGTCCGTGTTGACGTTATAAGGCGTTGAGCTCAACGTCCAGTTTTGAATAAAATAGCAATGAACGCATTTAAAATATCAGATCTCACTGTGCTTTGGAGACAATTTTTGCATTTCTACATGTACTCTGAGATACTCAATATAGGTTAAATTGTGTTCATTTTTTTAAATGTTTACATTCCGATAGACTGACAAACTGAACAAGCTGACAGGCTGGCAAGCCTTTCTTAGCCATGTTTATAAATGTCATACAGCACAGAAAGAGGCCCTTTGGCCTACACGTCTGCGCGGACCATGTTTTCTGACCTGAACTAGTCCCATTTGCCTATGTTTGTTTGGTCCAAATCCTTCTCAACATTTCCTGCCCCATATACCTGTCCGTGTATAATTTCATTTTGCATAATGATTTGAGATTCACAATTTCTTATAAACTCTGGAAAGTATGTCGCTAACTGAACCATGGCTGTTTGCCTGGAAATGCCCAAGTGTACCTCATGCATTCTTTCTGATGCACTTCTGAAAGGGAAGCTTGGATGACCAGTCTTAGACTACACTGCACACAATTAAGCTGTCTACACCCGCTAAGTGTTGGTGCTCGAAATATGTGTCCTTAGCCCACACAGTGGACTCTTTGTCCACCCTTCAATACAATACTGCTGACAGGTAACAGAGTTGGTGACTTGTTTTATCTTGTCAAAATCAGTTGTGCCTCTTTGGTCTTGCTCGCCATTCTTTCTTCGAAGCTGGATGAAACATTTCCATTATGCTACTGTAGTAACCATGAAAAAGATTCTGTCTTCTTTTAGGATTCTGCAATGAGTTTAGGAAGCCTGAAAATAATTCTACTGTTTGTCTTTTGACTGGGTGGTTGACAAGGGTTTATCGTTGAGCAATTGTTTTGACAACTGTTTTTGGGTTCTTGGAGCGAATGGCATTCCTAACTTGTGAACAAAGTAGAGATTTAAACATCAAGAGTATCGAATGTGAACTAATGACTGTATATTTGAATATCTAATGCCTCTTGTGTTGCAGCGTAGTTTGTAGCATTCTAATTCCCTTGACAATCATTCTACCAATGCCATGTGGTTGCATAACTGTAGGTTGTGGCTGTTTTTTATTTTTCAACCCTGACAACTGGTCAAATTGGAGAATGACTGCAGCATTGGCATCAAGCTTAAATTCAAAGGGATATCCAATGACATAATCTTTGGAAAATGTGTCTCTCTTAGTGGGAGAATTCAGTTTACTGTTGACTGGGTTGTGTCAGGAAGATATGGCCATTTGCTTCGACTAAATGGGGACCAAGTATTACCATTGGTGCAAGTATTGAGCATTAGCAGGCACAAATTGAATGTAATAAAGAAGAGAAGTCTTTTCATGGGGTGGTGAGGATCTGCCTTGTGTTGCGTGACAGTGGTGGAAACAAGGTCAACAAAGGTATTAGGTAAGGAAAAGGCTCATTCTCTTCACAAGGAAACTGACAGTGCTAAATGGAGTAGGGTGTAGAGAGAACAGCAAGTGATATGAGTTGAATTGCTCTGTAGAATTTCAACATGGAGACAACAGGTTGAATGTCCACATTCTGTGCCATCACCACTCTCTCATTCAGTGTACTATCCAAAGTAAAGTTCCTTGCAGGTTTTCTTTTTCATTAGAAGGACCTGCATTTTAATGGGATGTGATTCATATCCTATGGTACTTCAGAGGAATGTAATCAGAAGAAAAAACCACAAACAAGACTAAAAACTTCAGTTGAAGAGAGAGGTTTTAAATATATTTTCAAGGAGGAAAGGGGCTTGTTGGTCTTGAGAGAATTCTAGACTAGGTAAGGGTGATGCTGACGTGACTAAAGAGGATGATGCCAGAATTTGAAGAATTTTAGGAAACAAGGAAATTGCTGTTGTGCAAAGGAAAGCCATTGTGAGACATTGTTTCTGTACAACTGGACATTGAATAAAAACTGTGGGTAATCCCACTTAGTTGGATGGTAGGAGGGAGTTGGAGGGTACGTTTACGTGGATCAACTTCTTCAAAGACTGTCGCCAGTTTGAAAGGCTAGTATCCCTTGGTATCAGTCGCATAGGATGTAATTTGTTGTTTGGGTGGGGCAGTTTAATTCTTGTGCAAGCATGGCATCAAAATTGGAAAAGTTAAGACATCAAGTTGCAAGGAAGATGGGCATGGTTTGGCGTATAACAATCCAGTTATACACTTGAGACGGAGGTTGGCATTGTGACCAGGCTGAAGATTTGATCTTTTTTTAAAAAAGACCTATTATCTAGTTTCTGAAAATGTTTTTTAGATTTTCCTTTTGGCTCACTTGGGTCATGAAAACTTGCCTGAAACTTGATACAAACTAAATATCCTATCCCCTTGTCACCCTAAGGTTTTTTTTTCGTTTTACAGGAAACTTCTTTTTTCTTCCAATTATTCATGTTTTAGGGAAATGGCAAGTTTTTTGTGGTTGGTTTACTCGCCACGCTGGTTTGTTTAGTTCACAGACGTTTCATTACCCTCCTGGGTAACACCATCAGTGCAGCCTCCGATGAAGCGTTGTTGTGTATTCCTGCCTGGAATTTACACTGTGGGGTCTGTTGGAGTTGATTACTTCATTTCCATTTTTCCTTTACAGTAGGGGATGTATTGAGTCTAATTCTACGTGTTGGTTGATAGCCTTCTTGATCGAGAACCAGGCCTGTAGAAATTCCAGTGCTGGTCTCTGTTTGGCCTGTCCTAGGATCCTCGTTTTGCCCCAATCAAACTGGTGGTTCTCCTTAGCCCTCTGAATGGCAATGTATGTATTGGTCGTGTCTTTTTGTTGCTCGTTAGTGTTCGTGTATTCTTGTGGCCAGTTTCCTCCCTATCTATCCAGTGTAATATTTGTTGCAGTCCTTGCATGGAATCTTGTATATCACATTGGCTCTGTCCATAATGGGTAAGAAGGAAACTGGCCACAAGAATACATGACTTCCAATTGGCAACGAAAAGACATGACCAATACTCACTCGACTCTGTTCTCACGGATAAGGAGAACCACCTGCTCGATTGGGACGACATCAGGATCTTAGGACAGGCCAAACAGAGACAAGCACAGGAATTTCTACAGGCTTGGTTCTCCACCAAGAAGGCCATCAATAAACACATAAAACTAGACCCTATGCGTACATCACTGTGAAGAAATACCAGAAATGAGATAATCAACTCCAACAGACCTCAGAGTTTAAAAACCGGGCAGGAAAACACAAGTGCTTCATCAGAGGCTACATTGATGATGTTACCCAGCAGGGTAACGAAACTTGTGCGAACTAATGAAGCTGCTTGTCGATCGAACCAACCACAACCCAAGCTACCATCTATTCAAACATATTGGCAAGATTTTTATTTTCTGATCTCAGTCAAAACCTCTCAACCTTCCTTGGTAATTCACACCCAGCAATTTTTGATGTTATGTCCCTGTAGAAAATGCAATAGCTGATTTCTGTAGTTTAATGTCATGGTGAAATAGTGACTTTTTTGGGGGAGGGGAGGGTCTTGTTACATTCCCTGGTTTTACGATTAGGTCTGTGCTGTTCAACGTAGTGAAATCTTTCACCTGAAAACTGTTTATTTTTTAAAAGCCTGTCCTTTCTTCAAGGAGAAATAAGGCTTGTTTCACCGTTTTGGCTGTAATGGCAAAACCGATTATCTCGTCCAAGTCTAAAGCAGGAAGCATGCAAAGCGACTTTGCAGTGAGAGTTGGTTATTTCTCTTCCATCCCCATTCCTGTGTAATATTTGTCAAAGTTGGGCTTGTTCATTCTAATGTTGTCATGCGGCCTTCTGTTTTGTGTCACTGGTCTTTGGCTCAGGTTGCATGTGCTGCCAGAGAATGAGTGGACTTTACGATAAATGTCTCAGACATGGCGATCTCAAGTGACAGCACTTTTTTTGAAGCTAGTTTTTGTTTGGATGTTTCTTTGGAGGGTAAGTGGGGATAATTATTCTGCCATGCCTTCATCTTTAGTAAGAATGACTTCGTATTAGTGAATTTGAGTATCACTGGAAAAAGATAGTGATTATCCGTAACACCAGAATGGCTCCTATGCATGTGCACATGTGGATTGTGATGTCAGGTGGTGATGACACGCCACTGAGATCATCACGTTGGGGTGTGAGTGACTCAGGTGGAGAGTGAATTTGATGAAGCTGAGCTTCACTTGTCCATCAGTGTTAATGCTGTTCCTTCTCTGTGCTTGCTCTGTTGCTGAACTTGTCGCCTGAACTTGTCCAGGCCCAGAGTTACCCAAAGAGGATTCTTTCCAGGAGCTGCAAGTTCTTGCCTTGGCTCAGATGTGTGTTTCCCTCAACCACGTGTACTCCCTTGCTGCTCCTGTTGTAGAGTGATTGGCTGCTGTGCCCAGCATCATGTCACTGTCCATGGATGACAGCTGGAACAGTGTCACTGCTTGGGCTTCACTGCTTCAGCTATCCTTCATTGGTTCCTCAAACTTTCCCCATCCTATTCAGTCAATGGTGAATAGAATTCAGGCTGAGAGCCCTTGATTCCTTTTTCTCCAAGTATGTGTACTTTGACAACACCATCTTTTTGAATTAGGCTGCTGCTTTCCATCACTTCAGTCTTAGATTTGATTCACTTTTTACCTATGCACACTGTTTGAGCCACCTCAAGATAATTGGAGATGCTGAAAAGAAATTTTGACAAAGCTTTTCGTCTTAGGACAATTTGCAAGGATATCCAAGTCAAAACCAATGTCACTTTTATACTGTGTGAGCAGCATGTGCAAATTGTTTAAAAGATAGAGAATACATCAGTTTGATGAAGATTGACAAGCTAATGTACTGCCGAATGTAGACGTTTGGATTGCTGTATATCATGGCAATCTGGACCCACTATTCATTGTACAGATCTCACAGTTGAGTTTGGTTTTAACAATACCATGTTGACCCAAATAGATGTTTTTGCTGTGGGATTCCCTCTTGGCTCAGCTCTTTCAAATGGATTTGTTGAGTTCTGTGAGAAACAGGCCTTAAAGAGAATGACAGCTAACGCCTGCTCACATATGTCCATGTCGTGATTGATGCATTGTTACATTTGAATCTGCAACTGCATGTCAGAATTGCCTTGCCTGCCTGAGTAGACTCTATTCTTTGCTCAAATTCATCTTTTTGAGATGGACCACTCACATTCTCTTGTGACATACTCACTTGTGACATACAGAGTGTCCATTATCTTGCAAACTGGGTTTGAAATACCATATTTCAGCATCAAGCTTTCATGGAAAACAAAATAACTCAAGACTTAGAGGTTGCCAATAAAGCAAATCTCCTTGCATGTAACTGCATGAATCACAACTCATGTTGCCCAGCAAAGGTAGAATTCAGTTCCATAAGACTGGAGAACCATCCGGCCAATTTCTCAACTGGCTCCAAGAGAGGCCACAAGTTTTTATCTTGAAAAGTAAACGATCCAACTCCGATTGAAGAGCAAGTTATCTCAAAAATTTGAGCAATTGTTGAAACTGTGTTTCAAGCCATGACTTATGTAGCAGCGAGTGTTGTGTGCCATTAACTGATTGCTGCTGTTAAGCCAAAAGATGTACCCATCGCACAACTGAGTAATGTTGCATATGAATTTCATTGTTGATGTGCAAAAGACAAATGGTTCTTCACAATGTATTTAACAGTAGTTAGATCCACTATCTTGTATGCCAGGAATGACACTCTCATGCAATTAAAGATTTTCAGCCAGGCCTGCAGTTCAGCTCACCTGCAAGTACTGGAAGCTACACCTCAACAAACGTGGGTCTGTTGTTTGTAAAATTGTCATTTCTCTCTGCTTCATTTCTCAGTGCATTGCTTTGACCAAACAATGTTGATCTGCCTGGTTTTTAAAAGTAAATTTAAATAACACTGGGTAATAATTTATCACTTATCATCAAACTGATTCAATCTTCATGGGAATGCATCTTGCCAATTAAAGTCCACTTGTCAACCAATTGGCATGCTTTTCTCATAGAACGCTTACGCACTGTTCCCCTTTACAAGTTGTCCTGAAAATTATAAGACGCAAAGCTTCAACAGTGCCTTTCACTACTAAAGTGAGAACAGGTCAAGAGTATTTCAAAAAATCTTTCTTATTGTGTAATTGTACAAAATCACCAGAGTAATCGAACATTTTGAGATATCTGCTTGTACTGTCTTTTTCAACTGAAAGACCCCTGTGTAAAATAATTAATATAATTTTGAAAAAAAGCTGTATGACTATGTTGGCAAATTGTGAACGATGATAACGTGTTGCTTCTAGTTTTCACTTATCACTCATACTCATTTATGCGGTGTTCGTGATTTTATTCTGATACCAAGTGATGATTATGTTTTAAGCTGTTTAGTTTCTATTTTGCATATGGAAATACTTTATAAATTCCACAAGAAAGCCGAAATGCTGCCTTGTTCTTGGCACTAATTCTGGTTCATTGCAAGATATAGTTCTATAACACTTAATGTAATTCTTTAAGAATAGAGCTGAATTTTTTTGTCTACTGCAAGTCGTCATTGGCTTTGAGTTTGGTTTTGTGAAAAATAGAACAATTTGATGCCAATGTTGAATTTTTCTCAACAGAAAGAAGCGTAAATAATATTTTGACTTCTTGAACTGTGGTGTATTCTGATGGATTGGGATTTGTAACTGAAATTTTGAAAGAGAGCCTGAAGCAATGTATGAAAGTTTTAGAGATAATGGGAACTGCAGATGCTGGAGATTCCAAGATAATAAAATGTGAGGCTGGATGAACACAGCAGGCCAAGCAGCATCTCAGGAGCACAAAAGCTGACGTTTCGGGCCTAGACCCTTCATCAGAGAGGGGGATGGGGAGAGGGAACTGGAATAAATAGGGAGAGAGGGGGAGGCGGACCGAAGATGGAGAGTAAAGAAGATAGGTGGAGAGGGTGTAGGTGGGGAGGTAGGGAGGGGATAGGTCAGTCCAGGGAAGACGGACAGGTCAAGGAGGTGGGATGAGGTTAGTAGGTAGCTATGAAAGTTTTGTTTTGGCATTTCTTTAAATGTCTATTCTGTCAGACAAAGATGTATATCAATATTGCTTAAAGCTGCAGGACCATACAGCCACTGGGAAGCTCTGTGCAAGTATATTGGTATACTGATTTAATGGGTTCTCATTTCAGAAGTCCACTGCTTAACACTGTTGATGCAATTGAGTCCATCTTGGGCTTTCTCCCGCATTTGTGCACTTTGTGTATTCTTATGTGCCTAGAACCAAAGATCTCATAATGTACAGTGCAGGTGTCTAATTGCATTTGACACAGGTCTGTGCAAGAGCAAATAGGCTAGTCCTACTAG